>NC_042989.1:32775488-33438199 GCF_901001165.1 Salmo trutta
TTGTTTACGATTGGATAAAAAGAAAAAGGAAATCCTTGAGGACAAACACCCCTAAAGACTTGTGTTGCTTTGATTCCATTGAGATTGCACCCCTTGGTCCTCTATTTGGGGCATGTTTTGCTGACAGGCTGCAGAGGGGTCTCGGCACGAATATTGCATTATGTAGATATACTTATTACAGGGTATTCAATGGAAAACACAAATATTAAAGTAAACATAATTCTATTTTTTTTTACTATTTATTGACAAGGTGAATTTTTCCATGCAACCTCCCAACATTTGCTGACTGACTGAAGAAATGGTCAACCTGAGAAATTATTAAATCGCTTCATTCTGTCATGTTCCCCCTAGTGTCTTCCCACAGCCGCTGTATCTTTGACACAACAATGTTCCAGCCAACTTGGTGTGAGTCTGCAAAGACACATAGCTTCACACTGTGGTTTCCTTCCTTGTTAACCCACTGACAGGCCTTCTTCTCACTGTTTAATATTTCCACAAAGGAGGGTGTTAGGTAGGCTTCAAGACATTGTAATTTCCAATTGATTAAAAGCCAATAAATGTTTTCTGTTTGTGCAATTTGTGGATAGTTCTACTGCTATCTTGTGAACCATTTAAGCCATTCCATTCTTGTGAATTGTTGCCAGTGTTGGGGAAGCTACTCTGAAATATATAGTTTACCAAGCTATCAACTACGTCACACTGGGAGAAGTTAAGCTACACTGAAGGTACCCTGAAGAAAAATATAGTTTACTTAACTAAAGTTACTTGGAAAAGTATATAGTTTGGTCTGATGAGAATCAGATGAGCACCAATTTCTAGCCTTTAACACCTTTACCCCTAATTTTTACCATTTAGCAGACGCTCTTATCCAGGGCGACTTACAGGAGCAAATTAAGGTTAAATACCTTGCTCAAGGGCACATCGACAGATTTGTTTACCTAGTCTGCTCGGGAATTTGAACCAGAAAACTTTTGGTTACCAGCCCAACGCTCTTAACCTCAAGGCTACCTTAAGTTCACTTAATTAAAGTTACTTTGAATAAGTATGTAGTTTAGTCTGATGAGAATCAGATGAGCCCCAATTTCTAGCCCTTTAACACCCTTCCCCCTCCCCCATCTCAAACCACCACTAACGTTTACTTCGGTGTTGGTAGGCACAGACTATACCCCCAATCACTGTCAACTTTATAATGTATCATCAATATAGTGATATGTTTACTGTTAAAATAAATGTGGTAAAGCCAAATGGAAAGGGTTGCTGTTTAGGGGAGACTCAAATTCAGTGCCTTCGAAAAGTATTCAGACCCCTTGACTTTTTCCACATTTTGTTACATTACATCCTTATTCTAGAATGGATTAAATAAATAAAAATCCTTAGCAATCTACACACAATACCACATGATGCCAAAGTGAAAAAAGGGTTTTAGAATTATTTTGAAATGTATTACAATTATAAAACAGAAAAACCTTATTTATGTAGTAATTAAGACCCTTTGCTATGAGACTCAAAATTGAGCTCAGGTGCATCCTGTTTCCATTTTTTGTATTTTTTTAAAATTTAACTAGGCAAGACAGTTAAGAACAAATCCTTATTTACAATGACGGCCTACATCGGCCAAACCCGGACGACGCTGGGCCAATTGTGCACGGCCCTATGGGACTCCCAATCACAACCAGTTGTGATACAGCCTGGATTCAAACCAGGTTCTCTGTAGTGATGCCTCTAGCACTGAGATGCAGTGCCTTAGACCGCTGTGCCACTCGGGAGCCCATTGATCATCCTTGAGATGTTTCTACAACTTGATTGGAGTCCACCTGTGGTAAATTCAATTGATTTGACATAATTTTGAAAGGCACACACTTATATTCCGGACATTCCTGGCGAACACCTTTTTTCCAGCACTTGGGATGTTGTTGCATCACATGCAAATGCTGACGTCACTTGACTGTCATTTGGAAAATTCCTTCCTGGATGAGATGATGATGTGTAAAAATATCAAGGCATAAATCAGCAGGACACCAAATGTACCTCCTCACTGGTACCCTAGTTTATTGAAAGACCCATGAGTGTGTGTGTGTTGGAGTGTCAGTGTAGCGTCTGTGTGTGTGTGGGTTGAGTCCAGTGAGTGTGCATAGAGCCAGTGCAAGAGAGTCAGTGAAAAATAAGGGGGTCAATGCAAATAGTCCGGGTAGCCATATGATTAACCGTTCAGCAGTATTATGGCTTGAGGGTAGAAACTGTTCAGGAGTCTTTGGTCCCAGACTTGGCTCTCCGGTATCACTTGCCATTCGAAGGCAAAGATGTACTGGTCCGTACGTACTACCCTCTGTAGCGCCTTGTGGTTGGATGCAGAGTAGTTGCCATACCAAGCAGTGATGCAGCCATTCAAGATGCTTTCAATGGGGCAGCTTTAGCACTTTTTGAGGATCTGAGGGTCCATGCAAAATCTTTTCAGCCTCCTGAGGGGGAATAGGCGTTGTCGTGCCCTCATCACGACTGTGTTGGTGTGTTTGGTCCATGAAATGTAAATCATGATAGGTAAATCATGATCCAAATCACGTAGTAAGTAAATCAAGTGCATTTTCATCCGTCGGGGTTGTTTACCTTTGAACAAAATGTGTGAATGAACATACCAATGCGCTCTGAGTGATTGCGCAGTAATGAGCACTTAAGGTATAGGCTTTACCGGCATTTAAAGCACACTTCTTGTCAGGCCTGCTCCCGTTCTCGCTCAACGGCGCCAGGCTCCCCAGCATTAGGCACTCCTGCCACCATCATTACGCACACCTGCTTCCCTCGTCACGCACATCTGCGATTCATTGTACTCACCTGGACTCAATCACCTGTGTTGTTGTTACCTCCACTATATCTGTCTGTTCCCTAGCATTAATTGTTGTGTCGTTGTGTTACCCAGTTCTCATGCTGTTCCTGTCCTGTTCCATGTCTGTGCAAAATTAAATGTTCATTCTCGTACCTGCTTCTCTATTCCAGCATCGGTTCATACACTTCTGGATTTTCCGATCACGAGTAAATCCAATTACGAGTATCAAGTGTGATAAAATGGATACGATTACGAATATGAGTATCACAAGATCGGCACAGCCCTAGTGTAACAGTACACGTATTCTTACCGAACAGTCCTCACAGTAATCAGAATGAATACATAAAAAAACATTTAACAAAAAATGCCTTCTTGATGAAATCTGAGCTGAAAAAACATTTCAGGCTATTCCGGTAAAATAACTAAAGCCTATGTGCACGTTGTATTCAAAATTAGAATCTTAATTGGCACATTTCAAACTGTCCTTTTGTGAGGCGCAGGCGGGAACTAGTTCTGTACGATGGCAGGTGGTGGGGACGATAAACCAGGTGGGTCCTGCATTGTCATTTAAATCTCCAGTTAGGGAATATTTTGGCTTCCCAGTAGCTTACAACGGTGATGGACAGAGAGTTGTGGATAAAATATTAACAGCATGTCACCACTGCTCAACGAGAATAGCCAATGCAGCTGCCACACCTTAAACATGTTGACAGATTTACACCAAAATCACCTAAGTGTTCCTACCACCGGAGCAAAGAACCAACAACACAACTTTGTCTCCTCTCTGCATTCAAGCAGCCCTTCGCAGCTGATTCTGACTGGGCCAAAGAAATTACAAGATCTATAGGTGGTTATAGACGCTGATATCTGCTTAAGCCACGTAACGAACTTCCCTCTTTCACCCATTTCAGAAAACAGGTAGTTGGCACCTGCTCTATATGAGCAAGCCATAATGGAAGTTATCAATTAATTGATCAATGCACCCTGTGTTGTGCTTACTACAGATGTATGGACCTCCAGGGCTACAGAGAGCTACTTAATTAACATACTTATTTTGCTCAGTTTAGGGCTACAACACAAGAAGACTGGAACAGCGCAAAATGGTTTACATAATGAAAGTGGGTGGAGTATAATGAAAGTGGGTGGAATACATGAGGCCTGTATATCAGGGTTGGGGTCAAATCCATTTTAATTCCAGTCAATTCAGAAAGTAAATCAAATTCTAAATTCCCCACATTGAAAAGCATTGAAGAGAACTGGAATTGGAATTTCAGTGTACTTCCTGAATTGACTGGAATTAAAATGCAATTGACCCCAACCCTGCTGTATATTCAATGTGTCACATTTAGTTTTACTGATGTTTATACCTGGTACATGTGGATACGGGGGAACAGTGCGGGAAAAAAATGTATGAAATGTATGCACTCACTACTGTAAGTCGTTCTGGATAAGAGCGTCTGCTAAATGACTAAAATGTAAATGTAAAATGATACATCATCTCACTCACACACTGTTTGTGAGGCCTTTAATCAGCTTAATTTCCAGAAAATTATGCATCTCCCACAATATACTTCTGTTGCTGTAAGGACGTTAACTATTCTACTGTGTAGTTAATGTTAATGCTCCCACACCCTTCAACGCTCTTCAGGACAGTCAGTTATTTTAATTCAGAGAACTCAGAGCCTCTGATCCCCACTGGAGGAGGCTATTCATCCACCAACTGCCAGACCAGAACCAAGAGCCACCAGTAGATTGCAGTAACACAGCACCACATGGAGGCACTCTAAGGCCCCGACAACGCCACAGACACAGAGGGACAGAGGCCTCCATCCTCTTTGGGGTATTAGGAATGAGATGAATATAATTGGTTTCAAATCAAACCAATTTTAAATGACCCAACACTTTCAGACTAATATAATCTGTCAGTATGTACTAAGACAAGAGCAGCAGGTCTGGAGGTGTTTTATTTCTTGTTGAAGTTATAAACAGTCAGTTGTTGTGAGGCAGTTTTTAGAAGTGAGGCAAATCAAATCAAAGTTTATTTGTCACGTGCGCTGAATACAACAGGTGTAGACCTTACAATGAAATGCTTACTTACAGGCTCTAACCAATAGTGCAAAAGAGGTATTAGGTGAACAATAGGTAGGTAAAGAAATAAAACAACAGTAAAAAGACAGGCTATATACAGTAGCGAGGCTATAAAAGTAGCGTGGCTACATACAGACACCGGTTAGTCAGGCTGATTGAGGTAGTATGTACATGTAGATATGGTTAAAGTGACTATGCATATATGATAAACAGAGAGTAGCAGTAGCGTAAAAGAGGGGTTGGTGGGTGGTGGGTGGGACATAATGCGGATAGCCCGGTTAGCCACTGTGCGGGAGCACTGGTTGGTCGGCACAATTGAGGTAGTATGTACAAGAATGTATAGTTAAAGTGACTATGCATATATGATAAACAGAGAGTAGCAGCAGCGTAAAAGAGGGGTTGGGGTGGGGGGGCACACAATGCAAATAGTCCGGGTAGCCATTTGATTACCTGTTCAGGAGTCTTATGGCTTGGGGGTAAAAACTGTTGAGAAGCCTTTTTGTCCTGGACTTGGCACTCCGGCACCGCTTGCCATGCGGTAGTAGAGAGAACAGTCTATGACTGGGGTGGCTGGGTTCATTGACAATTTTTTGGGCCTTCCTCTGACACTGCCTGGTGTAGAGGTCCTGGATGGCAGGCAGCTTAGCCCCAGTGATGTACTGGGCCGTATGCACAACCCTCTGTAGTGCCTTGTGGTCAGAGGCCGAGCAGTTTTTAGTTTCCTGAGGGGGAATAGGCTTTGTCGTGCCCTCTTCACGACTGTCTTGATGTGTTTGGACCATTCTAGTTTGTTGTTGATGTGGACACCAAGGAACTTGAAGCTCTCAACCTGCTCCACTACAGCCCCATCGGTGAGAATGGGGGCGTGCTCGGTCCTCCTTTTCCTGTAGTCCACAATGTTCTCCTTAGTCTTGGTTACGTTGAGGGATAGTTTGTTATTCTGGCACCCCCAGGCCAGGTCTCTGACTTCCTCCCTATAGGCTGTCTCGTCGTTGTCGGGGATCAGGCCTACCACTGTTGTCATCTGCAAACTTAATGATGGTGTTGGAGTCGTGCCTGGCCATGCAGTTGTGGGTGAACAGGGAGTACAGGAGGGGACTGAGCATTCACCCCTGGGGAGCTCCAGTGTTGAGGATCAGCGTGGCAGATGTGTTGCTGCCTACCCTCACCACCTGGGGGCGGCCCGTCAGGAAGTCCAGGATCAGGTTGCAGAGGGAGGTGTTTAGTCCCAGGATCCTTAGCTTAGTGATGAGCATTGGCATTGGTGTTGAACGCTGAGCTGTAGTCAATGAATAGCATTCTCACGTAAGTGTTCCTTTTGTCCAGGTGGGAAAGGGCAGTGTGGAGTGCAATAGAGATTGCATCATCTGTGGATCTGTTTGGGCGGTATGCAAATTGGAGTGGGTCTAGGGTTTCTGGGATAATGGTGTTGATGTGAGCCATTACCAACCTTTCAAAGCAGGCCATTACCAACCTTTCAAAGCAGGCACTGTACCTATTGACAAATAGTCAGTCTGTCTGTCTCTCTGTCTTCCTCAGGATGAAAGCAGCTCCTCTGACCACAGTGACTTGGAAAGCTCTGATAGCCCACAGGGGGCTATCTTCCCACAACTAGGTTTCCCAGCAGCCCCCACGCCACAGGAAGTGCCCCCCAGTCCGGAAATAAACTGTTCTGTTCCTGAAAAGAGAGGCTGTGGCACCCTATGTCTTGGGCAAGGAGAAGTTCCACAGTGCCAAGACTCACCTCCCAGAACCCATCGTAGCCACAGTTCATCAGCACGCTGGCGGAGTCATCCAATAGCAGGCCTGCGCTTGTTAGTGGGGAGGAATATCTGATAGACGATTAGCTGGAGGATGAAATGGGCGATGTTCAGCCAAAGAAGAAGAGGAGAGTGGGGGAGGAGCAGAATAAAAGCTGGGACTTGACTACGATGTCATCAGGGCCCAGGTGTCAAAACGGTCACTCAACTAAGACTGAGATGGTTAGCAGAGGTGTGTAGCAGCTGCACTGATGACACACACACACACACGACACACACACACACACACACACACACACACACACACACACACACACACACACACACACACACACACACACACACACACACAGCCATCCCTGTACTTCAATGTAGAAGCCATATGGTAGCTAACAACAGAAGAAGCCCAAGCAGATCCACCCTTTCATTTTCTTGTTTCTTTCTCTTATATAATTTTGCTGAGTGACTTATGTTTCCGTTTTGCTTATCATGTATTGACCTTGGGTGCCTTGAATGGCACTTGAAATTGTTTCACTAATGTTTAATGTTACTATGAACTAGAGGTCGACCGATTATGGTTTTTCAACGCCGATACCGGCACCGATTATTGGATGCCCGTTAAAGCCAATGCCGATTAATCAGCCAATTTCTTAAAAAATATATATTTTTATTTATTTGTAATAATGACAATTACAACAATACTGAATGAACACTTATTTTAACTTAATATAATACATCAATAAAATCAATTTAGCCTCAAATAAATAATGAAACATGTTCAATTTGGTTTAAATAATGCAAAACAAAGTGTTGGAGAAGAAAGTAAAAGTGCAATATGTGCCATGTAAGAAAGCTAACGTTTAAGTGCCTTGCTCAGGACATGGGAACATATGGAAGCTGGTGGTTCCTTTTAACATGAGTCTTCAATATTCCCAGGTAAGAAGTTTTAGGTTGTAGTTATTATAGGAATTATAGGACTATTTCTCTCTATACGATTTGTATTTCATATACCTTTGACTATTGGATGTTCTTATAGGCACTTTAGTATTGCCAGCGTAACAGTATAGCTTCCGTCCCTCTCCTCGCTCTTACCTGGGCTCGAACCAGGAACACATCGACAACAGCCACCCTCGAAGCAGCGTTACCCATGTAGAGGAAGGGGAACAACTACTCCAAGTCTCAGAGTGAGTGACGTTTGAAACACTATTAGCGTGCACCCCGCTAACTAGCTAGCCATTTTACATAGGTTACACCAGCCTCATCTTGGGAATTGATAGGCTTGAAAACTGTATAATTTGTGGAACGTTCCAACAGGAATCTGTTCCAAAAAACGTAAAGTAAAAGGTTGCCAACCAACAACGCATAAAAGGAGCAATGCATACAAACCTAGCTAACTAGCTGCCGAATAGGCATCAACTCACCACGTAGCTTAATCTTAATGTTTGTCCATAGGCAACCAGAGTGAAGACAGACATTTTTCGAAATAAACGTGATGAGTGAAAAACGCTATGAAATAGACCACTCCCTACCCGGTATCTTATTGTGCCGCTCTACAACTTTGTATGCGTTGTTTTTTGGCAACCTTGTTATTTCCGAAGTTTTTGGAATAGATTCCTGTTGGAACGTTCCACAAATTATACCCACCCGGGTTGAAGTCATAAACAGCGCAATTCTTGAAGCACAGCGAAGGGCTGCTGGCAAAACGCACGAAAGTGCTGTTTGAATGAATGCTTACGAGCCTGCTGGTGCCTACCACTGCTCAGTCAGACTGCTCTAACAAATCATAGACTTAATTATAATATAATTAACACACAGAAATACGAGCCTTAGGTCATTAATATGGTCGAATCTGGAAACTATCATCTCGAAAACAAAAGTTTTTCCTGTCAGGGAAATATGGAACCGTTCCGTATTTTATCTAACGGATGGGATCCCTAAGTCTAAATATTCCTGTTACATTGCACAACCTTCAATGTTATGTCATAATTACGTAAAATTCTGGCAAATTAGTTCGCAACGAGCCAGGCGGCCCAAACTGTTGCATATACCCTGACTCTGCGTGCAATGAACGCTAGAGATGTGACACAATTTCATGTTAGCAGGCAATATTAACTAAATATGCAGGTTTAAAAATATATACTTGTGTATTGATTTTAAAGAAAGGCACTTTAGTATGTTTATGGTTAGGTACATTGGTACAACGAAGTGCTTTTTTCGCAAATGCGCTTGTTAAATCAACACCCCTTTGTCGAAGTAGGGTGTGATTCAATGAGAAATTAACAGGCACCGCATCGATTATATGCAACGCAGGACACATTAGAAAAACTAGTAATATCATCAACCATGTGTAGTTAACTAGTGATTATGTTAAGATTGATAGTTTTTTATAAGATAAGTTTAATGCTAGCTAGCAACTTACCTTTGCTTCTTGCTGCCCTCGCGTAACAGGTAGTCAGCCTGCCATGTAGGCTCCTCGTGGAGTGCAATGTAAGGCAGGTGGTTAGAGCGTTGGACTTGTAACCGGAAGGTTGCAAAAACGAATCCACCCTGAACAAGGCAGTTAACCCCCGTTCCTAGGCCGTCATTGAAAATAATAATGTGTTCTTAATCTGACTTGCCTAGTTAAATAAAGTTGTTAAAAAAAAGAATAATAATAAAAAAAGAAATTTAAAACAAAATCGGCAAATCGGTGGCCAAAAATACCGATTTACCGATTGTTATGAAAACCTGAAATTGGCCCTAATTAATCGGCCATTCCGATTAATCGGTCGACCTCTACTATGAACTATAAGGGGCATTACTAGCCAGTGGAACGACAACCTGTGTTTTTTCTCTCTAGTTCTGCAGTGTTGTCGTCGTCCAGTAGGGGTTTTTCTCTGAGGAAGAACGACGATGACGAACCCCGACCTTCCACGTCACCCCAGACCCACCACAGCACTCAGCAGGTAAGAGAGATCGAGTGAGAGCTGATCTGGGTTCAAATACCATTTAAAATCTTTCAAATACTTTGAGTATTTGCTTTAGCCTGCCTACAGTGCCCTTTGGGCAGGGTTTGTGCTTTTGGACTTGTTGGTACCATTGCAACAGGCAACCTCAATCAAGCACTACAAATACAGAATAGGCTATCAACGGAATATCAAGATCAAGATTTTGTCTTGATTCATATTTAGACATTGATGAACGTTGGCAATGACTGTATGTTGATGAAGATGTATTAAGGTCCTAAAGAGGTGAACAAACTGTCAAAGATATTTCACGGACTCTGGCGCAAGAGTGATGATGTCATCCAATTGGAATTTTCCACCAAAATCAATATAGATCTCTCTTGCATAGCAGTGTATGTGATCGACTGGGTATTGAATGGTTTCTAACATAGAAATAGAATTTCTAGACTGGTTCACCCATCACAGATCATTGACTTGGGGGTTTCTGTTCTTGTAGTTCCTTTTACATTTAAATTTACATCATTTAGCAGACGCTCTTATCCAAAGCGACTTACAAATTGGTGCATTCACCTTATGATATCCAGTGGAACAACCACTTTACAATAGTACATCTATATCTTTTTTGGGGGGGGGTTAGAAGGATTACTTTATCCTATCCCAGGTATTCCTTAAAGAGGTGGGGTGCGCCTGCATGGTGGGGTTTCTATGGTTTCTAAAATACATTCCTCTGCAATCTCAACCTGAGGTCCCACACCAGATAGTGGCTGCGCCTGCAATGCCTGCAATCAGAATGCAAGTCAGGGTTCAAGATAACGTGTTTCTGATCCCAGTACCACATAGGTTAGTGTATTTGTGTCTTCCTGCATGTATGTGTGAAAGAGAGTGAATGTCTAAAGTGGAATGTCAGCCACTTGAGGGCCCTTTTGGCCTTGCTTGAGATTTAACTCTGGATTCTATAATAAGGGGGTCTATCAGTGTGTGTGTGTGTGTGCTCGTGTGTGTGTGTGTGTGTGTGCTCGTGTGTGTGTGTGTGTGTGTGTGTGTGTGAGTAAGCGGCCCAGCGTTACTACCAGGCCTGTGGCCTCCTGCCACGCCTCTCACTGCAGAAAGAGGGCGCTCTGCTCTCCACCCAGGACCTGCTGCTGGCTGTTCTCCACACCAATGAAGAGGTGAGGCCAAACCCCTAACCACTGACACAGGGTCAGATAATTTTCCGTCCTTCTAATGGTTAATGTTAAGAGTAACACCGAACCCAAACCGGCTGCGCGCAGGCACCATTGTGCGCTATCGTGCATAAATGTATTTTGTCCCCCTACACCAAACGCGATCACGACACGCAGGTTAAAATATCAAAACAAACTCTGAACCAATTACATTAATTTGGGAACAGGTCAAAAAGCATTAAATATGTATGGCAATTTGGCTAGTTAGCTTGCACTTGCTAGCTAATTTGTCCTATTTAGCTAGCTTGCTGTTGCTAGCTAATTTGTCCTGGGATATAAACATTGAGTTGTTATTTTACCTGAAATGCACAAGGTCCTCTACTTCGACAATTAATCCACACATAAAACGGCCAACCGAATCATTTCTAGTCATCTCTCCTCCTTCCAGGCTTTTTCATATTTGAACTTATATGGTGATTGGCATCTACACTTTCATAGTATTACCACAACAACTGGCAAAACAGTTCGTCTTTCAATCACCCACGTGGGTATAACCAATGAGGAGATGGCGGAGTTCTATTTTAGCCCTTGGCATCGCAGAAGCTCGTTGGCACGTGCGAGCAGTGTAAGTGCAATAATTGATTAACATGGATTTCCAAATGTATTTTGCGACACTCGCGCCGTGTCCGGTCTGGTCAGCATGTGAGGATAGGGTCATCTGATCCTGGATCTGTGGGAAGGGGCAACTTCTACCTTAAGTGAAACTGGTGATGATAATTATGATGGGGGTGATGATGTTCACTGCAGTTCCTGGCTGATGTGTGTTCGTGGGACCTCCCCCCTCTTCCTGACAATACAAGAAGGCCTGTCTCAGCCTGGCAGTGGGTGAGGATGTGAACACACACATACCTAATGACCACAGCTGCTACCACCCTGCTATATTTCAAGCCACAGAGATGTTTAAATAACACATTGATCCCAGAGATCAAAAATTACCTTGTGTCCCTAAATTACTTTTAGGAACTATTTCTAGCATTTGAACACCTGATACGCATTGTTAATGTGTGTTTCTGTGTGTGATGTGTGTCATGTGTCCAGAGGAGAACAAGCATGTGTGAGATGCAGGACGGCAGTCCCTTAGTGTCAGTGTGTGGTCTCAGCCTGACCCCCTCCTCCCTCTCCCCCACGCCCTCAAACTGTAGGCCAGACTCAGTCGGCTGTCTGGCAACTGTCTCCAAGAGCTGGTCGTCGCCGCCACTACAATGCCCCGGCTCTGCCTCCTGGGCGTGTCCTCCAATCACATCACGTGGGAAAGGCTTAAGAAGACAGCAAAAACCTTGGAAGGGCAACCTCAACCTGCTTTCCCGGTAACGTAATAGAGATAATTTGTATTTACTTTATTAGTTTGTATAAACTTTGTGTATTTGTTTGAGCAGTTGATCTTATTTGCTGGGGAAATACTTTCAGCTGGAAAGCAAGTGAAGCTATGAAAGTCTAGGGCCTCATTTATGAACGTTGTGTTTGTTCAAAATATACCTCAAAACATTTGTGCTCTAGTTTTCACGCAAATGTTGGCATTCATACGAAACTGAACTTGTTGTGAGAATGTGCTTAGCTTCCCATAAGTAGGTTGTTGAAGGTTATTGCATTGCAAGCACGCAAGTAGGGGATACCTAGTCTGTTGCACAACCAAATGCAATCAACCGAAATGTGTCTTCCGCATTTAACCCAACCCCTTTGCTGAGCTTGCCTTAATCGAGGTAATCGGAGCAGTTGTTGTTGGTGGTTTACTGCCTTGCTCAAAGGCAGAACGGCAGACTTTTTCACCTTGCCCGCTCGGGGATTCAAACCTTTTCTGGCCATGATGGGTTCACATTCCCGAAGTAGCTTTAGCCTACAACAAATTACCATGCGCAGCTCTCATTTAATCAGGCCTATTAGATAGGCTATTATTAAGTGTTTTGATCTACGCATGCGAACGGCAGTGCGGTTTAAATATACAGTAGAAAAGAACAGATGAACACAGCCAGAAGAGGACTGGCCACCCCTCATTGCCTGCTTCCTCTCTAGGTTTCTTCCTAGGTTCCGGACTTTCTAGGGAGTTTTTCCTAGCCACCGTGCTTCAACACCTGTATTGCTTGCTGTTTGGGGTTTTAGGCTGGGTTTCTGTACAGCACTTTGTGACATCAGCTGATGTAAGAAGGGCTTTATAAATTAATTTGATTGACTGATTGATTGATGAACAGACAGTTGATCGTTTACATTGAAGTGTGTAGGCTACCACTGTAAGTGGGCCTACTATAAATGTACATTTTTGGGGTGGAGTAGGTTCGGGAAAAGTAAACGCTAAATATTATTGAATTCAAATGATATGTTTACAGGTTTACAAGAATTTGCTATAGATTTTTTTTCTTTCATAAACTGACACACCTGAGCCAGGCCCTACAGAAAATGTAACTGGAAAAGCTTAAAACATTCTGCCAACACCTCCAGAGACATTTGATCAAGCTCACCATATATATTTTCTTTAGAGACTTCCTTGGCCTAATTCCAATACCAAAGTATACAGCAAATAAGGGCATTATTTTCACCATAAAAGGTGAATGATGAGCTTTTTACAGTTGGAGTTATTAAGCGAGTTCACATGCGCACAGTTTCAAGACGGGTCAGATTTATAACCGGAAACATGCATATATATGAATGTTGTTTCAGAAGCATCTGCACCCCACCAAGACAAACACTGTGGGAAACAATGACATATGATTCTGACTTGTAAGACTCTGACTGTGCTATGTCCCTATATGGCCTTCTATCCTCTGTTCAGTGATGGTCACAGCACCACCCCCTCTTTCTGCAGTAGCCTGACAGGTAGCAGTGGGTGTGGGACAGGCCAGGCTAGGTGTTTGTGGTTGGAAATAGGTCTGACTGACGTGTGAGGCTGTCTTCTAGTGGTCTGTGTAATTTGAGAAATATTGTCTGAAATCCATGTATATTCTGAATAACATATGGCAGTAACATTCTTATCCATCAAAAGTTCAACTCAAGTAATTTATTTTCAGACAAGTTGAATACGTTAAAAGGCAGACGTTTTTCTGTATTTGTCAGACAATCATTAACCAAACCATCTGGTTTGCATAATATAACACATTTGAAATAATTTATACTTTTACTTTTGATATATATATATATATATATATACACATACATATATTTAAAACCAAATACTTCTAGACTTTTACTCAAGTAATATTTTGCTTGGTGACTTTCACTTCTATTAAGGTATCTTTACTTTTACTCAAGTACAAATATTGGGTAATTTTTCCACCACTGAAAGACTCTTAAACTGAACTGCATCTCTGCCTCCGACTGATCTTTAACTAGAGTCCAACAGTCGATGGGTATCACCTGACCATGCTGTCTGGAAGAAATGTTTGGAGTTTGGTGGATTTGTTCTGAATGCTACGTGTTGAGTTTGACCCATCAGTGAGTTTAATCATGTGATAATATTCAAGGTGTTCATTATGTAAAACTATTGCAATGATGTCCTTTTGTTTTCAGTTGGTTTGTTTACATAGACTTTTCTGGTTTGAGGTCCAGGCAGTTTATTGGCAGCTCCCTCCAATAAAGGCGACTGTTCTCAAGTAGTCATTTGTATTTCAAAAAATATTTTGCTTATGTAAATGCAGGGGTTAACTGTTATTTATTTTGACCATCAGAAATACAGCATTGTTTGTCATTATTTTTGGTCCTCTTGTGAACTAGTCAGCAGGTGTTACTACAATATGCTACGTCATGTCCCAAAAGCACTAATCAAATCAAAACAAATGTTATTAGTCACATGCGCTGAGTACAACAGGTTTATTCCTTTTGCTTATTTTCTGAATAACTGTAAGATGTCAATATTGTGTTGTTCCTGGAAGCTGTTGCTGTAGTGATAACTAGAAGATACCTGTGTTGTCACCTTACAGTGAAATGTTTACTTACACGCTCCTAACCAACAATACAGTTTCAAAAAAATAAAGATAATAATAAGAGATAAAAGCAACAAGTAATTAAATAGCAGCTGTAAAATAACAATAGCGAGACTATTTACAGGGAGGTATTGGTACAGAGTCAATGTGTGGAGGCACCAGTTAGTTGAGGTAGTATGTACATGTAGGTAGAGTTATTAAAGTGCATAGTGCATATATGACAGAGTGTAGCAGTGGTGTGGAGAGGGGGGGGGGGGGGGCAATGCAAATAGTATGGATAGCCATTTGACTAGATGTTCATGAGTCTTATGGCTTGGGGGTAGAAGCAGTTTAGATGCCTCTTGGACCTAGACTTGGCGCTCCGGTACCACTTGCCATGTGGTAGCAGAGAGAACAGTTTATGACTAGGGTGTGTCATGACGTTGGCCTGTGGGTAGGTTTATGACCTTATGTTACGAATCCCTTTGGCCCTGCAGTCTAGGGGAGATGGCAACGAGACCCATAACATAACTCAATCAAATTTGTATTTATTTTACCAGGTAAGTTGACTGAACACATTCTCATTTATAGCAACGACCTAGGGAATAGTTTCAGGGGAGAGGGGGATGAATGAGCCAATTGTAAGCTGGGGATGATTAGGTGACCGTGATGGTATGAGGGGCAGATTGGGAATTTAGCCAGGACACCAGGGTTAACACCCCTACTCTTACGATAAGTGCAATGGGATCTTTAATGACCTCAGAGTCAGGACACCCGTTTAACATCCCATCCAAAAGACAGCACCCTACACAGGGCAGTGTCAATCACTGCCCTGGGGTATTGGGATATTCTTTTAGACCAGAGGAAAGAGTGCCTCCTACTGGCCCTCCAACACCACTTCCAGCAGCATCTGGTCTCCCATCCAGGGACTGACCAGGACCAACACTACATAGCTTCAGAAGCAAGCCAGCAGTGGGATGCAGGGTGGTATTCTGCTGAATCATCATAGTGATAAAGTAACAGTAAATAACCACAGACAACTTAAATTTACCATCAAACACTAATGGTTTATTGTTTAAACACACGGTAATGGGGTGTGTGAAAAGAGGCTGAGCTGGACCCAAGGAAAGAAACAATCCAAAAACACCCCTAAGCTAAACTAGCCTATTTCAATAACAGCTAGCTAACTAACCAAAAATACAGTGGGTGGTCCACCCAGTTCTAACTAGGGTATTTAGACAACAATTACCTACGGGTAGTATATGCCCATGGGCGTCTTGTCTTGGTACCCCCTTTTTCCACCATCAAACAAACAGTCAACACTTCAACAAAACAATACTCACAGGTAAATGTGACATGTATGGGCAAAACAAACAAGCGATCTGCATACAGAGAGCGAGAACCAGCACGCGCTTGAGACAGAGATTGAACACAGAGAGATCACGCTCACAGAGAGAGATTGGACTGGGGTTTTAAACCAAGGGAAAGGGATGTGATAGGGCAATGGAAAAGTAGCAGGTGTCTTCTGATTGACGACTGATTGGTGACTGATGATTGCCACCTGTGAGGAGGAGAAGGAGAGAAAAGACATACACATACAAGATACACGACCTGTATCCATAACATCCCCCATAAATACCTCTCTCTTTTGACTCTACAGAAGGACTCTTGAAGAGTCTTTGTTAAACATATAGAGTCTGGGAACATCAAAAGGTGGGGGGAAAGGAACCATATTTTGGTTATACAACCAGTTGAAAATATGCGTTGGTACTAAATGAATATATGCCAGATCAGTTGGCGTCTGAGACATTATGACTCATGACAGAATGACATAAACTGTATCTTGGAAAGTCTACACATTATAGTGAGATTCACATGGAATTGTTGTGCAATTTAAATGTTTAAATATGAAACTACTTGTGAAAAGATTAAATGTAATTTTTTGCTTTCAAATGAGAGAATTGGGTTTTCATAAGGTTAAAGCTCTGCTCACTCAGTGGCCCGACCATGTGAAGAGACTTTGGTTATAAACTATGAAACACGTCCTTCTCTCCCCTCCTATATAAAGCCCTTGACGAAAATTGACCTTTCTGACTCGATGACATTAGGGCGACAGTCCTATGTTGAAAGTGTTCAGATAATAAACTGTTCCAGGTACATTAGGGCGGGAGCCCTATGTTAGAAGGACAAAGACCACCTACAGAACTAAGTCAACCTCAGCAAGAACCTAATGAAGTTAGCATCGAATTTCAATGTGAAGGTGACAACCTCCATGCCGGAAGGATGAATTTCGACTATACCAGCCAGAATATAGCATGGCAACTTGTTATGAACTTTGAACTCTTATTCACTCCAGAAGTGATACCTCCTAGCCGTTGAGTTAGCAGTGGCTGCTGTAAACGTGGGGTAGGAAAGGACGGACAAAGGATCAAGGAACAAGGAAGATCTCTGTTGGGCAACACGGCCAGCATCTACGACCAACCTACCGAAGCGCAGCTCAGAGTAAATATTTATTGCGTTCTCCTTTTTCAAATGGGCGGTAATTTAGAATGCATAAGATACTGTATTTACGATAGCTTAACTTCTCCCTTTGTTCCTTAGTCTTCCCGCTCTTTCACTCAAACCCAACCACCTGTCCTTTGTGTAACCAGCCGTCATGTCTGCTCCTTCCACCAGGGACGTTTTCTGTATGACATAATGTGCATTCTGTGTATATGTAATTCTGTGATTAGTTAGGTATTTAGTAAATAAATAATTAAACCAAATGTTGTATTGCTAATTCAACTTGTTAGTCAGGGTTCGTGAAGATAACCAAGAATTCTACGATGTTCAGATGAGACTGAAATAAGGTGACGATTACTATAGACTGCTATTGATGTAAAATATGACTAGGTCTTTAAGAGTTTATTCGGAAGATAACAGCTCTATAAACATTCTTTCGTGGTGTCCCGACTTTCTAGTTAATTATCTACCTGATTAGCTTAATCAGGTAATATTAATTACAAAGAAATTATTTTATAGAATAGCATGTCATATCACTTAATCCGGCATAGCCAAAGACACGACAGGTGGCTGGAGTCTTTGACAATTTTAGGGCCTTCCTCTGACACCGCCTGGTATAGAGGTCCTGGATGGCAGGAAGCTTGGCCCCAGTGATGTCCTGGGCCGTTCGCACTACCCTCTGTAGTGACTTGCGGTCGGAGGCCGAGCAGTTGCCATTCCAGGCAGTGTTGCAACCAGTCAGGATGCTCTCGATGGTGCAGTTGTAGAACCTTTTGAGGATCTGAGGACCCATGGCAAATCTTTTCAGACTCCTGAGGAATAGGTCTTGTCACGCCCTCTTCACGACTGTCTTGGTGTGCTTGAACCATGTTAGTTTGTTGGTGATGTGGACACCAAGGAACTTGAAGCTCTCAACCTGCTCCACTGCAGCCCCGTCGATGTCCACAATCATCTCCTTTAACTTGATCACATTGAGGGAGAGGTTGTTGGTGTTGGAGTCGTGCCTGGCCGTGCAGTCATGAGTGAACAGGGAGTACAGGAGGAGACTGAGCACGCACCCCTGAGGGGCCCCTGTGTTGAGGATCAGCGTGGCGGATGTGTTGTTACCTACCCTTACCACATAGGGGCAGCCCGTCAGGAAGTCCAGGATCCAGTTGCAGAGGGAGGTGTTTAGTCACAGGGTCCTTAGCTTATTGATGAGCTTTGAGGGCACTATGGTGTTGAACACAGAGCTGTAGTCAATGAATAGCATTCTCACATAGGTGTTCCTTTTGTCCAGGTGGGAAAGGCCAGTGTGGAGTGCAATAAAGATTGCATAATCTGTGGATCTTTTGGGGCGGTATGCAAATTGGAGTAGGTCTAGTGTTTCTGGGATGATGGTGTTGATGTGAGCTATGACCAGCCTTCCAAAGCACTTCATGGCTACAAATGTGAGTGCTACGGGTTGGTAGTAATTTAGGCAGGTTACCTTACTGTTCTTGGGCACAGGCACTATGGTGGTCTGCTTAAAACATGTTGGTATTGCAGACTCGGACAGGGAGAGGTTGAAAATGTCAGTGAAGACAGTTGCCAGTTGGTCAGTTCGTGCTCGCAGTACATGTCCTGGTAATCTGTCTGGCCCTGCGGCCTTGTGAATGTTGACCTGTTGAAAGGTCTTACTCACATCGGCTGCGGAGATGGTGATCACACAGTATTCCGGAGCAGCTGGTGCTCTCATGCATGTTTCAGTGTTATTTGCCTCAAGCGAGCATTAAAGTAGTTTTGCTCATCTGGTAGGCTTGTGTCACTGGGCAGCTCTCGGCTGTGCTTCCGTTTGTAGTCTGTAATGGTTTGAAAGCCCTGCCACATCCAACGAGCGTCAGAGCCGGTGTAGTATGATTCGATCTTAGTCCCAAATTGATGCTTTGCCTGTTTGATGGTTCATCGGAGGGCACAGCAGGATTTCTTATAAACTTCCGGGTTAGAGTCCTGCTCCTTGAAAACGGCAGCTCTAGCCTTTAGCTCAGCCAAGACCTCAGAAAATAAATTGTAGACCTCCACAAGTCTGGTTCACCCTTGAGTGCAATTTCCAAACACCTGAAGGTACCACATTCATCTGTACAAACAATAGTACGCAAGTATAAACACCATGGGACCACGCAGCCGTCATACCGCTGTCAGGGTTGTGCGCTAGTGGTACGAAGTCAGGTGCAGGAGAGCAGTGAGTTGTGATCAGGTGCACTTTATTTGGCAGAGGCATATAAGACAGACGCAACTGCGTCCAAAAACCTCCAGCCACAGGTAAAAGTAAACAAGCGTGAAAACACTCACAAATATACAAATGTATGACAAATACATACAACGGGTCAAAATACGATACCCGGGGGAAAACCAGTCTAGTGCATCACATTAAACACGTAACACAACAATTCCACACAAAGACATGGGGGGAACAGAGGAATAAATACATGCAGTGTGTTAGGGAATGTAAACCAGGTGTGCAGGGAACAAGACAAAACAAATGGAACAATGAAAATGTGGAGCAGCGATGGCTAGAAAGCCGGTGACGTCGACCGCCGAACGCCGCCCCAACAAGGAGAGGAGCTGACTTCGGCGGAAGTCGTGACAGTACCCCCCCTTGACGTGCGGCTCCAACGGCTCCATGGCGATCCGGCCGGTGATGGTGGAACTCCCGCAGCAGTTCAGGGTCCAGCACATCCGAAGCCGGAACTCAGCACCTCTCCTCCGGACCGTACCCCTCCCACTCCACGAGGTACAGAAGGCCCCTCGCCCGACGGCTCGAATCCAGGATGGAACGAACGGAGTACGCCAGGGCCCCCTTGATGTCCAGATGGGGTGGACGAACCTCCCGTACCTCAGATTCCTGAAACAATGAAAATGTGGAGCGGCGATGGCTAGAAAGCTGGTGACGTCGACCGCCGAACGCCGCCCGAACAAGGAGAGGAGCCGACTTCGGTGGAAGTCGTGACAACCGCTCAGGAAGGAGACGTGTTCTATCTCCTAGAGATGAATGTGCTTTGGTGCGAAAAGTGCAAATAAATCCCAGAACAACAGCAAAGGACCTTGTGAAGATGTTCGAGGAAACAGGTAAAAGAATATCTATATCCACAGTAAAACGAGTCCTATATCGACATAACCTGAAAGGCCGCTCAGCAAGGAAGAAGCCACTGCTCCAACACCGCAATAAAAAAAGCCAGACTACGGTTTGTAACTGCACATGGGGACAAAGATTGTACTTTTTGGAGTATTCTGGTCTGATGAAACAAAAATAGAACTGTTTGACCATAATGACCATCGTTATGTTTGGTGGAAAAAGGGGGAGACTTGCAAGCCGAAGAACACCATCCCAACCATGAAGTACTGGGGTGGCAGCATCATGTTGTGTGGGTGCTTTGCTGCAGGAAGGATTGGCGCGCTTCACAATATAGATGGCATCATGAGGGAGGAAATTTATGTGGATATATTGAAGCAACATCTCAAGACATCAGTCAGAAAGTTATTAAAGCTTGGTCGCAAATGGGTCTTCCAAATGGACAATGACCCCAAGCATACTTCCAAACTTGTGGCAAAATGGCTTAGGACAACAAAGTCAAGGTATTGGAGTAGCCATCTCCAAGATGGCGTAGCAGTGCAGACGTGTTTTGTTTGTCCTCTCGTGTACTTTTGTATTTTTCTCCTTTTTTGTATATATTTCGATTTTTATTTTCAATCTCTTTTCCATTTGAACTCAATTATACCTTCCGGTAACCTGCCTCACCCAATGTGATACAGAACCGCTATTATTTTTTAATTTTTAGACCTTATAGCAAGAGCCACCTAGCCATCAGAAGCTAACCAGCTAATTTAGCTACAAGCTATTTAGTCATTGTTAGCCACTGCTAGCGGCCTTTACCTTCTGCACAGATACCAGCCCTTTTTTATCTTGGATAATACTCGCCAGACTACCAGTATCGGACTGTCTTTCCACTACAACGCCGGATTCCTGCCGTAATCCCTGGACCAGCACCCACTGAGTTACCCAGTACCGAAGCTATCCCTGAGACCCACCTCCCGGCCTACTCAGTTGTTCACCCCAACTCCACCCAAACACGGCTAGAACCCACTACTCCACCGGATCCTTGCCGTAAGCTCTGGACCTTGGCCCCGGATCACCGCTGCTACCGAGTGGCTATAGTGGCTAACGCCCCATGCCCTGAAGCTAGTACCAGTTAGCCGTGAGCCAGGCGCAACCCCCGACTAGCAAACTAAATTACTACAACTACAATACCTCTTTCGCCATCTGGCTTGGATCCTTTGTCGACACGGCACCCCACCGCACCACCATGAATGGTCTGCCAACGAATACTCCATCCGCTGTGCCTCCAACCGGCCTCCGTCGGACGTCGGAACAGACGCTTCTACTAGCCCCGGGTTACTAACTTTAAGCGCCGTGTCACCCGCGCACCCGCGCCTTCCTGTTCCATCTTCCACTGCCCCCTGGACCCTATGATCACTTGGCTACATAGCAGATGCCTGCTGAACTGGCCATTTATCACGGTACTCCATTCTGTTTATTATTTGTTTATCTGTCGTCCCCAGCTGCGAACTCAGGCTGTGTGTGTAGTTAACCGACCCTCTCTGCCCAGTCATTGCCATTTTACCTGTTGTTGTTGTTTTAGCTGATCAGCTGTTGTCTCACCCGTTGTTATCTAGCTAGCTCTCCCAATCAACACCTGTGATTACTTTGTGCCTCGCTGTATGTCTCTCTCAAATGTCAATATGCCTTGTATACTGTTGCTTAGGTTAGTTATCATTGTTTTAGTTTACAATGGAGCCCCTAGTTCCACTCATCATACCTCTGTTACCTCCTTTGTCCCACCGCCCACACATGCGATGACCTCACCCATTATAACCAGCATGTCCAGAGATACAACCTCTCTTATCATCACTCAGTGCTTGGGCTTACCTCCGCTGTACCCGCACCCCACCATACCCCTGTCTGCACATTATGCCCTGAATCTATTCTACCACGCCCAGAAATCTGCTCCTTTTATTCTTTGTCCCCAACGATCTAGGTGACCAGTTTTGATATCCTTTAGCCGTACCCTCATCCTACCCCTCCTCTGTTCCTCAGGCCCTGCATGTCCCCAGGCACCCTCATTTGTTGACTTCTGTGATCGAAAAAGCCTTGGTTTCATGCATGTCAACATCAGAAGCCTCCTCCCTAAGTTTGTTTTACTCACTGCTTTAGCACACTCCGCCTACCCTGATGTCCTTGCCGTGTCTGAATCCTGGATTGGGAAGGCCACCAAAAATTCTGAGATTTCCATACCCAACTACAACATTTTTCGTCAAGATAGAACTGCCAAAGGGGGAGGAGTTGCAATCTACTGCAGAGATAGCCTGCAAAGTTCTGCCATACTTTCCAGGTCTACACCCAAACAGTTCGAACTTCTAATTTTAAAAATTAATCTCTCCAGAAATAAGTCTCTCACTGTTGCCGCCTGCTATCGACCCCCCTCCGCTCCCAGCTGTGCCCTGGACACCATTTGTGAATTGATCGCCCCCCATCTAGCCTCAGAGTTTGTTCTGTTAGGTGACCTAAACTGGGATATGCTTAACACCTCGGCAGTCCTACAATTTAAGCTAGATGCCCTCAATCTCACACAAATCATCAAGGAACCCACCAGGTACAACTCCAAATCCGTAAACATGGGCACCCTCAGGATCTCAGCGATCACTGCCTCATTGCCTGTATCCGCAATGGGTCCGCGGTCAAACGACCACCCCTCATCACTGTCAAACGCTCCCTAAAACACTTCTGTGAGCAGGCCTTTCTAATCGACCTGGCCCAGGTATCCTGGAAGGATATTGACCTCATCCCGTCAGTCGAGGATGCCTGGTCCTTCTTTAAAAGTAATTTCCTCACCATCTTAGATAAGCATGCACCGTTCAAAAAATGCAGAACTAAGAACAGATATAGCCCTTGGTTCACTCCAGATCTGACTGCCCTCGACCAGCACAAAAACATCCTGTGGCGGACTGCAATAGCATCGAATAGTCCCCGCGATGTGCAACTGTTCAGGGAAGTCAGGAACCAATACATGCAGTCAGTCAGGAAAGCAAAGGCTAGCTTTTTCAAGCAGAAATTAGCATCCTGTAGCTCTAACTCCAAAATGTTTTGGGACACTGTAAAGTCCATGGAGAACAAGAGCACCTCCTCCCAGCTGCACACTGCACTGAGGCTAGGTAACACGGTCACCACCGATAAATCCATGATAATCGAACATTTCAATAAGCATTTCTCAACGGCTGGCCATGCCTTCCTCCTAGCTACTCCAACCCCGGCCAACAGCCCCCCCCCCCCCCCCCCCCCCCCCCCCCCGCAGCTACTCACCCAAGCCTCCCCAGCTTCTCCATCACCCAAATCCAGATAGGAGATGTTCTGAAAGAGCTGCAAAACCTGGACCAGTACAAATCAGCTGGGTTAGACAATCTGGACTGTCTTTTTCTATAACTATCCACTGCCATTGTTGCAACCCCTATTACCAGTCTGTTCAACCTCTCTTTCTTATCGTCCGAGATCCCTAAAGATTGGAAAGCTGCCGCGGTCATCCCCCTCTTCAAAGAGGGTGACACCCTAGACCCAAACTGTTACAGACCTATTTCCATCCTGCCCTGCCTATCCAAAGTCTTCGAAAGCCAAGTTAATAAACAGATCACTGACCATTTCGAATCCCACCGTACCATCACCGCTGTGCAATCCGGTTTCCGAGCTGGTCACGGGTGCACCTCAGCCACGCTCAAGGTACTAAATGATATCATAACCGCCATCGATAAAAGACAGTACTGTGCAGCCGTCTTCATCGACCTGGCCAAGGCTTTCGACTCTGTCAATCACCGTATTCTTATCGGCAGACTCAATAGCCTTGGTTTTTCTAACGACTGCCTCGCCTGGTTCACCAACTACTTTGCAGACAGAGTTCAGTGTGTCAAATCGGAGGGCATGTTGTCCGAACCTCTGGCAGTCTCTATGGGGGTACCACAGGGTTCAATTCTCGTGCCGACTCTTTTCTCTGTATATATCAATGATGTCGCTCTTGCTGCGGGCGATTCTCTGATCCACCTCTACGCAGACAACACCATTCTGTATACTTCTGGCCCTTCCTTGGACACTGTGGTAACTAACCTCCAAACGAGCTTCAATGCCATACAACACTCCTTCTGTGGCCTCCAACTGCTCTTAAACACTAGTAAAACCAAATGCATGCTTTTCAACCGTTCGCTGCCCGCACCCGCCCGCCCGACTAGCATCACCACCCTGGACGGTTCCGACCTAGAATATGTGGACCACTACAAATACCTAGGTGTCTGATTAGACTGTAAACTCTCCTTCCAGACTCATATTAAACATCTCCAATCCAAAATTAAATCTAGAATCGGCTTTCTATTTCGCAACAAAGCCTCCTTCACTCACGCCGCCAAACTTACCCTCGTAAAACTGACTATCCTACCGATCCTCGACTTCGGCGATGTCATTTACAAAATAGCCTCCAACACTCTACTCAGCAAACTTGATGCAGTCAATTACAGTGCCATCCGTTTTGTTACCAAATCACCTTATACCACCCACCACTGTGACCTGTATGCTCTAGTTGGCTGGCCCTCGCTACATATTTGTCGCCAGACCCACTGGCTCCAGTTCATCTATAAGTCTATGCTTGGTAAAGCTCCACCTTATCTCAGTTCACTGGTCACAATAACAACACTCACCCGTAGCACATGTTCCAGCAGGTATATCTCACTGATAATCCCCAAAGCGAACACCTCATTTGGCCGCCTTTCGTTCCAGTTCTCTGCTGCCAGTGACATGAACGAATTGCAAAAATCGCTGAAGTTGGAGACTTTTATTTCCCTCACCAACTTTAAACATCAGCTATTTGAGCAGCTAACCGATCGCTGCAGCTGCACATAGTCCATCTGTACATTGCCCACCCTATCTACCTACCTCATCCGCTTACTGTTTTTATTTTATTTACTTTTCTGCTCTTTTGCACACCTGTATCTCTACATGCATACCATCATATGCTCATTTATCACTCCAGTGATAATCTGCTAAATTTTAATTATTTGCTCCTATGGCCTATCTATTGCTTACCTTCTCATGGCTTTTGCACACACTGGATATAGACTTTCTTTTTTCTACTCTATCATTGACTTGTTTATTGTGTTATTCGCTCGTTAATTGTTTACTCCATGTGTAACTCTGTGTTGTTGTCTGTGTCACACTGCTTTGCTTTATCTTGGCCAGGTCGCAGTTGTAAATGAGAACTTGTTCTCAACTTGCCTACCTGGTTAATAAATAAAAAAGCCCTGACCTCAATCCCATAGAATATTTGTGGGCAGAACTGAAAAAGCATGTGCGAGCAAGGAGGCCTACAAACCTGACTCAGTTGCACCAGCTCTGTGAGGAGGAATGGGCCAAAAGTCCCCCAACTTATTGTGGGAAGCTTGTGGAAGGCTACCCGAAACGTTTGACCCAATAAACAATTTAAAGGCAATGCTACCAAATACTAATTGAGTGTATGTAGACTTCTGACCCACTGGGAATCTGATGAAAGAAATAAAAGCTGAAATAAATCATTCTCTCTAATATTATTCTGACATTTCACATTTTTCAAATAAAGTGGTGATCCTAACTGACCTTAGGCAGGGACTTTTTACTAGGATTAAATGTCAGGAATTGTGAAAAACTGAGTTTAAATGTATTTGGCTAAGGTGTATGTAAACATCCGACTTCAACTGTATGTGGTCCAGAGTTCTTTTTCCTCTGGTTGCACATTTAACATGCTGATAGAAATTTGGTAAAACGGATTTAAATTTTCCTGCATTAAAGTCCCCGGCTACTAGGAGCGCCACCTCTGGGTGAGCATTTTCTTGTTTGCTTGTGGTGGAATACAGTTCATTCAATGCTGTCTTAGTGCCAGCCTCTGATTGTGGTGGTATGTAAACAGCTACGAAGAATACAGATGAAAACTCTCTCGGTGGGTACTGTGGTCTACAGCTCATCATGAGATACTTTACCTCAGGCGAGCAATAGCTCGAGACTTCTGTAGATATCGTGCACCAGCTGTTGTTTAAAAACTTACATAGTGCGCCGCCACTTGTCTTACCAGACGGCGCTGTTCTATCCTACTGGTACATTGTGTAACCAACCAGCTGTATGTTTATATTGTCGTCATTCAGCCATGACTTCGTGAAGCATAAGATGTTACAGTTTTTAATGTCCCGTTGGTAGTTTAATCTTCCGCGTAACTTGTCGATTTTATTGTCCAAAGATTGCACGTTTGCTAGCAGAATGAAGGGATGTGGTGGTTTATTCGATCGCCTACGAATTCTCAGAAGGCAGCCCGCCCTTCGGCCCCTCTTTCTCCACCTCCTCTTCACGCAGATCACAGGGATCGGGGCCTGTTTCCGAGGAAGCAGTATGTCCTTCGCGTCGGACTCGTCAGAGTCGTGAAAGGAAAAAAGCTAGTCTGTGGTGAGTAATCGCAGTCCTGATGTCTAAAAGTTATTTTCGGTCATAAGAGGCAGTAGCGGCAACATTATGTACAAAATAAGTAAAAAACAGTAAATACAGTAAATACAACAGAATACTAATGTCCACAAAAACACTACAGTGAATACAAGAGAATATAAAAATAGTAATACTACAGTATTTAGACAATAGGACAGTGTGCAGTATAGTATTCTACACAATTCTATAGTAAGCACTACATGATCAAAGGGGGAAAGTCCGAGGAAATCCCCGTCATGATCTCCCCAAGGACAGCACATTCAAATCAAAACAGCATCAACAAAGCTAGCAGGAAAGCTAGCTAGCGGTCCAGTCCACCTAAGAATTCTAAAGTAAGCACTATATAATCGAGGTATACAATGGTGTGGAGTATAGTGTACTACAAAATATTATAGTAAGCACTACATGATCGAGGGATACTACAGTATAGAATAATGCAGTATACTTTTAGATTGATGTGCATTGTTGAGAATTGCTAGATATTACTGCGCTGTTGGAGCTAGGAACACAAGCATTTCGCAACACACACAATAACATCTGCTGTGTGTATGCGACCAATAAAATTTGATTACTACAAGATTCTATTGTAAGAAATACACGATTGAGCTACAGTGTGGAGTATAGGATTCTACAGTTTACGATAGAATTCTGTAGTAAGTACGGTAGTATTCTATAGTAAACTGTAGTATTTTTATGTGGGTTGTTTGGCTAAAGAACTGCACAAACTATCAGTGTCTAAGTAGATACTTAGTAGAGGAAATGTGTTTTTTAACATAATTTTTAAAACAATTGGTTGTGTTTCTGGTGATGACTCTAGTTTCTCTGTAAAGTATTTGTGATCTGTGGTTTGCTAACCAGTAAACCTAAACCACGGGTCTGAGGCAGGTGCCTTGGAAGCTGTGAAAACATTTCACAGGTTGAAAGGAATGTACAGTCACTGCACTGTACAACTTCACCTCAGAAGCATGTGTTGATATCCTCCTAGCATTTCCTTCTGGGCTTTTCAATTACATTTTACTAGGCAAGTCAGTTAAGAACAAATTCTTATTTTCAGTGACAGCCTAGAAACAGTGGGTTAACTGCCTTGTTAAGGGCAGAACAACAGATTTGTACCTTGGCAGGTCAGGGATTTGAACTTGCAACCTTTCAGTTACTAGTCCAATGCTCTAACCACTAGGCTACGCTGCCGCCCCATAACGTGTGGGGGTGTGACCTTGTCATTTTTATCTTCCTGCCGCAACTATGTTTTTCACCTACTGTACCCATTGACTGTAATGTAAAATAAAACCTACAATAAAAGATAAATACAAATATTTATTTAACCCCAAACACTTATGTCTCAGGAGCAGTGGCGACCCATCATTCAGGGCAGGTGGGGCAGAGCATTAATATGTGTCACATATCAGTTTGCATACAATGAACAATGTATCATTGAGTTAATAAAGAGGGTGGAGAGGGTGGAGAGGAGGATCTGATCTGTAGAGGAGGATCTGATGGTTCACAGTATCAAAGGCAGCAGATAGGTCTAGAAGGATGAGAGCAGAGGAGAGAGAGTTAGCTTTAGCAGTGCAGAGAGCCTTGGTGACAGAGAAGAGCAGTCTCAGTTGAATGACCAGTCTTGAAACCTGACTGATTTGGATCAAGAAGGTCATTCTGAGAGAGATAGCAAGAGAGCTGGCCAAGGATGGCACGCTCAAGAGTTTTGGAGAGAAAAGAAAGAAGGGATACTGGTCTGTAGTTGTTGACATCGGAGGGATCGAGTGTAGGTTTTTTGAGAAGGGGTGCAACTCTCGCTCTCTTGAAGACGGAAGGGACGTAGCCAGCGGTCAAGGATGAGTTGATGAGCGAGGTGAGGTAAGGGAGAAGGTCTCCGGAAATGGTCTGGAGAAGAGAGGAGGGGATAGGGTCAAGCGGGCAGGTTGTTGGGCGGCCGGCCGTCACAAGTCGCAAGATTTCATCTGGAGAGAGAGGGGAGAAAGAGGTCAAAGCATAGGGTAGGGCAATGTGAGCAGGACCAGCAGTGTCGTTTGACTTAACAAACGAGGATCGGATGTCGTCCACCTTCTTTTCAAAATGGTTGACACAGAGAGGGAGGAGGGGGGAGGAGGATTCAGGAGGGAGGAGAAGGTGGCAAAGAACTTCCTAGGGTTAGAGGCAGATGCTTGGAATTTATAGTGGTAGAAAGTGGCTTTAGCAGCAGAAACAGAGAAAGAAAATGTGGAGAGGAGGGAGTGAAAAGATGCCAGGTCCGCAGGGAGGCTAGTTTTCCTCCATTTCCCCTCGGCTGCCCGGAACCCTGTTCTGTGAGCTCGCAATGAGTCGTCAAGCCACGGAGCAGGAGGGGAGGACCAAGCCGGCCGGGAGGATAGGGGACATAGAGAGTCAAAGGATGCAGAAAGGGAGGAGAGGAGGGTTGAGGAGGCAGAATCAGGAGATTGGTTGGAGAAGGGTTGAGCAGAGGGAAGAGATGATAGGATGGAAGAGGAGGGAGTAGCAGGAGAGAGAGAGCGAAGGTTGCGACGGCGCAATACCATCTGAGTAGGGGCAGAGTGAGCAGTGTTGGAGGAGAGTGAGAGGGAAAAGGATACAAGGTAGTGGTCGGAGACTTGGAGGGGAGTTGCAGTGAGATTAGTAGAAGAACAGCATTTAGTAAAGATGAGGTCAAGCGTATTTGTGAGTAGGCGGGGACGGTGAGAGGGTGAGGTCAAAAGAGGAGAGGAGTGGAAAGAAAGAGGCATAGAGAAATGAGTCAAAGGTAGATGTAGAGAGGTTAAAGTCACCCAGAATTGTGAGAGGTGAGCCATCCTCAGGAAAGGAACTTATCAAGGCGTCAAGCTCATTGATGAACTCTCCAAGGGAACCTGGAGGGCGATACATGATAAGGATGATAAGCTTGAATGGGCTAGTGACTGACAGCATGGAGGTATCTCAACCTCCAAGGTACAGTAGGCCTATAGTAGTCTGTTGGTTCTCAGTCTGACTCTGTCTCTCTCTTAATACCTCTAATTTGTTCCCTCCCTCTCTCCCTCTTTCTTCAGGTTGTCAGTTAGCCGGGCTCTGGGCCAGCTCTAGTTTGGATGGCTTGTCAGAACAGGTCCAGGACCTGCGGCTGTGCTCCCAGAGGCTCAACAAACTGGACTGCAAGGAACTGTGGCAGACCTGGGGCCAGAGAAGGCCCGGGAGCTGCTTCCTCTCCAGAGATGCCAAGTGCCTGCTCACTACTGCAGCCTCACTGTGAGAAGGACTCCTTCACTTTTCACCCCCTTAATAAAGACCGGTGTCGATTCGATTCCAATGTGTATACTTGAGATGATTTACACTCCTTGGTCCTCATATTTGAGGCATCATTTGACACAGGTTGCAGAGGGATCTCGGCATTAATATTTAATAAACATTATGTACATATACTTATTTCACTGTGTGTTTGTGGGTGCGTTTATACATGTGTATGTGTATTGTCTATGTTTTTGTAAGTATTCAATGAAAAAAAATATATATAATTACCATTATTTTTGGACTGCTTATTGCCATGGTACTTTTTCCATTTAACCAATCAACATTTGCTGACTGACTGAAGAAAGGGCCAGCTGAGAAATTATTATTTCCCTCCATTCTGTCATGTTCCTCATAGTCTCCTCCCACGGCTGCTGCATCTCCGACACAACTCTCGGGGTGGAGCGTCATGACTTGCAAGTGAAACAATGTTCTCCCCCAAGTTGGTGTGAACTTCTGAATTCACGCTGCTTCACACTGGGGTTTCTTTGTTCTTTACCCACTGACTGGCCTTCTTCTCACTGTTTAATATTTCCACAAAGGAGGGTGTTGGGTGGGCTTCAAGATACTGTGGGAAAGTTCCTAGTCACACATCAGTGTATCACTATATCACTCAGAGATTGGGCCAAGGTGATTAGGGTTAGGATAACTAATTTCGTCGCCTGTTATAGTAATTTCCAATTTATAAAAAGCAATTACTAAATGGTGCCACCTTGTTAACTATTTAAGCATACCCATTTGTTTGAAGTGCTGCTAAGCAGGGACACAACTTTCAGTGGGGATGGGGTGGTCATGTCCCCCCGCCACACAGTTTTATCATTGCAATGTGACACAAACAGCGGAAATGGTGTGCTTTAGGACCATACGAACGCCTCCGTGCGGTCGGGTAGGCTGTTTTCAGGTTTAGCCGGCTGGAATGAGGACCCCACGGACACCAAAGAGTGGGTTGATAGGCTATGTGAAAGCGAAGGTTCTGGAAGAATGGCTAGACCAGCACGGGAGAGTTGAGCATACTGTAGTTCTGTGTATGTGTTGCGTTCTTTCACCGAGTTGTAAAAGCAAGCAGAGCAGAAACTGTCTATTATTTAGTTGACTGATGTAGCTGGCAAGGTAACTGCTGTTTAACTTCACAGAAAAAAATGAACTACGGTTTATTCCCTATGCATACCGTGCTGCAATGATCTCTGTTGGGACCAGCAGGTCCTGCAGGCACCCGTGGGAATGCAGCCCTCTAGTGCAGTCAGTACACAACACTTTGCTCATCATGTCTTAGCAGGATCAGATGGTGACATGTGTCCCAGAAGGGTCAGACAGACAGGGAAGACCAGGTAAATCTTGCAGTATATTAACAATTTCAGTGAACGATGCAAAGTTCCATCTTGAATTGATGGGTAGACCTTACCATAGCTACAGTAGAGCAGTTTATAATTAAAGTTACAGTCTGTGATCTGGGAATAATGGTAATTTCAATTATTGAACCATTGATTCTATTCTTGGATAATATAATGTATAAATGTACACGAAGGTAATAATTGGTTATGTCTCCTTTTACGGGTATCAGCTGCTGACAGGGGTCTCACAGGGGTCTCAGTAGAGTCAGGCAGCCAAGGGAGACCAGTCTGTGATGGAGGTGAGGTGAATTTTTGCAGATACAACACTTCATTCTCTCTGTGCAGCAAACACTGGACAAGCCTGATGCTATTTTAAGGCAGTCTGACAAAACTCCAAAGTTGATTTCCAAGCTACTATATCAAGGGTTGATAGAGGCTTTACCCGATGACACAAAACAAAAATGTGAGGAAGACCTGGTAGAAGCTATTGGTGATGATGAATGGATACAGATGTGTTTGAATGCCCAGTCATGTTCATATCATCTCAGACATAAATTACTGCAGTTTCAGACCATCCATTGAACATCCTATATGCCAGTGAAACTGAATTACATGCACTCAGAAATGTAATTCCACTCAGAAATGTAATTCCTCTGCTGGAGGTGTAAAACACAAAAGGGGACATATTTGCATTATTTGATGGTCTTGTGAAGGCTTTCTGAATTCTGGCAAAGAGTATATTCTTTTATCTCAGCATGTCTACAGATTATCCCTCCTCCCTGTCTTTGGTTGCTTGTAAATGTTGACACTGGAGACTGTTATCTGAAGAAACGGTGTAACCAAGCATTTATAGCGGCTAACAAATTCATTAGCATTAATTGGAAGTTTGGTTACCCTCTCACAATGTCAAGTTATGTATCACTATATCTTATTTATTACAAGAATAAGGGTATACTGGGGAACTTTCATAAGGTCTGGATGCCTTATATGGAATACAGTACGACAAAAGTAGTCTGTATTGAAAACATGCCCACGTCAGGGGAGATACCTATTTTGGCAATCCCTAGCTGCTGGGTTGCTCTGTCCTGGCCCTGGGGGTCTGCCATCCTGTGGGTTGTCACTCTGGCCTTGGCCTAACACACCCGAAACCAATAATTAATGTTTCACTAAGATCCTAAAGCTGAGTGGTGTGAGTTGGGTTGGGACTCTGCAGGGTGGTGGACCCCTAGGGACACGATGGGTCGACGCAGATACATTGTGTTCAAGTAAAAAGAGCTCTCATTAACATTAGGCCTTTGAAATTAAGGAGGATTTGCTGTTTCTGTGTGTTAATATATATTTGAGGTGTATGTGTGTTTTTTGGTTACATTTTTTGTTTCCAAACCTTTCTCTTAGGAATTAAAATATTTGAAGGTGTGAACTGGGAAGGAAATTGTGTTGGGAGTGAGTTGAGTTATTGACTAGACTGGTGGTGGTCCAGAGTGCAGGCGGCTCGGGCTGACTGGTCGATCTGGTTGGAATTATATATTGAGGATGTCTTAATAAAGACAATCAAAAGTCTTTGTATCTTTTGTATAGTTTTTCCATTTGTTTGGCTATTGGTTAATAAAGGTGTAACACAATATTTATTATTGGATTAACTTTGATCTAGTTCAGTCCTATTAATCACTTAAACATATTTTAAAATTATCTCTTACCTAACATGATGACTGTGGGTTTTTTGCTTACTTTTTGTTCTAAATAGTGACAGCATAATGGATTGTGCAAAAATGCAGGAAATTAGCTTTAGATGCATCCCCCCAAAAAACACCAAGTTATGTCCCCTTCCAAATCTAAAACCAAAGTGGTGCCCCTGCTGCTAATAACACTATTATGGTTGGGGACATTTAAAAAAAATGCACAAACCTTTTCACGGTTTGAAAGATGTAGTATGCATTCATACTGAAATACTTTATAGAAAGTGCAGCAAGTGCATATCAGCGGTCTCGTAGTCTCTTCCCACAGCTGCCGTGTCTAACCTATCAGGTTGAGGCCAGCCAGACTAAAACATCCATGTGGTTTTGCTCTAGTCTAGCTAGAAGTTTCAAGTTTTAATGTAACATTCACCTGTACAGTGAAATGCCTTTCTTGCAAACCTTACACCCAACAATGCAATAATCAATATCAATGTATTCAATAGAGGAACAATTGTAGTGATGGTCCCTGTAAGTAGGATTCATATCAACTAGCAATGTTTAGCTGGAGGCCAAGCTGAGAACTCAACAATGACATATTGGGTGATAGACATAGTACTAACTGTCTGGTTAAGGGCATACCATGAGATCTGGGATTTGATTTGTCCCTTGGTGAAAATGAAGGAGGAGTCACGGAGAACATGGTTATGATTGGTCCTTTGTGTGTGCCACAGGACGACTGCTCCATGACCCAATTGAGCCTGGCAGGAAATGGACTGACGGCAGCGTGGCCAACCTCGCCAAGTGTGTGTTTGTGGTTTCTCTCAATGTATATCACGCTTGTCCTTCTGTATTTTGCTAGTTGAGCTGCCTGGGTCTTTTCCAAGTGTCTATCCTGTAGACTACCTCTGGTTCATGTGACCTGACTTTCCAGTACTGAGATCTGTATGTTCTTTGTATCCTGCTGTCCAGGTGTCTGCCTGTCTGTCCCTCCATGGTGTCTGTGGACCTGTCGGTGACCTAAGCGGGACATCACAGCAATCCTCTCAAATCATTGGCCTTTGACTTATCTCAACCTCCAAGGTACAGTAGGCCTATAGTAGTCTAATGGTTCTCAGTCTGACTCTGTCTCTCTCTTAATACCTCTAATTTGTTCCCTCCCTCTCTCTCCTTCTTCAGGTTGTCAGTTAGCCGGGCTCTGGGTCAGCTCTAGTTTGGATGGCCTGTCAGAACAGGTCCAGGAACTGCAGCTGTTCTCCCAGAGGCTCAACAAACTGGACTGCGAGGCCCTGCAGCAGACCTGGGGCCAGCTTACTCAACAGAGGTGTCAAGTGCCCGCTCAATATTGCCCCCTCTCTGTGAGGATTCTTTTTAGTTCTTACACCCTGAAATAATGGTGTCACCTTCCGAGTGGCACAGTGGTCTAAGGCACTGCATCTTGGTACTTGAGGCGTCACTACAGCCCCGGGTTCGATCCCAGGCTGTTTCACAGCCGGCCGTGACTGGGAGACTCATGAGGCGGTGCACAATTGGCACTGCGTCGTCCATGTTATCGTCCATGTTAGAGGAGGGTTTGGCCGGCTGGAATTTCCATCTCCCATCGTGCTCTAGCGACTCCTTGTGGCGGGCCTGGGCGACTGCAAGCTGACCTCGGTTGCCAATTTTACAGTGTTTCCTTGGTGCAGCTGGCTTCCGGGTTAAGCGGGAGGTGTGTCAAGAAGCAGTGCGGCTTGGCAGGGTCGTGTTTCGGAGGATGCATGGCTCTTGACCTTCGCCTCTCCCGAGTCTGTTTGGGAGTTGCAGGACAAGACTGTACCAATTGGGGAGAAAAAGGGGTAAAAGTACAACAAAATAATAATACTGTCACTTGGATACCAATGCGTACAATTGAGATGATTTATAATCGTTGGTCCTCATTTTTGAGGAATCTTTTGGTGACACAGACTGCAGAGGGATCTCGTCATGAATATTTTGTATGTATTATGTAGATATACTTATTTCAGTGTTTGTGGGTGCGTTTACACGTGTATGTATATTGTCTGTTTTTGTAAGTATTCAATGGAAAACCCAAAACATTAAGTGAACATAATTATTATTATTTTTGGACAGCTTATTTCCATGGTGCTTTTTTCCATGCAACCTCACAACATTTGCTGACTGACTGAAGAAATGGTCAAGCTGAGAAATTATTAAATCCCTCCATTCTGTCATGTCCCCCCTAGTGTCTTCCCACAGATGCTGTATCTCCGACACAACTCTCGACACAAACTCTTAACAGGTTACTGTAGGGCCGTATGTAACGGTTGCCGTGGTGAATGGACCAAGGCGCAGCGGGTTGAGTGCTCATATTCACTTTGTTTGAACACTATTGAACAAAACAAGAAAAACAAACAAACGAACGAATGAACGACAAACAGCCTTGCATGCAACACACAGCTATGCAACGAACAACCTCCCACAAAACCCCATGAAAACAAACTCCTAATTATAGGACCTTCAATCAGAAGCAACGATAACCAGCTGCTTCCAATTGAAGGTCCAACCCCAATAAACTAAACATAGAACTACAATAGACTAGACAGAACATAGAAATAAACTAACATAGAACAATTACAAAAAACCCCGGAATACATAAACCAAACACCCCTCTACATACACACACAACCCGAACCATATAAAACAAATACCCCCTGCCACGTCCTGACCAAACTACAATAACAAATAACCCCTATACTGGTCAGGACGTGACAGTACCCCCCCCCCTCCCCCCCCAAAGGTGCAGACCCCGGATGCACCTCACACAAAACCCCAAAATAACCCCCCAAAACTAAATAAATCCCAAAATGACATGGGAGGGAAGGGAGGTGACCACCGTCACCGATGGTGCTCCTACAACACCCCCCCTTTCCCCAATACTCCCCCCTCAGGAGGTGGCTCAGGAGCTGGACGCAGACCCCGCTCCACCCCTGGCTCACTCCACTCACACAATGTCTCTACAGCGATGTCCCTCTCCGTCGACCCCGGACTGTAGAGCGACTCTAGGAGCTCTGGACTGTAGGGCGACTCTAGGAGCTCTGGACTGTAGGCAGACTCACTCGGTTCCGGACTGTAGGCAGACTCACTCGGTTCCAGACTGTAGGCAGACTCACTCGGTTCCGGACTGTAGGCAGACTCACTCGGTTCCGGACAGTGGGCCGTCTCACTCGGTTCCGGACAGTGGGCCGTCTCACTCGGTTCCGGACTGTAGGCCATCTCACTCGGTTCCGGACTGTAGGCTGTTGCCGGATACTCTTGACGGAGCACTGTCATCGGACACTCTGGACAGGGCACTGTTTCCGGAAGTTCTGGACGAGGCACTGTTGCTGGAAAGCCTGGTGGCTGGGGCTGGCTTAGGACACGCCAGACTAATGACACGCACCACATGGCTAGTATGAGGAGCTGGACTGGGCTGACGCACTGGAGCCTGGTGCGTGGTGCTGGTACTGGAGGTATCAGACTGGAGACACGCACCCCAAGGCTAGTGCGAGGAGCAGGAACAAGATGAGTTGGACTGGGCTGACGCACTGGAAGCCTGGTGCGTGGTGCTGGTAGTGGAGGTACCAGACTGGACACACGCACCTCAGGGCTAGTGCGGGGAGCAGGAACAGGACGAGTTGGACTGGGCTGATGCACTGGAAGCCTAGTGCGTGGGGCTGGTACTGGAGGTATCAGACTGGAGACATGCACTTCAAGGTTAGTGCGAGGAGCGGGAACCGGACATACTGGACTGGGCTGATGCACTGGAAGCCTGATGCGTGGTGCTGGTAGTGGAGGTACCAGACTGGACACACGCACCTCAGGGCTAGTGCGGGGAGCAGGAACAGGACGAGTTGGACTGGGCTGATGCACTGGAAGCCTAGTGCGTGGGGCTGGTACTGGAGGTACCAGACTGGAGACACACACTTCACGGCTAGTGCGAGGAGCGGGAACAGGATAAACTGGACCGTGAAGGCGCACTGGCAGTCTCGAGCGCGCTACTGGCTCCACCCTTCCTGGCTGGATGCCCGCTTTCTCCTGGCAAATACGGGGCGCTGGCACCGCACACACCGGCCTATAAATGCTTGGCCTCGACGCCGTGTGCATTACTCCAACGCACGGGACCTGACCAGTAATAGTCTGGCCCAAATAAGCACGGGGAGTTGGCTTGCGGCTCAATCCAGGCCCCGCCAAACTACCCGTGTGCCCCCCCCCCCCAAAACATTCTTGGGGCTGCCTCTCCGGCTTAAATGCCAACCGTGTACCCATGTAAATGTTCCAGTCTTTGTTCCACTTTTTCCGTTCCTCTCTTGCTTTCTCAACCTGTTTCCATGGCAGGGTCTTGTCCTCTGCCATTATCTCCTCCCATGTCCACGATGTCCTCCACTCACTTTTCTCCCTGGTCCAGGATCCTTCCTCCTCCTGGGCCCGCTGCTTGGTCCGGGTTTGGTGGGAGGTTCTGTAACGGTCGTTGTGGTGGATGGACCAAGGCGCAGCGGGTTGAATGCTCATATTCACTTTATTTGAACACTATTGAACAAAACAAGAACGAAAAACGAACGAACGACCGACAAACAGCCTTGCATGCAACACACAGCTATGCAACGAACAACCTCCCACAAAACCCCATGAAAACAAACTCCTAATTATAGGACCTTCAATCAGAAGCAACGATAACCAGCTGCTTCCAATTGAAGGTCCAACCCCAATAAACTAAACATAGAACTACAATAGACTAGACAGAACATAGAAATAAACTAACATAGAACAATTACAAAAAAACAGAATACATACACCAAACACCCCTCTACATACACACACAACCCAAACCATATAAAACAAATACCCCCTGCCACGTCCTGACCAAATTACAATAACAAATAACCCCTATACTTGTCAGGACGTGACACCGTAGCCTACACCAAAACAATCTGTATAATATACGTTTAACAGTTATGTAACACAATTGTCCTGGACGTAAGAGAGAGAACAAAAGAAAATGCTTGGTCTTATAACTTGCTGTGCCCGACCCCCTACCCATATAAATGTTTTGCTCCATTAATGAATACAACAATGTGTACACCAGTGGAGGATGGTGACTTGAACTTTTGAGGAGGATGTGAGACCCACAGCATAGGTGCAAAATGCACAGAGATGACAAAGCGTGTTTTTAAAAAATCATCAAATGCTGATTATTTTAACCTAAAGCATTTAATAAAGAGATGTATAGTACAATATTATGGGGAATGGGAATGAGAGGGCTACTTACAGTGTTGGGAAGGGATCATAGCAGTGATTGAATGAGGGTATAAGGCATGAGTTGAGGTGTCCAGAGGCTTTACTTCAGTGCAGAACAGGGGTGGAGGTGTTCATAGGCTTCAGTGCAGGACAGGCTCATGAAGTCAAATCAAATGTTATTTGTCACATGCGCTGAATACAACAGGTGTAGACCTCACCGTGAAATTCTTATTTACAAGCCCTGAACCAGCAATGCAGTTTAAGAAATAGAGTTAAGAAAATATTTACTAAATAAACTATTATAAAAAGTAACACAATAAAACAACAATAACGAGGCTATATACAGTGGGTGCCGGAATCGAGTCAATGTGCGGGGGTAGAGGTTAGTCAAGTTATTTTGTACATGTAGGTAGGGGTAAAGTGACTATGCATAGATAATAAACAGCGAGTAGCAGCAGTGTAAAAACAACAATCATGGATTGGTGGTGTTGGAGAAGAGCTCAATTCTTCCGCTGAGGGCAGGACAGGATTTGACTGGGAAGACAAAAAAACAACAATACAGTATACTCTATACCCCAGATGAGTGCAGTCGCTAGACAAGAGATAGGGAGGATGGTCTCGGGGTACGACGATGTAGCAGCGGGGCTATAGAGGCGTGAATGTGCATCAGGCTTCACATTCTTGGACCCCAGGCTGTTGGAGATGGTTGAACCAAGTGAATAGCAGGGCCCTTCAAGCTTGCCTGGAGGCAAGGTGGTGCAGAGATATTCCAGGTTCTTGTGATCAGTCCACACTATGAATGGATGTTCCGCACCCTCTAACCAGTGTCTACACTCCTCCAACGCCATCTTCGAGTAGTTCTCGATTTTCAACGTCATAGTTCCACTGAGCGGGGTTAAGACGATGCGAAAGGAATGCGCAGGGATGAGCTTTTGGTCCTGGGCAGAACGCTGGGACAGGACGGCCCCCATTCCTACGTCCGATGCGTCGACCTTCACCACGAACTGATGGGACGGGTCCGGATGTATTAAGATGGGAGCTGTAGGGAACCAATGCTTGAGGTTCGAGCATGCCCGGTCAGCTGCTGGAGACCACGTGAACGAAACCTTGAAAGAGGTGAGTGCTGAATATTTCCAGCAGCAATGACGTACCCTAGGAAGGAGATGGTGGAGCGATGGAATTCACACTTTTCTGCTTTAACAAAAAGCTGGTTCTCCAGGGGACGTTATAGGACCTGTTGGATATGAAGGACGTGCTCTTGAGCTGACTGGGAAAAAACGAGGATGTCGTCAAGGTAGACAAACTGTGATGCGTTCGTAAGGAGGAGACCAAGGTGCAGCGTGGTATGTGCTCATGATTAATATTTATTATAACTCAGAACACTAAATCAAAACAACAAACAAAGGAAAATGAACGTCACGTTCTGCATGCTTTACTGAGCTGTACAAAAACAACATCCCACACTGAAGGAGGGAAAAAGGGCTGCCTAAGTATGATTCCCAATCAGAGACAACGATAGACAGCTGCCTCTGATTGGAAACCATACTCAGCCAAAACAAAGAAATACACAAACTAGATTGCCCACCCCACATCACACCCTGACCTAACCAAACTAGAGGAAATAAAACGTCTCTCTAAGGTCAGGGCGTGACACAAACACAAACCAGTTCAACATGTCATGGAGCACATCGTTAACCAGGGCCTGGAACACTGCGGGAGCATTGGTCAGTCCAAATGGCATAACAAGGTACTCATAGTGCCCACCGTGTTAAAAGCTGTCTTCCATTCGTCTCCTTCCTGTATCCGAACCAGATGTTAGACGTTCCGAAGGTCTAACTTTGAGAAGATTGTCGCCCCCTGGAGAGGCTCGAAAGCCGAGGAGATGAGTGGTAGAGGGTAATGTTTTTTAACCGTTATGTCATGTAATGCCCCGGTAGTCGATACACGGCCGCAGGGTTTTCTCCTCCTTCACCACAAAGAAGAATCCTGCGCCGGAGGGGGAGGCAGAAGGATGAACACGCCCTGCAGCAAGAGATTCCTCAATGTACTTTCCATGGTCTTGGTCTCCGGACCCGACAGGGAATAAAGATGCCCTCGAGGTGGTGTAGTTCCTGGTAGAAGGTCGAGAGTGCAGTCATAGGGTAGATGCAGAGGGAGAGATGTAGCGCGAGCCTTGTTGAAAACCTCCCGGAGGTCCTAGTACTCGGCGAAAATGGCCGAGAGATCCAAGGCCTCTCCCAAGCCCACAGGAAGACATCCCGGGGCAGGCTGCGCTGACTTCAGACAATGGCGTGGCAGAACGGGCTCCAACCCATGATAGAACCAGTAGCCCAGTCGATTAGAGGATTGTGCCTCTGGAGCCATGAAAACCCCAAAACTACGGGTGCATGAGGGGATTCAATGAGCAGTTCTAAAACCAAGAAAACAATTTAGAATCTATCACCTCCATCTCCTGTAATTTGAAGAAACTAATTTGTATGGAATAATATCCTAAAAATGCTCAACAAACACTTTTCACACTATTTGTTTTTTAATGACATTTCGATGAAGAGGATGGTCCTCCCCTTCCTCCTCTGAGTAGCCTCTGGTGTACACCGCCATCTTGTGTTTTTAAAATCTTCTCTCATTGATTGAGACACCTTATCTGGTGTTACAATCTGTAGCTAGCGAAAATAGTGTGGTGATTGGTCAAATTACAAGCCCTCGCATAATATGTGGAAACGCGGAATCCTGGCGGGACTGATCTTTACTTTCAATCTTACTTTCAATTAGATTACATTAGAATAGACACTACTTTTTAATCCATGTAGGGAAATTAATTAGCCGAGACATAAAATAAACATACAATAACCATATTAGCAAATTCAATAATGATCGTCACTGGCTACATAAGGGATACACATGGTTTACTGTTTATTTGAGGAATATACTGCCATATCTTAGTTTTACATTACATTCCTATCCAACTTGTTTAGGAATAGGAGGAATCAAATTCTTAAATGTAATTGAAATATTACTGAAAGGGTTATTTACACTTTTCTGGTCTTGTTCATTTCTCAATAAAACCCCTTGTGTTAATTCCAACAATCATCCTCAGTGTTGCTTGAGTTATTTACAGTGTCACTGTAACGGCTTGCAACAAGAGGATGGAATGTGGTGTGATTTCTTCATTAAACCCCCTAGAGTCATTGTCCGAAAAACAGCATTTTGAAATGGTTTTCCTTGGCCAGCAGCCAAGCGTCGGCTGGAATGGTGTAAAGCTCGCCGCCATTGGACTCTGAAGCAGAGTCAACCACAAACACTAACATAACATTTGTTTTGATATAACATTTGATTTACCCTGAGCTTTCTGATTTCTCTCAGATGCATTTCAGACACTTCAAAACATACTTCCTATCAATTTATTTTGCTATGTATTTTGTGTTATACAATGGGTTTCTATAGCAGTAAGGGCAAATGTAATGCTTCATCAAATAATTTGTAAAAAAAAAAATCATATACCTACAGGTTTCCTAAAATACAAATTAAAATAGCTAAATGGTCAATTTTATTACTATCTCCGTATGTTTGCTTAGTAGCCCTAAATGTATCACTTCTAAGCTAGCTGAACACTTTTTAATCAATATGTCAGTGTGGTGTATTCTGCTGGAAACATACACTGAGTGTACAAAACATTAAGAAGACCTGCTCTTTCCATGACATACAGTACATGGCTTAATCTGTAATTGATGAATTAAAACCAAATTAAAATGAAGATCAGACAGTGGCGAGATGGAAAAAGGTGATTATGAAGATTGCTCCTCATCAGTATGTACTGTAGGTCTAAACAGTAACATCCTGTTGACTTGTAAGGGTTGTGTCTTGTGGTTTATGTGAGTTGTACTATCAATAGATTGTACTGTAGGTGGGGTTTACACAGGGGGCTGTGGATAGAGGGGCCTCTATATATAAAGGGGCTTGTCTGCTTCCTTAGTCACTTTACCAAATCCCAACACGACTTTTACTCCACATTTCCACCAAAACAAATCATGAAGACATCTCTGGTCCTCCTTGCCTTCAGTCTGCTGGCTTGTTCAAGTGAGATTTTATTTATTTAACTGAAATAGTAACTACTGTATATGCAGCACATACATTGGGTCAGGGTGCAAGGGGAACTGTGGATAGGGGGCCTAAATGAACTCCAAGTTCACCTTTGGTTTCAGTACAATACAAGTGAAGTACCCATCACTTGAGTGACTGTTGTGTCATTTTTTCTTTGCAGTTTGGAAAATCCATGGGCAGTGCCAAGAGGTTGACCCTGATGACCAGGAAGTACTGGAGGCAAGGCCGGAAAAGTGCATGGTAATCTCACTCTCACATTACATATTCAAATGTACTTAAACCATAACACTGAATACATCACACCATCATTTAATTCATAATAATAATTTGGGGGGGTGCTTATATTTATCTTAAGTGTGTTTTTTTCTCCTTTCTTGTCTGTTTGTGCTTTCCAAAGCAGCAACAGCTAAAGGGGACCTGCTGGGTGTGTAAGTGGGCACTGAACAAAGTGAAGAAATCCATCTCCACTTCCTCTAGCCAGGTAGCTACCATAGCATTACAATTCATAAGAGTGTCCTTTCATGAATTTGCACTATTTACTATTTACTGTGATATTTCTCTGATAATGTCAACTGATGTTGATGATGATTTCTTGTCAACAGGAGGAGCTAAAGCAGAAGCTGTTGTCCGTTTGCGATAATGTTGGCTTTCTAAAATCTATGTGTAAAGGCCTGGTGAAAAAACACTTGTGGGTGCTGATTGAGGAGCTTAGCACAAGCGATGATGTGAGGACCATCTGTGTTAACATTAAGGCCTGCAAGTGAGTACAAGACACCATTCGACATATTATTTAGTCACTGTTCAGACAACTAACGAGTATTGTGCTTATTAATTGAAACAGTATAGAGTCAAATGTATTAATTCATATGAAAATATTGGGGGTTATGTCTTCCGATCTTCCACTCATTTATAATTTTTGTGCCTCTTTAGACCAAAGGAAGTTTTGGACCTGAGCTACTGACCAAGCAGCCAGTATCCAGATTCCAAAGTGAGAAGATGGATGTTCAGGTGTCAAGACAATGCTATGCTACCAGATTTTTGCTCTTTCTTTTTCAAACTAGTCACAACACAAGCATATAAATGGATGATGAAGTTATTGGAATGATTACGTTCTGAAATAATGTTTTGGGAACATGTATTATAATTAAGCAATAAGGCCAGAGGGAGTGTGGTATATGGCCAATCTACCGTGGATAAGGACTGTTCTTATTCACCACGCAGCGCAGAGTGCCTGCAGAGGGCCTGGATACAGCCCTTAGCTGTGGTGTACCGGCCCTATACCTCAAACCCCTTGTTGATATTATAAACAGGTTACCAATGTAATTAGAAAAGTAAGTTGTTTTGTGTCATACCCGTGGTATATTGTCTCTTATGAACTGGGTGGGTCGAGCCATGAATGCTGATTGGCTGACAGCCGTGGTATATCAGACCGTATACCACGCATATGACAAAAAAAATACTTTACTGCTCTAATTACTTTGGTAACCAGTTTATAATAGCAATAAGGCACCTCTGGGGTTTGGGATTTATAGCCAATATACCACGGCTAGGGCTGTATCCAGGCACTCTGTGTTGCGTCGTGCTTAAGAACAGCCCTTAGCCGTGGTATATTTGCCATATACCACACCCCCTCGGGCCTTATTGCTTAAATATACAACGGCTTTCAGACAATCACCATCCAGGGATCAAATGACCCGGTTTATAATAATGTATGTGTCAATTTTAAATTGCACTCTATTTTGTATCACGTACAAATGTAACTATTGTGCTATTTTAGTCCAAAAGGTTGAAAATGTTTGTGTGAACTTTTTTGTTTGGGCAAAAAATAAACCTCAATTGATAGAGAATACAACTCCAACTCTTCTTTGACATGTCTAACATAACTCTAGAAATGTATCTTATTAGAATTTTAACAGATTAACATATCGATTCATTCTCTTTGAACAACTCTTTGTACACGTTTGACTGTCATGATTCGTTTTTCTGAGTGACTCGTTCATTTTAGTCGATCATTTGACCAGCTAGTACTTAATACACGCTCCTCCGGCTCAGTGGTTCCAGAGACGTGCTCTGAACATGAACTGTCTATCATATGCGCGCATGAAAAATAGATAATGTGCACAGAGAAGAAAAATGTACGTTAAGAACTGACAATTGATCTCATGTTGCAAGAATTAATGCTATTAATTGATTGTTTAATGTTATGATGCACACAACAGCTTTGTAGAACCAAAACAAACACCGCCTCTGCCATAGCAGCAGGAAGTAGGGATGCTGAGGGTGCTGCAGCTACCTGAAAAATCTGAATAAAAATATATACTGAACAAAAATAAAAGTAATAAAAGTAACATGCAGCAATTTAAAAGATTTTACTGAGTTACAGTTCATAGAAGGAAATCAATCAATTGGAAGAAATTATTTAGGCCCTAATCTATGGATTTCACATGACTGGGCAGGTGTACCATGGTGAGGCTGGGAGGGCATAGGACCAGCCACTGGCCTAGCCAATCCGAATATGTTTTTCCCCACAAAATGGCATTATTATAGACGAAGGCAGAAGAAGTCTGTATGTGTTGTCTAGTATGTCTGTTTCTGTGTTAGTCTTGTGACTCCTAATCAGGAACAGCTGGGGATCGTTGTTCCTGATTGGGAGTCATATATTTAGGAGTATGTTTGTCACTTGGGTTTGTGGGTGGTTGTGCTAACACTGCTAGTCTTTTGTTTGTACGTAGCATGTCGTGAGTTCGTGTTTTTGTTTTCCTGTGTATACTTTGCTTTATTTATTATTCTTTACATTAAAAGATGAGTATCCACATTCCGTCTGCAGTTTGGTCCATACAACACGGCTTCAACTATTGTGACACTTACGGACCTGTGATCTATAAATCTCAAATTAACTTAAAATTAACAGCACCTGAACGTGCCTTACAATCAGTGATTTCCCATTATAGGATGCTAGCACAAATTAGTGTTTAGTCAGGAATAACCATGTACCAAAAGAGAAAAGCAAACTTTTTGGAAGACGCGATCACTTGTGACAGGATGCGGCTGAATGATGGCTGTGATATACCTGACCTGTCACTTATTTCCCTCTGGAATATCCCAGTAGTGAGGAATCCCAGAGTGGACAGTACTTGGACAGATATGGGTATGGCATGATTACAGCGTGTCTTCCTTTCCAGATTAGGGGCTAAATCCGCGCACAAATCTAACGGAACATTTCTTGGGAGACAATAGCGATTTAAAAGCCATAGATCATCATGCGCAAAAAAGTAATTCCGGTCTCTGAAAACGCTCTCTCTTCTAAAATCACAGTTTACAATGTCTTCCAATAACGCAAGAACAGCCATGGTTACTTTTTTCTAATTTGATACACTATTTATAGAACATCGCATCCTGGTTCTAATTCAAGACACCTTGCGTCCTCACATCTTTAATTGATCATTCCTAACAAATTGTTCATTAAGTTAGTGCAAAGTTCACCACAGGCTTGGACGCATATGTGTCCCAAACTGCAATACCCCTACAGAACCAGTAGGAAAATCACTTAGGTCAAGTCTAGACTTTATTTAGAGATAAGATCATTTCCATGTTAAAGTAAGGTTTTATAAATAACTACTTCCACGGGGTTTTCTGCGTAAGTCATAAGATAAAAATGTATCGTAAGTCCGTTTTATAAATGAGGCCCCAGGTACTTATATATGTGGTCAATCTATCAACAGATTCCCCATTTATCTTCGTAGGGGGTAGTGGAGTTTTGTTTGTTCTGAAATCAATTTCCAGCGCTTTTGTTTTCTCAACAAGAAAGTTATCTGTGCACCACTTGACAAATATAGCTGTTTCTATGTCAACCTTGAAGAGAGGCAAGAGAGGCTTGGTCTGGGTGGAGGAAACCCACAATAGAGGTGTGTAGCAGCTGCATTGATGACACACACACACAGCCGTCCCTGTAATTCCCTGTAGAACCCATATGGAAGCTAACAATAGAAGGAACCCAAGCACATCTACCCTTTCATTTCCTTCTTTCTTTCTCTTATATCATTTTGCTGAGTGAAGTTTCTGTTTTTCATGCCTTGTAGTGTCCTTGGGAGTCTTGAATGTCACTTGAAAATGAGTCACTAATGTTTAATGAACTATAAGGGACATTCGTAGCCAATGGAACCACAACCTATGTTTTTTCTCTCTCGTTCTGCATTGTCGTTGTCCTCCAGTAGGGGATTCTCTCTGAGGAAGACTGACGACGACCCCCGACCTTCCAAGTCACCCCAGACCCACCACAGCACTCAGCAGGTCAGAGACACAGAGTAAGAGCTGACCTGGCTCAAATACTGTTTGAGCATTTGCTTCACCCTGCCTACAGTGCCAGGTGGGCAGGGTTTGCACTTGTGGACCTATTGGTACCATTGCAACAGACAACCTTAATCAAGTACAGCATTGCTCATACCGGAACATCAGTCAAGATTCTGTCTTGATTCATACTTAGACGTTGATGAATGTTAGGGATGAAAGTATGGAGATGAAGAGATATTATTATTCAAACCTTTTCTGGCCATGATGGGTTCATATTCCCAAAGTAGCTTCAGCCTACAACAAATTACCATGTGCATCTCTCATTTAATCAGGCTACTATTAAGTACACTGCTCAAAAAAATAAAGGGAACACTTAAACAACACAATGTAACTCCAAGTCAATCACACTTCTGTGAAATCAAACTGTCCGCTTAGGAAGCAACACTGATTGACAATACATTTCACATGCTGTTGTGCAAATGGAATAGACAACAGGTGGAAATTATAGGCAATTAGCAAGACACCCCCAATAAAGGAGTGGTTCTGCAGGTGGGGACCACAGACCACTTCTCAGTTCCTATGCTTCCTGGCTGATGTTTTGGTCACTTTTGAATGCTGGTGGTGCTTTCACTCTAGTGGTAGCATGAGACGGAGTCTACAACCCACACAAATGGCTCAGGTAGTGCAGCTCATCCAGGATGGCACATCAATGCGAGCTGTGGCAAGAAGATTTGCTGTGTCTGTCAGCGTAGTGTCCAGAGCATGGAGGCGCTACCAGGAGAAAGGCCAGTACATCAGGAGACGTGGAGGAGGCCGTAGGAGGGCAACAACCCAGCAGCAGGACCGCTACCTCCGCCTTTGTGCAAGGAGGAGCACTGCCAGAGCCCTGCAAAATGACCTCCAGCAGGCCACAAATGTGCATGTGTCTGCTCAAACGGTCAGAAACAGACTCCATGGGGGTGGTATGAGGGCCCGACGTCCACAGGTGAGGGTTGTGCTTACAGCCCAACACCGTGCAGGACGTTTGGCATTTGCCAGAGAACACCAAGATTGGCAAATTCGCCACTGGTGCCCTGTGCTCTTCACAGATGAAAGCAGGTTCACACTGAGCACATGTGACAGAGTCTGGAGACGCCGTGGAGAACGTTCTGCTGCCTGCAACATCCTCCAGCATGACCGGTTTGGCTGTGGGTCAGTCATGGTGTGGGGTGGCATTTCTTTGGGGGGCCGCACAGCCCTCCATGTGCTCGCCAGAGGTAGCCTGACTGCCATTAGGTACCGAGATGAGATCCTCAGACCCCTTGTGAGACCATATGCTGGTGCGGTTGGCCCTGGGTTCCTCCTAATGCAAGACAATGCTAGACCTCATGTGGCTGGAGTGTGTCAGCAGTTCCTGCAAGAGGAAGGCATTGATGCTATGGACTGGCCCGCCCATTCCCCAGACCTGAATCCAATTGAGCACATCTGGGACATCATGTCTCGCTCCATCCACCAACGCCACGCCACGTTGCACCACAGACTGTCCAGGAGTTGGCGGATGCTTTAGTCCAGATCTGGGAGGAGATCTCTCAGGAGACCATCCGCCACCTCATCAGGAGCGTGCCCAGGCGTTGTAGTGAGGTCATACAGGCACGTGGAGGCCACACACACTACTGAGCCTAATTTTGACTCCAAATCCAGACCTCCATGGGTTGATAAATTGGATTTCCATTGATTATTTTTGTGTGATTTTGTTGTCAGCACATTCAACTATGTAAAGAAAAAAGTATTTAATAAGAATATTTCTTTCATTCAGATCTAGGATGTGTTGTTTAAGTGTTCCCTTTATTTTTTTGAGCAGTATATTTTGCTCTATGCATCCGAAAGGCAGCACGGATTTAATATACAGTAGAGTTGAACAGATGAACAGACAGTTGATCTTTTGCATTGAAGTGTATAGGCTACCACTGTAAGTGGGCCTACTATAAATGTACATTTTTGGGGTGGAGTAGGTTCGGGAAAAGACAGTGCATTATACTTAGGTTTGGGAAAAAGTAAACGCTAAATATTATTGAATTCAAATTATCTGTTTTCAAGTTTACAACCATTTGCTATAGATTTTTTTCTTTCAGAAACTGACACACCTGAGCCAGGCCCTACAGGAAATGTCACTGGAAAAGTTTAAAACATTCTGCCAACACCTCCAGAAACATTTGATCACGCTCGCCATATATATTCTTTAGAAACTTCCTTGTCCTAATTCCAATACTTCCAAAGTATACAGCAAATAAGGGCATTATTTTCACCATAAAAGGTGAATGATGAGCTTTTTACAGGTGGAGTTAATACACGAGTTCACATGCGCACAGTTTCAAGACGGGTCTGATTTATAACCAGAAACATGCATATATATGAATGTTGTTTCAGAAGCATCTGCACCTCACCAAGACAAACACTGTGGGAAACACTGACATATGATTCTGACTTGTAAGACTCTGGCTGTGCTATGTTCCTATATGGCCTTGTATCCTCTGTTCAGTGATGGCCACAGCACCACCCCCTCTTTCTGCAGTAGCCTGACAGGTAGCAGTGGGTGTGGGACAGGCAAGGCTAGGTGTTTGTGGTTGGAAATAGGTCTGACTGGCGTGTGAGGCTGTCTTCTAGTGGTCTGTGTAATTTGAGAAATATTGTCTGAAATCCATGTAAATTCTGAATAATATATGGCAGTAACGTTGTTATCCGTCAAAAGTTCAACTCAAGTAATTTATTTTCAGACAAATTGAATACATTTTAAAGGCAGACATTTTTCTGTATTTGTCAGACAATCATTTACAAATCCAGCAGTTTTACACTGATGTGCTTAATATATGCCATCTGGTTTGCTTAATATAACACATTTGAAATGATTATACTTTCACTTTTGATACTTAAGTATATTTAAAACCAAATACTTTTAGACTTTTACTTAAGTAGTATTTTACTGGGTGACTTTCACTTCTATTAAGGTATCTTTACTTTTACTCAAGTACAAATATTGGGTTCTTTTTCACCACTGAAAGACTCTTAAACTGAACTGCATCTCTGCCTTCGACTGATCTTTAACTTGTCCTACAGTAGATGGGCATCACTATAAACCTCTCAACTGACCATGCTTTCTTGAATAAATGTTTGGGGTGTGGCCATTTTGTTCTGAATGCTACATGTTGAGTTTGACCCATCAGTGAGTTTATTCATTTGACAATATTCAAGATGTTCATTATGTAAAATCACTGCGATGATGTCCTTTTTGTTTTCAGTTGGTCTGTTTAGATAAGCTTTGCTGGTTTGAGATCCAGGCAGCTTATTGGCAGCACCCTCCAAAAAAGGTGTCTTCAAGTAGTAATTTGTATTTCTAAAAATCTATTGCTTATGTAAATGCAGTGGTTAACTGTTATTTATTTTCTACCATCAGAAATACAGTATTGTTTGTCATTATTTTTGGTCCTCTTGTGATCTTGGTCATCTGAATCTGTGAAAGCACTGTTTTACTTCAAAAAACTATCTAGTGGAAGTAACAGATCGAAGTCATTATGGTGTATTCTTGTTAATGTGTGTTTTTTATCTCTCAAACAAGCTAACCTACTGTAATCCTCTAAGCTTTAATAAACTTTGATTGTTCTTTATATCTGCCTCTTTATTGTTTCCCTTTAATGGGCCTAGAATCCGTTTAGATGTTACAATTGTAATTATCATGACACAAGGCGAGACCCAGATGCAGACACAGGAGGCAGATGGTTGGAGTCTTACAATATTTATTCATCCAAAAGGAGTAGGCAAGAGAATGGTCGTGGACAGGCAAAAAGTCAAAACCATATCAGAGTCCAGGAGGTACAGAGTGGCAGACAGGCTCGTGGTCAAGGCAGGCAGAATGGTCAGGCAGGTGGGTACAGAGTCCAGAACAGGCAAGGGTCAAAACCGGGAGGATTAGAAAAAAGAGAATAGCAAAGGCAGGAGTACGGGTAAAAACACTGGTTGACTTGGAACATACAAGACGAACTGGCACAGAGAGACAGAAAACACTGGGATAAATACACTGGGGAAAACAAGTGACACTTGGAGGGTGTGGAGACAATAACGAGGACAGGTGAAACTGATCAGGGTTTGACAGTAATATATATTTTTATTTTGCTAAGGTGTTGTCTGTGCCATTGCATTACTCAGAAGTGATGACCCAACTCAATAGGTGTCCTGTCACGAACCTGTGTTTTATGTTTTGGCGAGTTTGGCTAACACTAGTCGGCAGGTGCTACTACAATAACCTACAGTCATGTCCCAAAAACACTACAGTAAATACAATAGTATACTAATGTCATGTCTGCAAAAACACTACAGTGAATACAAGAGAATATAAATATAGTCATATACAGTATTTACACCAAAGTATATATTTTTTTATATATGGGCAGTGTGCAGTATAGTATTCTACACAATTCTATAGTAAGCACTACATGATCGAAGGGGGAAAGTCCAAGGAAATCCCAGTCATGATCTCCCTAAGGACAGCACGTTCAAATCAAAACAGCATCGACAAAGCTAGCAGGAAAGCTAGCTAGCGGTCCAGTCCACCTAAGAATTCTAAAGTAAGCACTATATAATCGAGGTATACAATGGTGTGGAGTATAATGTACTACAAAATATTATAGTAAGCACTACATGATTGAGGGATACTACAGTGTGTAGTATAGAATTATCCAGTATACTTTTAGATTGATGTGTATTATTGAATTGTTTGATATTACTGCGCTGTTGGAGCTAGGAACACAAGCATTTCGCTACACCCGCAATAACATCTGTTATGTGATGTGACCAATAAAATTTGATTTGATTACTACAAAATTCTATAGTAAGAAATACACGATTGAGCTACAGTGTGGAGTATAGGATTCTACAATTTACGATATAATTCTGTAGTAAGTTCGGTAGTATTCTATAGTAAACTGTAGTATTTCTTGATGCAGTCTTGTCTTTAACCTCTAGGGTAGGTGGCACCAAATCGTCCCACCTACGTAACAGCCAGTGGAATCCTGTGGCGCGTTATTCAAATACCTTAGAAATGCTATTACTTCAATTTCTCAAACATATGACTATTTTACAGCATTTTAAAGACAAGACTCTCGTTAATCTAACCACACTGTCCGATTTCAAAAAGGCTTTACAATGAAAGCAAAACATTAGATTATGTCAGCAGAGTACCCAGCCAGAAATAATCAGACACCCATTTTTCAAGCTAGCATATAATGTCACAAAAACCCAGAAGACAGCTAAATGCAACACTAATCTTTGATTATCTTCATCAGATGACACACCTAGGACATTATGTTATACAATACATGCATGTTTTGTTCAATCAAGTTAATATTTATATCAAAAACCAGCTTTTTACATTAGCATGTGACGTTCAGAACTAGCATACCCCCCGCAAACTTCCGGCGAATTTACTAACAATTTACTAAATTACTCACGATAAACGTTCACAAAAAGCATAACAATTATTTTAAGAATTATAGATACAGAACTCCTCTATGCACTCGATATGTCCGATTTTAAAATAGCTTTTTGGTGAAAGCACATTTTGCAATATTCTAAGTAGATAGCCCGGCATCACAGGGCTAGCTATTTAGACACCCAGCAAGTTTAGCCTTCACCAAACTCCGATTTACTATTAGAAAAGTTTGATTACCTTTGGTGTTCTTCATCAGAATGCACTCCCAGGACTTCTACTTCCATAACAAATGTTGGTTTGGTCCCAAATAATCCATAGTTATGTTCAAACAGCTGCGTTTTGTTCGTGCGTTCAAGACACTATCCGAATGGTAAATAAGGGTTACGAGCACGGCGCATTTCGTGACAAAAAAATTCTAAATATTCCATTACCGTAATTCGAAGCATGTCAACCGCTGTTTAAAATCAATTTTTATGCCATTTTTCTCGTAAAAAAGTGATAATATACCGACCGGGAAATCGTTTTTTATTACAAAGAGAGTGAAAGTAAAAGCATGCTATCCCCTCATGCACGAGCCTCAGTCTGATGGCTCTCTGATAGAGCACTTGCCAAACGCGCTAGTGTGTTTCAGCCTGGGAATGGAATTACGTCATTCAGCTTTTTCCCGGGTTCTGAGAGCCTATGGGAGCCGTAGGAAGTGTCACGTCATGCCAGAGATCCCCTGTTTTTGTTAGAGATGATCAAGGAGGGCAAGAAATGGTCAGACAGGCCACTTCCTGTAAGGAATCTTCTTAGGTTTTGGCCTGCCAAATGAGTTCTGTTATACTCACAGACACCATTCAAACAATTTTAGAAACTTTAGGGTGTTTTCTATCCAAAGCCAATAATTATATGCATATTCTAGTTACTGGGCAGGAGTAGTAACCAGATTAAATCGGGTACGTTTTTTATCCGGCCGTGCAAATACTGCCCCCTAGCCCCAACAGGTTAAATAATACTTTTTTTTTTAATTGGTGAGGCGGGTTGCAGGAGAGTGTTTTGAGGTTGAGTTTTTAGAAAAAAATATATAAAAAGATATGCGACGAAAATATGTAAATATATATACACGGGACACGACAAGAGGAGGACAAAGGACGTCTGACTACTATGCCATCTTGGAATGACTCTATGAAAATGAAAATACATTTTTAAGACGGCAGTGAATGCCTTGGAAGGGTGTCCTCAACTTTCTTTCCCGGTTATTTATTATAGGCCATTTGAATTTACTTAGTTAGTTTGTATAAAGTTAATGTCATTATTCATTTTTAAAACAATTGGTTCTGTTTCTGGTAATGACTCTGGTTTCTCTGTAAAGTGATTGTGATCTGTGGTTTGCTAACCAGTAAACCTAAACCACGGGTCTGAGGCAGGTGCCTTGGAAGCTGTGAAAACAATTCACAGGTTGAAAGGAAAGTACAGTATGTCACCCACTTATCTGCTGCAGAACTTTGCCTTTGGTATTCAAGCCAAGAAGCACGTGCAGATATCCTCCTAGTATTTCATATTTGTCCTCTCTAGTGGACATCAGTTCTTGGTCCGTATCTATGAGGCCATACAAGCCAATGTCCCTTTGAGAGGAAATTCTGGGCTTTTCAATGATATGACATATTTTGGGGGTGTGAACTTTCAACTTTATCTTCCTGCCGCAACTATGTTTTTCACCTACCGTACCCAATGACTGTAATGTAGAAAAAAATCCATATTCAAGTCCTAATGATCACTACAGAGGGCAATTTTGCATTTACAATAAAAGATAAATAACAATATTTTTTCAACCCCAAACACTTATTTCTTAGGATGATATGATAATTAGGACAAAATGGTTGTATCTTAAAGAGTGTACACCATTTGACTTAATGGGGAGCTATGGCAAGATGGTCTTCAATAGAGGAACAAATGTAGTGATGGTCCCCCTGTAAGTAGGATTCATGTCAACTAGTAATGTTTAGCTGGAGGCCAAGCTGAGAACTCAACACTGACATATTGGGTGATAGACATACTGTAGTACTAACTGCCTGGTTAAGGGCATACCATGAGATCTGGGATTTGATTGGTCCCTTGCTGAAAATGGAGAAGGAGGCATGGAGAACATGGTTCTGATTGATCCTTTGTGTGTTCCACAGGATGACTGCTTCCTGACCCACCTGAGCCTGGCGGGAAATGGCAGATGTCAGCGTGGTGTGTGTGTTTGTGGTGTCTCTCAATGTATATTAACCCTTGTCCTTCTGTATTTAGCTAGTTGAGCTGCCTGGGTCTTTTCCAAGTGTCTATCCTGTACACTACCTCTGGATAATGTGACCTGACTGTCCACTACTGAGATCTGTAAGGTCTGCTGTCCAGGTGTCTGCCTGTCTGAACCTCCATGGTGTCTGTGGACCTGTCAGGGAACACGGCGGTGACCTAAGTGGGACTCCAAAGCCTCCTCTCCACCCAGCGACCTTTGACCTATCTCAACCTCCAAGGTACAGTTGGCCTATAGTAGTCTATTGGTTCTCAGTCTGACTCTGTCTCTCTCTTAATCCCTCTAATTTGTTCCCTCTCTCTCTCTTTCTTCAGGTTGTCAGGTAGCCAGCCCATGGGTCAGCTCTAGTTTGGATGGCCAGTCAGAATAAGTCCAGGACCTGCAACTGTGCTCCCAGAGGCTCAACAAACTGGACCGCGAGGCACTGCAGCAGACCTGGGGCCAGAGAAGGCCCGGGTGCTGCGTCCTCTCCAGAGATGCCAAGTGCCTGCTCAATACTGCCCCCTCGCTGTGAGGAGGACCTCTTGAGTTTTCACACCCTTAAAGACTGGAGTTGCTTGCATTCCAATGTGTACACATGAGCCTTCCCTGTAGCTCAGTTGGTAGAGCATGGTGTTTGCAACACCAGGGTTGTGGGTTCGATTCCCACGGGGGGCCAGCACAGAAAAAAAAATGTATGAAATGTATGCATTCACTACTGTAAGTCGCTCTGGATAAGAGCGTCTGCTAAATGACTAAAATGTAATGTAAAAAAAATGAGATGATTTACCCTCCTTGGTCCTCATATTTGAGGCATCTTTTGGGGACACAGGCTGCAGAGGGATCTCAGCATTAATATTTTGTAAACATTATGTAGATATACCTATTTCAGTGTGTGTTTGTGTGTGTGTGTTTATATGTGTATGTGTCTTGCCCATGTTTTTGTAAGTACTCAATGAAAAAAAAAACATTTTAAGTCAAGATAATTATAATTATTTTTGGACTGCTTATTACCATGGGGCTTTCTTCAATGCAACCTCCCAAAATTTGCTGACTGACAGTTGAAATGGTCAAGCTGAGAAATTATTATGTCCCTCCATTCTGTCATGTTCCCCCTAGTCTCTTCCCACAGCCGCTGTGTCTCCGACACTACTCTGGGGGTGGAGCGTCGTGACTTGCAAGTGAAACAATGTTCTCCCCCAACTTGGTGTGAGCTTCTAAAGACACAGCTTCACACTGTTGTTTCCTTCCTTTGTTAGTTAACCCACTGACTGGCCATCTTCGCACTGTTTAATATTTCCACAAAGGAGGGTGTTAGGTGGGCTTCAAGATACTGTGGGAAAGTGCCTAGTCACACAGTGTTATCACCTCAGTGTATCACTATATCACTCAGAGATTGGACCAATGAAATTATGGTTAGGATTACTAATTTCATCACCTGTTACTGTAATTTATAATTTATAAAAAGCTATTACTAAATGGTTTCTGTTAGTGCAACTTGTGGATGGTGCTACTGCCATTTTGTTAACTATTTAAGCATATCCATTTGTGTAAAGGGCTGCTAACCACACTATTATGGTTGGGGACATTTTTAAAACATGCACAAACCTTTTCACAGTTTGAAAGATGTAGTACGCATGCATACCGAAATACTTTATAGAAAGTGCAAATCAGTGGATACGTAGTCTCTTCCCACAGCTGTTGTCTAACCTATGAGTTTGAGGCAAGCCAGAGTAAGACATACATGTGTTTACGCTCTGGTCTAGCTAGAATCCTCTCAGAAGAAGATAGAAACATTACACTACTGTACATAAAGCAAAGTATTTTGTATTTGAGTCTCCCCCAAACTGCAACCCTTTCCAGTTGGCTTTACATAATTTTTGCATTTTATTTTACCAGTAGACCTGTTTATTTTTTTAGGAACTTAGTCGGGTCTTATTGTTGAGAGTTAGAAAAGTGGAATACACAATGTGTATCTTTTGGTGACAGGCTGCAAAGTGATCTCAGGCATTAATATTTTGTATTCATTACATAGATATACCCCTGGACTTTTCCCACATTTTGTTACTGTCACAGGTGTCAAAATGAGTAGACCAAGGTGCAGCGTGGAATATGTTCATCTTGTAGTTTAATGAAAGAATGAACACTTTACGAATAAACAAAAATGACAGCAGACAGTTCCATCAGGTACTCACAACTAAACGGAAATCAATTACCCACAAAACCCAAAGGAAAAACAGGCTGCCTAAGTATGGTTCCTAATCAGAGACAACGATAGACAGCTGCCTCTGTTTAGGAACCATACTCGGCCCAACACAAAGAAATACAAAACATAGAATGCCCACCCCACACCCTGACCTAACCACATAGAGAAACAAACCCTCTCTCTCAGGTCAGGGTGTGACAGTTACTTTAGAACCTTATTCTAAAATGGATTAAATAGTTTTTCCCCCTCTTCAATCTACACACAATACCCCATAACGACAAAGCAAAAACAGGTTTAGAAATTATTGCAAATGTATTGAAAATAAAAAAACAGAAGGAACTTATTTCCATAAGTATTCAAACCCTTTGCTATGAGACTCAAAATTGAGCTCAGGTGCATCCTGTTTCCATTGATCATCCTTGATGTTTCTACAACTTGATTGGAGTCCTCCTGTTGTAAATTCAATTGATTGGGAATGATTTGGAAAGGCATACACCTGTCTATATCAGGTTCTACAGTTGACAGTACATGTAACACTGCGAAAGCCTTGCCGAAGCTGGAGTAACTTCTGGGCAGCCTCTCTCCCGGACAGTGGAGCAATGAAAACCTTCTTTACCTCTGCCATGAACTCCTCCAGACTGAAGCAATCAGCCAACTGTTGTTCCCATACTGCCATAGCCCAGGCGAGAGCCCTCCCGGACATCAGCGTGATGAGGTATGGTATCTTAGAGAGGTTCGAGGAGGGCTGCAGCTCAATGATGAGTGAACACTGAGCGAGAAACGCCCGACAGGTGCCCTGACAACAGACAAACAGAGAACACGGGTATTAATACACAGGGGATAATGTGGAAGATGGGCGACACCTGGAGGGGTGTGGAGACAAGCACAAAGACAGGTGAAACAGATCAGGATGTGACAGGTTTACTGTTTATATGAGGAATATACTGCCATATATTAGCTTTAAATTACATTCCTCTCCAACTGGTTTTGGAGGAATCACATTTTAAATGTAACTGAAGCATTACATTATTTAAACGTTTCTGGTCTTGTTCATTTCTCAATAAAACCCCTTGTGTTAATTCATACAATCATCCTCAGTGGTGTTTGACTTATTGTCAGTATCACTGGAATGGCTTGCAACAAGAGGATGGAATGTGGTGTGATTTCTTCATTAAACCCCATAGAGTCAATGTTCGGAAAACAGCATTTTGAAATGGGTTTCCATGGCCAGCAGCCGCACACAAGCCTGAGATCACAATGCACAATGCCAAGCGTCGGCTGGAGTGGTGTGAAGCTCACCGCCATTGGACTCTGAATCAGTGTAAATGTAACAGTGCCTCTCGATGGAGGGGGGTGTGTGGAACCAGGAGCAGGAGAGCAGAAGGGTTCCAGGAAAATCCACCGTTTATTTTGGCAGATCCGAAAAGCACAACGACACATACAGGGGAGAAACCTCAACTCCGTAATGCCACTAGCAAAATGTCCACGGTAAACACATACCGTACAAACAACGCCCGTGGTGCAGGCACGCACCCCTTACATGTTGCCTACAGCAAAATAATCCCACACACAGCCTAACCTGCTGCGGGGAAATATAAACCCACCGAAATCAAGAAAACAAGACACAGGTGTGTAAAACCAGACAGAACTAAATGAAAAGGAAAATGGGATCGGTGGCAGCTAGTAGGCCGGCGACAACGACCGCCGAGCACCGCCCGAACAGGGAGAGGAGCCACCTTCGGTGGAAGTCGTGACAGTAAAAGTGTTCTCTGGAGTTAACCACAAACACTAATATAACATTTGTTTTGATATAACATTTGATTTGATTTACCCTGAGCTTTCCAATATCTCAGATGCATTTCAGACACTTTTGATTAAGTTTATGTATTTTTGAGTTATACAATGGCAGTAAAGGCAAATGTAATGCTTCATCAAATCATTTGTTCATTTTTATTTTTTCATATACCTACAGGTTTCCTACAATACAAATTAAAATAGCTAAATGGTCCATGTTATTACTATCTTAAAACAACTCCATATGTTATTTTAGTAGATCTAGCCCTAAATGTATAATTTCTAAGCTAACTGAACAATTTTTGATCAATATGTCAATGTGAGGTATTCTGCTGGAAACATACACTGAGTGTACTGCTCTTTCCATGACATACAGGACATGGCTTAATCTGTAACTGATGAATTACAATGAAGATCAGACAATGGAGAAATGGAAAAAGTATATACTGTAGGACTAAAAGATGAAGTCCTTCCAAGTAACATCCTTTTGACTTGTAGGGTTTGTGTCTTGTGGTTAATGTGAGTTGTACTATCAATATGTCTTATAGGCTGACCACACCACTCGCATCGCGTGCGTGAGCGTTACAAAATACATTTTTAAATCTATGTTATTCAATTATTGCACCCACACTGCTCGCACACGTCAACAAGCATCTGCGTTGCCAAGGGCTAAAATAGAACTCCTTTCTATTTCTGATGCAGATCGCGCTGCAAGTCCTGCCTCTCCCATCTCCTCATTGGTTTATAGAAGCAGGTACCCACGTGCCATCTCCTCATAGGTTATACCCAAGTGGGTGATTGAAAGACGAACTGTGTTGCCGGTCGGTGTAGTAATACTAACAAGAGATTCATTACCAGAGATTCTGCGCTGCCGACCACCACTGAAGGCTCTGAGTTGCAGACCACCGCTGCAGGCTCTGGGCTGCAGACCACTGCTGAAGGCTGAAGGCGTCGCCGGAGGCTCCGGACTGGGGAGCGTCGCTGGAGGCTCTGGGCAAAGGAGCGTCACCGGAGGCTCCGGGCTGAGGAGCGTTGCCGGAGGCGGCACTAGACGTACTGGGCCATGGAGGCTTACTGGAGGTCTGGTGCTTGCGGCTAGCACAACCCGTCCTGGCTTGATGCTGACCCTAGCCCAGCAAGGGCGGAGCGCCGGCACAGGACGAACTGGGCTGTGCTGGGGAATGCGGGGTATCGTGCGTGGAGCAGGCGTAGGATATCCTGGTCCATGGATTCTCACTGGAGGTCTGACGCTTACTGCTAGCACAACACGTCCTGGCTCGATGCTGACTCCAGCCCGGCAAGGGCGAAGTGCTGGCGCAGGACGAACTGGGCTGTGCTGGGGAATGCGGGGTATCGTGCGTGGAGCAGGCGTAGGATATCCTGGGCCGAGGAGCCGCACTGGAGGCCAGATACGTTGAGCCGGCGCACTTTTACCTGGCTGCCGGCTAACTGTCGCACGACACCGTTGAAGAGCCAGTATCGACCGCACCGGGCTGTGAGTGCGTATGGGCGACATAGTGCGCATTACTCCATACTGCATTGCTCGCCCCTCTGCGCGCCTGCTCCGTCGTGCCCTTTCCACCAGTCCCTCTCTCCGGAATCTAGCGTCGTAATCAACTCTTGATTCCCCGACTGGCTCTGGTTTACTCCATGACTCTCTCCGAAATGCCCGGGAAGTTAGGTCAGGGTTCCCCCCTGACCTAGCCAAACCCCCCTGACCTAGCCAAACTCCCCGCCTCTTCACCTCCTCAATAGGAGGATACAACGCCTCAAAATACCTTCGTTCCCTCTTCGCTTCTTCAAGTTCCTCCTTCGGGCGCTGGTACTCCCCAGCCTGGCTCCATGGTCCCTTTCCATCTAGGATTTCTTCCCACATCCATGACTCCAGGTACCTCCTCTCACGCTGCTTGGTCCTTTTATGGTGGGTAGTTCTGTCACAGGGGTTGTTGAAAGGGGACCAAGGCGCAGCGTGTAAAGTGCTCATATTTATTTTATTAATGATAACACTTCAACAAAATAACAAAGCCGCCAACAGTTCCGGCTGACTAAGTATGGTTTCCAATCAGAGGCAGGTGTCTTTCGTTGTCTCTGATTGGAAGCCATACTTAGACAGCCTGTTTTCCTTTGGGGTTTGTGGGTAGTTGTTTTCCGTTTTGTCTATGTAGCTGACGGAACTGTTGGCTGTCAGTTTTGTTATTTTGTTGAAGTGTTATCATTTATAAAATAAATATGAGCTCTCTTTACACGCTGTGCCTTGGTCCCCTTTCAACAACCCCTGTGACAATATACTGTATAAAGGGGCTTGTCTGATTCCTAAGTCACTTTTCCAAAACCCAACACGACTTTACTCTTCACATCTCTACCACCACAAATAATGAAGACATCTCTGGTCCTCCTTGCCCTCAGGCTGCTGGCTTCTTCAGGTGAGATTTAATTTGTTCATTTTAAGTAGTAACTGCTGTATATGCAGCACATACATTGGGTCAGGGTGCAAGGGGAACACGTGAGTGACTGTTGTATAATTTTTTCTTCACAGTTTGGGAAATCCATGGGCAATGCCAAGAGGTTGACCCTGATGATCAGGAAGCAGTGGAAGCACAGCCGGAAAAGCGTGTGGTAATAGTATGCTATGGTCAAAATGTTATGAACTAGCAGAAAGTGAAGACATTTCTGCAACTTCCTATTGGAAAATTCAACCTGCTACTGTGTAACAGAACTTAACCATAGACGTACACTACCGTTCAAAAGTTTGGGGTCACTTAGAAATGTCCTTGTTTTTGAAAGAAAAGGAAATTGATTGTCCATTAAAATAACAGCAAATTGATCAGAAATCGAATTAAATCAAACTTTATTTGTCACATAAACATGGTTAGCAGATGTTAATGCGAGTGTAGCGAAATGCTTGTACTTCTTGTTCCGACCATGCAGTAATATCTAAAAAGTAATCTAACAATTTCACATCAACTACCTTATACACACAAGTGTAAAGGAATGAATAAGAATATGTACATAAAAATATATATGGATGAGTGATGGCCGAACGGCATAGGCAAGATGCAGTAGATGATATAGAGTACAGTATATACATTTGAGATGAGTAGTGTAGGGTATGTAAACATTATATTAAGTGGCATAGTTTAAAGTGACAAGTGATTCATTTATTACATCCAATTTTTAATTATTAAAGTGACTAGAGATTGAGTCAGTATGTTGACAGCAGCCACTCAGCTGTTTAACAGTCTGATGGCCATGAGATAAAAGCTGTTTTTCAGTCTCTTGGTCCCAGCTTTGATGCACCTGTACTGACCTCGCCTTCTGGATGATAACGGGGTGAACAGGCAGTGGCTCGGGTGGTTGTTGTCCTTGATGATCTTTTTGCCCTACCTGTGACATCGGGTGGTGTAGGTGTCCTGGAGAGTAGGTAGTTTGCCCCCGGTGATGTGTTGGGCAGACCTCACTACCCTCTGGAGAGCCTTACGGTTGTGGGTGGAGCAGTTGCCGTACCAGGCAGTGATACAGTCCAACAGGATGCTCTCGATTGTGCATCTGTAAAAGTTAGTGAGTGTTTTTGGTGACAAGCCAAATTTCTTCAGCCTCCTGAGGTTGAAGAGGTGCTGTTGCGCCTTCTTCACCATGCTGTCTGTGTAGGTGGACCATTTCAGTTTGTCCGTGATGTGTACGCCGAGGAACTTAAAACTTTCCACCCTCTCCACTACTGTCCCGTCAATGTGGATGGAGGGAGCACCCTCTGCTGTTTCCTGAAGTCCACACTCATCTCCTTTGTTTTGTTGACGTTGAGTGTGAGGTTATTTTCCTGACACCACACTCCGACGGCCCTCGCCTCCTCCCTGTAGGCCGTCTCGTCGTTGTTGGTAATCAAGCCTACCACTATAGTGTCGTCTGCAAATCTGATGATTGAGTTGGAGGCATGCATGGCCACGCAGTAATGGATGAACAGGGATTACAGGAGAGGGCTGAGAACGCACCCTTGTGGGGCCCCAGTGTTGAGAATCAGCGGGGTGGGGATGTTGTTTCCTACCCTCACCACCTGGGGGCGGCCCGTCAGGAAGTCTAGAACCCAGTTGCACAGGGCGGGGTCGAGACCCAGGGTCTCGAGCTTAATGACGAGTTTGGAGGGTACTATGGTGTTAAATGCTGAGCTGTAGTCAATGAACAGCATTCTTCCATAGGTATTCTTCATGTCCAGGTGGGTTAGGGCAGTGTGCAGTGTGATTGTGATTGCGTCGTCTGTGGACCTATTGGGTGTGGTAAGCAAATTGGAGTGGGACTAGGGTGTCAGATAGGGTGGAGGTGATATGATCCTTGATTAGTCTCTCAAAGCACTTCATGATGACAGAGGTGAGTGCTATGGGGCGATAGTCATAAAGCTCAGTTACCTTAGTTTTCTTGGGAACTGGAACAATGGTGGCCCTCTTGAAGCATGTGGGAGCAGCAGACTGGGATAATGATTGATTGAATATGTCCGTAAACACACCAGCCAGCTGGTCTGTGCACGCTCTGAGGACGCGGCTAGGGATGCCGTCTGGGCTGGCAGCCTTGTGAGGGTTAACACGTTTAAATGCTTTACTCACGTTGGCTGCGGTGAAGGAGAGCCCACAGGTTTTGGTAGCGGGCCGTGTCGTTGGCACTGTATTGACCTCAAAGTGAGCAAAGAAGTTGTTTAGTTTGTCTGGGAGCAAGACATCGTGGTCCGCGATGGGGTTGATATTCTTTTTGTAGTCCGTTATTTACTGTAGACCCTGCCACATACCTCTCGTGTCTGAGCCGTTGAATTGCGACTCTACTTTGTCTCTATACTGATGCTTAGCTTGTTTGATTGCCTTGCGGAGGGAATAGCTACACTGTTTCTATTCGGTCATGTTACCGGTCGCCTTGCCCTGATTAAAAGCAGTGGTCCGCGCTTTCAGTTTTGCACGAATGCTGCCATCAACCCACGGTTTCTGGTTGGGGAAGGTTTTAATAGTTGCTGTGGGTACAACATCACCGATGCACTTGCTAATAAACTCGCTCACTGAATCAGCGTATTCATCAATGTTGTTGTCCGACGCTATGCGGAACATATCGCAGTCCACGTGATCGAAGCAATCTTGAAGTGTGGAATCAGATTGGTCGGACCAGCGTTGAACAGACCTGAGCATGAGCGTTTCCTGTTTTAGTTTCTGTCTATAGGCTGGGAGCAACAAAATGGAGTTGTGGTCAGATTTTCTGAAAGGAGGGCAGGGCAAGGTTTGTTTCTGTCGGCGCGATGCGTGAAGAAACCAGATCGCTGTACCGACACAGAGTCTCGAGTGAGCCACGTTTCCGTGAAACAAAGAACGTAACAATCTCTGATGACTCTCTGGAAGGCAACCCTTGCTCGGATTTCGTCTACCTTGATGTCAAGAGACTGGACGTTGGCGAGTAGTAAACTCGGGAGCGGTGCGCGATGTGCCTGTCTACGGAGCCTGACCAGAAGAACGCTTCTTCTGCCGCTCCTGCGGCGCTGTTGTTTTGGGTCGCCGGCTGGGATCCGATCCATTGTCCTGGGTGGTGGTGCAAACGGAGGCAGTAGTATTCCTGGTCATAATGTTGGTAAGTTGATGTTGCTCTTATATCCAATAGTTCCTCCCGGTTTTATGTGATAAAACTTAAGATTTCCTGGGGTAACAATCTAAGAAATAATACATAAAAAAACAAAATACTGCATAGTTTCCTGAGAACGCGAAGCGAGGCGGCCATCTCTGTCGGCGACGGATGTATAATGTGTAGACATTGTTAATGTTGTAATTGACTTTTGTAGCTGTAAACAGCTGATTATTTATGGAATATCTACATACAGTTGAAGTTGGAAGTTTATATACACTTAGGTTGGAGTCATTAAAACTCGTTTTACAACCACTCCACAAATTTCTTGTTAACAAACTATAGTTTTGGCAAGTCAGTTAGGACATCTACTTTGCGCATGACACAAGCAATTTTTCCAACAATTGTTTACAGACAGATTATTTCACTTATAATTCACTGTATCACAATTCCAGTGGGTCAGAAGTTTACATACACTAAGTTGACTGTGCCTTTAAACAGCTTGGAAAATTCCAGAAAATGATGTCATTGCGTTAAAAGCTTCTGATAGGCTAATTGACATCATTTGAGTCAATTGGAGGTGTACCTGTGGATGTATTTCAAGGCCTACCTTCAAACTCAGTGCCTCTTTGCTTGACATCATGGGAAAATAAAAAAGAAATCAGCCAAGACCTAAGAAAAATAATTGTAGACCTCCACAAGTCTGGTTCATCCATGGGAGCAATTTCCAAATGCCAGAAGGTACCACGTTCATCTGTACATACAATAGTACGCAAATATAAACACCATGGGACCACGCAGCCATCATACATCTCAGGAAGGAGACGCGTTCTGTCTCCTGGAGATGAACATACTTTGTTGCGAAAAGTGCAAATCAATCCCAGAATAACAGCAAAGGACCTAGTGAAGGTGCTGGAGAAAACAGGTACAAGATTATCTATATCAAGAGTAAAACGAGTCCTATATCGACATAACCTGAAAGGCCGCTCAGCAAGGAAGAAGCCACTGCTCCAAAACCGCCATAAATAAGCCAGACTACGGTTTGCAACTGCACATGGGGACAAAGATCGTACTTTTTGGAGAAATGTCCTCCAGTCTGATGAAACAAAAATAGAACTGTTTGGCCATAATGACCATCGTTATGTTTGGAGGAAAAAGGGGGAGGCTTGCAAGCCGAAGAACACCATCCCAACCGTGAAGCACGGGGCTGGCAGCATCATGTTGTGGGGGTGCTTTGCGTCGGAGGGACTGGTGCACTTCACAAAATAGATGGCATCATGAGGCAGGAAAATTATGTGGATATATTGAAGCAACATCTCAAGACATCAGTCTGGAAGTTAAAGCTTGGTCACAAACGGGTCTTCCAAATGGACAATGACCCCAAGCATACTTCCAAAGTTGTGGCAAAATGGCTTAAGGACAACAAAGTCAAGGTATTGGAGTGGCCATCACAAAGCCCTGACCTCAATTCCATAGAAAATGTGTGGGCAGAACTGAAAAAGTGTGTGCGAGCAAGGAAGCATACAAACCTGACTCAGTTACACCAGCTCTGTCAGGAGGAATAGGCCAACATTCACCCAACTGATTGTGGGAAGCTTGTGGAAGGCTACCCGACACGTTTGACCCAAGTTAAACAATTTAAAAGGCAATGCTACCAAATACTAATTAAGTGTAAGTAAACTTCTGACCCACTGGGAATGTGATGAAAGAAATAAAAGCTGAAATAAATCAAATGTATTTATATAGCCCTTCTTACATCAGCTGATATCTCAAAGTGCTGTACAGAAACCCAGCCTAAAACCCCAAACAGCAAGCAATGCAGGTGTAGAAGCACAGTCACAAAAATCATTCTCTCTACTATTATTCTGACATTTCACATTGTTAAAATAAAGTGGTGAACTTAACTGACCTAAGACAGGGAATTTTTACTAGGATTAAATGTCAGGAATTGTGAAAAACTGAGTTTAAATGTATTTGGCTAAGGTGTATGTAAACTTATGACTTCAACTGTAGGTGTACAGATGCCCATTATCAGCAACCATCACCCCTGTGTTCCAACGGCACTGTGTTAGCTAATCCAAGTTTATAATTTTAAAAGGCTAATTGGTCTTTAGAAAACCCTTTTTAAATTATGTTAGCACAGTTGAAAACTGTTGTTCCTGATTAAAGAAGCAATAAAACTGTCCTTCTTTAGACTAGTTGAGTGTCTGGAGGATCAGCATTTGTGGGTTCAATTACAGGCTCAAAATGGCCAGAACCAAAGAACTTTCTTCTGAAACTCATCAGTATATTTTTGTTCTGAGAAATGAAGGCTATTTCATGTGAGAAATTGCCAAGAAACTGAAGATCTCGCACAACGCTGTGTACTGCTCCCTTCACAGAACAGAGCAATCTGGCTCTAACCAGAATAGAAAGAGGAGTGGGAGGCCCCGGTGCACAACTGAGCAAGAGGACAAGTACATTAGTGTCTAGTTTGAGAAACAGATGCCTCACAAGTCCTCAACTGGCAGCTTCATTAAATATTACCCGCAAAACACCAGTCTCAACGTCAACAGTGAAGATCCAACTCCGGGATGCTGGCCTTCTAGGCAGAGTTGCAAAGAAAAAGTAATATCTTAGACTGGCCAATAAAAAGAAAAGATAAAGATGCGCAAAAGAACACAGACACTGGACAGAGGAACTCTTCAAAATATTTAATGCTTGTTTGTGTGAACTTTTTGGACAGGCAAAAAATAAACCTCAAATGATAGAGAATACAACTTCTTCTTTGACACCTCTAACATAACTCTTGAAATGTATCCAATTAATATTTTTACTGACTAACATATAATTGTATTTTTTATATATTTTATGATGGCACTCATGTTGGCATTTTAGCTACCTTTTTATTTAGAATCTCAGTTTTTTGTAAATAATCTTCATTATTTGGTAGGTGGCTTAAAGTAACTGTCCAGTGTTTCCAGATTTCTGTGAAATATTACTTATAATAAATTACAATATGAGTTAAATAGTTGTCCTTCCAATAAATGGCAATTAAGTATATTAAAAAGCAGCTTTTCTGTGAATGGTGTGGGCGTACCCCAACAACAAAATGGTGTGGGTGTATACCGGTCATTACAAATACTAACGCTAGTAGACCACTGATTGGCCTGCTCATCCTGCTCAGGGAGATGACATCATGTTCTATGAGGATAAAGCAAGCATTTTTGAAATGGTGTGTTTGAGATACTAGTTTGAGATGGGGTTTTTGAAGTGTTTTTTTTTTCTCCAATTCATGCTTTTGCTACAAATATGAGTACAGGATGAGTGAACAACGTTGTTTGAGTTAAAATAATATATTTTCACTGTACAGTTACTTTAAATGACATCCAGCAAGGGCTTTTGTCTGAACAATTTATGGAAATAAGAATTCTAGAAATACTCCATGCAATCAATTAAATCAAACATGACATTTCTACTACAGTACCATGCCTCTCTGATGAAAAGCTATTTCCACACCTTTCACAAATTACGTTGAATAATAATGTATTTTTACAGTACTCAGTTGCAGAGCTTAACAGACAACTTATCCTAAAAACAGGACAGGTCTTAGTAAAATGGGCAATCACAACGGTTGTCCAGGAGTTTAACCCCATTGTCAAGATCAGTGGTTTCATCAATTTGTATCAATCCATTTTTGACAAGCTGATCATAGCGAAAAAGAAAATACTTCTGCATTTCTCACTGTGTAAACACATCGCAAAAAGGCTTGTGACAAATCCTCATGAAGTTCAGTAGCTGATATTCAGAGCTTAAATAGCCAAATTGATTAGTCAAAGGAATCAGGACAAATAAAGCCAATGCAATGGCCTGCAAATGGTGGGCCTACCACATGGATGGGCAATTATACAATTCCATTGCTGGCTAAATGGTAGGCTACAGCTTTTTTTTAGGTAATTTAGGTTTTCTTTTTTATATATTTTTGGGGTCCTGTTCATATGTCGTTTTACAAAATGTAATTTCAGGCAACACCTCAGTAAGCATGGGCCCACACCTTTTGGATGTTTTTTTTTTTTCCGGTGCAGATCCAAACTGGACTTGATTTCCAGATCCACAGACATTGGTTTCTGGTCCGGACCAAATCTGAACCAGTCATCGATGTCAATGTTTGGTTCAGATTTTGTCCAGTCTTGAATTGGCCCAAACATAGACGTCAACATTTACATAATCTAGCAGACACTCTTATCCAGAGTGACGTACAGTGCATACATTTTCATACTGGTCCCTTGTGGGAATCAAACCCACAACCCTAGCGTTGCAAGCGCCATGCTCTACCAACTGAGCCAGACGGGACTGCAAATTACTTATTTTCAACTTTCATAAAAAAAAAAAAAAAGTGCCTGATTTCAACATCCGAAAAATAAGTATTTTCTACTTACATTCAAAATGAACCTGATTTCAATGTAAGGAAAATACATATTTTTTTAACATCCGGAAAAGATGCCTTATCAACAACATTCTGGAAAATGTGTATTTTAAACAAACGGAAAATACCTTTTCACCTTTCATTCAGAACCTAAATGGAACCTAAATGGAACCTAACTTCAGTGTCTGGAAAATATTTATTTTAGACGTCTTTTAAAGGTCATTTTGATTACTGAGACTATTCTAGTTTTGCTGAGGGCTCCATGTTCTGGTCTCGCACATGACGGCAGGAAGTCAAGGACCGGCACTGGCGCTACATACTGACCAACAACATGAAACATGGAAAAATAGATACAACTGAGTGATAATATTTATTTAGCTTTGCAACATTGTTTCTCCACCAAATACATGTTGACACTTCCTGAATGTGGTGTCCTTGTAGGAGAAATACAACAAACTAACAGGGTGGAAAGTGATTTTAATTATTTATTTTAATTAAAGGCATCGCAAACTAGGAATGACGCAGCAGCTTCTGGTTGGTTGAAGCGGAAGAGCGACATCGAAAGAGAAAGTTGAAAGAGAAAGCCTGCCTGCCATGAGTTGAATCCCATCTGATGCAGACGTTCCAGCGACGTTGAGATCTACTGTTAAGGTAAAACACCAAGACACAGATAAGGCATGTGATAATTACCTTGTTTGTGTGGGAGATCGTCTGCTGGGTTAATTCCATTGTATGATAGTGATGTGCACTTCGCGAACGATTCGTTATTTTTTAACGACTCTTTTTACTGAAACGACAGACATGATTCGTTTTTCTGAGTGACTCGTTCATTTTAATCATCGTTTGACATGCTAGTGCTTAATACACGCTCTTCCGACCACCAACTGTCTATCATATGCGCACAGGAAAATAGATAATGAGCATAGATGTACAAAATACATGTTTAGAACTGATAATTGATCGCATGGTGCAAGAATGACTGCAATGAATTGATTGTTTAACGTTATGATGGACACAACAGCTTCGTAGAACCAAAACAAACACCGCCTCTGCCATAGCAGCGGGAAGTAGGGGCTCTGAGGGTGCAGCAGCTACCTGAAAAATCAGAATATAAAATATATACTGAACAAAAATATAAAGACAACATGCAACAATTTAAAAGATTTTACTGATTTACAGTTCATAGAAGGAAATCGGCCAATTAAAATAAATTCATTAGGCCCTAATCTATGGATTGCACATGACTGGGGAGGGATGCAGCAATGGGTGGGCCTAGGAGGGCATAGGCCCACCCACTGGGGAGCCAGGCCCACGATTTGAATATGTTTTGACCCACAAAAAGCTTTTATTACAAAAATACTCCTCAGTTTCATCAGCTGTCCGGGTTGCTGGTCTCAGACTATCCCGCAGATGAAGAAGCTGGATGTGGAGGTCCTGGGCTGGCATGGTTACACGTGGTTTGCGGTTGTGAGGCTGGTTGGATGCACTGCTAAATCTTCTAAAACGATGTGAGAGGCAGTTTATGGTAGAGAAATTAACATTAAATTCTCTGGCAACAGCTTTGGTGGACATTCCTGCAGTCAGCATGCCAATTGCATGCTCACTCACCTTGAGATGTGTGGTGTTGTGTTGTGTTGTGTGTCAAAACTGCACATTTTATATTGGCTGTTTATTGTCCCCAGCACGAGTTTCACCTGTATAATGATTGTTCTGTTTATTCAGCTTCTTGATAATACATCCTTCTAACAGGTGTGGCATATCTTGGCAAATGAGAAATGCTCACTAACAGGGGTGTAAAAAATGTATACAAAAACATTGAGAGAAATTAGCTTTTTGTGCATATGGAAAATGTCAGATGTTTTATTTCAGCTCATGAAACATGACAAACACTTTACATGTTGTGTTTAATATATTTTTTCACAATAGTAGTGGGGCGGCAGGTAGTCGAGCGGTTAACCTGTTTGGGATTGTGGGCAGTATTTTCACGGCCGGATAAAAACCGTACCCGATTTAATCTGGTTACTACTCCTGCCCAGAAACGAGAATATGCATATAATTAGATTTGGATAGAAAACACTCTAAAGTTTCTAAAACTGTTTGAATGGTGTCTGTGAGTATAACAGAAGTCATATGGCAGACCAAAACCTGCCATATATACAGGAAGTGCCCTGTCTGACAATTTGTTGTCCTTCTGTAGCATCTCTATCGAAAATACAGCATCTGTGCTGTAACGTGACATTTTCTAAGGCTTCCATTGGCTCTCAGAAGGTGCCAGAAAGTGGAATGGGGTGTCTGCAGTCTCTGGGCGAAGAACAGCAGGGGAATGTGTAAGTGGTCAGGCTGGGAACAGTGACACTGGAGATGTGCGTCCACGAGTCTACTCCATTTTTTTCTTTCAGCCTTTGAATGAATACAACATTGCCCGGTTGGAATATTATCGCTATTTTATGAGAAAAATAGCATAAAAATTGATTTTAAACAGCGTTTGACATGCTTCTAAGTACGGTAATGGAATATTTTGAAAAAAAATTGTCACGAAATGCGCTCGCACGTCACCCTTCAGATAGTGACTTGAACGCATGAACAAAACTGAGCTATTTGAATATAACTATGGATTATTTGGAACCAAAACAACATTTGTTGTTGAAGTAGAAGTCCTGGGAGTGCATTCTGACGATGAACAGCAAAGGTAATCCAATTTTTAATAGTAATTCTGAGTTTGGTGAGCCCCAAACTTGGTGGGTGTCAAATTAGCTAGCCATGATGGCCGGGCTATGTACTCAGAATATTGCAAAATGTGCTTTTGCCGAAAGGTTATTTTAAAATCTGACATCGCGATTGCATAAAGGAGTTCTGTATCTATAATTCGAAAATAATTATGTTTTTTGTGAATGTTTATCATGAGTTATTTAGTAAATTCACTGGAAGTTTTTGGTGGGTATGCTAGTTCTGAACATCACATGCTAATGTAAAAAGCTGTTTTTTGATATAAATATGAACTTGATTGAACAAAACATGCATGTATTGTATAACATAATGTCCTAGGAGTGTCATCTGATGAAGATCAACAAAGGTTAGTGCTGCATTTAGCTGTGGTTTTGGTTTTTGTGACATGCTTGCTTTGAAAATGGCTGTGTGATTATTTTTGGCAGGGTACTCTCCTGACATAATCTAATGTTTTGCTTTTGCTGTAAAGCCTTTTTGAAATCGGACAGTGTGGTTAGATTAACGAGAGTCTTGTCTTTAAAATGGTGTAAAATAGTTGATTGTTTGAGAAAATTGAATTGTGGTATTTTAGTTGGTTTTGTATTTCGCGCAGTGCGATGCCATTGGCTGTTGGCTAGGGGTTCCGCAGGCGGAACGAGGTTTGCCCACAAGTCTGCCCACAAGTTAAAGCACTTGCTAGCTAATTTGACCTATTTAGCTAGCTTGCCATGCTAGGCAATTTGTCCTGGGATGTAAACATTGCGTTGTTATTTTACCTGAAATGCACAAGGTCCTCTACTCCTACAACTAATCCTCACACAATACGGTCAACCGAATCGTTTCTAGTCATCTCTCCTTCTTCCAGGCTTTTTCATATTTGAACTTATATGGTATTGGATATTAGCGGAACGTCTGTCCCTAAAAGGTTTTAACCTCTCTAGGACCGGCGGGACGAATTCGTCCCACCTACGTAAAAGCCAGTTGAATCCTGTGGCGCGATTTTCAAATACCTTTTGAAATGCTATTACTTCAATTTCTCAAACATATGACTATTTTACAGCTATTTAAAGACAAGACTCTCGTTAATCTAACCACACTGTCCGATTTCAAAAAAGGCTTTACAACGAAAGCAAAACATTAGATTATGTCAGCAGAGTACCCAGCCAGAAATAATCAGACACCCATTTTTCAAGCTAGCATATAATGTCACAAAAACCCAGAAGACAGCTAAATGCAGCACTAACCTTTGATGATCTTCATCAGATGACACACCTAGGACATTATGTTATACAATACATGCATGTTTTGTTCAATCAAGTTAATATTTATATCAAAAAACAGCTTTTTACATTAGCATGTGACGTTCAGAACTAGCATACCCCCCGCAAACTTCCGATGAATTTACTAACAATTTACTAAATTACTCACGATAAACGTTCACAAAAAGCATAACAATTATTTTAAGGATTATAGATACATTACTCCTCTATGCACTCGATATGTCCGATTTTAAAATAGCTTTTTGGTGAAAGCACATTTTGCAATATTCTAAGTAGATAGCCCGGCATCACAGGGCTAGCTATTTAGACACCCACCAAGTTTAGCCTTCACCAAAGTCAGATTTTCTATTAGAAAAGTTTGATTACCTTTCCTGTTCTTCGTCAGAATGCACTCCCAGGACTTCTACTTCAATAACAAATGTAGGTTTGGTCCAAAATAATCCATAGTTATGTTCCAACAGCGACGTTTTGTTCGTGCGTTCTAGACACTATCCCAATGGTAAATAACGGTCGTGCGCACGGCGCATTTCGTGACAAAAGATTTCTAAATATTTCATTACCGTACTTCGAAGCATGTCAACCGCTGTTTAAAATCAATTTTTATGCCATTTTCCTCGTAAAAAAGTGATAATATTCCGACCGGGAATCCGCAATTAGGTAAACAGCCGAAAGAAAATATATCACTGGGTCGACTCGGGCACGAGCCTAAGCCCTTTGTCCTCTGATGGGCCACTTGGCAAAGGCGATAATGTGTTTCAGCCAGAGGCTGCCTCGTCATCGTTCAGGTTTTTCCCGGGCTCTGAGAGCCTATTGGAGCCGTAGGAAGTGTCACGTTACAGCTAAGATCCTGACTCTTCAATAAACAGAAGCAAGAACAACAACACCTTGTCAGACAGGCCACTTCCTGCATGAAACCTTCTCAGGTTTTTGCCTGCCAAATGAGTTCTGTTATACTCACAGACACCATTCAAACAGTTTTAGAAACTGTAGGGTGTTTTCTAGAATTATATGCATATTCTAGTTACTGGGCAGGAGTAGTAACCAGATTAAATCGGGTACGTTTTTTATCCGGCCGTGTCAATACTGCCCCCTAGCCCTAACAAGTTAAGAGCATTGGGCCAGTAACCGAAAGGTCGCTGGGTCGAATTCATGAGCTGACTAGGTGAAAAATCTGTCAGTGTGTAGTAAGACCATTTCAGCTTCTCTGAGATGTGTACGCCAAGGAATTTGAAGTTAATCACCGTCTCCATGGCAACCCGATTGATGAAGATGGGGGCGAGTCCAGCCTGGTCCACAATCAGCTCCTTTGTTTTGCTAACATTGAGGGAGAGATTGTTTACCTGGCACCGTGCCGTCAGATGACCTACTTCTTTGTAGGCTGTCTCGTTATTGTTGTGTCGTCAGCGAACTTGGGAGTTAGAACTGTGTGAGGCCATTCAGTCTTTGGTATACAGGAGAGGACTGAGGACACACCCTTGTGATGAGGATCAGTGTCGAGGAGTTGCCTATCTTCAAATTTAGTAATTTATATAGCCCTTCTTACATCAGCTGATATATCAAAGTGCTGTACAGAAACCCAGCCTTTAACCCCAAACAGCAAGCAATGCAGGTGTAGAAGCACGGTGGCTAGGAAAAACTCCCTAGAAAGGCCAAAACCTAGGAAGAAAGCTAGAGAGGAACCAGGCTATGAGGGGTGGCCAGTCCTCTTCTGGCTGTGCCGGGTGGAGATTATAACAGAATATGGCCAAGATGTTCAAATGTTCATAAATGACCAGCATGGTCAAATAATAGGAAGGACAGTGAACAGGTCAGGGTTCCATAGCCGCAGGCAGAACAGTTGAAACTGGTGCAGCAGCACGGCCAGGTGGACTGGGGACAACAAGGAGTCATCATGCCAGGTAATCCTGAGGCATGGTCCTAGGGCTCAGGTCCTCTGAGAGAGAGAAAGAAAGAAAGGAGAGAGAATTAGAGAGAGCATACTTAAATTCACACAGGACACCGGATAAGACAGGAGAAATACTCCAGATATAACAGACTGACCCTAGCCCCCAGACACAAACTGCTGCAGCATAAATACCAGAGGCTGAGACAGAGGGGTCAGGAGACACTGTGGCCCCATCTGATGATACCCCCGGACAGGGCCAAACAGGTAGGATATAACCCCACCCACTTTGCCAAAGCTCATCCCCCACACCATTAGAGGGATATCTTCAACACCAACTTACCATCCTGAGACAAGGCCGAGTATAGCCCACAAAGATCTCCGCCACGGCACAACCCAAGGGGGGGCGCCAACCTAGACAGGAAGACCACGTCAGTGCCTCAACCCACTCAAGTGACGCACCCCTCCTAGGGACGGCAGGGAAGAGCACCAGTAAGCCAGTGACTCAGCCCCTGTAATAGGGTTAGAGGCAGAGAATCCCAGTGGAGAGAGGGGAACCGGCCAGGCAGAGACAGCAAGGGCGGTTCGTTGCTCCAGTGCCTTTCCGTTCATCTTCACACTCCTGGGCCAGACTACACTCAATCATAGGACCGACTGAAGAGATGAGTCTTCAATAAAGACTTAAATGTTGAGACCGAGTCTGCGTCTCTCACATGGGTAGGCAAACCATTCCATAAAAATGGAGCTCTATAGGAGAAAGCCCTGCCTCCAGTTGTTTGCTTAGAAATTCTAGGGACAATTAGGAGGCCTGCGTCTTGTGACTGTAGCATACGTGTAAGTATGTACGGCAGGACCAAATCGGAAAGGTGGGTAGGAGCAAGACCATGTAATGCTTTGTAGGTTAGCAGTAAAACCTTGAAATCAGCCCTTGCCTTAACAGGAAGCTAGTGTAGGGAGGCTAGCACTGGAGTAATATGATCCCATTTTTTGGTTCTAGTCAGGATTCTAGCAGCCGTATTTAGCACTAACTGAAGTTTATTTATTGCTTTATCCGGGTAGCCGGAAGGTAGAGCATTGCAGTAGTCTAACCTAGAAGTAACAAAAGCATGGGTTAATTTTTCTGCGTCATTTTTGGACAGAATGTCTGATTTTTGCAATGTTACGTAAATGGATAAAAGCTGTCCTTGAAACGGTCTTGATAAGTTCGTCAAAAGAGAGATCTGGGTCCAGAGTAACGAGGTCCTTCACAGTTTTATTTGAGACGACTGTACAACCATCAAGATTAATTGTCAGATTCAAGAGAAGATCTCATTGTTTCTTGGGACCTACAACAAACATCTCTGTTTTGTCCGAGTTTAAAAGTAGAACGTTTGCAGCCATCCACTTCCTTATGTCTGAAACACAGGCTTCCAGCGAGGGCAATTTTGGGGCTTCACCATGTTTCATTGAAATGTACAGCTGTGTGTCATCTGCATAGCAGTGAAAGTTAACATTATGTTTTTGAATGACATCCACAAGAGGTAAAATATATAGTGAAAACAATAGTGGTCCTAAAACGGAACACCGAAATTTACAGTTGATTTGTCATAGGATAAACCATTCAGAGACAAACTGATATATTTTCGACAGATAAGATCTAAACCAGGCCAGAACTTGTCCGTGTAGACCAATTTGGGTTTCCAATCTCTCCAAAAGAATGTGGTGATCGATGGTATCAAAAGCAGCACTAAGGTCTAGGAGCACGAGGACAGATGCAGAGCCTCGGTCTGACGTCATTAAAAGGTAATTTACCACCTTCACAAGTGCAGTCTCAGTGCTATGATGGGGTCTAAAACCAGACTGAAGCATTTCGTATACATTGTTTGTCTTCAGGAAGGCAGTGAGTTGCTGCGCAACAGCTTTTTCAAAATTTTGGAGAGGAATGGGAGATTTGAAATAGGCCGATAGTTTTTTATATTTTCTGAGTCAAGGTTTGGCTTTTTCAAGAGAGGCTTTATTACTGCCACTTTTAGTGAGTTTGGTACACATCCGGTGGATAAAGAGCTGTTTATTATGTTCCACATGGGAGGGCCAAGCACAGGAAGCAGCTCTTTCAGTAGTTTAGTTGGAATAGGGTCCAGTATGCAGCTTGAAGGTTTAGAGGCCATGATTATTTTCTTCATTGTGTCAAGAGATATAGTACTAAAACACCTTGAGTGTCTCCCTTCATCCTAGGTCCTGGCAGAGTTGTGCAGACTCAGGACAACTGAGCTTTGGAGGAATACGCAGATTTAAAGAGGAGTCCGTAATTTGCTTTCTAATGATCATGATCTTTTCCTCAAAGAAGTTCATGAATTTATTACTACTGAAGTGAAAGCCATCCTCTCTTGGGGAATTCTGCTTTTTAGTTAGCTTTGCGACAGTATCAAGTAGAAATTTCGGATTGTTCTTATTTTCCTCAATTAAGTTGGAAAAATAGGATAATCGAGCAGCAGTGAGGGCTCTTCGATACTGCACGGTACTGTCCTTCCAAGCTAGTCGGAAGACTTCCAGTTTGGTGTGGCACCATTTCCGTTCCAATTTTCTAGAAGCTTGCTTCAGAGCTCTGGTATTTTCTGTATACCAGGGAGCTAGTTTGTTATGACAAATGTTTTTAGTTTTTAGGGGTGCAACTGCATCTAGGGTATTGCACAAGGTTAAATTGAGTTCCTCAGTTAGGTGGTTAACTGATTTTTGTCAGTTTTGACGTCTTTGGGTAGGCAGAGGGAGTCTGGAAGGGCATCAAGGAATCTTTATGTTGTCTGAGAATTTATAGCACGACTTTTAATGCTCCTTGGTTGGGGTCTGAGCAGATTATTTGTTGCGATTGCCAACGTAATAAAATGGTGGTCCGATAGTCCAGGATTATGAGGAAAAACATTAAGATCCATAACATTTATTCCATGGGACAAAACTAGGTCCAGAGTATGACTGTGGCAGTGAGTAGGTCCGGAGACATGTTGGACAAAACCCACTGAGTCGATGATGGCTCCGAAAGCCTTTTGGAGTGGGTCTGTGGACTTTTCCATGTGAATGTTAAAGTCACCAAAAATTAGAATATTATCTGCTATGACTACAAGGTCCGATAGGAATTCAGGGAAGTCAGTGAGGAACGCTTTATATGGCCCTGGAGGCCTGTAAACAGTAGCTATAAAAAGTGATTGAGTAGGCTGCATAGATTTCATGACTAGAAGCTCAAAAGACGAAAACATCGGGGTTTTTTGTAAATTGAAATTTGCTAGGGTAAATGTTAGAAACACCTCCGCCTTTGCGGGTTGCGCGGGGGATATGGTCACTAGTGTAACCAGGAGGTGAGGCCTCATTTAACACAGTAAATTCATCAGGCTTAAGCCACGTTTCAGTCAGGCCAATCACATCAAGATTATGACCAGTGATTAGTTAATTGACTATAACTGCCTTGGAAGTGAGGGATCTAACGTGAGGTATCACGATCTCTTTCAATAATGGCAGGAATGGAGGTGGTCTTTATTCTAGTGAGATTGCTAAGGCGAACACCGCCATGTTTAGTTTTGCCCAACCTAGGTCGAGACACAGACACGGTCTCAATGGGGATAGCTGAGCGGACTACACTGACTGTGCTAGTGGCGGACTCCACTAAGCTGGCAGGCTGGCTAACAGCCTGCTGCCTGGCCTGCACCCTATTTCTTTGTGGAGCTAGGGGAGTTATAGCCCTGTCTACGTTCTTAGATAAGATGAGAGCACCCCTCCAGCTAAGATGGAGTCTGTCACTCCTCAACAGGCCAGATAGAGGGACAATTATCTCCAAATTCTATCTTTTGGGAGGGGCAGAAAACAGTTTTCAACCAGCGATTGAGTTGTGAGACTCTGCTGTAGAGCTTATCACTCCCCCTAACTGGGAGGGGGCCAGAGACAATTACTCGATGCCGACACATCTTTCTAGCTGATTTTCACGCTGAAGCTATGTTGCGCTTGGTGACCTCTGACTGTTTCATCCTAACATCGTTGGTGCCGACGTGGATAACAATATCCCTACACTTTCTACACTCGCCAGTTTTAGCTTTAGCCAGCACCATCTTCAGATTAGCCTTAACGTCGGTAGCCCTGCCCCCTGGTAAACAGTGTATGATCGCTGGATGATTTGTTTTAAGTCTAATACTGCGGGTAATGGAGTCGCCAATGACTAGGGTTTTCAAAATTGTCAGAGCTAATGGTGGGAGGCTTCGGCGTCTCAGACCACGTGACGGGAGGAGTAGAGACCAGAGAAGGCTTGGCCTCTGACTCCGACTCCCTGCTTAATGGGGAGAACTGGTTGAAAGTTTCTGTCGGCTGAATGAGCGACACAGGTTGAGCATTCCTACAGCATTTCCTTCCAGAAGCCATGAGAAAGTTGTGCCCGGCTGCAGGGACCGTGTGAGGGGATTTATAATACTATCTGTACTTACTGGTGGCACAGACGCTGTTTCATCCTTTCCTACACTGAAATTACCCTTGCCTAGCGATTGCTTGCAGCACAGCTATCCTCGATAAGGCGATCGTTCTCTTGTATATTATGAGTACAGCGACTGCAATTAGAAGGCACCATGTTAATGTTACTACTTAGCTTCGGCTGTTGGAGGTCCTGACGAACCATGTCCAGATAAAGCGTCTGGAGTGAAAAAGTTGAATGAAAAAAAGTTGAGTGAGGGTAAAAACAAAAAATATAAATGGTAATTAAAAAGTAAAAACCGTAAAGTTGTCAGGTAGCAAAGTAAGGTTAGCAACAAAACGCACAGCAGCACATAAACAAGTCTGCATGTTGTGACCGGAAATGACATTCTCTACTGTGACTGTAACATAACCGCTATACACATGAATTACACCAGATTCAGGATTTCTGACAACACTTGAAAACATGAAACCACCATCTTCACCATCTCTGGGCAGCCCGTCAGGAAGTCCATGACCCAGTTGCATAGGGAGGAGTTCAGACCCTGGGCTGTGAGCTTTGTGATTAGCTGATAGGGCACTGTGGTATGGAAGGCCGAGCTGTAGTCGATGAACAGCATCCTCACACATGCATTCCTTTTGTCCAGGTGGGTGAGGGCAGTGTGCAGTGCACTGGTGATTGCGTCATCCGTGGATCTGACAGGGCGGTAGGCGAATTGGAAATGGTTGTGTGTGTGTCAGGGAGGGATATGGTCTTTTTCTGCACTCTCAAAGCCCTTCATAATGACGGAAGTGAGTGCTACTGGTCAGTAGTCATTCAGTTCAGTTTCCCTTTCTTGGGCACAGGGATGGTAGTGGACATCTTGAAGCAGATGGGGATAGAACCACCCTGCTTCAGAACATCTGATATCAGTTCTCCTGTCCTAGTGTGGTGACTTTACAAGGATTATCTACACACCTTTAAATGTTCATTGTCTTTACTTGCAAACTACAAATTAAAGGGGTACAAATGATTAGAAAACAGGAGAGCGATGTACCCAAATAATAGGTAAAAATGTTTTTTTTTAATCTAGGCTAGCCAGTTAAGAACAAATTCTTATTTACAATGACGGCCTAACCCTGACAAACCCTAACACGGACGACGCTGGGCCAATTGTGCGCCGCCATATGGGACGCCCAATCACAGCCGGTTGTTAATACTGTGCCAACCCTGGGTGATGACATCACAGGGGGGTAAAGGTCACGGTCAACACCAGTGTCCATAATAACCATGCTTTCATGAATAGTAATAATACTATATTGTAGTTAAGTACAGCACCTATTCAATAGGAATTACTTACAGTTGGAGTCGTAAGTTTACATACACCTTAGCCAAATACATTTAAACTCAGTTTTTCACAATTCCTGACATTTAATCCTAGTAAAAATTCCCTGTCTTAGGTCAGTTAAGATCACCACTTTATTTTAAGAATGTGAAATGTCAGAATAATAGTAGAGAGAATGATTTATTTCAGCTTTTATTTCTTTCATCACATTCCCAGTGGGTCAGATGTTTACATACACTCAATTAGTATTTGGTAGCATTGCCTTTTAAATTGTTTAACTTCTTACATCTAGGTGTTCCGCTAGCGGAACCCCGTTCCGCCAGCGGAAACCCTAGCCAACAGCCAATGGGATCGCATGGCGCGAAATACAAAAACAACTAAAATACCACAATTCAATTCTCAAACATACGACTTGACTATTTTACACCATTTGAAAGATAAACCTCTCCTGAATCCAACCACGTTGTCCGATTTTCAAAAAGGCTTTACAGTGAAAGCAAAACATTAGATTGTTAGGATACCACCACAGCAAAAAAACAACACAGCCATTTTCCAAGCAAGGGTAGCCGTCCAAAAGCACAAAACCAGCTACAATTATGCACTAATCTCTGACGATCTTCATCAGATGACACTCCTAGGACATTATGTTAGACAATACATGCATTTTTTTTGTTCCATCAAGTTCATATTTATATCCAAAAAACCCATTTTACATTGGCGCGTGACGTTCAGAAAATGTATTCACCACAAAATTTCCGGTGAATGGCACCATAATTTACAGAAATACTCATCATAAACGTTGACAAAATATATAACAATTCATTAAAGAAGTATAGATGAACTATTCCTTCATGCAACCGCTTTGTCAGATTTCAAAATAACTTTACGGAGAAAGCACATTGTTCAATATTCTGAGTACTGAGCCCCAAGCTATTCAGTTAGCCGTCCAGCCACGGCATCCACAAAACGCTGAAATATGTTAGAAATATTATCTTACCTTTGCTGATCTTCGGCTGAATGCACTCGGAAGGTCTCCCATTTCCACAAGAAATGTTCATTTGTTCGATAAAGTCAAAATAAATTCATTTTGATGATGCGTCCAGATCACCATTCCAAAATGCATTTATCCACCGTCGACGAAAAGTTATAAAGTTCCCTCAGTGTTTGTAGAAACATGTCAAACCATGTTCACAATCAATCTTTAGGGTGTTTTTAACGTAGAATTTAGATAATATTCCAACCGGACAATAGCACATTCATTACAGAAGGGAAAAAAAATGGCTAGCCCTACGTGAGCACGCACGAGGTAAGTCAATGACACCAGGTCGACCACTTACTGTTCTGGGTATTATTCAATCAAATGGCATTGTAGAAGCCTCAAACAAGGTTCTAATGACTGTTGACACCTAGTGGAAGCCTTAGGAAGTGCAATATGACATCAGACACTGTAGTTTAGATAGAACATCATTTGAAATGACTACAACCATGTGAGGTCAAACTTCCTGGTTGGATTTTTATCAGGTTTTTGCCTGCCATAAGAGTTCTGTTATACTTACAGACATCATTCAAACAGTTTTAAAAACTGCAGTGTTTTCTATCCAAATCCACTAATAATATGCATATCCTACATTCTGAGTCTGACTAGGAGGCAGTTAAATTTGGGTGCGTTTTTGATCCGGCCGTGAAAATACTGCCCCCTATAGTGAAGAGGTTAACTTGGGTCAAACGTGTCGGGTAGCCTTCCACAAGCTTCCCACGATAAGTTGGGTGAATTTTGGCCCATTCCTCCCGACAGAGCTGGTGTAACTGAGTCAGGTTTGTAGGCCTCCTTTCTCACACACGCTTTTTCAGTTCTGCCCACACATTTTCTATGGGATTGAGGTCAGGGCTTTGTGATTGCCACTCCAATACCTTGACTTTGTTGTCCTTAAGCAATTTTACCACAACTTTGGAAGTATGCTTGGGGTCATTGTCCATTTGGAAGACCCATTTGTGACCAAGCTTTAACTTCCTGACTGATGTCTTGAGATGTTGCTTCAATATATCCACATAATTTCCCTTCTCATGATGCCATCTATTTTGTGAAATGCACCAGTCCCTCCTGCAGCAAAGCACACCCACAACATGATGCTGCCAGCCCCATGCTTCACGGTTGGGATGGTGTTCTTCGGCTTGCAAGCCTCCCCCTTTTTCCTCCAAACATAACAATGGTCATTATGGCCAAACAGTTCTATTTTTGTTTCATCAGACCGGAGGACATTTGTCCAAAAAGTACGATCTTTGTCCCCATGTGCAGTTGCAAACCGTAGTCTGGATTTTTTATGGAGGTTTTGGAGCAGTGGCTTCTTCCTTGCTGAGCGGCCTTTCAGGTTATGTCGATATAGGACTCGTTTTACTGTGGATATAGATACTTTTGTACCTGTTTCCTCCAGCATCTTCACAAGGTCCTTTGCTGCTGTTCTGGGATTGATTGGCACTTTTCGCACCAAAGTGCGTTCATCTCTAGGAGACAGAACGCGTCTCCTTCCTGAGCGGTATAAATGGCTGCGTGATCCCATGGTGTTTATACTTGCGTACTATTGTTTGTACAGATGAACGTGGTACCTTCAGGCGTTTTGAAATTGCCCCCAAGGATGAACCAGACTTGTGGAGGTCTACATTTTTTTTCTGAGGTCTTCGATGATTTCTTTTTATTTTCCAATGATGTCAGGCAAAGAGGCACTGAGTTTGAAGGTAGCCCTTGAAATACATACGCAGGTACACCTCCAATTGACTCAAATGATTTCAATTAGCCTATCAGAAGCTTCTAAAGCCATGGCATCATTTTCTGGAATTTTCCAAGCTGTTTAAAGGCAGAGTCAACTCAGTGTATGTAAACTTCTGAACCACTGGAATTGTGATTAAGTGAAATAATCTGTCTGTAAACAATTGTTGGAAAAATGACTTGTGTCATGCACAAAGTAGATGTGCCCACCGACTTACCAAAACTATAGTTTGTTAATAAGATGTGTGTAGTGGTTGAAAAAAACTCCAACCTAAGTGTATGTAATCTTCAGACTTCAACTGTATATAGTGTCCACACTAGAACAACCAGGTACACACAAACACACACGTACACATGCACACAAACAAATACACACACTCAAATTCAAATAAAGTTTTTCTATAGAGTATTTTGACATTTAATTAAGCATTGTTTGTCTAAAAAACTGTCTTCATCATGTCCAGGAAGGTACATGATAAAGACAACAAATACAAGAAAGAGATTAGTAAATGATGAGAAGCTTTTAACAGAAATTGTTGAAACAATTGGTTGGGTATCTGGTAATGAGACTTGTTTCTCAGTAAAGCACTTGTTATCTATGGTCTGCTAACCAGTAAACCTAAACCACAGGTCTGAGACAGTTGCCTTGCAAACTGAAAACATTTCACTGGTTGATAAGGAAGCATGTCATCCACTTATCTGCTGCACAACTTTGCCTTTGGTATTCAACCCAAGAAGAATCTGCTGATATGGTAGTTACGATACAATGGTTGTATCTTAAAGTGTGTACACCATTTGATTTAATGGGGAGCTATGGCAAGATGGTCTTCAATAGAGGAACAAATGTAGTGATGGTCCCCCTGTAAGTAGGATGTATATTAACTAGTAATGTTTAAGCTGGAGGCCAAGCTGAGAACTCAACACTGACATATTGGGTGATAGACATAGTACTAACTGTCTGGTTAAGGGCATACCATGAGATCTGGGATTTGATTTGTCCCTTGCTGAAAAAGGAGAACATGGTTCTGATTGGTCCTTTGTGTGTTCCACAGGATGACTGCTCCCTTACCCACCTGAATCTGGCGGGAAATGGACTGATGGACAGCGTGGCCCCCCTCTACAAGTGTGTGTTTATGATTTCTCTCAATGTATATCACCCATGTCCTTCTGTATTTTGCTAGTTGAGCTGCCTGGGTCTTTTCCAAGTGCCTGCCCTGTACACTACCTCTGGATCATGTGACCTGACTGTCCAGTACTGAGTTCTGTGTGTCTTGTTGTCCAGGTGTCTGCAGACCTGCCAGGGAACTCGGCAGTGACCTCAGTGGGACTCTACAGCCTTCTCTCCTCCCAGCGATCTTTGACCTATCTCAACCTCCAAGATACTGTAGGCCTGTAGTAGTCTATTGATTCTTACTCTCGGTATCTCTCCTATTCCCTCTAATTTGTTCCCGCTTTTTTTCTTCTGGTTGTCATGTAGCCAGACCCTGGGACAGCTGTAGGTTGGAAGGCCTGTCGGAACAGGTCCAGGACCTGTGGCTGTGCTCCCAGATGCTCAACAAACTGGACCGCCAGGCGCTGCAGCAGACCCGGGACCAGAGGAGGCCCGTGGGCTGCTTGCTCTCCAGAGATGCCAAGTCCCTGCTCACTACTGTCCCCTCACTGTGAGGAAGACTCCTTGAGTACTCACACCTTTTAAAGACTGGTGTCGCTTGGATTCCAATGCGTACACTTGAGGTAATTTACATTCCTTGGTCCTCATATTTGAGGCATCTTTTGATGACACAAGCTGCAGAGTGATCTCTGCATTAGTATGTTGTAGGCGTTATGTAGATATACTTATTTCAGGGTGTGTTTGTGGATGCGGTTATACATTGTGTATGTGTATTGTCTATGTTTTATACATTGTGTATTGTCTATGTTTTTGTAAGTGTTCAATGGGAAACAAAAATGTTTAATTGAATGAAATTCTCATTATTTTCGGACTGTTTATTGCCATGGGGCTTTTTTACATGCAGCCTCCCAACATTTGCTTACTGACTGAAGAAATGGTAAAGCTGAGAAATTATTAAATCCCTCCATTTTGTCATGTTCCCCCTAGTCTATTCCCACAGCCGCTGTATCTTCGACTCAACTCTGGGGGTGGAATGTCATGATTCTTGCAAGTGAAACAATGTTCGCAACTTGGTGCGAGTTTGTAAAGACACACAGCTTCACACTTTGGCCTTCTTCTCACTGTTTAATGTTTCCACAAAGGAGGGTGTTGGGTGGGCTTCAAGGTACTGTGGGAAAGTGCCTAGTCACACATCAGTGTTGTCACCTCAGTGTATCACTCAGAGACTGGACCAAGGCGATTATGTCTAGGATAACTAACTTCATCACCTTTTATTGTAATTTCAAATTTATAAAAAGCAATTACTAAATGGTTTCTGTTAGTGCAACTTGTGGATGGTGCTACTGCGACCTTGTTAACTATTTAAGCATACTGTAACGGCTGTTGCAGGGAGTAGACCAAGGCGCAGCGTGGAGAGTGCTCATCATTTAATTTTAATAGAACACTTTAAACAAAACAAGAAAATGAACGACAGCCAAACAGTTCTGTCAGGAACATCAACTCTAAACAGAAATTAACCACCCACAAAACCCAAAGGAAAACAGGCTGCCTAAGTATGGCTCCCAATCAGAGACAACGATCTACAGCTGTCCCTGATTGAGAACCATACCCGGCCAAAACGAAGAAATACAAAACATAGAAAAAAGGACATGGAATGCCCACCCTAGTCACACCCTGGCCTAACCAAAATAGAGAACAAAACCCTCTCTATGGCCTGGGCGTGACACATACCCATTTGTGTAAAGGGCTGCTAACCACACTATTATGGTCAGGGACATTTTTTTTTAAACGTGCACAAACCTTTTCACAGTTTGAAAGATGTAGTATGCATCCGACTCAAATCTGGGGGTGGAGCGTCATGAGTCTTGTAAGTCAGACAATGTTCCCAGCCAAATTGGTTTGAGCTTCTAAAGACACACAGCTTCTCACTGTGGTTTCCTTGTTAGTTAACCCACTGACTGGCCGCCTTCTCACTGTTTAATATTTCCACAAAGGAGGGTGTTGGGTGAGCTTCAAGATACTGTGGGAAAGTGCCTAGTCGCACATCAGTGTTATCACCATATCACTCAGAGATTGGGCCAAGGCAATTATGGTTAGGATTACTAATTTCATCACCTGTTAATTGTAATTTCCAATTTATAAAAAGCAATTACTAAATGGTTTCTGTTAGTTCAACTTGTGGATGGTGCTACTGCCACCTTGTTAACGATTTAAGAATAACCATTTGTGTAAAGGGTTGCTAACCTGGGTTGTAATGTTCACTGGGGATGGGGTGGTCATGTCCTCCCACATTCTGAAATTGCATCCCCCCCACAGTTTTATCATTGCAATATGATACAAAAAGTGGCAAGGGTGTGCTTTTGGACAATGCGGACGCTTCCAAGCAGGAGGGTAGGCTGTTTTCAGTTTCAGTTGGCTGGATTTAGAACCCCACGGACACCAAAGAGTGGTCTGACAGGCTGTGTGAAGGCAAAGCTTCCTTGAAGGCTGGCTGGTCCACCACGGGAGAGTTGAGCATAGTTCAGTGTGTATGTGTTGTGCTCTTTCACTGAGTTGTAAAAGAAAGCAGAGCTAGTGAACTAGTGTTTATTTGCAGTGCCTACCGTGCTGCAATGATCTCTTTTGTGACCTGCAGATCCTGCAGGTATCCCGTGGGAATGCAGCCCTCTGATGCAGTCAGAACACAACACTGCTCATCATGTCTTAGCAGGATCAGATGGTGACAGGGGTCCCAGCAGGGTCAGACAGCCAGGGATGACCAGTCTACGGAGCTCAGGTGATTTCTGCAGTATATTAACAATATCAGTGAACGATACAAAGTTCCATCTTGAATTGATGGGTAGACCTACAGTAGCTACAAGACAGCAGCTTAAGCTTAAAGCTACAGTCTGGGATCTGGGAATAATGGTCATTTCAATTATTGAACCATTGATTCTATTCTTGGATAACATAATGCATTACTGTACATGAAGGTAATTCTTGGTCATGCCTCATTTTAGGAGTATCAGACGGTGACAGGGGTCTCAGTAGGGTCAGGCAGCCAGGGAAGACCAGTCTGATGGAGGTGAGGCTAATTTGTGCAGATACAACACTTTATTCCCTCTGTGCAGCAAACACTGGACAAGCCTGACGCTATTTTAAGGCAGTCTGACAAAACTCCAAAGTTGATTTCCAAACTATATCAAGGGTTGATAGAGGCTTTACCCGATGACACAAAACAAAAATGTGAGGAAGACCTGGTAAAAGCTATTGGTGATGATGAATGGATACAGATGTGTCTGAATGCCCAGACATGTTCATATCATCTCAGACATAAATTACTGCAGTTTAAGACCATCCATAGAATGCACTATATTCCATTGAAACTGAAATACATGCACTCAGAAATGTAATTCCTCTGCTGGAGGTGTAAAACACAAAAGAGGACACATTTGTATATGTTATGGTCTCGTGAAGGCTTTCTGAATTCTGGCAAAGAGTATGTTATCTCAGCATGTCTACAGATTCTCCCTTCTCCCTGTCTATGTTTGCTTGGAAATGTTGATACTGGAGACTTATCTGAAGAAACTGTGTAACCAAGTATTTATAGTGGTTAACAAATGCATTACCATTAATTGGAAGGTTGATTGTCCTCTCACAATGTCAAGTTATGCATCACTATATTTTATTTATTACAAGATTAAGGGTATACTGGGGAACTTTCATAAGGTCTGGATGCCTTTTATGGAATACAGTATGACAAAAGTAGTCTATATTGAAAACATGCCCACGTCAGGGAGATACGGTAGCTGTTTAGGCAATCCCTAGCTGCTGGGTTGGCAAATGTAATATAAAGGGCTGTTCTTTTGTTAGGCTATTGGTTATAGGCGCAACTCGATATTTATTATTTAATTAACCTTGATCTATTTCAGTCCTATTAATCACTTAAACGTAATTAATAATGATCTCTTATCTAGGTTGATGACTGTTGGTGTTTTGTTTACTTTTTGTTCTAAATAGTAACAGCATATTGGATTGTCTAAAAATGCGGGAAAAGAGCTGTAGATGCCCCCCCCCCCACCCCCCAAAAACGGCAGATTATGTCCCCCCTCCACCTCTAAAACCAAAGAGGCGCCAGTGCTGCCAACAACACTATTATGGTTGAGGATGTTTAAAAAAGAAAAAAAAAAAAATTGCACAAACCTTTTCCGTTTGAAAGATGTAGTATACATTCATTCTGAAATACTTCCCACAGCTGCTGTCTAACCTATGAGTGAGGCCAGTCATACTAAAACATGCATGTGGTTGTGCTCTAGTCTAGCTGGAAGTTTCAAGTTTTAATGTCACATGCACAAGTACAGTGAAATGACTTTCTTGCAAACCCAATACCCAAAAATGCAATAATCAATATCAATGTATTCAATAGAGGAACAAATGTAGTGATGTAAGTAGGATTTAGTCCCTGTAAGTAGGATTCATGTCAACTAGTAATGTTTAAGCTGGAGGCCAAGCTGAGAACTCAACACTGACATATTGGGTGATAGTACTACAGTATGTCTAACTGCCTGGTTAAGGGCATACCATGAGATCTGGGATTTGATTGGTCCCTTGCTGATAAAGGAGAACATGGTTCTGATTGGTCCTTTAGTGTGTTCCACAGAATGACTGCTCCCTGACCCATTTGAGCCAGGTGGGAAATGGACTGATGAACGGCAGTGTGGCCACCCTCTCCAAGTGTGTGTTTATGGTTTCTCTCAATGTATATCACCCTTGTCCTTCTGTATTTAGCTAGTTGAGCTGTCTGGGTCTTTTCCAAGTGTCTGCCCTGTACCTTACCTCTGGTTCATGTGACCTGACTGTCCAGTACTGAGATCTGTGTGTCCAGGTGTCTGCCTGTCTGTCCCTCCATGGTTTCTGTGGACCTGTCAGGGAACCTGGCAGTGACCTCAGCGGGACTCCACGGTCTCCTCTCCACCCAGCGACCTTTGACCTCTCTCAACCTCCAAGATACAGTAGGCCTATAGTAGACTGTTGGTTCTGCCACGAACCGGCTCGAAGCCTGTAACAAAAAGGGAGACAACGTAGAGATAAAGAATAACAAAAATATATTTACGACGGAAGTAACCTATATACACTAAACAATGGTATATGTAGTCAGTTGTGTAAGAGTGGTTGCATGCATAGATGTGATAATGAGGGGTGTTGAAGGGTGCCAATGCAAACAAACAAACAAAACAGCCACAAAATTGCCACAATCACAATTCAACAGTGTGTCTGGATGGAGGGATTCTCCCCCATGAATGGGGGAAAGGTGTATTTATCCCCGGGACACACCCATGCCCAGGTGTGTCCCATTTCGCTTACGACCCTCCCGGCTCCGCCCACCGACATCCTATTAAGGAAAACATGAGCAAAGAGAAAGAATTCGGCAGACAGAGTGGGAGGTTCGTCACAGTTCTCATTCCCTCTAAATTGTTCCCTCTCTTTTCTTTCTTCAGGTTATCAGGTAGCCGGCCCTTAGGACAGGTCTATTTTGGACGGCCTGTCAGAGCAGGTCCAGGACCTGCAGCTGTGCTCCCAGAGGCTCAACAAACTGGACTGCGAGGCCCTGCAGCAGACCTGGGGCCAGAGGAGGCCCGGGGGCTGCTTACTCTCCAGAGATGTCAAGTGCCTGCTCACTACTGCCCCCTCACTGTGAGGAAGATTCCGTGAGTTCTTGTACACCCTTAAAGAATTGTGTCGCTTGGATTCAAATGTGTACACTTGAGATGATTTACGTTCCTTGGTCGTCATATGAGGCATCTTTTGATGACACAGGCTGCAATATTTTGTATGCCTTATGTAGATATACGCATTTCGGTGTGTGTTTTGGGGTGCGTTTATACATGTGTATGTTTTGGAAAACCCCCAAAATTAAGTGAAAATAATAATAATTATTTCTGGACTGCTTATCGCCATGGTGCTTTTTTTCCATACAACTTCCCAACATTTGCTGACTGACTGAATGGTCAAGCTTCCCTCTGGTTTACTTGTTAGTTATCCCACTGACTGGCCTTCTTCTCACTGTTTAATATTTCCACAGAGGAGGGTGTTGGGTGGGCTTCAAGGTACTGTGGGAAAGTTCCTAGTCACACATCAGTGTTGTCACCTCAGTGTATCACTCAGAGACTGGACCAAGGCGATTATGTCTAGGATAACTAATTTCATCACCTGTTGTTGTAATTTCCCATTTATAAAAAGCAATTACTAAATGGTTTCTGTTAGTTCAACTTGTGAATAGTGTCACTGCCACCTTGTTAGCTGTTTAAGCATACCCATTTGTTTGAAGTACTGCTAACAAGGGGCACAACTTTCACTGGGGAGGGTGCGGTCATGTCCCCCTAGAAGAAAAAGAAACGCACACCTATTAAGGCGAGGTGCTGGCTAGCGGAGTAGAAAACTTGAAAATAAGGGAGAGCCGCACACTCTAGGAGCTCAGATGCTAAATTTTTATATCCAACGTTTCGACAGCCACGCTGTCTTCATCAGGGTATGATCACAAACACTGCGAGATGACTCGTTTATATAGTGTCAAAAGACACACAGGTGTCTGTAATCATGGCCAAGTGTGGCCTAATATTATTGGTTAATTCTCAAATATAAAAATGGCATACAAAGAACACCATACAAAAAAACAAATGGATAGCATACGATCATAGATTCATTTTAGACTACACAAGCTTACAAACAATTACAATGGCAAAGTCACAAGAATGGCTTAAGATCAAAGTCCATGTTGAGACCGAAGGTTGCAAGGGTCTTTAAGTTAAAGATCCAGGCAGCCTCTCGTTTTAACAATACATTATCAAGGTCACCCCATCTCCTATGGAGGGTGACATGTTCAATGCCAATATAACGCAGAGACGAAATCGAGTGGTTTGCTTCCAAAAAGTGGGCCGCAACTGGGTAAGTCAAGTTTTTGCACCTAATGGTGCTACGATGCTCTGAGATACGTACTTTTAATTCACGCTTTGTTTTACCCACATAATTTTTACCACAAGGACAAGTTATAAGATAAATAACTGCCTTAGTGGAGCACGTAATGACACCTTTGATTGGGATCGATTTCCCTGTTTGTGGGTGTTTGAAGGATCTACATTTATAAGTGCCATTGCATTGAGCACAGCCATTACACTTGTAATTTCCATCCAGTAGGGGCGCAAATAGACGTTGTTCAGGAATATCTTGGGGTGGCAAATCAGAGTGTACCAATTGGTCTCTGAGATTTCTGCCCCGCGAGATAGTCATGTCCCCCCACATTCGGAAATTGTATTTTTGCCCCCCCCCCCCCCCCCCCCCAGGTAATTTGCAACGTGATACAAAAAGCGGCAACGGTGTGCATTAGGACCATGCGAATGCCTCCGAGCGGTCAGGTAGGCTGTTTGGCGTTTCAGCGGGATGAATTTAGGACCCCACTGACACCAAAGAGCGGGCTGACAGGCTGTGTGAAGGCAAAGCTTTTGGAAGGCTGGCTGGACCAGCATGGGAGAGTTGAGCATAGTTCAGTGTTTATGTGTCACAGAAAAAAATGAACTAGTGTTTCTTCGCAGTGCTTACCGTGCTGCAATGATCTCTGTTGGGACCTGCAGGTCCTGCGGGTATTCACAGAAGTTAAACTCTAGCCCTCTTCTATTTTTACCAATGACCTGCCACTGGTGTTAAACAAAACATGTTTTTGTCCATGTATGCTGATGATTCAACCATGTATGCATCAGCAACAACAGCTAATGAAGTCACTGAAACCCTTATCAAAGAGTTGCAGTCTGTTTTGTAATGGGTTACCAGTAAGAAACTGGTCCTGAACATCTCTAAAACTAAGAGCATTGTATTTGGTACAAATCATTCCCTAAGTTCTAGACCTTAGCTGAATCTGGTAATGTATGATGTGGCTGTTGAACTAGTTGAGGAGACTAAATTACTTGGCGTTACCTTAGATTGTAAACTGTCATCAAACATATAGATTCAATGGTTGTAAAGATGGGGTAGGTTTGTCTGTAATAAAGGTATACTCAGATTTTTTGACACCACACTCCAAAAAGCAAGTCCTGTAGGCTCTAGTTTTCTCTTATCTTGATTATTGTCAAGTCGTGTGGTCAAATGCTGCAAGGAAACTTCAGCTGCAGCTGGCCCTGAACAGAGAAGCACGTCTTGCTCTTCATTGTAATTATAAGGCTTACATAAATGCTTTGCATGCCAGTCTTTCTTGGCTAAGATTTGAGGAGAGACTGACTGCATCACATCTTCTTTTTATAAGAATCATTAATGTGTTGAATACCAAATTGTTTGCGTAGTCAACTTACACACAGCTGACACACACACTTACCCCACCAGCCATGCAACCAGGGGTCTTTTCAGTCTCGAAATCCAGAACAAATTCAAGAAAGTGTACAGTATAATACAGAGACATTTTTGAGTTGAACTCCTTTCCATCTCATGTTGATCAAAAGAACAGCAAACCTGGTTTCAAAAAACGGATAAAGCAACACCTCATGGCACAACCCCTGTCCCCTATTTGACTTAGTTTCTGTGTATGTATTGATATGTAGGCTACATGTGCATTTTTTATAGTGTCGGTTTTAAAATTGAGGTAGTTCTGTCCTTGAGCTGTTCTTGTCTATTAAAGTTCTGTATTATTTCATGTTTTGTGTGTACCCCAGGAAGAGTAGCTGGTGCTTTTGCAACAGCTAATGGGGATCCTAATAAAATACCAATACCAAAAAATGTAACTAGTGTTTATTCGCAGTGCTGAGCTAGTATTGTAACTGGCATGTAATGGTGGGTAATGTTTCATACCCTCTCGACTGAGGTGAATAAAAAAGCTGCGCTAGTTGGTAGCTACCACAGCCAGATAAGCTCTAGCCTCTAGTCTGTCAGATAGCGATATAAGGTGGCTATTATTACTATCCAACAACTGTTATTTGAATGGAAATGTTTAGTAGCCTTTGTTTTGTCGCATTTCAGAAGTAAATGAACTTGACTAGCTTTCGCCAGTTGATGTACCGTTAGAGAGAGCTGGCCAAAAGTTGGCTAATGTTAGCTATTATTTTTTGCCTCAATCACAGTAGATCTGAATTAAAGTATAAAACCGTCGGCCAAAGTTTTTTTTCAGTCGAATGTGAATTTTATTAGTCAGTGTAGCAATGTAATGTTATTGACCCCTACGTTTCACACTGACACAATAATAAACAGTTCTAACGTTACAAGCTTCACTGTCATGGAGCACAGTAGAGGTCTGCGTGGACCGATCCCGCACCCACTGGCTTTCTGTCTAACTCAAATCAAATGTATTTATATAGCCCTTCTTACATCAGCTGATATATCAAAGTGCTGTACAGAAAGCCAGCCTAAAACCCCAAACGGCAAGCAATGCAGGTGTAGAAGCATGGTGGCTAGGAAAAACTCCCTAGAAAGGCCAAAACCTAGGAAGAAACCTAAAGAGGAACCAGGCTATGAGGGGTGGCCAGTCCTCTTCTGGCTGTGTCGGGTGGAGATTATAACAGAACATGGCCAAGATGTTCAAATGTTCATAAATGACCAGCATGGTCAAATAATAGGAATGACAGTGAACAGGTCAGGGTTCCATAGCCGCAGGCAGAACAGTTGAAACTGGAGCAGCAGCACGGCCAGGTGGACTGGGGACAACAAGGAGTCATCATGCCAGGTAATCCTGAGGCATGGTCCTAGGGCTCAGGTCCTGAGAGAGAGAGAGAGAGAGAGAGAGAGAGACCCCACCACTGGAGGGATATCTCCAACCACCAACATACCATCCCGGGACAAGGCCGAGTATAGCCCACAAAGATCCAAGGGGGGGGCGCCAACCTAGACAGGAAGACCACGTCAGTGACGCACCCCTCCCAGGGAGGGCATGGAAGAGCATCAGTAAGCCAGTGACTCTGTACCAGTAAGCCAGCCCCTGTAATAGGGTTAGAGGCAGAGAATCCCAGTGGAGAGAGGGGAACCGGCCAGGCAGAGACAGCAAAGGCGGTTCGTTGCTCCAGTGCCTTTCCGTTCACCTTCACACTCCTGGGCCAGACTACACTCAATCATAGGACCTACTGAAGAGATGAGTCTTCAATAAAGACTTAAAGCTTGAGACCGAGTCTGCGTCTCTCACATGGGTAGGCAGACCATTCCATAAAAATTGAGCTCTATAGGAGAAAGCCCTGCCTCCAGCTGTTTGCTTAGAAATTCTAGGGACAATTAGGAGGCCTGCATCTTGTGACCGTAGCATACATGTAGGTATGTACGTCAGGACCAAATCGGAAAGATAGGTAGGAGCAAGCCCATGTACTGCTTTGTAGGTTAGCAGTAAAACCTTGGAATCAGCCCTTGCCTTAACAGGAAGCCAGTGTAGGGAGGCTAGCACTGGAGTGATATGATCACATTTTTTGGTTCTAGTCAGGATTCTAGCAGCCGTATTTAGCACTAACTGAAGTTTTATTTAGTGCTTTATCCGGGTAGCCAGAAGGTAGAGCATTGCAGTAGTCTAACCTAGAAGTAACAAAAGCATGGATTAATTTTTCTGCATCACTTTTGGACAGAAAATGTCAGATTTTTGCAATGTTATGTAAATGGATAAAAGCTGTCCTTGAAACAGTCTTGATATGTTCGTCAAAAGAGAGATCAGGGTCCACAGTAACACTGAGGTCCTTTCACAGTTTTATTTGAGATGACTGTACAACCATCAAGATTAATTGTCAGATTCAACAGAAGATCTCATTGTTTCTTGGGACCTAGAACAAGCATCTCTGTTTTGTCCGAGTTTAACCTGTTTGGGGTAGGGGGCAGTATTGAGAATTTTGGAAAAAATATGTTCCCATTTTTAACTGCCTCCTACACCAACTCAGAAGCTAGAATATGCATATTATTGTTCAGGTTTGGATAGAAAACACTCTGAATTTTCTAAAACTGTTTGAATGGTGTCTGTGAGTATAACAGAACTCCTATGGCAGGCAAAAACCTGACAAGGTTTCAAGCAGGAAGTACCCTGTCTGACAAGGAGTCGTGCGTCTTGCATCTTTTTATTGAAAAGTAAGGATCTTAGCTGTAACGTGACAATTCCCAGGGCTCCAATAGGCTCTCAGAGCCCGCGAAATAACTGAAGGTTTACGAGGGAGCCTCAGGTTGAAACAGATTATCGCCTTTTGTAAGTGGATGCTCCGAGGACCTTTGAATGATGCGCGTGCATGAGTCGCTTCTGAGGAGAAATTTTATTCGGCTGTTTAGGCTCAATGCATACTCCCGGTCGGAATATTATCACTAATCTACGAGTTGAATGGCATAAAAATTGGTTTTAAACAGCGGTTGACATGCTTCGAAGTACGGTAATGGAATAGTTAGACATTTTTGACACGCCAATGCGCCATGCGCGGGACCGCGAAGAAGCATTCTAGAACTCACGAACAAAACGTCGCTGTTTGGATATAACGATGGATTATTTGGGACCAAACCAACATTTGTTATTGAAGTAGAAGTCCTGGCAGTGTATTCTGATGTAGAACAAGCAAGGTAAGAACATTTTTCTTATAGGAAATGTGATTTTGGTGGATGCTGACCTGGGTGGGTATCTAAATAGCTAGCCCTGTAATGCCGGGCTATGTACTTAGATTATTGCAAAATGTGCTTCATCCGAAAAGCTATTTTAAAATCGGACATATCGAGTGCATAGAGGAGTAATGTATCTATAATTCTTAAAATAATTGTTATGCTTTTTGTGAACGTTTATCGTGAGTAATTTAGCAAACTGTTAGTAAATTCAACGGAAGTTTGCCGGGGGTTATGCGTTTTCTGAACGTCACATGCTAATGCAAAAAGCTGTTTTTTGATATAAATATGAACTTGATTGAACAGACATGCATATATTGTATAACACAATGTCCTAGGTGTGTCATCTGATGAAGATCATCAAAGGTTAGTGCTGCATTTAGCTGTGGTTTGGGTTTTTGTGACATTATATGCTAGCTTGAAAAATGGCTGTCTGATTTTTTTTCTGGCTGGGCACTCTGCTGACATAATCTAATGTTTTGCTTTCGTTGTAAAGCCTTTTTGAAATCGGACAGTGGGGTTAGATTAACGAGATTCTTGTCTTTAAATAGCCGTAAAATAGTCATATGTTTGAGAAATTGAAGTAATAGTATTTCTAACGATTCAAAAATCGCGCCACTGGAATTTCAGTAGCTGTTACGTAGGTGGGACGAAATCGTCCCACATACCCCAGAGAGGTTAAAAGTAGAAAGTTTGCAGCCATCCACTTCCTTATGTCTGAAACACAGGCTTCCAGCGGGGGCAATTTTGGGGCTTCACCATGTTTCATTGAAATGTACAGCTGTGTGTCATCCGCATAGCAGTGAAAGTTAACATTGTTTTCGAATGACATCCCCAAGAGGTAAAATATATAGTGAAAACAATAGTGGTCCTAAAACGGAACCTTGAGGAACACCGAAATTTACAGTTGATTTGTCAGAGGACAAACCATTCACAGAGACAAACTGATATCTTTCCGACAGATCAGATCTATACCAGGCCAGAACTTGTCCGTGTAGACCAATTTGGGTTTCCAATCTCTCCAAAAGAATGTGGTAATCGATGGTATCAAAAGCAGCACTAAGGTCTAGGAGCACGGGGACAGATGCAGAGCCTCGGTCTGACGCCATTAAAAGGTCATTTACCACCTTCACAAGTGCAGTCTCAGTGCTATGATGGGGTCTACAACCAGACTGAAGCATTTCGTATACATTGTTTGTTTTCAGGCAGACAGTGAGTTGCTGCGCAACAGCTTTTTCAAAATTTTGGAGAGGAATGGGAGATTTGAAATAGGCCGATAGTTTTTTATATTTTCTGGGTCAAGGTTTGGCTTTTTCAAAAGAGGCTTTATTACTGCCACTTTTAGTGAGTTTGGTACACATCCGGTGGATAGAGAGCTGTTTATTATGTTCAACATAGGAGGGCCAAGCACAGGAAGCAAGTCTTTCAGTAGTTTAGTTGGAATAGGGTCCAGTATGCAGCTTGAAGGTTTAGAGGCCATGATTATTTTCTTCATTGTGTCAAGAGATATAGTACTAAAACACTTGAGTGTCTCCCTTGATCCTAGGTCCTGGCAGAGTTGTGCAGACTCAGGACAACTGAGCTTTGGAGGAATACACAGATTTTAAAGGGGAGTCTGTAATTTGCTTTCTAATGGTCATGATCTTTTCCTCAAAGTTCATGAATTTATTACTGCTGAAGTGAAAGCCATCCTCTCTTGGGGAATGCTGCTTTTTAGTTAGCTTTGCGACAGTATCAAGAAGAAATTTAGGATTTTTCTTATTTTCCTCAATTAAGTTGGAAAAATAGGATGATCGAGCAGCAGTGAGGGCTCTTCGATACTGCACGGTACTGTCTTTCCAAGCTAGTCGGAATACTTCCATTTTGGTGTGGCGCCATTTCCGTTCCAATTTTCTGGAAGCTTGCTTCAGAACTGTTTACTAGGGAGCCAGATTCTTATGACAAATGTTTTTAGGGGTGCAACTGCATCTAGGGTATTGCGCAAGATTAAATTGAGTTCCTCAGTTAGGTGGTTAACTGATTTTTGTCCTCTGACGTCCTTGGGTAGGCAGAGGGTAGTCTGGAAGGGCATCAAGGAATCTTTGGGTTGTCTGAGAATTTATAGCACGACTTTTGATGCTCCTTGGTTGGGGTCTGAGCAGATTATTTGTTTGCGATTGCAAACGTAATAAAATGGTGGTCCGATAGTCCAGGATTATGAGGAAAAACATTAAGATCCACAACATTTATTCCATGGGACAAAACTAGGTCCAGAGTATGACTGTGGCAGTGAGTAGGTCCGGAGACATGTTGGACAACTCCACCTGCTTCCGCAAGAACTGGTCCCACACTCAACCGCAGTCCCGCAATGTTAGTGACGCATCTCCCTTGCCAGCCATGTTCCCAGAAATGTTGTGCCTTTTAGGCAATATCAAATGTGCAACAATAACTTAACAAATATGTTAAATTACCAGAGATTCTCACATGGCCCTTATATTCTATTACTGGGATATTGGAGAGTTTGAGAGATGTGCACTTTCTCTTAAGCTATTTTTTTGCCTACCTTTTTTAGGATTGGGAAGATTTTCAGACAGAGAAATATGGGTGATCAATATTTAGGCCTTTTTTTAGGCCATGTTGTAAACTATAGCCTAATCATAGGCCTATTTAGGAAGTACATTTCCTTGGAAAGATAACTGTCCCATGCTTCTAGGCCAATGCTTAGGCTATAGCTTACTCTATTTAATTGAGACAACATGCGCACCTGGTCTCGCAAGTATAGCTACTGAACTGGAAGCAGCAAGAATGATGATAGCGACACTTGCGACGTTTTGTATAGGCCTATACATTATACCTTTTATAAGCACGATTTGCAGGCAGAGACAAATAAATGGGTAATCAATACTTATTGATAATGAAAAGACACAACGTTCGCTCACCTTAGTAGCCTAACCTATGTGTGCATTGTGCCTTTTCCTTTTCAATAATAATTTTTTTCTTGTATTTCAACTCACGTTGGTTGAGTGTCCTCCACTTTTTTCCATTATCAATATTTATTTACAGACACTGTAGTAAACTACAGTCTAATCATATTTAATTTCAGAAACTGATTCTCCGCCCATTTAGGCAGCCTACTCTATTTCAATGAGAACACACATTGGGTACTAGGGTGTAACTAGCCCCCTGGGGTAAAATACATTAAATCGATAACGTAACTTAATTGCAGTTTTAAATGTTTCCACTGGTGACTGACAGCTTTACAGTTAATTTGACTTTATAGCCTTTTAGCTATTTTACACAGCATTTTATGTCATATATAGCTAGATAGCTAGCTACGTTTTTAAGAGAGAGCTTTTCCATTGGCATCTCTCCCCCTATTTCAGTGAGGACTGGATTAGGTCTGAGAAGTACAGAAGGTGGGCTCATGAGTTGTGCTCCGATTTTACCTGGGATAGCTTTATTTGTGAACTACACTGTATTGTATGTACAAATTAGAATCGTTGAATAGCAGAGCGTAAAAGCGTTGCCACATCAATGTTACACTGAATTAATTAGTTAAGTTATTGTTATTCAATGTTATATTCCAATTAATTACTTTTTTTTAGGAATTAAAAACAAATATTGAAAACCTTTTTGCTCCTGAATGTAATTTTAAAGATTGCTGGGATTTAACATCTTGCATTATTCAAATAATATTTAGTGCAATTGTACGTAATGGATTGTATGGAAAAGGAACAACAAAGAAAATTAATGTGCAGGTGAGGTAAAAAGAGGGACTTTACATCAAATCTCCTCATAGTGCGGATATTAATGGTGACATGTGCAACACCATTTCCCCCCCATATTTTATTTCAGATAATTAACCCTTGTATGATGTTCATGTTTTTATTATTCAACCAATGTTTGCGGCGGGTCTGATGGACCCACAACATTATTGGGTTTTTAAAACAATACAGCCATAACAATTCATGTAAAAATAATTAGTACTTAGATGTTGACATCAATTACAAGCAATATAGACCGCATACATGGTTAAAATTGGCCATTTACCTCTGCTAGATCACATTTCAGTAAAAGCCTTTTCCTTTAAATAAAATTATTTTTGTCAACAAAAATCAATTATAGTCAAGACATTGGTGGAATGAATCATGTTTATCTTGAACAAATATAAATGAAACAAGGTTTATCACTATTGATGTTTATTGCTTTGAACTGAACAAACTGGAAGGACACATTTTACATACAGTATTTTATGTAAATTATAAATGAGCCCCATTGAAAACAAATTAAGGCCGGTCTACACACCACATGAGGGACAGAGTTTTACTGTGTGCATGTTGCAAATGTATTTATTGCACGTGATGCATGTGTACTGTGTCTTCCTGTCCTTCTTGGGTCCACACACATCGCAGCGCTTCTTGTTTCTACCGGCTGAAATCTAGAATGATCAAAACTTAGTTCATGAATTTTACTCACTCACAAATATAGTTACAGCAGGTCAAGGTAGGAGAGTCAGACACACACACACACACACATGGAACAACATCACACTTACTTCCAGTATTGAAGTTGTTGGTTCTGTGGTTCGGGTGGATGGGGCACCAGCATCCTCCTCCTGAATCTTCCTCATGATTGCTGCAGAAGCTTGGTACATGTTGGCGCCTCTTGATTTGAGGTCTTGCCTACGCCTTGCCCAGCTCCTTGAGAAAGAGACGTCTTCTCTGGAGCTTCTCTCTGTTCCAATCTGGGTTCAACGCCATCCAAATGACAAACGCATTGTATGCCGAGATGTCCAAGATGTTGAAGAATATCACAAGTGGCCAGCATAGGGTTCTTCTTTTGCAGCTGTAGCAAGTCACCAGCTTGTCAAAATTGTCCACTCCTCCTTTTGTGGCATTGTAATCCATTTAGATTTCAGTTTTTTTGATGTTCGTGGCCACAGATTATCCCATCTCTATGCAGCGTATTCATGAGTACCACATTTTTTCCTTTCTTTGGCACGTAGGACATTAGAGAGGAATTGATAGGCCTGTTCCGTATATTCAACAACTGATGTGGGAGCTTTGGCTTGTTTGTTTTTTTGTACTGTTCCTACCATCGTCAGCTTCCTCTTGAGGAACTCCTGTCCCAGCTTGTGCGAAGTAAAAAAAGTTATCGCATGTGATGTTGTTGCCACGGAGCCCCTGTTCCAAACTGCCTCTGGAAGCAACGTTAGCATAATAATTGTTTGTCGGGAGCTTCATGAAATGTGTTTCCATGGCCTGCAGCCACACACAAGCCTAAGATTACCATGCACAATGCGAAGCATCGGCTGGAGTTGTCACACCCTGATCTGTTTCACCTATCTTGTGTTTGTCTCCACCCCCCTCCAGGTGTCACCTATTTTCCCCATTATCCCTTATGCATTTATACCTGTGTTTTCTGTTTGTCTGTTGCCAGTTCGTCTTGTCTCGTCAAGCCTACCAGCGTTTTTTCCGTACTCCTGTTTCTTGTCAGTTCCTGTTTTCTAGTTCTCACGGTTTTTGACCATTCTGCCTGCCCTGACCCTGAGCCTGCCTGCTGTTCTGTACCTTTTTGTTTTTGTAATACATTTTTGTAACTTCAAACTGTCTGCATCTGGGTCTTATCCTGAGGTCTGATAGGAGTGGGGTAAAGCTCGCCACCATTGGACTCTGGAGCAGTGTAAATGCTTTCTCCTGAGTTAACCACAAACACTAATATAAAAATGTTTTTGTCCCTGATGTTATCCTGAGCTTTACTTTCTCTCTCGGATGTATTTCAGAAACTTTAAAACATACTTCCTTTTGATTTAGTTCGCTATGTAATTTTGTGTTATATAAGGGCAAATGTAATGCTTCATCAAATAATTTACAAAAATGTTTTTTATATATGTACCTACAGGTGTCCTAAAATATAAAATGGTTATTACTATCTTAAAACAACTAGATCTAGCACTAAATGTATCACTTGTAAGCTAGCTGAACAAGTTTTTATCAAATATGTCAATGTGGTTGAAAACAAAGTGAGTATACCGAAAATGAAATTAAAATGGAGATCAGACAGTGGAGAGAGAGAAAAAAGGTGATGATGAAGATTGCTCCTCATCAGTATGTACTGTAGGTCTAAACCACGAGAAAATATTAAGTTCTTCCAAGTAACATCCTGTTGACTTGTAAGGTTTGTGTCTTGTGGTTAATGTGAGATGTACTATCAATAGATTGAACTGTAGGTGGGGTTTATACAGGGGGCTGTGTATAGAGGGGCCTCAACATATAAAGGGGCTTGTCTGCTTCCTAAGTCACTTTACCAAATCCCAACACGACTTTTACTCTTCACATCTCTACCACCACAAATCATGAAGACATCTCTGGTCCTCCTTGCCCTCAGTCTGCTGGCTTGTTCAGGTGAGAATTTATTTATTTAACTCAAGTAGTAACTACTGTATATGCAGCACGAACATTGCGTCAGGGTGCAATGGGAACTGTTGGTAGGGGGCCTAAATGAACTCCAAGTTCACCTTTGATTTCAGTACAATACAAGTAAAGTACCCATGACTGTTGTCATTTTTTTCTTTGCAGTTTGGGAAATCCATGGGCAATGCCAAGATGATCAGGAAGTAGTGGAAGCAAAGCTGGAAAAGCACATGGTAATAGTATGCTATGGTCAAAATGTTATGAACTAGCAGAAAGTGTAGACAATTCTGCAACTTCCTATTGGAATACTCAACCTGCTACTGTGTAACATAACTTAACCATAGACATAAATATAACTAAAGACATACATTGACTGAAGAAACTATTGTCCCACCTGACTTTCACTCTCACATTACATATTCAAATGTACTTAAACCATAACACTAAATACATCACACCACCATTTTATTAATAATAAGAATGTGGGGTTGGGGTGCATATATTTGTCTTAAGTGTGATTTGTTCTCCTTTCTTGTCTGTTTGTGCTTTCCAAAGCAGCAACAGCTAAAGGGGACCTGCGGGCTGTGTAAGCTGGCACTGAACAAAGTGAAGAAATCCATCTCCACTTCCTCTCGCCAGGTAGCTACCATAGCATTACAATTCATAAGTGTCCTTTCATGAAATTGCACTATTTACTATTTACTGTGATATTTCTCTGATAATGTCAACTGATGTTGATGATGATTTCTCGTCGATAGGAGGAGATAAAGCAGAAGCTATTGTCCTTTTGCGGTAAATTACTCTTAGTAAAATCTACCTGTGAAGACCTGGTGAAAAAACACTTGTGGGTGGTGATTGATGAGCTTAACACAAGCGATGGCATTAGGGCCATCTGTGTTAAAATGAAGGCCTGCAAGTGAGTACTAGAAACCGTTCAGCATACTCTTTAGTCACTGTTCAGACGACTAAAGAGAGTAGCGATGATCGCTTGTGCTTGTTAATTGAAACACTATTGAGTCGAATGTATTCATTAATATGAAAATATTGGGGGTTATGTCTTCCGATCTTCCACTGATGTAGTCTTTTGTGTATCTTTAGACCAAAGGAAGTTTTGGACCTGAGCTACTGACCAAGCAGCCGGTATCCAGATTCCAAAGTGAGAAGATGGATGTCCAGGTGTCAAGACAATGCTATGCTGCCAGCATCTTGCTCTTTCTTTTTCAAACTAGTCACAACACAAGCATATAAATGGATGATGAAATTATTGAAATGATTATGTTCTGAAATAATGTTTTGGGAACCTGTATTATAATTAAGCAATAAGGCCAGATGGGGTGTGGTATTTGGCCAATTTACCATGGATAAGGACTGTTCTTATTCACCATGCTATGGGGATTGCCTGGATACATCCCTTAGCTGTGGTATAATGGCCCTATAACACAAACCCCAGAGGTGCCTTGTTGCTATTACAAACAGGTTACCAATGTAATTAGAAAAGTAAGTAATTTGATTTGCGTCATACCCGTGGTATATTGTCTCATATACCACAGCTTTCAGCCATTCAGAATCCATGGCTCGAATGATCCAGTTTATAAAAGTGTATGTGTCAGTCTTAGTCTTAAACTGCAGTACATTTTGTATCATCTACAAATGTAAATCTTTTGCTATTTTAGTCCAAAATGTTGAAATTGTTTAATGTTTGTTTGAACTTTTTGACCGGGCAAAAAATAAACCTCAATTGATAGTACAACTACAACTCTTCTTTGACACCTCTAACATTACTCTAGAAATGTTGCTAATTAGAGCTTTTACTGATTAACATATCGTGATAAAGCATTTAATTACAATGTCTAGGAACTCATGTTGGCATTTTGCTGCCTTTTTTATTTAGAATCTCAGTTTTCTGTAAAAAAAAATCTTGATTGTTTGGTACGTGGCTTAAAGTAACTGATCCAAAAAGTAACTGTCCAGTGTTTCCAGATTTCTATGAAATATGACTTATAAGAATCCAAAATTTTTTAATTAAGTATGTTCAAAAGTAGAATTTCTGTGAGTGGTGTGGGCGTATAACCGGTCAATTCAAATATTAATGTGAGTAGACCACTGATTGGCCAGCTCATCGTCCTCAGGGAGATGACATCATGTTCTATGAGGAAATAGTAAGCGTTTTTTTAACCGGTCTGTTTGAGATACAAGTATGAGATGGAGTTTTGATGTGTTTTTTTTCTTCTCAAATGTATGCAACAAATATGAGTATAGGATCAGTCAAGAACATTACAAAAGTGAGATTTTCAAAGTACAGTTACTTTAAATGACATCCAGCAAGGGCTTTGGTCTTAAAAATCTGAAGAGATATGAATTATAGAGATACTCCATGTAATCAGTTAAATCAAACATGACATTGCAACAGTACTACAGTACCATGTCTCTGATGAAAAGCTATTTCCACACCTTTCACAAATTACGTGGAACAATAATGTTTTTTTACAGTACTCACTTGCAGAGATAAATATTAGCGAAAAACAATCTGCAATTTAGAAGTTCTTCAGTCAGCAGCATCACACTGATAAACTTATGCGGTAACTTCTTGCACAAAGATTGGAGGAAGTCAATTCGATCACAAATGGCCTCCAGCTATTTGATATTTTCCTGTAAAGTAGAAACATAGTAAATATTGTAAACCTTAAGACATCATGAAGGCTCACACAATCTTATAACAAGCATTAAAACCTGCAGGCCTATTTACCACACATTTCAACAGAATTGAGAACTAACACAGATTGGTTACAAGCCCTGCATCATGTAGGATCCATGTAAAGCAGAAAGATGTCAGATGTCATGCTGTTTGTCACCTTAATTGTCCTCTGTGTTTAGGCATCATGTACTTCACCTTCTTCAGGACCCACTTAGCAGACTCTAGGAAGATTTGCTTCAATTTGTCTCTCAATCTGTAGCATTTTAAGCCAGTTGATTGCCAGCTGGGTCATTCCTACAATTTTGGTCCTCTTAACGTTTTTGGGGAAAATAATATATATGTGTTTGTTTTTTAGTGTTCTATCAGAAAAAGGACATATTGGTCAAGCTCAGGCACTTACATTTTTTTGGTGCATTTTCCAACCTGTTAGGTGCATACTACTACCAGGGTGGAACCTAGGAGGGGAGTTGTTTTCTTAAATGGAGAATTACAACAAACTAACAGGGTGGAAATTGATTTTTTGTTATGTATTTTTTATTAAAGGCCTGCCTGTATGCCATGAGTTGAAGGCCATCTGATGCACACCTTCCAGCGACGGTGAGATTTGCTGATAATGCTACACACCAAGACACAGATAAGGCATGTGATAATCACCTTGTTTGTGTGGGATATCATCTGCTGGGTTAATTACAGTTTCTGTCTGATAACTGATAGTTTTGAATGAGTCTTTTTACTGACTCGACGGTCATGATTCGCTGTTCTGAGTGACACGTTCATTTTAGTTCTTCGTTTGACCTGCTTAATACACGCTCCTCCTCCGGCTCAGCGGCTCTAGAGATGTACTCCGACCACCAAGTGTCTATCATATGCGCACAGGAAAATAGATCATGAGCATAGAGAAGAAAAATACATGTTTAGAACTGATAATTGATCGCATGGTGCAAGAATGACTGCAATTAATTAATAATTGAATGTTATGATGGACAAAACAGCTTTGTAGAGTCAAAACAAACACCGCCTCTGCTATAGCAGCGGGAAGTAGGGGTCCTGAAGGTGTTGCAGCACCAGTGGTGATTTTAGCATGTAAATCTTGGTGGGGCAAGAAATTAAATATTTGGTATGCATGCCAGCAGAGCCACTAAACAATACTTTAATGGTGACAAACAGTGCCCACAAACTTTTAGGGCCTACATAAAGCTGGTTCAACAGCAGAGTCCCAAAACCTTACCACAGATACACCTGGCTATCAGCGGAACCTTGTCTGGCAGCGAAACAGTTCATTCAGCCTCATTTACTGCCTTTAAAAAAAACATAGCTGAAATGGCTGACTTACTTAAACAAATGTGGTTTCTACTGACCATTGAGATGTACAAACTATGGCATAAGGGACGACAAGCGGATGAGTCATTTTGGTTAAGACATTAATGAGCGAGCTAGGATGGACGTAGTCGATATAACTATTTGTTTAACTCTTTTGAAATGTACAGCGACAGAATTCAGAACATGGTCCATTCTTACAGTGTTCTCCCTGTACACCAAGTCAGAACCGTAGGATAAATCAACGGGGCATATAAGCAGACAATGAAGGCTCTTACAATATTTGATGATTACATTTCTTAAAAACAGGTTATAGGCTACATGTGCACCACCAAGTCAGAACAGTAGGCAAAATTCAGAGGTGAAAATGGACCAAATTATTAGGGTGAGGAACATGGGCTACTAACAGTTCCCTACCCACCTTGTTGTGCTGTGCTCACTTGAACAGGAATGTGGTAAAAGTTTGTCATCAAAGTCTGGCATTCTCTGGATTTATGGTGCTTTCAAGACAAAACAAGGTATAATCATGATGATGTCAGTGATCTTCAGATCGTAGCTCTAGAAAGAGGCCAGAGCTCCCAATTTACAATTCCGAGTTGGATGAAAGTTCAAAACGTATTTTTCCAGTCGTACCTTGTTTTTCCCGAGTTCCCAGTTGTCTTGAACTCACTAAAGTCAGATTTTACAGTTCCAAGTTTTTTGAGCGCAGCACAAATCCTGCTTCATTAACAGCATGGCCAATGTTGAATGTTTATAATTTTAAACTAGGAAAAGAGACCCTTAATCTTAATTTTAGACACAGCCATTCCACTGAATAGCAGGCTAAAGATTGCTTTGCAATACTTGCAGTTAGCCACTGATTCCTTCCAAACCACTAATTGTTCAATTTGCGATTTCCAACTTGTGCAATGTTTATGTCCAATGGCCGATGAGCACCGATACGTTTTATCTATAATTTCTCTTCATTATTTCTCTATATATGACAAGGATTAAAAAGGATTTGCCAGTAGATTGTCGATTTGATTCATGATGATGACTGCTAGCTAAGATTTTGAAAGTATGATGTTGACATGATCAGTACAATCAAAGCTACTTTAGATATTATGTGATTTGACTTGATTTTATCTGTGGTCAATGACCTTGAGCCTTCTTGGATGGGCACTTCTAATGTAACTCTATGGCAGCACCCAAGAGGCTTGAGTTTTCAAGCTCTACCCTTAGCCTTGGTGGTGACGTAGTGTTCCAATGAGTGACAGAACACTAAGCCAATAATGGCGCAATGCTCCGTATTTTCTGCTGGTTTGCCCCACCACCACAGAAAGCACTGAGCTAGGCTGAAACACCTGCATTTTGGAGCCCCCTTACTCAAGAAAATTAAAAAGAGACCATGTTTGTATGCGGCTTTATTAACTCAATGATATAGACTACCGTTCAAAAGTTTGGGGTCACTTGGAAATGTCCTTGTTTTTGAAGAATAATGAAATTTTTTGTCCATTAAAATAACATAAAATTGATTAGAAGCACAGTGTAGACATTGTTAATGTTGTAAATTACTATTGTAGCTGGAAACGGCTGATTATTTATGGAATATCTACATAGGCGTACAGAGGCCCATTATCAGCAACCATCACTCCAGTGTTCCAGTGGCACGTTGTATTAGCTAATCCAAGTTTATCATTTTAAATGGCTAATTGATCATTAGAAAACCCTTTTGCAATTATGTTAGCACAGCTGAAAACTGTTGTTCTGATTAAAAAAGCAATAAAACTGGCCTTCTTTAGACTTGTTGAGTATCTGGAGCATCAGCATTTGTGGGTCTGATTACAGGCTCAAAATGGCCCGAAACAAAGACCTTTCTTCTGAAACTCATCAGTCTATTCTTGTTCTGAGAAATGAAGGCTATTCCATGCAAGATATTGCCAAAAACTGAAGATCTCGTACAACGCTGTCTACTGCTCCCTTCACAGAACAGCGCAAACTGGCTCTAACCAGAATAGAAAGAGGAGTGGGAGGCCCCGGTGCACAACTGAGCAAGAGCACAAGTACATTAGTGTCAAGTTTGAGAAACAGACACCTCACAAGTCCTCAACTGGCAGCTTCATTAAATATTACCCTCAAAACACCAGTCTCAACGTCAACAGTGAAGAGGTGACTCCGAGATGCTGGCCTAGGCAGAGTTGGAAGAAAAAGCCATATCTCAGACTGGTCAATAAAAAGAAAAGATTAAGATGGGCAAAAGAACACTGATGCTGGACAGAGGAAGATTGGAAAAAAGTGATATGGACAGACAAATCTAAGTTTGAGGTGTTTGGATCACAAAGAAGAACATTCGTGAGACGCAGAAAAAATGAAAAGATTCTGGAGGAGTCCTTGATGCCATCTGTCAAGCATGGTGGAGGCAATGTGATGGTCTGGGGGTGCTTTGATGGTGGAAAAGGGGGAAATTTGTGCAGGGTAAAAGGGATCTCGAAGAAGGAAGGCTGTCATTCCATTTTGCAAAGCCATGCCATACCCTATGGACAGAGCTTAATTGGAGCCAATTTATACCTACAACAGGACAATGACCCACAGCACAGCTCCAAACTATGCAAGAACTATTTAGGGAAGAGGCAGTCAGCTGGTATTCTGTCTATAATGGAGTGGCCAGCACAGTCACCAGATCTCAACCCTATTGAGCTGTTGTGGGAACAGCTTGAACGTATGCTATGTAAGAAGTGCCCATTATGCCAATCCAACTTCAGGAAGCATGGCTTGAAATCTCTTCAGATTACCTCAACAAATTGACAACTGGAATGCCAAATGTCTGAAGGCTGTAATTGCTGCAAATGGAGGATTCTTTGACGAAAGCAATGTGGAAAATTACAGAAAATGATGTCATGGCTTTCGAAGCTTCTGATAGGCTATTTCACATAATTTGAGTCATTTGGAGGTGTATCTGTGGATGTATTTCAAGGCCTACCTTCAAACTCAGTGCCTCTTTGCTTGACATCATGGGAAAATCAAAAGAAATCAGCCAAGACCTCAGAAAAAATCATTTAGGCCTCACAAGTCTGGTTCCACCTTGGGAGCAATTTCCAAACACCTGAAGGTACCACGTTCATCTGTACATACAATTGTACGCAAGTAAAACACCATGGGACCATGCAGCCATCATACCGCTCAGGAAGGAGACGCGTTTTGTCTCCTAGAGATGAACGTACTTTGGTTGAAAAGTGCAAATCAATCCCAGAACAACAGCAAAGGACCTTGTGAAGATGCTGGAGGAAACAGGTTCAAAGGTATCTATATCCACAGTAAAACGAGTCCTATATCGACATAACCTGAAAGGCCGCTCAGCAAGGAAGAAGCCACTGCTCCAAAACCTCCATAAAAAATCCAGACTACGGTTTGCAACTGCACATGGGGACAAAGATCTTACTTTTTGGAGAAATGTCCTCCGGTCTGATGAAACAAAAATAGAACTGTTTGGCCAAAATGACCATTGTTATGTTTGGAGGAAAAAGGAGGAGGTTTGCAAGCCGAAGAACACCATCCCAACCGTGAAGCACGGGAGTGGCAGCATCATGTTGTGGGGGTGCTTTGCTGCAGGAGGGACTGGTGCACTTCACAAAATAGATGGCATCATGAGGCAGGAAAATTATGTGGATATATTGAAGCAAAATCTCAAGACATCAGTCTGGAAGTTAAAGCTTGGTCACAAACGGGTCTTCCAAATGGACAATGACCCCAAGCATACTTCCAAAGTAATAGCGAAATGGCTTAAGGACAACAAAGTCAAGGTATTGGAGTGGCCATCACAAAGCCCTGACCTCAATTCCAAAGAAAATGTGTGGGCAGAACTGAAAAGCGTGTGTGAGCAAGGAGGCCTACCAACCTGACTCAGTTACACCAGCTTTGTCGGGAGGAATGGGCCAAAATTCACCCAACTTATTGTGGGAAGCTTGTGGAAGGCTACCCAAAACGTTTGACCCAAGTTAAACAATTTAAAGGCAATGCTACCAAATACTAATTGAGTGTATGTAAACTTCTGACCCACTGGGAATGTGAAGAAAGAAATAAAAGCTGAAATAAATCATTCTCTCTACTATTATTCTGACATTTCACATTCTTAAAATTAAGTGGTGATCCTAACTGACCTTAGACAGGGAATTTTTGCTAGTATTAAATGTCAGTAATTGTTCAAAAATTAGTTTAAATGTATTTGGCTAAGGTGTATGTAAACTTCCGACTTCAACTGTATATACAGTGGGGGAAAAAAGTATTTGATCCCCTGCTGATTTTGTACGTTTGCCCACTTACAAAGAAATGATCAGTCTATAATTTTAATGGTAGGTTTATTTGAACAGTGAGAGACAGAATAACAACAAAAAAATCCAGAAAAATGCATGTCAAAAATGTTATAAAATGATTTGCATTTTAATGAGGGAAATAAGTATTTGACCCCTCTGCAAAACATGATTTAGTACTTGGTTGCAAAACCCTTGTTGGCAATCACAGAGGTCAGACGTTACTTGTAGTTGGCCACCAGGTTTGCACACATCTCAGGAGGGATTTTGTCCCACTCCTCTTTGCAGATCTTCTCCAAGTCATTAAGGTTTCGAGGCTGACGTTTGGCAACTCGAACCTTCAGCTCCCTCCACAGATTTTCTATGGGATTAATATCTGGAGACTGGCTAGGCCACTCCAGGACCTTAATGTGCTTCTTCTTGAGCCACTCCTTTGTTGCCTTGGCCGTGTGTTTTGGGTCATTGTCATGCTGGAATACCCATCCACGACCCATTTTCAATGCCCTGGCTGAGGGAAGGAGGTTCTCACCCAAGATTTGACTGTACATGGCCCCGTCAAATGATGCAGTGAAGTTGTCCTGTCCCCTTAGCAGAAAAACACCCCCAAAACATAATGTTTCCACCTCCATGTTTGACGGTGGAGATGGTGTTCTTGGGGTCATAGGCAGCATTCCTCCTCCTCCAAACACGGGGAGTTGAGTTGATGCCAAAGAGGTCCATTTTGGTCTCATCTGACCACAACACTTTCACCAGTTGTCCTCTGAATCATTCAGATGTTCATTGGCAAACTTCAGACGGGCATGTATATGTATTCTTGAGCAGGGGGACCTTGCGGGCGCTGCAGGATTTCAGTCCTTCACGGCGTAGTGTGTTACCAATTGTTTTCTTGGTGACTATGGTCCCAGCTGCCTTGAGATCATTGACAAGATCCTCCCGTGTAGTTCTGGGCTGATTCCTCACCGTTCTCATGATCATTGCAACCCCACGAGGTGAGATCTTGCATGGAGCCCCAGGCCAAGGGATATTGACAGTTATTTTGTGTTTCTTCCATTTGCGAATAATCGCACCAACTGTTGTCACCTTCTCACCAAGCTGCTTGGCGATGGTCTTGTAGCCCATTCCAGCCTTGTGGAGGTCTACAATCTTGTCCCTGACATCCTTGGAGAGCTCTTTGGTCTTGGCCATGGTGGAGAGTTTGGAATCTGATTGATTTATTATTTCTGTGGACAGGTGTCTTTTTTACAGGTAACAAGCTGCGGTTAGGAGCACTCCCTTTAAGAGTGTGCTCCTAATCTCAGCTCGTTAGCTGTATAAAAGACACCTGGGAGCCAGAAATCTTTCTGATTGAGAGGGGGTCAAATACTTATTTCCCTCATTTAAAATGCAAATCAATTTATAACATTTTGGACATGCGTTTTTCTGGATATTTTTGTTGTTATTCTGTCTCTCACTGTTCAGATAAACCTACCATTAAAACTAGAGACTGATCCTTTCTTTATCAGTGGGCAAACGTACAAAATCAGCAGGGGATTAAATACTGTACACAATACTTTCAAGTTTTCGGCAGGTGTGAAAAAATGCTGTAAAGTAAGAATGCTTTTAAAAATAGACATGTTAATAGTTTATATTTGTCAATTAACAAAATGCAAAGTGAGTGAACAGAAGGAAAATCTACATCAAATCAATATTTGTTGTGACCACCCTTTGCCTTCAAAACAGCATAAATTCTCCTAGGTACACTTGCACACAGTTTTTGAATGAACTCGGCAGGTAGGTCTATTTTCTAAAGCATTCTTACTTTACAGCATTTTTTCACACCTGCCTAAAACATTTGCACAGTACTGTATATACACTTGGCATTTTCTCAACCAGCTCTGAAGTAGTCACCTGGAATGCATTTCAATTAACAGGTGTTCCTTGTTAAAAGTTGTGTGTAGTTGTGTGAGATTTTTTTAATTGATTTCATCCATTTTGAATTCAGACTGTAACAAAACAAAGTGTGGAATAAGTCAAGGGGTATGAATACTTTCTGAAGGCACGCCAGTCTGTGTTTCCCATACAGTTTGTCTTGGTGGGGTGCAGATGCTTCTGAAACAACATTCAGGGATGCAAAAACACAAAGGCCTAACTTTCATAGCTTCACTTGATTTCCAGCTGAGAGTATTTCACCAGCAAATAATATCAACTACTGGAAAATGACACTAAGTGTATACAATTTAACTAAGTAAATACACATTTCCTATATTAAGTAACTTTGAAAGTTTGGGGATGCTCTTCCAAGGCGTTCGCCACCTTCTTAAGCTAGAAATAGTTCCTAAAAGTAATATAGGGACAGAAGGTAATTTTGATCCAAAACTCCTGCATCAATCTGTTATTTAGACATCTCCGTGGCAGGAAATATAACAGGGCGGTAGTGACTGTGGTCATTAGGTATGTGTGTGTTCACATACTCAACCCCTGCCAAGCTGTGACAGGCTTTCTTGTACTGTTCAGGAACAGGGGGGAGGTCCCACGAACACACATCAGCCAGGACCTGCAGTGAACATCATCACCCCCATCATAATTACCATCACCAGTTTCACTTAAGGTAGAAGTTGCCTCCCGAGTGGTCTAAGGCGCTGCATCGCAGTGCTATCTGTGCCACCAGAGATTCTGGGTTCGAGCCCAGACTCTGTCGCAGCCGGCCGCGACCGGGAGGTCCATGGGGCGATGCACAATTGGCCCAGCGTCGTCCGGGTTAAGGAGGGTTTGGCCGGCAGGGATATCCTTGTCTCATCGCGCACTAGCAACTCCTGTGGCGGGCCGGGAGCAGTGCACGCTGACCAGGTCGCCAGGTGTAAGGTGTTTCCTCCGACACATTAGTGCGGCTGGCTTCCGGGTTGGATGTGCGTTGTGTCAAGAAGCAGTGAGGCTAGGTAGAAGGTAGAAGTTGCCCCTAGGATCAGATTACCCTATCCTCAATCTTAAAATGAACCATTAGGATGGAAAATTATCTGACCCTGTGTCAGTGGTCAGTGGTTAGGGGTTTGGCCTCACCTCTTCACTGATGTGGAGAACAGCCAGCAGCAGGTCCTGGGGGGAGAGCAGAGCGCCCTCTTTCTGCAGTGAGAGGCGTGGCAGGAGGCCACAGGCCTTGTAGTAACGCTGGGTCTCTTGCTCACACACAAGCGAGCACACAAACACACACTGACACACCCCCTTATTATAGAAGCCAGAGTTGAATCTCAAGCAAGGCCAAAAGGGCCCTCAAGTGGCTGACATTCCTCTTTAAAATTTCACTCTCTTTCACACATACATGCAAGAAGACACAAATACACTAACCTATGTGGTACTGGGATCAGAAACACGTTATCTTGAACCCTGACCCGCATTCTGATTGCAGGCATTGACATAGTGGCTGCGCCAAAGCCTATCTGGTGTGGGACCTCAGGTTTAAAGGCAGAGGAATGTATTTTAGAAACCATAGAAACAGAACTACTAGAACAGAAATCCCCATTCAAGTCAATGATCTCTGATGGGTGAACCAGCAGAGTAATCATATTTCTGTGTTAGAAACCAGTAACTACCCAGTCGTTCACATACACTGCCTATCCAATGATGCAAAATACAAAAGGGCTCAGGAAACCAAAAGTGCAAACCCCACCCACCTGGCACTCCAGGCCGACTAAAGCAAAACGCTCAAGGTATTTGAAAGATTGTAAATAGTATTTGAACCCAGGTCGGCTCTCAGTCGATGTATCTGACCTGCTGAGTGCTGTGGTGGGTCTGGGGTGACGTGGAAGGTCGGGGGTCATCGGCGTCGGTTATTGCGGGGCTCTATGACCTGCTGCCCTCTCTGTAGAGCTGGGTGATATGGACAAAATATCATATAACGGTATTTTATTACATTATGACGGCATTTGATTGAAGTTCTAAATATGCATTATGGGTAGTGCATGACCATAGGATGGCAACAAATACATTCTAAGTGGTTTTAATAGGCTTTCTCCATTCAGGTTGCTTTTTAATGTTAAACCAAACTTCAACCAAAAATAATAGGACAACAAAACTTTGTATTGATCAGTCTCCATCAGTTAGTACGTTAGTCACACGCAAAATCTCAGACTGCACTGGCCAGATTTTGACAAAGGTTGGGTGAATGATGCGTCTTGCCATAGAGATCCGGGATTTCCAAAATTACACTGATTGGCCCAAGGCAGGAGCTATACTAATGATTGGCCCAAGGCGGGAACTATAGTAATTAACTGAAATGTCTCAATTGGCGCAAGGGTAGTCGTGCTACATAATTCTTGTGGATGATATGTTTACTGTTGCTATGTTTTTCATAGTAATATTAAACAATAGCGACTACTTTTCAAGTGCCATTCAAGACACAGGGACATGGCAAGCAAAACAGAAACTTAGAACCCCTAAAAGTCTAAGCTATCATATGGAATTGTTTTAAGATGGTCATAACCTGGAACATTTAACTATTTGATTTAGAATTTTAGGACCCCAGAAGGTATAAAAAAATATAAATACAAATAATGAACTTGGCCTTTACTACTATAGCCAATATAAACACATTGAATAACACTTTCATAATGGTAAAACAGAAATGTATCATAAGAAATACGGTTTTGAAGTGTCTGTCCTATATCTAGGATATATAAGAAAGCTCAGGAAATATACAGTACCAGTCAAATAATAGTGAATACGTCAAAACTATGAAATAACACATATGGAATCAGCTAGTAAGCAAAAAAGTGTTAAACAAATCATAATATATTTTAGTAGCCACCCTTTGCCTTGACAGCTTTGCACACTCTTGACATTCTCTCAACCAGCTTCATGAGGTAGTCACCTGGAATGCATTTCAATTAACAGGTGTGCCTTGTTAAATTAAAAGCACGTATATCCTACCAACAGGACATTTAAACTGTAATATCTTATGTTTCACTGAGTCGTGGCTGAACGACGACATGAATAACATACATCTGGCGGGTTATACACTGTATCGGCAGGATAGAACAGCAGCCTCTGTTAAGACAAGGGGTAGCGGTCTATGTATATTTGTAAACAACAGCTGGTGCACGATACTGTATCTAAGGAAGTCTCGAGGTTTTGCTCGCCTGAGGTAGAGTATCTCATGATAAGCTGTAGACCACACTATTTATCTAGAGAGTTTTCATCTGTAGTTTTTGTAGCTGTCTACATACCACCACAGACCGAGCACCACTGGTAGAACAATAATGTCTTTTTACAGTACTCACTTGCAGAACTTAATTTTAGCTAAAAACAATCTGTAGTTGAAAAGTTCTTCTGTCAGCAGCATCAAACTGATAAACTTATGCATACTCTTTTTTTGCACAAAGACTGGAGGAAGCCAATTCAATCACAAATGGCCTCCAGCTGTTCGATATTTTCCTGTAGAGTAGAAACACATTAGGTATTCTAAACCTTAAGGCATTATGAAGGCTCATACATTCTTATAGCAAGTGTTAAACCTGCAGGCCTATTTACCACACATTTCAACAGCCTTGAGGACTAACACATTTTGGTTACAAGCCCTGCATCATGTAGGATCCATGTAAAGCAGAGTGATGTCAGATGTCATGCTGTTTGTCACCTTAATTGTCCTCTGTGTTTAGGCATCATGTACTTCACCTTCCTCAGGACCCACTTACTTTGCTTCAACCTGGCTCTCAACATGTAGTGTTTATTAAAGGCACCGCAAACGAGGTATAACCCGCACCTTCTGGTTGGTTGAAGCGGAAGGGAGCTAGAGCGAGAGAGATGCCTGCCTGCCTGCTATGAGTGAGTTGAATCCCATCTGATGCACACGTCCAGCGACAGTGAGATTTACTCATAAGGCTACACGCAAAGACACAGTTAAGGCATCAGATAATTACCTTGTTTGTGTGGGAGATCGTCTGCTGAGTTCATTTCATTATCTGTCTGATAGTGATGTACACTTCGCGAATGATTCGTTCTTTTTGAATTACTCTTTTTCCTTACTCGACTGTCATGATTAGCTTTTCTGAGTGACTCGTTCATTTTAGTCGATCATTTGACCAGCTAGTATTTAATACACGCTCCTCCGGCTCAGTGGTTCCAGAGACGTGCTCTGAACACGAACTGTCTATAATATGCGCGCATGAAAAATAGATCATGAGCATAGAGAAGAAAAATTCATATTTTGAACTGATAATTGGTCGCATGTTGCAAGAATGAATGCAATTAATTGATTATTGAATGTTAAGATGTATACAACAGCTTTGTAGAACCAAAACAAACACAGTGCTGAGGGTTCTGCAGCACCCCTTGAAAAATCAGAATAAAAAAATATATACTGAACAAAAATATAAAAGCAACATGTAGCAATTTAAAAGATTTTACTGAGTTACAGTTAATAGAAGGAAATCAGTCAATTGAATAAACTCTTTAGGCCCTAATCTATGGATTTCACATGACTGGGCAGGGGTGCCATGGGTGGGCCTGGGAGGGCAAAGGCCCACCAACTGGGGAACCAGGCCCAGCCAATTAGCATATGTTTTTCCCCACAAAAAGGCATTATTACAGATGAAGTACTCCTCAGTTTCATCAGATGTCCGTGTGCCTGGTCACAGACAATTCCGCAGGTGAAGAAGCCAGGTGTGGAGGTCCTGTGCTGGCGTGGTTACACATGGTCTGTGGTTGTGAGGCCAGTTGGAAGCACTGCCAAATTCTCTAAAACGATGTTAGAGGCAGCTTATGGTAGGGAAACAGCTCTGGTGGACATTCCTACTGTCAGCATGCCAATTGCAACTTTCCTGAACTTTAGACGTGTGGCATTGTGTTGTGTGACAACTGCACATTTTAGAGTGGCCTTTTATTGTCCCCAGCACAAGGTGCACCTATGTAACAATCATGCTGTTTAATCAGCTACATTTGCAACACCTGTTATTTGGATTGATTATCTTGTCAAAGGAGAAATGCTCACTAATAGGTATGTAAACAAATTTGTGCTCAAAATTTGAGAGAAATTAAATTGAATATTTCTGGGATCCTTTATTTCAGCTCATGAGACATGGGACCAACACTTGACGTGTTGCGTTTATATTTTTGTTCAGTATGTTCCCTTACTCAATGTGCTTAGACTTCTATGTCACGTTCAAGCACCAGGTCATCAGCCAATAAACAACCTCCAATGGTGTAAACATTGGCAGGGTTTTATGGAAAGTTATGGAGAGGATAACAAATGATTTTAGCTAGAAAACCGGTTTAACGTTAATAATCGGATTATATTGGAACTAGTGTAGGAACAGTATAATGAGGTAGCTAGGCAGTAAAGTCTAACAGCAGACATACAAGAAAAATGTTAGCTAGCAAACAAGTGTCTTCACAATCACTTCCTTGTTAGCCAGCTAACTTTAGCGAGCTAGCCAGCCCTCTTTGTACCTATAGTCAAAGATAGCTAGCTTGCAGATCTTTGATTTATTTTTGGTTGCCAGTTCTGCCTACACTTTCTGACGGGACAAGATGAGAGCTGCCTTGGAGATAAAACTTAAGTTGTTCACTTAACCTCATTCATTGCGAGATTGAAGTTTCTTATTCTTCTTTGGGATTGAGCTGACGGATCGCATCAACAATTTAGGTGCATGCATCGCCGCCTACTGTACTGGAGTTTGAGGCCAGTCACGGCCTACCTATATTAACTTCCGATAATACAGAATTGGGAAAAAGGAAAATGACCCCGCCAACTACTAGCCCTCACTAAAAAACCCACCACCCCATTCCACTATTTAACCCTATCTAATCCTACTCCAGGCCAACGGTCTGGGAGGGCAGAACACTACCACTCAACACCCCCTTCAAATATTCTGCAGTAAAACCTTGCATTCCCGAGTACTTCTCTGCAGCTGCCACCACATCCTCTCTATTCTGTGACTTGCGTTCCATTTCTGCAGTACAGTTGTCAACCAGGGCTATGAATGCTAAGAAACCCACACTACTGAAGCACATATTATTCCCGTCCCATCTCTATTGGTCTCTGCCTACTCACAGGAATCCTCATAGGATCCCTCACCCTGTACCCATCTTCCTCTACCACTCTCTTCACTGCTTCAGCATAAGACAGCATATGAATCTCTACTACTGTGACCCTGGAAACCTCAACCTGTCTTTCTCTCACCGGACACCTCTGATCTCCAGCCCCATGGGCACCCCCACAGTTTACACGCAAACTTTCTCCACTGATACAACACATTCTATCTAGGAATCTCCCTCCTACTATCTGCTGCAACATGACCATAACCTTGGAACAAAAGCTCTCATGGGATAACTAACACATCCTAATTTCACCTTGTTGGGCAAAGACTGCATCAAAACTCAACAGGACAGACAATGTCTTCTCCGTTTCACCACACCCTTCACCGGGTCTGTGTCACACCAAACGTCTGGCGTCAGACACCAGGAATCTTCCATTTAATCTGATCCTCCTCAACATTTAATCCCACCCGTTATCACTCCTTTCATGAATGAGTTGGACTAGCTGCCAGAATTAGTTTGCCAGGGGTGTATTCATTACTCGGATTCTCCAAATGGAAAACGTTTTGAAAAGAAAATGGCATTTTCTATTGGACAAATGCAGGTAGGTCCCTTCTTGTTTCATTCCATTTGCTCTGTTTGCGTCCGTTTTGGTTCGTAGAGTAAAAGGTAAACGTTTTAATTTCCAAAACGTTTTGAAACAGTCCAAAGGTTTCAGTGTACTTCCTGAATTGACTAGAATTAAAATGGAATTGATCCCAACCCTGCCGTATATTCAATGTATCAAATTAAGTTTCACTGATGTTTATACCTAGTAAATGTGTCGAGTGGGTGATCTGCCTCTACCACCAGTCCTATTAACCAACGTACAATCATTGGATAACAAAATAGACTACGATCACGAATATCCTACCAACGGGACATTAAAAACTGTAATATCTTATGTTTCACCGAGTCGTGGCTGAATGACGACATGGATAACATACAGCTGGCGGATTTTACGCTGCATCGGCAAGATTGAACAGCTGCCTCCGGTAAGAAAAGGGGTGTTGGTCTGTGTATATGTGTAAACAACAGCTGGTGCACAAAATCTAGTATTAAGGAAGTCTCAAGGTTTTGCTCGCCTGAGGTAGAGTATCTCATGACAAGCTGTAGACTATTTACCAAGAGCGTTTTCATCCATATTTTTGGTAGCTGTCTATTTACCACCTCAAACTGATGCTGGCACTAAGACCGCACTCAAAGAGCTGTATAAATCCACAAGCAAAGAGGATAACGCTCATCCAAACGTGGCGCTCCGAGTAGCCGAGGACTTTAACGCAGGGAAATTTAAATGTGTTTTACCTAATTTCTACCAACATGTTAAATATGCAACCAAAGGGGGAAAAAACTCTAGACCACCTTTACTCCACACACAGAGACGTGTACAATGCTCTCCCTCGCCCTCCATTTGGGAAATCTGACCATAATTCTGTTCTCCTGATTCCTGCTTACAAGCAAAAACTAAAGCAGGAAGCAACAGTGACTGGGACAATAAACAAAGTGGTCAGATGACACAGATGCTGAGCTACAGGACTGTTTTGCTTGCACAGACTGGAATATATTCCTGGATTCTTCCGATGGCATTGAGGAGTACACCACAGTCAATGGCTTCATCAATTTTATAAATTTTTATTTCACCTTTATTTAGCCAGGTAGGTAAGTTGAGAACAAGTTCTCATTTACAACTGCGACTTGGCCAAGAATAAAGCAAAGCAGTTCGACACATACAACAACACAGAGTTACACATGGAGTAAACAAAACATACAGTCAATAATACAGTTGAAAAAAATCTATATACAGTGTGTGCAAATGAGGTGAGATAAGGGAGGTAAGGCAATAAATAGTCCATGGCGGCGAAGTAATTACAATATACCAATTAGACACTAGAGTGATTGATGTGCAGAAGATGAATGTGCAAGTAGAGGAGTAAGATAAATAAATAAATAATTAAATAAATAAATGCAATATGGGGATGTGGTAGTTGTATGGGCTATTTACAGATGGGTTATGTACAGGTGCAGTGATCAGTGAGCTGTTCAGACAGCTGGTGCTTAAAGCTAGCGAGGGAGATATGAGTCTCCAGCTTCAGTGATTTTTGCAATTCATTCCAGGCATTGGCAGCAGAGAACTGGAAGCAAAGGCGGCCAAAGGAGGAATTGGCTTTAGGGGTGACTAGAGAGATATACCTGCTGGAGCGCGTGCGACGGGTGGGTGCTGCTATGGTGACCATTGAGCTGAGATAAGGCGGGGCCTGAACTATCAGAGATTTGTAGATGACCTGAAGCCAGTGGGTTTGGCGACGAGTATGAAGCGAGGGCCAGCCAACGAGCGCGTACAGGTCACAGTGGTGGGTAGTACAGTGAGGGGAAAAAGTATTTGAGCCCCTGCTGATTTTGTACGTTTGCCCACTCACAAAGAAATGATCAGTCTATAATGTTAATGGTAGGTTTATTTGAACAGTGAGAGACATAATAACAACAAAAAATCCAGAAAAACACATGTCAAAAATGTTATAAATTGATTTGCATTTTAATGAGGGAAATAAGTATTTGACCCCCTCTCAATCAGAAAGATTTCTGGCTCCCAGGTGTATTTTATACAGGTAACGAGCTGAGATTAGGAGCACACTCTTAAAGGGAGTGCTCCTAATCTCAGCTTGTTACCTGTATAAAAGACACCTGTCCACAGAAGCAATCAATCAATCAGATTCCAAACTCTCCACCATGGCCAATACCAAAGAGCTCTCCAAGGATGTCAGGGACAAAAATTGTAGACCTACACAAGGCTGGAATGGGCTACAAGACCATCGCCAAGCAGCTTGGTGAGAAAGTGACAACAGTTGGTGCGATTATTCGCAAATGGAAGAAACACAAAAGAACTGTCAATCTCCCTCGGCCTGGGGCTCCATGCAAGATCTCACCTCGTGGAGTTGCAATGATCATGAGAACGGTGAGGAATCAGCCCAGAACTACACGGGAGGATCTTGTCAATGATCTCAAGGCAGCTGGGACCATAGTCACCAAGAAAACAATTGGTAACACACTACGCTGTGAAGGACTGAAATCCTGCAGCGCCCGCAAGGTCCCCCTGCTCAAGAAAGCACATATACATGCCCATCTGAAGTTTGCCAATGAACATCTGAATGATTCAGAGGACAACTGGGTGAAAGTGTTGTGGTCAGATGAGACCAAAATGGAGATCTTTGGCATCAACTCAACTCGCCATGTTTGGAGGAGGAGGAATGCTGCCTATAACCCCAAGAACACCATCCCCACTATCAAACATGGAGGTGGAAACATTATGCTTTGGGGGTGTTTTTCTGCTAAGGGACAGGACAACTTCACCGCATCAAAGGGATGATGGACGGGGCCATGTACCGTCAAATCTTGGGTGAGAACCTCCTTCCCTCAGCCAGGGCATTGAAAATGGGTCGTGGATGGGTATTCCAGCATGACAATGACCCAAAACACACGGCCAAGGCAACAAAGGAGTGGCTCAAGAAGAAGCACATTAAGGTTAAGGTCCTGGAGTGGCCTAGCCAGTCTCCAGACCTTAATCCCATAGAAAATCTGTGGAGGGAGCTGAAGGTTCGAGTTGCCAAACGTCAGCCTCGAAACCTTAATTATTGACATGGAGAAGATCTGCAAAGAGGAGTGGGACAAAATCCCTCCTGAGATGTGTGCAAACCTGGTGGCCAACTACAAGAAATGTCTGACCTCTGTGATTGCCAACAAGGGTTTTGCCACCAAGTACTAAGTCATGTTTTGCAGAGGGGTCAAATACTTATTTCCGTCATTAAAATGAAAATCAATTTATAACATTTTGACATGCGTTTTTCTGGATTTTGTGTTGTTATTCTGTCTCGCACTGTTCAAATAAACCTACCTTTAAAATTATAGACTGATCATTTCTTTGTCAGTGGGCAAACGTACAAAATCAGCAGGGGATCAAATACTTTTTTCCCTCACTGTATATGGGACTTTGGTGACAAAACGGATGGCACTGTGTTAGACTGCATCCAATTTGTTGAGTGGAGTGTTGGGGGCTATTTTGTAAATGACATCTCCGAAGTCAAGGATCGGTAGGATGGTCAGTTTTACGAGGGTATGTTTGGCAGCATGAGTGAAGGATGCTTTGTTGCGAAATAGGAAGCCGATTCTAGATTTCATTTTGGATTGGAGATGCTTACTGTGAGCCTGGAAGGAGAGTTTACAGTCTAACCAGACACCTAGGTATTTGTAGTTGTCCACATATTCTAAGTCAGAACCGTCCAGAGTAGTGATGCTGGGCGGGCGGGCAGGTGTGGGCAGCGATGCAGTTAGTTTTACTTGCATTTAAGAGCAGTTGGAGGCCGCGGAAGGAGTGTTGTATGGCATTGAAGCTCGTCTGGAGGTTAGTTAACACAGTGTCCAAAGAAGGGCCAGAAGTATACAGAATGGTGTCATCTGTATAGAGGTGGATGAGGGAATCACCAGCAGCAAGAGCGACATCAGTGATGTATACAGAGAAAAGAGTCGGCCCGAGGATTGAACTCTGTGCCACCCCCATAGAGACTTCCAGAGGTCCGTACAACAGGCCCTCCGATTTGACACACTGAACTCTGTCAGATAAGTAGTTGGTGAACCAGGCGAGGCAGTCATTTGAGAAGCCATTGCTGTTTAGTTTGCCGATAAGAATGTGGAGATTGACTGAGTCGAATGCCTTTGCCAGGTCAATGAATACGGCTGCACTGTAATGTCTCTTATCGATGGCAGTTATGATATCGTTTAGGACCTTGAGCGTGGCTGAGGTGCACCCATGACCAGCTCTGAAACCAGATTGCATAGCGGAGAAGGTACGGTGGGATTCGAAATGGTCGGTAATCTGTTTGTTAACTTGGTTTTCAAATACCTTAGAAAGGCAGGGTAGGATAGATATAGGTCTGTAGCAGTTTGGGTCTAAAGTATCTCCCACTTTTGAAGAGGGGGATGACCGCGGCAGCTTTCCAATCTTGGGAATCTCAGACGATATGAAAGAGAGGTTGAACAGGCTAGTAATAGGGGTTGCAACAATTTCGGTGGATCATTTTAGAAAGAGAGGGTCCAGATTGTCTAGCCCGGCTGATTTGTAGGAGTCCAGATTTTGCAGCTCTTTCAGAACATCAGCTATCTGGATTTGGGTGAAGGAGAAATGGTGGGGGCTTGGGCGGGTTGCTGTGGAGGGAGCCGGGCAGTTGACTGGGATAGTGGTAGCCAGGTGGAAAGCATGGCCAGCCGTAGAGAAATGCTTATTGAAATTCTCGATTATAGTGGATTTACCGGTGGTGACAATGTTTCCTAGCCTCAGTGCAGTGGGCAGCTGGGAGGAGGTGCTCTTATTCTCCATGGACTTTACAGTGTCCCAGAACTTTTTTGAGTTTGTACTACAGGATGCAAATTTCTATTTGAAAAAGCTAGCCTTAGCTTTCCTAACTGCCTCTGGAGTGAACCATTGGTTCCTAACTTCCCTGAAAAGTTGCATATCACGGGGGCTATTCGATGCTAATGCAGAACGCCACAGGATGTTTTTGTGCTGTTCTAGGGCAGACCGGTCTGGAGTGAACCAAGGGCGAGTTAGTTAGGATAATATCTATGAGGGTGCCCATGTTTACGGATTTGGGGTTGTACCTGGTAGGTTCATTGATAATTTGTGTAAGGTTGAGAGCATCAAGTTTAGATTGTAGGATGGCCGGGGTGTTAAGCATGTCCCAGTTTAGGTCACCTAGCAGCACGAGTTCAGAAGATAGATGGGGGGCAATCAATTCACATATGGTGTCCAGGGCACAGCTGGGGGCAGAGGGTGGTCTATAGCAAGCGGCAACTGTGAGAGACTTGTTTCTGGAAAGGTGAATTTTTAGAAGTAGAAGCTCAAATTGTTTGGGTACAGACCTGGATAGTAAGACAGAACTCTGCAGGCTATCTCTGCAGTAGATTGCAACACCGCCCCCTTTGGCAGTTCTATCTTGGCGGAAAATGTTATAGTTAGGAATAGAAATTTCAGGGGTTTTGGTGGTTTTCCTAAGCCAGGATTCAGACGCGGCTAAGTGCATCGACGACATCATCCCCACAGTGACCGTATGTACATACCCCAACCAGAAGCAATGGATTACAGGCAACATCCGCACTGAGCTAAAGGGTAGAGCTGCCGCTTTCAAGGAGTGGGACTCTAACCCGGACGCTTATAAGAAATTTGGCTATGCCCTCCGGCGAACCATCAAACAGGCAAAGCGTCAATACAGGACTACGATTGAATTGTACTACACTGGCTCCGACGCTTATCGGATGTGGCAGGGCTTGGAAACTATTACAGACTACAAAGGGCAGCACAGCCGCGAGCTGCCCAGTGACACGAGCCAACCAGTCAAGCTACACATTTTCTATGCTTGGTTCGAGGCTAGCAACACTAAAGCATGCATGAGAGCATCAGCTGTTCCGGATGACTGTGTGATCGCGCTCTCCATAGCCGATGTGAGTAAGACCTTTAAACAAAGACCTGTAAACAGGTCAACATTCACAAAGCCGCAGGGCCAGACAGATAACCAGGACCTTTACTCCGATCTTGCGCTGACCAACTGGCAAGTGTCTTCACTGACATTTTCAACCTGTCCCTGACTGAGTCTGTAATACCAACATGTTTCAAGCAGACTGCCATAGTCCCTGTGCCCAAGAACACTAAGGTAACCTGCCTAAATGACTACTGACCCGTGGCACTCATGTCTGTAGCCATGAAGTGCTTTGAAAGGCTGGTCATTGCTCACATCAACACCATTACCCCAGAAACCCTGGACCCACTCCAATTTGCATACCGCCCCAACAGATCCACAGGTGATGCAATCTATATTGCACTCCACACTGCCCTTTCCCATCTGGACAAAAGGAACACCTACGTGAGAATGCTATTCATTTACTACAGCTCAGCGTTCCACACCATAGTGCCCTCAAAGCTCATCACTAAGCTAAGGACCCTGGGACTAAACACCTCCCTCTTCAACTGGATCATGGACTTCCTGACGGGCTGCCCCCAGGTGGTAAGGGTAGGTACCAACATCTGATCCTCAACACAGGGGTCCCTCAGAGGTGCGTGCTCAGTCCCCTCCTGGAATCCCTGTTCACCCATGACTGCATGGTCAGGCACGACTCCAACACCATGAATAAGTTTGCCGACATCACAACAGTGGTAGGCCTGACACTGACAGCGATGAGACAGCCTATAGGGAGGAGGTCAGAGATGTGATGCCAGGAAAACAACCTCTCCCTCAACGTCCAAACACACCAAGACAGTCGTGAAGAGGGCACAAAAAAGATTGAAACGATTTGGCATGGGTCCTCAGATCCTCAAAAACTTCTACAGCTGCACCATCGAGAGCATCCTGACTGGTATTGGGAGGAGGTCAGAGACTTGGCCGTGTGCTGCCAGGATAATAACCTCTCCCTCCTTTTTCTGAGTGACTCGTTCATTTAAATTTTTTGTTTGACATGCTAGTGCGTAATACACGCTCCTCCGACTCAGCGGCTCCAGAGACGTGCTCCAACCACCGAATGTCTGTCATGTGTGCAGTAAAATAGATCATGTTTAGAACTAATAATTGATCGCATGGTGCAAGAATGACTGCAATTAATTGATTGTTTAATGTTATGATGGACACAACAGCTTTGTATATCCAAAACAAACACAGCCTCTGCAATAGCAGCAGGAAGTAGGGGCGCTGAGGGGGCTGCAGCTACCTGAAATCTGAATATAAAAATAATGCTGAACGAAAGTATAAAGACAACATGCAACAATTTAAAAGATTTTACTGAGTTATAGTTCATAGAAGGAAATCAGTCAATTAAAATAAATTCATTAGACCCTAATCTATGGATTTCACATGACTGGGCAGGGGTACCATGGTTGGGCCTAGGAGGGCCTAGGCCCATTCACTGGGGAGCCAGGCCCAGCCAATTAGCATATGTTTTCCCCACAAAAAGGCATTATTACAAAAATAAATACTCCTCAGTTTCATCAGCTGTCCGGGTGGCTGGTCTCAGACAATCCCGCAGATGAAGAAGCTGGATGTGGAGGTCCTGGGCTGGCATGATTACACGTGGCTTGTGGTTGTGAGGCCGGTTGGATGCACTGTTAAATTCTTCAAAACGATGTTAGAGGCAGCTTATGGTAGAGAAAGGAACATTAAATTATCTGGCAACAGCTCTGGTGGACATTCCTGCAGTCAGCATGCCAGTTGCATGCTCCCTCAACTTGAGAATTATGGCATTGTGTTGTGTAACAAAACTGCACATTTTATGGTGGCCGTTTATTGTCCCCAGCACGAGTTTCACCTGTATGATCATGATGTTTAATCAGCTTCTTGATATGCCACACCTATTAGGTTTATGGATAATCTGACAAAGTAGACACATTTGTGTAGACAATTTGAGATAAATTATATTTTTATTCCCATGAAACATTTCTGGGATCTTTTATTTCAGCTCATGAAACGTGACAAACACTTTACATGTTGCGTTTATATTTTTGTTCAGTATATATTTCAATTTTTTCACAAGGGTAGTGCACTGTTCGTTTACTAGTGCTGTATTAGCATACTGAGTTGCCATGTCTGTAGCGTGGGCAGTCATCATTGTGTGTGCTCCTCCTGCGTGCTCTGGGCATTGCTGACTCAAATGAACGAAATGCGTTGAAAGATTAGTTATCTTGACTGAACGAGTCGAGAAGATCAGCGTTGTTACAAAGAGTTGAACTTCACATCACTAATGACCAAACTGAAAGCCACGCCGTTTGCCACTGTTTGTTTACAGAGCGGAGGCGGGGCTGGACTAGACCGGGTGCAGTGGAGAGAGTCTGAGCCATTTTTTCCATGTCGTCAGGGCGACAGCCAGAAGGAGCTCAAGATTTCCTATTCTCTTTTTTATTTCATTTTGGGGATATGGTTCTCTTCCACCAGCACGGCCAGCAGAACAAGAGGGAAGAAAACGTAGGGTTAAGTGCCTTGCTCAAGGGCACATCGACAGATTTTTCACTTTTCCGGCTCAGGTATTTGAAACAAATCAAATCGTATCTGTCACATGCGCCAAATACAACAGGTGCAACCTTACAGTGAAATGCTTACTTACAAGCCCTTAACCAACAATGCAGTTTTAAGAAAAGTAAGTGTTAAGTAAAAAATATAAATAAAAAATAATTAAAGAGCAGCAGTAAAATAACAGTAGCGAGGCTATGTACTGGGGGTACCGGTACATAATCAATGTGCAGTGGAACACGTTAGTTGAGGTAATTGAGGTAATATGTAAGTGTTGGTAGAGTTAAAGTGACCATGCATAGATATTAAACAGAGAGTAGCAGCAGCGTAAGAGTATAAAGGTCCTGGATGGCAGGAAGCTTGGCCCCAGTGATGTGCTCGGCCGTACGCACTACCCTCTGTAGTGCCTTGCGGCCGAGCAGTTGCCATACCAGGTAGTGATGCAACCAGTCAGGATGCTCTCAATGGTGCAGCTGTAGAGAATGCCAAGAGTGTGCAAAGCTGTAATCAAGGCAAAGGGTGGCTACTTTGAAGAATCTCAATTATAAAATATATTTTGATTTGTTTAGCACTTTTTTGGATACTACATGATTCCATATGTGTTATTTCATAGTTTTGTTGTCTTCACTATTATTCTACAATGTAGAAAATATAGAAAAACCCTTGAATGAGTAGGTGTCCAAGCTTTGGACATGTACTGTATTTTATTTATCTTTATTTAACTAGGCAAGTCAGTTAAGAACAAATTCTTATTTTCAATGACGGCCTAGGAACAGTGGGTTAACTGCCAGATTTTTACCTTGTCAGCTCGGGGATTCGATCTTGCAGCCTTTCGGTTACTAGTCCAACGCTCTAACCACTAGGCTACCTGCCGCCCCACTAGGCTACCTGCCGCCCCACTAGGCTACCTGCCGCCCCACTAGGCTACCTGCCGCCCCACTAGGCTACCTGCCGCCCCACTAGGCTACCTGCCGCACCACTAGGCTACCTGCCACCCCACTAGGCTACCTGCCACCCCACTAGGCTACCTGCCGTATTAAGTTACACACACTATAATCATTATATCTACATAATGCATACAAAATATTGTTGCAGAGATCCCTCTGCAGCATCTGTCACCAAAAGATGCCTCAAGTATGGAATATAAATCATCTCAAGTGTACGCATTGAAATCAAAGCGACACCAGGCTTTAAAAGGGTGTGAGAACTCAAGGAGTCCTCCTCACAGTGAGGCAGGCACTTGGCATCTCTGGAGAGGAAGCAGACCCCTGGCTTACTCTGGCCCCAGGTCTGCTGCAGTGCCTCCCGGTCCAGTTTGTTGAGCTTCTGGGAGCACAGACACAGGTCCTGGAGCTGGACTGACAAGTTGTCCAAGCTAGAGCTGTCCCAGGGTCTGGCTACCTGACAACCAGAAGAAAGAGATTGAGGGAACAAATTAGGGCTAAGAGAGAGACAGAGTCAGACTGAGAACCAACAGACTACTATAGGCCTACTGTACCTTGGAGGTTGAGATAGGTCAAAGGTTGCTGGGTGGAGAGGGGTGCCGAGTCCCGCTGAGTTCACTGCCGGGTTCCCTGACAGGTCCACAGACACCACGGGGAGACAGACAGGCAGGCACCTGGACAGCAGGAAACAGAACTAACATATCTCAGTACTGGACAGTCAGGTCTCATGATCCAGAGGTAGTGTACAGGGCAGACACTTGGAAAATACCCAGGCAGCTCAACTAGCTAAATACAGAAGGACTAGGGTGATATACATTAATAGAAACCACAAACACATACTTGGCGAGGGTGGAAACGCTGCCGTCCATCAGTCCATTTCCCGTCAGATTCAGGTGGGTAAGGGAGCAGTCATTCTGTGGAACACACAAAGGACCAATCAGAACCATGTTCTCTGACTCCTTTTTCATTTTCAGCAATGGACCAATCAAATCACAGTGTACGTACTTTAAGATACAACCATTGTATCCTAACTACCTTATCAGCACATACTTCTTAGCTTGAATACCAAAGGCAAAGTTGTGCAGCAGATAAGTGGATGACAAACTTCCTTTTCAACCTGTGAAATGTTTTCACAACTTGCAAGGCGCCTGCCTCAGACCTGTCGTTTAGGTTTACTGGTTAGCAGACCACAGATAACAAGCGTTTTACAGAGAAACAAAAGTTTCATTACCAGAAACCCAACCAATTCTTTCAACAAATTCTGTTAAAAGCTTCTTATCGTTTTACTGATTGATTTACTGTATTTGCAGTCTTCATCGTGTACCTTCCTGGACAAATTTCCTCTACTAAGTATATACTTACTGTAGATACTGTGATAGTTTTTCCAGTTCTTTAGACAAACAATGCATAATTAATGTCAAAGTACACAATATAAATACTTCATTTGAATTTGTGTGTGTGTATGTGTGTGCATTTGTGTATGTGTGTGTGTGTTTACCTGGGAAAGGAGGACTGACAGATGATCTAAAGCAGGGTGGTCAGCGGGTCCACAGTGAATGGCAGACAGTGGAGAGGCAGAGTCTTCAGGACCAGTTCAAAGACTGTAGAGCTCAGGGCGTTATGGGACAGATTCACCGACTTCAGGTGCCCTGTGCCTGTAGGACGATGACATGATTCTGATTCTTAGGTCACATTTCAAGAACCACCTCACAGATAGAAATTTATCTATGTGGAGTTGAAAATTGGTGTCCCTCCAGGTTCCATTCTGGCTCCTGTGCTTTTCACCATTTATATAAATGTTCTAATGCTAATGATATTTGTCATATCAAGTCACCAAGATAGCTTAGCAGTCGGACGTCTGTTTGTCTTGTCCCGTCCTGTATCGTTTTCCTTGTATATATTTTTTACATTTTTAATCTCAATTTACATCTACGGACTGAACATACTCTCCTGCAACCCGCCTCACCCACTGTGGTAAAGATCTGCAATCTTTTTTACACTTTAGAACTGCGTGATATCAACCCAGAGCATATCGGACTGCTTTTTCTCTAACACATCTCCAGATTCCTACCGCAAGCTCTGAACCTTTACACCTGATCATCACAGCTAGCTAGCTGCTATCCGAGTGGCTACTCCTGGCTAACGTCTCTGTCCCGAAGCATGCTCCAGTTAGCCTGTAGCTAGCCTCGAGCTAGGCCCATCTCCCGGCTAGCCGAAGAGGTCCATCAGCCAATTCCTGGGCGACTATACCTCTTTTGCCAATTGGCCTGGACCCTTTACTGCCAACACAGAGCCCCGCCAATCCATCACGACTGCTCTGCAGACGTAACCGTCCGAGGGGGTTTCAACAGGCTCTTCGTTGCGACGTCACCCGGAGGCCCATCTGCTAGCCTGCTAGCCCCGGCCCGCTAGCTGTCTGAATCGCTGTGTCTCCAGCTCGCCTAGCTACTCACTGGACCCTATGATCACTCGGCTACACATGCCTCTCCCTAATGTCAAAATGCCTTGTCTATTGCTGTTTTGGTTAGTGATTATTGTCTTATTTCACTGTAGAGCCTCCAGCCCTGCTCAATATGCCTTAGCTAGCCCTTTTGTTCCACCCCCCATACATGCAGTGACCTCACCTGGCTTAAATGGTGCCTCTAGAGACAAATCATCTCTCATCATCATTCAATGCCTAGGTTTACCTCCACTGTACTCACATCCTACCATACCCTTGTCTGTACATTATGCCTTGAATCTATTCTTCCGCGCCCAGAAATCTGCTCCTTTTACTCTCTGGTCCGAACGCACTAGACGACCAGTTCTTATAGCCTTTAGCCGTACCCTTATCCTACTCCTCCTCTGTTCCTCTGGTGATGTAGAGGTTAACCCAGGCCCTGTAGCCCCCAGCATCACTCCCATTCCACAGGCGCTCTCATTTGTTGACTTCTGTAACCATAAAAGCCTTCTCCCTAAGTTAGTTTTATTCACCGCTTTAGCACACTCTGCCAACCTGGATGTCCTAGCTGTGTCTGAATCCTGGCTTAGGAAGGCCACCAAAAATCCTGACATTTCTATCCCTAACTACAACATTTTCCGCCAAGATAGAACTGCCAAAGGGGGCGGAGTGGCAATCTACTGCAGAGATAGCCTATAGAGTTCTGTCATTCTATCCAGGTCTGTGCCTAAACAATTCGAGCTTCTACTTTTAAAAATCCACTTTTCCAGAAACAAGTCTCTCACCATTGCCGCTTGTTATAGACCCCCTTCAGCCCCCAGCTGTTCCCTGGACATCATATGTGAATTGATCGCCCCCCATCTATCTTCAGAGTTCGTACTGTTAGGTGACCTAAACTGGGACATGCTTAACACTCCGTCCATCCTACAATCTAAGCTAGATGCCCTCAATCTCACACAAAATATCAAAGAACCTACCAGGTACAAGCCTAAATCCGTAGCCATGGGCACCCTCTTAGATATCATCCTGACCAACTTGCCCTCTAAATACACCTCTGCTGTCTTCAACCAGGATCTCAGCGATCACTGCCTCATTGCCCGCATGCGTAATGTATCCACGGTCAAATGACCACCCCTCATCACTGTCAAACGCTCCCTAAAACACTTCAGCGAGCAGGCCTTTCTCATCAACCTGGCCCGGGTATCCTGGAAGGATATTGACCTCATCCCGTCAGTAGAGGATGCCTGGTTGCTCTTCAAAAGTGCTTTACCCACCATCTTAAATAAGCATGCCCCATTCAAAAAATGTATAACTAAGAACAGATATAGCTCTTGGTTCACTCCAGACTTGACTGCCCTTGACCAGCACAAAAACATCCAGTGGTGTTCTGCATTAGCATCGAATAGCCCCCCGATATGCAACTTTTCAGGGAAGTCAGGAACCAATATACTCAGTCAGTTAGGAAAGCTAAGGCTAGCTTTTTCAAAAAGAAATTTGCATCCTGTAGCACTAATTCCAAAACGTTCTGGGACTGTCACGTCCTGACCAGTGTAAGAGGTCATTTGCCATAGTAGAGTGGTCAGGGCGTGACAGGCGATTGTTCTGGGTGGTTTTGGGGTTTTCTGTTTCTAGGTGGGATTGTTCTAGATGTCTATTTCTATGTGTTGGTTTCCATGTTTTGGCCGGGTATGGTTTCCAATCAGAGGCAGGTGTCTTTCATTGTCTCTGATTGGAAGCCATACTTAGGCAGCCTGTTTTCCTTTGGGGTTTGTGGGTAGTTGTTTCCGTTTAGTCTAGTGTACCTGACGGGACTGTGATTGGTCGTTTGTTTTTTGTTGAAGTGTATTCATTAAAGAAAAGGAATGAGCACTTTACACGCTGCGCCTTGGTCTCCGTTCAACGACCCCTGTGACAGGGACACTGTAAAGTCCATGGAGAATAAGATCACCTCCTCCCAGATGCCCACTGCACTGAGGATAGGAAACACTGTCACCACTGATAAATCTACGATAATCGATCATTTCAATAAACATTTTTCTACGGCTGGCTATGCTTTCCACCTGGCTACCCCTACCCCGGCCAACATCTCAGCACCCCCAGCAACTTGCCCAAGCCACCCTGCTTCTCCTTCACCCAAATCCAGACAGCTAATGTTCTGAAAGAGCTGCATAATCTGGATCCCTACAAATCTGATGGACTAGACAATCTGGACCCTCTCTTTCTAAAATTATCCGCCGAAATTGTTGCAATCCTTGTTACTAGCCTATTCAACCTCTTTTTTGTATCATCTGAGACCCCCAAAGATTGGAAAGCTGCCGCGGTCATCCCCCTCTTCAAAGGGGGAGGCACTCTAGACCTAAACTGTTATAGACCTATATCCATCCTGCCCTGTCTTTCTAAAATCTTAGAAAGCCAAGTTAACAAACCCATTTCGAATCCCACCGTACCTTCTCCACTATGCAATCTGGTTGCCAAGCTGGTCATGGGTGCACCTCAGCCACGCTCAAGGTCCTAAACGATATCATAACCGCCATCGATAAAAGACAGTACTGTGCAGTCGTATTCATTGACCTGGCCAAGGCTTTCGACTCTGTCAATCACAGCATTCTGATCGGCAGACTCAATAGACTTAGCTTCTCAAATGACTGCCTCGCCTGGTTCACCAGCTACTTCTCAGATAGAGTTCAATGTGTCAAATTGGAGGGCCTGTTGTCCGGACCTCTGGCAGTCTCTATGGGGGTGCCACAGAGTTCAATTCTCGGGCTGACTCTTTTCACTGTATATATCAATGATGTCGCTCTTGTTGCTGGTGATTCTCTGATCCACCTCTACACAGACAATACCATCCTGTATTCATCTGGCCCAACAAACCTCCAAACGAGCTTTAACTCCATACAACACTCCTTCCGTGGCCTCCAACTGCTTTTAAATGCTTGTAAAACTAAGTGCATGCTCTTCAACCGATTGCTACCCGCACCCTCCCGCCCGACTAGCATCACTACTCTGGACGGTTTTGACTTATAATATGTGGACAACTACAAATACCTAGGTGTCTGGTATGACTGTAAACTCTCCTTCCAGACTCACATTAAGCATCTTCAATCCAAAATTAAATCTAGAATTGGCTTCCTATTTCACAACAAAGCCTCCTTCACTCATGCTGCCAAACATACCCTCGTAAAACTGACTGACCTCACTAACTTTAAGCATCAGCTATCTCAGCAGTTTACAGATCACTGTACCTGTACACAGTCAATCTGTAAATAGCACACACAACTACCTCATCCCCATATTGTTACTTATACTGGGGTGCAAAAGAGCAAGAGGATATCTACTTGTGCATCATCATCTGCACATCTATCACTCCAGTGTCATGCAAAATTGTAATCATTTCACCTCTATGGCCTATTTATTGCCTTACCTCCCTACTCTTCTACATTTGCACACACTGTACATAGATATTTCTATTGTGTTATTGACTGTATGTTTGTTTATGTGTAACCCTGTGTTGTTGTTTTTGTCGCAATGCTTTGCTTTATCTTGGCCAGGTCGCAGTTGTAAATGAGAACTTGTTCTCAACTGGCCTACCTGGTTAAATAAAGGTTAAAAAAACAAATAATAAATATCAGTGTATAAAGGGTATTAATGAGCCTGTTTACCTGCCAGAGTGCTGGCCAGTACGAGGCGGTGATGCTGCTTACCTGTGAGGGTGCTGGCCAGTAGGAGGCAGTGCTGCTGATTACCTGCGAAGGCGCTGGCCAGTAGGAGGCTGTGTAGCTACAGGCAGCAGGCTGTGAGGCTGCAGGTTGGCAGTGAGAGGCTGGCCAGTAGAGGCAAGGCTGACAGCAGGCAGGACAGGGTCCATCACCCAGCGGGTTCACACTCCGGTCCAACTCTGCCAGACACTACGAGAGGGGAGAGGAGAGTGGAGAGTGGAGAGACACGATTTTGTGTAAAATACAGCCTCATATGTCAGTCAGACCATTTTCCAACCACAAACACCTAGCCTGGCCTGTCCTGCACACCCACTGCTGCCTGTCAGGCTACTGCAGAAAGTGGGGCGGGGCTGTGACCATCACTGAACAGAGGGTACTGAATCATGGGCCCCTACAAGGCCGTATAGGGACATACCACAGAGTCGTTCAAGTTAGTATCATACAGTGCCTTCAGAAAGTATTCACACCCCTAGACTTTTTCCAAATTTTGTTGTGTTACAGCCTGAATTTAAAATGTATTAAATTTAGATTTGTTTTGTCACTGCCCAACACACAATGCCCCATAATGTAAAAATGAAAATCTAAAATGTCTTGAGTGAAATAAATATTCAAACCTAAATAAGTTCAGGAGTTCAAATGTGCTTAACAAGTCACATAATACCTTGCATGGACTAACTCTGTGTTCAATAATAGTGTTTAACATGAACTTTGAATGACTACCTCATCTCTGTACCTCACACGTACAATTATATGTAAGGTCCCTCAGTCGAGCAGTGAATTTCAAACACAGATTCAATCACAAAGACCAGGGAGGTTTTCTAGTGCCTCGAAATGAAGGGCACCTATTTGTAGATGGGTAAAAATTCAAAACGCAGACATTGAATATCCCTTTGAGCATGGTGAAGTTATTAATTACACTTTGGATGATTGATCAATATAATCAGTTACTACAAAGATACAGGCGTCCTTCCTAACTCTGTTCCCAGAGAGGAAGGAAACCTCTCAGGGATTTCATCATGAGATCAGCGGTGACCTTGAAATAGTGGCAGAGTTTAATGGCTGTGAAAGGAAAGTGCCTGCTCACTACTGCCCCCTCTCTGTGAGGAAGATTCCGTGAGTTCTTATACCCTTAAAGAATGGTGTCGCTTGGATTCCAATGTGTACACTTGAGATGATTTATATTCCTTGGTCCTCATATTTGAGGCATCTTTTGATGACACAGGCTGCAGAGGGATCTCGGCATAAATATTTTGTATGTATTGTGTAGATATACTTATTTCAGTGTTTGTGGGTGCGTTTAGGTGTGTATGTTTTTGTAAGTATTCAATGGAGAACCCCAAATTTAAGTGAAGATAATTATCTTTTTTTTGTACTATTTATTGACACGGTGCTTTTTTGCATGCAACCTCTCATTTGCTGACTGACTGAAGAAATGGTCAAGCTGAGAAATTATTAAATCCCTCCATTCTTTCATGTTCTCCCTAGTGTCTTCCCAGAGCCGCTGTATCTCCGACAACTCTCGACATCTCTTAACAGGCTACTGTAGGGCCGTAGCCTACATCAAAACAATCTGTAAATTACACATGTAACAGTTATGTAACACACTTGTCCTGGATGTAAGAGAGACAACAAAAGAAAATGCCTGGTCTTACAACTTCCTGTGCCCGACACCCTACCCAAATCATTTTTTTTTGCTCCTGAATGAATCCGACAATATGTACATCGCCATCTTGTCTTTTTCAAATCTTCTCTCATTGATTGAGACACATTATCTGGTGTTAAAATCTGTAGCTAGCGAAAATAGTGTGGGGATTGGTCAAACTACAAGCTTTCGCAAAATATGCAGAATCCTGGAGGTACTGATCTTTACATTCAATTAGATTAGAACTACTCCACTTTTTAATTAATGTGGGGAAATTTGATCAGCCGAGACATAAAACAAACATACAATAACCATATTAGCAAATTCATTAATGGGCTACACAAAGGATACACATGGTTTACTGTTTATTTGAGGAATATACTGCCATATCTTGGCTTTACATTACATTCCTATCCAACTGGTTTCAGACTAGGAGGAATCTAATTCTTAAATGCAATTGAAACATTACTGAAAGCATCCTTTCAACTTTAAACATTTCTCAATAAAATAGCATTTTAAAGGTAGACTCAGCGATATGATGTAGATGCACAAAGTTAACAGCGTAGTGGGTCAATTTCCGCAACAACTAAGAGCGTTGGAGCGCGATGCTAAACTTCTCTTCTGTTTTGGTCCCGTGGCTACCACGTTCTAAATAGTCTGTCCTCGGTTGCAACACTCGCTACCGAGTTCCAAACTGCCTCTGGAAGCAACGTTAGAAAAATAATTGTTTGTCAGGAGCTTAATGAAATTGGTTTCCATGGCCTGCGGCCGCACACAAGCCTAAGATTACCATGCACAATGCCAAGCGTCGGCTGGAGTTGTCACACCCTGATCTGTTTCACCTGTCTTGTGCTTGTCTCCACCCCCTCCAGGTGTCACCCATTTTCCCCATTATCCCTTGTGCATTTATCCCTGTGTTTTCTGTTTGTCAGTTGCTAGTTCGTCTTGTCTCGTTAAGCCTACCAGCGTTTTTCCCGTACTCCTGTTTTTTGTCAGTTCCTGTTTTCTAGTTCTCCCGGTTTTTGACCATTCTGCCTGCTATGACCCTGAGCCTGCCTACTGATCTGTAACTTTCAGATTCTGCTCTGGATTACTGACCTCTGCCTGCCCTTGACCTGTCATTTGCTTGCCCCCTGTTTTTGTAATAAACTTTTGTAACTTCGAACTGTCTGCATCTGGGTCTTATCCTGAGGTCTGATAGGAGTGGGGTAAAGCTCGCCACCATTGGACTCTGGAGCAGTGTAAATGCTTTCTCCTGAGTTAACCACAAACACTAATATAAAAATGTTTTTGTCCCTGATGTTATCCTGAGCTTTACTTTCTCTCTCGGATGCATTTCAGAAACATTAAAACATACTTCCTTTTGATTTATTTCGCTATGTAATTTTGTGTTATATAAGGGCAAATGTAATGCTTCATCAAATAATTTACAAAAATGTTTTTTATATATGTACCTACAGGTGTCCTAAAATATAAAATGGTTATTACTATCTTAAAACAACTCCATATGTTATTTGAGTAGATCTAGCCCTAAATGTATCACTTGTAAGCTAGCTGAACAAGTTTTTATCAAATATGTCAATGTGGTTGAAAACAAAGTGAGTATACCGAAAATGAAATTAAAATGGAGATCAGACAGTGGAGAGATAGAAAAAAGGTGATGATGAAGATTGCTCCTCATCAGTATGTACTGTAGGTCTAAACCACGAGAAAAGATTAAGTTCTTCCAAGTAACATCCTGTTGACTTGTAAGGGTTGTGTCTTGTGGTTAATGTGAGATGTACTATCAATAGATTGAACTGTAGGTGGGGTTTATACAGGGGGCTGTGTATAGAGGGGCCTCAACATATAAAGGGGCTTGTCTGCTTCCTAAGTCACTTTACCAAATCCCAACACGACTTTTACTCTTCACATCTCTACCACCACAAATCATGAAGACATCTCTGGTCCTCCTTGCCCTCAGTCTGCTGGCTTGTTCAGGTGAGATTGTATTTATTTAACTAAAGTAGTAACTACTGTATATGCAGCACGTACATTGCGTCAGGGTGCAAGGGGAACTGTGGGTAGGGGGCCTAAATCAACTCCAAGTTCACCTTTGGTTTCAGTACAATACAAGTAAAGTACCCATGACTGTTGTCATTTTTTTCTTTGCAGTTTGGGAAATCCATGGGCAATGCCAAGATGATCAGGAAGTAGTGGAAGCAAAGCTGGAAAAGCGCATGGTAACAGTATGCTATGGTCAAAATGTTATGAACTAGCAGAAAGTGTAGACAATTCTGCAACTTCCTATTGGAATACTCAACCTGCTACTGTGTAACATAACTTAACCATAGACATAAATATAACTAAAGACATACATTGACTGAAGAAACTATTGTCCCACCTGACTTTCACTCTCACATTACATATTCAAATGTACTTAAACCATAACACTAAATACATCACACCACCATTTTATTAATAATAAGAATGTGGGGTTGGGGTGCATATATTTGTCTTAAGTGTGATTTGTTCTCCTTTCTTGTCTGTTTGTGCTTTCCAAAGCAGCAACAGCTAAAGGGGACCTGCGGGCTGTGTAAGTGGGCACTGAAGGAAGTGAAGAAATCCATCTCCACTTCCTCTCGCCAGGTAGCTACCATAGCATTACAATTCATAAGTGTCCTTTCATGAAATTGCACTATTTACTATTTACTGTGATATTTCTCTGATAATGTCAACTGATGTTGATGATGATTTCTCGTCGATAGGAGGAGATAAAGCAGAAGCTATTGTCCTTTTGCGGTAAATTACCCTTAGTAAAATCTACCTGTGAAGACCTGGTGAAAAAACACTTGTGGGTGGTGATTGATGAGCTTAACACAAGCGATGGCATTAGGGCCATCTGTGTTAAAATGAAGGCCTGCAAGTGAGTACTAGAAACCGTTCAGCATACTCTTTAGTCACTGTTCAGACGACTAGAGTAGCGATGATCGCTTGTGCTTGTTAATTGAAACACTATTGAGTCGAATGTATTCATTAATATGAAAATATTGGGGGTTATGTCTTCAGATCTTCCACTGATGTAGTCTTTTGTGTATCTTTAGACCAAAGGAAGTTTTGGACCTGAGCTACTGACCAAGCAGCCAGTATCCAGATTCCAAAGTGAGAAGATAGATGTCCAGGTGTCAAGACAATGCTATGCTGCCAGCATCTTGCTCTTTCTTTTTCAAACTAGTCACAACACAAGCATATAAATGGATGATGAAATTATTGAAATGATTATGTTCTGAAATAATGTTTTGGGAACCTGTATTATAATTAAGGTGTGGTATTTGGCCAATTTACCATGGATAAGGACTGTTCTTATTCACCATGCTATGGGGATTGCCTGGATACATCCCTTAGCTGTGGTATAATGGCCCTATAACACAAACCCCAGAGGTGCCTTGTTGCTATTACAAACAGGTTACCAATGTAATTAGAAAAGTAAGTAATTTGATTTGCGTCATACCCGTGGTATATTGTCTCATATACCACAGCTTTCAGCCATTCAGAATCCAGGGCTCGAATGATCCAGTTTATAAAAGTGTATGTGTCAGTCTTAGTCTTAAACTGCAGTACATTTTGTATCATCTACAAATGTAAATCTTTTGCTATTTTAGTCCAAAATGTTGAAATTGTTTAATGTTTGTTTGAACTTTTTGTCCGGGCAAAAAATAAACCTCAATTGATAGTACAACTACAACTCTTCTTTGACACCTCTTCATTACTCTAGAAATGTAGCTAATTAGAGCTTTTACTGATTAACATATCGTGATAAAGCATTTAATTACAATGTCTAGGAACTCATGTTGTCATTTTGCTACCTTTTTATATTTAGAATCTCAGTTTTCTGTAAAAAAAAATCTTGATTGTTTGGTACGTGGCTTAAAGTAACTGATCCAAAAAGTAACTGTCCAGTGTTTCCAGATTTCTATGAAATATGACTTATAAGAATCCAAAAATGTTTAATTAAGTATGTTCAAAAGTAGAATTTCTGTGAGTGGTGTGGGCGTATAACCAGTCAATTCAAATATTAATGTGAATAGACCACTGATTGGCCCGCTCATCGTCCTCAGGGAGATGACATGTTCTATGAGGAAATAGCAAGCGTTTTTTTAAACGGTCTGTTTGAGATACAAGTATGAGATGGAGTTTTGAAGTGGTTTTTTTTCCTCAAATATATGCAACAAATATGAGTATAGGATCAGTCAAGAACATTACAAGTGAGATTTTCAAAGTACAGTTACTTTAAATGACATCCAGCAAGGGCTTTGGTCTTAAAAATCTGAAGAGATATGAATTATAGAGATACTCCATGTAATCAGTTAAATCAAACATGACATTGCAACAGTACTACAGTACCATGTCTCTGATGAAAAGATATTTCCACATCTTTCACAAATTACGTGGAACAATAATGTTTTTTTACAGTACTCACTTGCAGAGATAAATATTAGCGAAAAACAATCTGCAATTTAGAAGTTCTTCAGTCAGCAGCATCACACTGATAAACTTATGCGGAAACTTCTTGCACAAAGATTGGAGGAAGTCAATTCGATCACAAATGGCCTCCAGCTATTTGATATTTTCCTGTAAAGTAGAAACATAGTAAATATTGTAAACCTTAAGACATCATGAAGGCTCACACAATCTTATAACAAGCATTAAAACCTGCAGGCCTATTTACCACACATTTCAACAGAATTGAGAACTAACACAGATTGGTTACAAGCCCTGCATCATGTAGGATCCATGTAAAGCAGAAAGATGTCAGATGTCATGCTGTTTGTCACCTTAATTGTCCTCTGTGTTTAGGCATCATGTACTTAACCTTCTTCAGGACCCACTTAGCAGACTCTAGGAAGATTTGCTTCAATTTGTCTCTCAATCTGTAGCATTTTAAGCCAGTTGATTGCCAGCTGGGTCATTCCTACAAATTTGGTCCTCTTAACGTTTTTGGGGAAAATAATATATTTGTGTTTGTTTTTTAGTGTTCTATCAGAAAAAGGACATATTGGTCAAGCTCAGGCACTTACATTTTTTTGGTGCATTTTCCAACCTGTTAGGTGCATACTACTACCAGGGTGGAACCTAGGAGGGGAGTTGTTTTCTTAAATGGAGAATTACAACAAACTAACAGGGTGGAAAGTGATTTTTATTATGTATTTTAATTAAAGGCACCGCAAACTGGGAATGACGCTGGAGCTTCTGGTTGGTTGAAGCGGAAGGGCGCTAGAGTGAAAGCGAGAGCGAAAGAGAGAGTTGCCTGCCTGCCTGCCATGAGTTGAAAGCCATCTGATGCACACCTTCCAGCGACGGTGAGATTTACTGATAATGCTACACACCAAGACACAGATAAAGCATGTGATAATCACCTTGTTTGTGTGAGTGTGGGAGATCATCTGCTGGGTTAATTCCAGTTTCTGTCTGATAACTGATAGTTTTGTCAACTTTGCGAACAATTCATTCTTTTTGAACAACTCTTTTTACTGACTCGACAGTCATGATTCGCTGCTCTGAGTGACACGTTCATTTTAGTTGTTCGTTGACCTGCTTAATACACGCTCCTCCTCCGGATCAGCGGCTCTAGAGATGTGCTCCGACCAACTGTCTATCATATGCGCTCAGGAAATAAATCATGAGCATTGAGAAGAAAAATACATGTTTAGAACTGATAATTGATCGCATGGTGCAAGAATGACTGCAATTAATTGATTATTGAATGTTATGATGGACACAACAGCTTTGTAGAGCCAAAACAAACACCGCCTTTGCTATAGCAGCGGGAAGTAGGGGTCCTGAAGGTGTTGCAGCACCAGTGGCAATTTTAGCATGTAAATCTTGGTGGGGCAAGAAATTAAATATTTGTTATGCATGCCAGCAAAGCCACTACACAACACTAAACAATATATCAATTGCACTATAATGGTGACAGACGGTGCCCACAAACTGTTAGAGCCTACATAAAGCTGGTTCATAAAGCTGCCTTTCGGCCCCAGTTTCCCCACAGGATGAAGCCAACCCTCTCCGCCTGCTTGACACGGAATACCTTAACAAACTTGTCAAGAATTTCCCCACCTTTGACCCCGTTCCAGGTCAGACAAACGATACTGAGATGTTCCAGCTGACATAGAGTACGCATTGGGTGGCTACCCGAACGCTACGGGTTCTGACAGGGTTTACCTGTTGAAGCGAACGTCGAATAGACTCGTGACGAGATTCATTCGTCTACAATAGCAACACGTGCTAAATGACTACGCTAAACTTGCCACAGCTTTGAAATTAGAATTCAGTGGTTCTGCGACTCGCAAACACAATAGCTCACTGGCTAACACGGTCAAACAAGCTCGGAACGAACACCCACAAGCTTACTATCGTAGGCTTCGTTCAGCTTACTTTGGCCTACTCACTGAAACAGGAATGGAAGAGCTGTTACCATTCAAACAAATGTTTCTGTCGAACATGTATCCCACCTTCATTACCTACTTGGGCCCTGCAGCCCATGTTGGCTTGCCTATTTTACAACTCAGAGAGCTTGCAAGCACAGCTTTTGGGGCATCAAAAGTTCACAATGCTAAGAGCCCTGACCACTCGGTTTTGAAGTTTGACCAGGAGCACTCACTCCAGTTAGAGGGTGCATTATCAGGTATAGGAGCGTTGAGAGATGACGCACAACAACGGTTTCTACCATGAAACCACGAATCCAATAACCACCGCGGTCGAAATAACTGTAAAGTACGTCGCCATCAAAACGACTACCGCTACAATCGACCTGTTCGCTACGTTCCTGCACCCAACCCACACAAAGTGTCAGAGCAAAAGGGTAACAAAGGGTTGAAGGACCTGAGAGAGCCGTTTTATTAGGTCAGGGTGTGGGGTGGGCATTCTATGTGATGTATTTCTTTGTTTTGGCCGAGTATGGTTCCTAATCAGAGGCAGTTTTCTGTTTAGTGATTCTGTACTTGACGGAACTGTTTGGCTTTTCGCTTTTGTTTCTTTTGTTTGTGTGTTTCATAGTAAATAAAATATGAACAATTACCACGCTGCGCTTTGGTCCACTCCTTCAACTTCAAACGACAGTCATTACAGAACTACCCACCAAAAACGGGCCAAGCAGCATGCCCAGGAGGAGCAGGGATCCTGGGCTCGGGAGAAGAGAGAGTGGAGGACGTCCTGGACCTGGGAGGAGGTAATGGCAGGGGACAAGACCCTGCCATGGAAGCAGGTGGAGACGGCGAAAGAGGAATGGCAACGATACGAGGAACTAGCACGGCAACGACGGAAGCACGAGAGGCAGCCCCAAAACATATATTTTTTTTGGTGGGGGGGCACACGGGTAGATTGGCAGAGTCAGGGTGGAGACCTGAGCCAACTTCCCGTGCTTACCGTGTGGAGCAGATGAACAGCCAGGCACCGTGTTATGCTGTGCCTGCTCTCCGCATTTGCCGTGCTAGAATGGGCATTCAGCCAGGACGGATTGTGCCTGCTCAGCGCTCCTGGTCTCCAGTGCGCCTCCTCGGTCCAGGATATCCTGCGCCAGCTCTACGCACTGTGTCGCCAGTACGCCTTCATAGCCCAGTTCATCCTGTGCCAGCGGCCCGCACTTGCCGGGCTAAACTGAACATCCAGCCAGGACGGGTTGTGCCAGCCATACGCTCCAGACTTCCAGTGCGCCTCCATGGCCCAGTATATCCTGCGCCAGCTCTATGCACTGTGTCACCAGTGCGCCTTCACAGCCCAGTTCGTCTTGGGCCAGCGCCCTGCACTTGCCGGGCTAAAGTAAGCATCCAGCCAGGACGGGTTGTGCTAGCCTTACGCTCCAAACCTCCAGTGCGCCTCCACAGCCCAGTATATCCTGTGCCTGCTCTGCACACCCGGCCTCCAGTGCGTCTCCCCAGGCCGGTGAGACCTGTTCCGGCTCCACGTAAGAAGCCTCCAGTGATGATCTATGGCCCGGAGCCTGTAGGGATGAGCCAAGGCACGAAGCCTCCAGTGATGATCCACGGCACAAAGCCTCCAGTGATGATCCACGGCGCAGAGCCTGCAGTGATGATCCACGGCACGGAGCCTGCAGCGACGGCCCACAGCCGGAACCTCCTGAGACGGCCCCCAGTCCGGAACCTTCAGCGACGTCCCTAAGTCCGGAGCCTCCAGCGGCGGTCTGCAGTCCAGAGCCTCCAGCGGCGGTCTGCAGTCCAGAGCCTCCAGCGGCGGTCTGCAGTCCAGAGCCTCCAGCGGCGGTCTGCAGTCCAGAGCCTCCAGCGGCGGTCTGCAGTCCAGAGCCTCCAGCGGCGGTCTGCAGTCCTTGGGAAAAAGACGTTTAGAAACCTCTTGGTGCAGAATCCGATCCAAGGAGATATTACGAAATCTCGACACATTCCATCAGCCAACCTGATTGACCATTCTTGTCATGATTTCGAGCCAGCTGTCTCTATGAATGAGCAACTTCCCTCCTCCTTGCAGTTGTGCAATACGGTAGTTGAGATGAACTTCTCTTGCCCATCTCAGCAAGAAAAACATTGATGCTTCCGATGATACACCTTCTGCTATGTGGGGGACTGTCACCCCTTACAATGACACTAAAGGCGTCAGTCCAGCAACTGACCCGATGAATCCCACTGGTGAAACACTTTGCGATATCACAGACCGATGTCTCAATTCGCAAGTACTGAAGAGGTTGCCACACGTGGATGCGGTGGTGAGAGACAGACCTCGATAGCCACTGAGCGTTGAAGCACAAACACCTGGAGATGTGGTTGAAAGGTTACAGCCATTCTCATAATAACGGGGCCACTGACAACTCGTACATAGGGCCCGAACTTTTCGTTTGCACCTCGGATACCAACATCACCTGTTGATGGGGGGGTCCCGAGACTCAAAGGGGGGGAATAGTAGCCCAGACCCATGATGAGCCGGTGGGGGGGTCGAGACTACGGACAACACCATACGAGGCCGCCAGAGCATACATCAAATCTAGTTGTAAACTCCCATATGAGAACAGTGAGGAGCAGACAGGCCCCTAGACGGGGATTATCTTAGAACACATCTAAGATATTACTGAGGGGTACCACACTGATCGTAAAGGAAGTCCAGTGGACTTGTCCACCTCCAAAACAAATGGCAACAATAATCATTCCTTGCCATGTGTAGTAGCCACTATAAGACAACTAATAAAATGCTCTAATCATGTAGTCATGTAGGATAACATTTCAGAATAAATCGGTAGGACAACTGGTCCCCTTGAGTACCAGTACCAATACCACAGTAAGAGGATTAGTAACCTCACAAGTCAAATTGCTATTGATAATAGCGACATAGGAGTCACTCAGAGTGCAACACGGGGAAGGGAATCTGCATTGCACTCTTCCAATGGATAACACACGCCACTAATAAATAGAACCCTCCGTTCAGGAGAAAAGTTATTAGAAGTCATGATCACACCGCGTACGACTGGTTCTGTGCTTAGAGAGTACTTCCGTCTTGAGGTTAGCTCCTCCGTGGATAACATAGCTATGAAGTAGACTTCATCATACCAACCGCCACTACAATAGTGGAAAACAGTGACTGGTAGTAAAACCACTACAGACTCCCTCGACATCAATTCTGACTGACCTCCAGGCATTGACCTGAAAATTACCTGACAACGTCCGACTCATTCTGAACAAGTTGTAATCTGCCAGGAAACTTGGTTTTATTCCCTTGACATGTGCACTTGTGTAAGCATAAACGCACATGCACAATGGAACATCCAATTAGGATTTATGCTAGGATCACTTAAGGGTCCGAGCAAAATACCAGCCTTAGTAAAGTTGAACATTTATTTTGAGGCCTTTGACTCTACAGCTACAGTACTCACCAGTTTTCTTCCCAGAAGTCCATAGGTCATCCCTATAGACTGCCCAAAACTAGTGCCTTACAGCTGTAGCCTTATCATGTAGTTATCAACTTAGGAGAGTACCCTAAGCAACACCCCGCAATTTAGGAAAGCCCTTGATGTAACATTAGACTATGCCATGATAGGGTCATTTTGCCAAGACCATGGACGTATATAGAATACAGTCCAATTAGATGATTAAGGTGGCATAACTATATTTTGTTTTGTTTATGCCTTCATTTAATTTTGTTACATTTTCTTCGGCACGTAGAAAGTGATAGAGCCATAAACAACTTGGCCGGATAAAAAAACGTACCCGATTTAATCTGGTTAGAATATGCATATAATTAGTAGATTTGTAGGTTACAAGCCAACAGCCAATGGCATCGCACGGCACGAAATAAAAAAACCAACTAAAATACCAAAATTCAATTTTCTCAAACAATCAACTATTTTACACCATTTTAAAGATAAGACTCTCGTTAATCTAACCACATTGTCCGATTTCAAAAAGGCTTTACAGCGAAAGCAAAACATTAGATTATGTTAGGAGAGTACATAGACACAAATAATCACACAGCCATTTTCCAAGCAAGCATATATGTCACATAAACCCAAACCACAGCTAAATGCAGCACTAACCTTTGATGATCTTCATCAGATGACACTCCTAGGACATTATGTTGTACAATACATGCATGTTTTGTTCAATCAAGTTCATATTTATATCAAAAAACAGCTTTTTACATTAGCATGTGATGTTCAGAACTAGCATACCCACTGAAAACTTCCGGTGAATTTACTAAATTACTCATGATAAACGTTGACAAAATACATAACAATTATTTTAAGAATTATAGATACAGAACTCCTTCATGCAATCGCTATGTCCGATTTTAAAATAGCTTTTCGGCAAAAGCACATTTTGCAATATTCTGAGTACATAGCTTGGCCATCACGGCTAGCTAATTTGACACCCACCAAGTTTGGGACAACCTAAACTCAGAATTACTATTAGAAAAATGGTATTACCTTTGCTGTTCTTCGTCAGAATGCACTCCCAGGACTTCTACTTCAACAACAAATGTTGTTTTTGTTCCAAATAATCCATAGTTATATCCAAATACTGCCGTTTTGTTCATGCGTTCAGGTAACTATCCAAACAGTGATGCGCGAGTGCATTTCGTGACAAAACATTTCTAAATATTCCATTACCGTACTTAGAAGCATGTCAAACGCTGTTTAAAATACATTTTTCTGCTTCTTTTCTCGTAAAATAGCGAGAATATTCCAAATGGGCAACATTGTATTCATTCAAAGGCTGAAAGAAAAAAATGGAGTAGTCTCGTGAATGCGCATCTCTGTCTCACTGTTCCCAGGCTGACCACTTACAAATTCTCCTGCTGTTCTTTGCCCAGAGACAGCAGACACCCCATTCCACTTTCTGGCGGCTTTAGAGAGCCATTGGAAGCCTTAGAAAATGTCACGTTACAGCACAGATGCTGTATTTTCGATAGAGATGCAACAGAAGGACAACAAATTGTCAGACAGGGTACTTCCTGTATGGAATCTTCTCAAGTTTTGGCCTGCCATATGAGTTCTGTTATACTCACAGACACCATTCAAACAGTTTTAGAAACTTTAGAGTGTTTTCTATCCAAATCTACTAATAATATGCATATTCTAGTTTCTGGGCAGGAGTAGTAACCAGATTAAATCGGGTACGTTTTTTTCCGGACGTGAAAATACTGTCACCTATCCCAAAGAAGTTAACATCTGCCTAAATTACTGCTCAGATCTTCCAGTCTGGACGATCAGATGACGGGTCTGGAACGGTGATCCCAATCCGGACATCTGCTGCCCAGCCTTGGAGCAGACTACTTCATTTGCAGACACCCTAACCGGGTCGACCACCAGATGGGGGACTGCAACAGCGATCACCAACTGGACATCTGCTGCCCAGCCTTGGAGTGGACTTCTTCATTCACAGAAACCCTAGCCGGGTCGACCACCAGAGGGGGACCACAACGATGGTCCACAACCAGGACAACCCACGGTCATTTTTATGTTGGTTTGCAATGTGCAGGTTAATCGCACGATTGAACCCAACATGGGGGGACTGTCATGACGTTGATTTATGGGGAGGTTTATAACCCCCATAAATACCTTTCCCCTTTTCTCTCTCCCTACTCTACAGAGTGACTCTTGGAAAGTCCTTTGTTAACATAGAGAGAGTCTTATAACATCAAAAGGGTGGGGAATGGAACCATATTTCGGTAATCCAACCAGCTGAAAATATGTGTTGGTTCTTAAAGAATATGATGCCAGATCAGTTGTCATCTGAGACATTATTACTAATGATAGGATGACATAAACTGTATCTTGGAAAGTCTACACATTATAGTTATCAGATTCACATGGAATTGTTGTGCAATTTAAATGTTTAAATATGAAACTATTTGTGAAAAGATTAAATGTAATTTAGCTTCTTAATGAGAGAACGGTTTGTCATAGAGTAAACTCTGCACACTCAGTGGCCCCGCTCATGTGAACAGACAGTGGTTGTAAACTATGAAATACGGCCCTCTCTCCCAATCCTATATAAGCCTGTTGACGAAAATGTAACTTCCTGTTCCAAGGACGTGCGGACTGGCAGTCCCCACGTTGAAAGGACAAAGACCACCTACAGCACTAAGCCAACATCAGCAAGAACCTAACGAAATTGGCATCGAATTTCAATGTGAAGGTGACGACCTACAAGCCGGAAGGATGAATTTCGACTATACCAGCCAGAATATAGCATGAGCTTAAAGTATGGCAACTTGGTATGAACTTTGAACTCTTATTCACTAAAGAAGTGCTACCCCCTCCGCCCGCTAAATGTGGGCTAGGAGAGGAGAGAAAGAGTATCCATTCTACCACGTTCCATTTCACCACTAGACAGTCTTCAGAAGACCAGAGATCCATGCTGGACAACCCGGCCTCCCATCTACGACCAACCGATCAAAGCGCAGCTCAGAGTAAATATTTATTGCATTTCCTTTTCCAAATGGGTGGTTATTTGGAATGCGTAAGATTCTGTATTTACGATAGAGTAGCTGCCTACGGCCCGATAGAGACATAGTTTCTCCCTTTGTTCCTCAGTCTTCCCACTCTTTCATTCAAACACAACCCCCTTTCCTTTGAATAACCAGCCATCATGTCGGCTCCGAAAACCAGGGAAGTTTTCTTTATGACATCATTTGTAATCAATGTATGATCCATTCTGTGTAAATGTAATTCTGTGTGATTAATTAGGTATTTAGTAAATAAATAATTAAACCAAATTTTGTATTGCTGATTCAACTTGTTAGCCCGGGTTCATGAAGATAACCAAGAATTTTCAACTTTCAGATGAGACTGAATAAAGTGAAGATTAAATGTTGACTGCTATTGATGTAAAATATTACCATGTTTATTCGGAAGATAACAGCTCTATAAACATTCTTTCGTGGTGCCCCGACTTTGTAGTTAATTACATTAACCTGATTAGCTTAATCAGGTAATATTAGTTACAGAGAAATTATTTTATAGAATAGATTGTCATATCACTTAATCCGGCATAGCCAAAGACATGACAATATCCAATGGCCGATGAGCACTGATACGTTTTATCTATAATTTCTCTTAATTATTTCTCATCATATGACAAAGTTTAAAAAGGATTTGCCAGCAGATTGTCGACTTGATTCATGATGATGACCGCTGCTAAGATTTTGAAAGTATTATGTTGACATGATCAGTACAATCAAAGCTACTGAAGATATAACGTGATTAGACTTAATTTTATCTGTTGTCTATGGCAGCACCCATTAGGCTTGAATTTTAAGGCTCTACCCTTAGCCTTGGCAGTGATGTAGTGTCCCCATGAGTGACAGAACACTAAGCCAATATCGGCACAATACTCCATATTTTCTGCTGGTTTACCCCACCACCACAGAAAGCACTGAGCTAGGCTGAAACACTTGTATTTTGAAGCTCCCTTACTCAAGAAAATAAAAAAGAGACCATGTTTGTATGCGGCTTTATTAACTCAATGATATACACTACCGTTCAAAAGTTGGGGGTCACTTAGAAATGTCCTTGTATTTGAAAAAAAACGGGGGGTTTTGTCCATTAAAATAACATACAATTGATCAGAAATACAATGCAGACAGTGTTAATGTTGTAAATGACTATTGTTGCTGGAAACGACTGATTATTTATGGAATATCTACATAGGCGTACAGAGGCCCATTATCAGCAACCATCACTCCTGTGTTCCAGTGGCACGTTGATTTAGCTAATCCAAGTTTATCATTTTAAAAGGCTAATTGATCATTAGAAAACCATTTTGCAATTATGTTTACACAGCTGAAAACTGTTCTGATTAAAGAAGCAATAAAACTGGCCTCCTTTAGACTAGTTGAGTATCTGGAGCATCAGCATTTGTGGGTTGGATTACAGACTCAAAATGGCCAGAAACAAAGACCTTTCTTCTGAAACTCGTCAGTCTATTCTTGTTCTGAGAAATAAAGGCTATTTCATGCGAGAAATTGCCAAGAAACTGAAGATCTCGTACAACGCTGTGTACTGCTCCCTTCACAGAACAGCGCAAACTGGCTCTAACTAGAATTGAAAGAGGACTGGGAGGCCCCGGTGCACAACTGAGCGAGAGTACAAGTACATTAGAGTGTCTAGTTTGAGAAACAGACACCTCACAAGTCCTCAACTGGCAGCTTTAATAAATAGTACCCGCAAAACACCAGTCTCAACGTCAACAGTGAAGAGGTGACTCCGAGATGCTGGCCTTCTAGGCAGAGTTGCAAAGAAAAAGGCATATCTCAGACTGGCCAATAAAAATAATAGATTAAGACGGGCAAAAGAACACTGATGCTGACAGAGGAATATTGGGAAAAAAAGTGTTATGGACAGACAAATCTAAGGTTGAGGTGTTCGGATCACACAGAAAAACATTTGTGAGATGCAGAAAAATGAAAAGATGCTGGAGGAGTGCTTGACGCCATCTGTCAAGCATGTTGGAGGCAATGTGATTTTCTGGGGGTGCTTTGGTGCTGGTAAAGTGAGAGATTTGTACAGGGTAAAAGGGATCTTGAAGAAGGATGGCGATCACTCCATTTTGCAACGCCATTTCATACTCTGTGGACGGAGCTTAATTGGAGCCAATTTCCACCTACAACAGGACAATGACCCAAAGCACAGCTCCAAACTATGCAATAACTATTTAGGGAAGAAGCAGTCTGCTGGTATTCTGTCTGTACAGTGAGGGAAAAAAGTATTTCATCCCCTGCTGATTTTGTACGTTTGCCCATTGACAAAGAAATGATCAGTCTATAATTTTAATGGTAGGTTTATTTGAACAGTGAGAGACAGAATAACAACAAAAAAATCCAGAAAAACGCATGTCAAAATGTAGGCCTTCAGAAAGTATTCATACCCCTTGACTTATTCCAAATTTTTCTACGGCTGGCCATGCTTTCCACCTGGCTACACCTACCCCGGTCAACTGCCCGGCACCCCCCAAAGCAACTTGCCCAAGCCTCCCCCATTTCTCCTTCACCAAAAACCTGATAGCTGATGTTCTGAAAGAGCTGTAAAATGTGGAACCCTACAAATCAGCCGGGCTAGACAATCTGGACCCTCTCTTTCTAAAATTATCTGCCGATATTGTTGCAACCCCTATTACTAGCCTGTTCAACCTCTTTCGTATCGTCTGAGATCCCCAAAGATTGGAAAGCTGCCGCGGTCATCCCCCTCTTCAAAGGGGGAGACACTCTAGACCCAAAATGCTACAGACCTATATCTATCCTACCCTGCCTTTCTAAAGTCTTCGAAAGCCGAGTTAACAAACAGATCACCGACCATTTCGAATCCCACCGTACCTTATCTGGTTTCCGAGCTGGTCATGGGTGCACCTCAGCCACGCTCAAGGTCCTAAACGATATCATAACCGCCAATAAAGAGACAATATTGTGCAGCCGTATTCATCGACCTGGCCAAGGCTTTCGACTATGTCAATCACCACATTCTTGTCGGCAGACTCAACAGCCTTGGTTTCTTAAATGATTGCCTCACCTGGTTCACCAACTACTTCTCAGATAGAGTTCAGTGTGTCAAATCGGAGTGCCTGTTGTCCGGACCTCTGGCAGTCTCTATGGGGGTGCCACAGAGTTCAATCCTCGGGCCGACTCTTTTCTCTGTATACATCAATGATGTCGCTCTTGCTGCTTGTGATTCTCTTATCCACCTCTACGCAGATGACACCATTCTGTATACTTCTGGCCCTTCTTTGGACACTGTGTTAACTAACCTCCAGACGAGCTTCAATGCCATACAACTCTCCTTCCGTGGCCTCCAACAGCTCTTAAATGCAAGTAAAACTAAATTACATGCTCTTCAACCGATCGCTCCCCACACCTGCCCACCCGCCCAGCATCACTACTCTGGACGGTTCTGACATAGAATATGTCCTAGGTGTCTGGTTAGACTGTAAACTCTCCTTCCAGACTCACATTAAGCATCTCCAATCCACAATGAAATCTAGAATCAGCTTCCTATTTCGCAACAAAGCATTCTTCACTCATGCTGCCAAACATACCCTTGTAAAACTGACCATCCTACCGATCCTTGACTTCGGCAATTTCATTTACAAAATAGCATCCAATACCCTACTCAATAAATTGAATGCAGTCTATCACAGTGCCATCCGTTTTGTCACCAAAGCCCAAGATTCTACCCACCACTACGACCTGTATGCTCTTGTTGGCTGGCCCTCGCTTCATACTCGTCGCCAAACCCCCTGGCTCCAGGTCATCTACAAGACCCTGCTAGGTAAAGTACCCCCTTACCTCAGCTCGCTGGTCACCATTGCAGCACCCACCTGTAGCACGCGCTCCAGCAGGTATATCTCACTGGTCACCCCAAAGCCAATTCCTCCTTCGGCCGCCTCTCCTTACAGTTCTCTGCTGCCAATGACTGGAACGAACTACAAAAATCTCTGAAACTGGAAACACTTATCTCCCTCACTAGCTTAAGCACCAGCTGTCAGAGCAGCTCACAGATTACTGCACCTGTACATAGCCCATCTATAATTTAGCCCAAACAACTACCTCTTCCCCTACTGTAATTATTTATTTATTTATTTTGCTCCTTTGCACCCCATTATTTATATTTCTACTTTGCACTTTCTTCCACTGCAAATCTACCATTCCAGTGTTTTACTTGCTATATTGTATGTACTTCGCCACCATGGCCTTTTTTCGCCTTTACCTCCCTTATCTCACCTCATTTGCTCACATTGTATTTAGACACATTTTTTACTGTATTATTGACTGTATGTTTGTTTTACTCCATGTGTAACTCTGTGTTGTTGTATGTGTCAAACTGCTTTGCTTTATCTTGGCCAGGTCGCAATTGTAAATGAGAACTTGTTCTCAACTTGCCTACCTGGTTAAATAAAGGTAAAATATATATATATATATATATATATATATTCAATGTGTCACATTTAGTTTTACTGATGTTTATACCTGGTACATGTGGAAACATCTCACTCACACACCTTTTGTGAGGCCTTTAATCAGCTTAATTTCCAGAAAAAAATGCATCTCCCACAATATATGTCTGTTGCTGTAAGGATGTTAACTATACTACTGTGTAGTTAATGTTTCGACACTCCGTTTCAGTGCTGCTCATGCTTCCTTCACCGCTCTGCCGGACAGTCAGCTCTTTGATACAGAGAACTCAGAGCGTCTGAACCCCACCGGAGGGCGGTATTTATCCACCAGGAGATTGCAGTAGCAAACACCCCACACTGAGGCACTGTAATGGCACAGCGCGGCCCCCACAACGCCACAGACACAGAGGGACAGAGGCCTCCATCATCTTTGGGGTACTAGTTGAATTACAACATTGGGAATGAGATTAATATAATTGGTTAAAAATCAAACCAATTCTCAATGACCCAACACTTTCAGACTATAACAGAATCTGTGAGAACGACAAGAGAAGCAGGTCTGGATGTGTTTTACTCCTTGTTGAAGTAATAAACAAATCAAATCACATTTTATTTGGGGCTGTTATTGCGAGTGTAGCAAAATGCTTCTGCTTCTAGTTTTGCAATAATATCTAACAAGTAATCTAACAATTCCACAAAAACGACCTAATACACACAAATCTAAGTAAAGGGATGGAATAAAAACATATACATTTAAATATATCGATGAGCGATGACCGAGCGGCATAGGCAACATGCAATAGATGGCATAAAATACAGTATATACATATGAGATGAGTAATGCAAGATATGTAAACGTTATTAAAGTGACATTATTAAAGTGACTAGTGATCCATTTATTAAAGTGGCCAATGATTTCAAGTCTGTATGTAGGTAGCAGCCTCTCTGTGTTAGTGATGTCTGTTTAACAGTCTGATGGCCTTGAGATAGAAGCAGTTTTTCAGTCTCTCGGTCCCAGCTTTGATGCACTGACTGAGCTCGCCTGACTGACCTCGCCTGTACTGACCTCACCTTCAAGATGGTAGTGGGGTGAACAGGCAGTGGCTCAGGTGGTTGTTGTCCTTGATGATTTTTTTGGCCTTCCTGTGACATCGGGTGCTGTAGGTGTCCTGGAGGGCAGGTAGTTTGCCCCCTGTGATGCGTTGTGCAGACTGCACCACCCTCTGGAGAGCCTTGCATTTGTGGGCGGTGCAGTTGTCGTACCAGGCAGTGATAAAGCCCAACAGGATGCTCACAATTGTGCATCTGTAAAAGTTTGAGAGTTTTAGGTGACAAGCCAAATTTCTTCAGCCTCCTGCTGTTGCACCTTCTTCACCCCGCTGTCTGTGTGGGTGGACCATTTCAGTTTGTCCATGATGTGTAAGCCGAGGAACTTTCCCCCTTCTCCACTGCTGTCCTGTGGATGTCAATAGGGGCGTGCTTCCTCTGCTGTTTCCTGAAGTCCACAATCATCTCCTTTGTTTTGTTGACATTGAGTGAGAAGTTGTTAACCTGAGTGCCCTCAACTCACAGTAGGCTGTCTCGTCATTGTTGGTAATCAAGCACACTACTGTTGTGTCGTCTGCAAACTTGATGATTGAGTTAGAGGAGTGCATGGCCACGCAGTCATGGGTGAATAAGGAGTACAGGAGGGGGCTGAGCATGCACCCTTGTGGGGCCCCAGTGTTGAGGATCAGCAAAGTGGAGATGTTGTTTCCTACCTTCACCACCTGGGGACGGCCCGTCAGGAAGTCCAGGACTCAATTGCACAGGGCCGGGTTGAGACCCAGGGCCTCAGGCTTGATGATGAGCTTAATGATGAGCTTGGAAGGTACTATGGTGTTGAATACTGAGCTGTAGTCAATGAACAGCATTCTTACATAGGTATTCCTCTTGTCCAGATGGGATAGGGCAGTGTGCAGTGAGCAGTGTTATGGCGATTGCATTGTCTGTGGGTCTAGGGTGGCAGGTAAGGTGGAGGTGATATGATCCTTGACTAGTCTCTCAAAGCACTTCATGATGACTGAAGTGAGTGCTACTGGGCGATAGTCATTTAGTTCAGTTACCTTTGTCTTCTTGGGTACAGGAACAATAATGGTGGCCATCTTGAAGCATTTGGGGACAGCAGTCTGGGATAGGGAGAGATTGAATATGTCCATAAAATCACAAGCCAGCTGTTCTGCGCATGCTCTGAGGATGCGGCTATGGATGCGCTCTGTGCCGGCAGCCTTGCGAGGGTTAACACGTTTAAATGTCTTACTCACGTTGGCCACGGAGAAGGAGAGGGAGGGCCCGCAGTCCTTGGTAGCGGGCCGCATCGGTGGCACTGTATTATCCTCAAAGCGGGCAAAGGTGTTTAGTTTGTCTGGAAGCAAGACATCGGTGTCCGTGACGTGGCTGGTTTTCTTTTTGTAGTCTGTGATTGCCTGTAAACCCTGCCACATACGTCTTGTGTCTGAGACATTGTATTTCGACTCCACTTTGTCCCTATACTGACATTTCGCTTGTTTGATTGCCTTGCGGAGGGAATAACTACACTGTTTGTATTCGGCCATACTCCCAGTCATCTTTCCATGGTTAAATGTGATGGTTCCCGCTTTCAGTTTTGCGTGAATGCCGCCATCTATCCATGGTTTCTGATTTGGGTAGGTTTTAATAGTCACCGTGGGTACAACATCTCCAATGCACTTCCTTATAAACTCACTCACCGAATCAGCATATTATTCTATTATATTATTCTCTGAGGCTGCCCGGAATATTTCCAGTCCGCGTGATCAAAACAATCTTGAAGCGTGGATCCAATTGGTCAGACCAGCGTTGAATAGTTCTAGTCACGGGTACAGTGGTTCTTCCTGTAAAAGTTAAGTCATACTGCAGCACACCTTGCAGGCTGCCGCAGAATTCTATGGCACATTATTTAGTTGTCAGCCATTGTTGCCATTAATGCTAGTTAATGCTAGTTTGACCATCAGAGGGGAACTTTGAGAAGCATTTGACAGTCTTCAATATTGGCTGTACAAGATAATTTAAAACCTTTTTTGTAAGAACATAGTATATAGGCTTGATTTGAAGAAATTTTGCTTAATTATTTTGATTAATATTATGGTGTTTCTATTCCAAGACAAATGAAAAACGAAACCCTCAGGGTTTCCGTTAGGAAAATATGCAGCTGTACATTGTGACGGTTGGGAGTAGGCTACAGTACTAAGAGCATACATTTCCACACCATAATTGTAGTCTAACCAATACCCAAAGGGAGATTCAGTGAAAATAAAAATGTCATTGATTTATCAAGACCAGTCCCCATGCTTGTCTCAGAGCAGCGCTTAATGGTGCTGAAATAGTTGACCACACGCAGGTAGGCTGTTGCTTCAAATCCTATTGCTTCTAACTTCAATATGCTTTAAATGCCACAAATAATTGAACACACATAATTCTTAAAACTCTAATGCCTTAATTTTTAATAATTTCTGCCCTACGAATTCCTTTTTTTCACCTTTATTTAACCAGGTAGGCTAGTTGAGAACAAGTTCTCATTTACAACTGTGAACTGGCCAAGATAAAGCAAAGCAGTGCAACACAAACAACAACACTGAGTTACACATGGAATCAACAATCATACAGTCAATAACACAATAGAAAAAAGTCTATATACAGTGTGTGCAAATGAGTTAAGATAAGGGAGGTATGGCAATAAATAGGCCATAGTGGCGAAATAATTACAATTTAGCAATTAAAACCTCTTGCCGCACGGATCCCGTAAGCGGGATCAACAGCCAGCGAAAAAATCAGAGCGCCATATTCAGAACCAAATCTAATAATTTCTGTTTCTCAAAAATAGGACTATTTTACACCATTTTATAGATACACTTCTCCTGAATCGAACCACGTTGTCCGATTTCAAAAAGGCTTTACAGCGAAAGCAAAACATTAGATTATGTTAGGAGAGTACATCGACAAAAACAACCACACAGCCATTTTCCAAGCAACTAGCATGCATCACAAATACCCAAAACACAGCTAAATGCAGCACTAACCTTTGACGATCTTCATCAGATGACACTTCTAGGACATCATGTTACACAATACATGCATTTTTTGTTCGATAAAGTTCATATGTATATATAAAAACAGCATTTTACATCGGCGCGTGACGTTCAGAAAATATTTTCCCTCAAATACTGCCGGTGAATCAGCACCACAATTTACAAAAATACTTGTCATAAACATTGATACAAAATTAAACTGTCATTCAAAGAATTATAGATCAACATCTCCTTTATGCAAACGCTATGAAAGATTTCAAAAAAGCTTCACGAGGAAAGCACTCTCTGCAATAATCTGAGTACTGAGCTCAGAAAAATACACTAGGCTATACAGATAGCCGCCATCTTGGAGTCATCTAAAATCATACATTGCATTAGAAATATTCCCTTACCTTTGATCATCTACAACAGAAGGCACTTCCAGGAACCCCAGGTCCACAACAAATGTTGTTTTGTTTGATAAAGTCCATAATTTATGTCCAAATAACTCCTTGTTGTTCGTGCATCCAGTAAGCTACTCCAAGTGTAGAAAGCGCGCGGACGATGTCGCGACGAAAGTAAAAAAAAGTTGTATTTACGTTCGTTCAAACATGTCAAACGTTGTAAAACATCAATCTTTAGGGCCTTCAGAACGTGAAGATTCAGTAATATTTCAACCGGACAGTTCCTGTGTCTTGAAAAAGGTTTTGGAACGGGAGGATCCATCCTCATGAACGCGCGCCAAGAAGTGATGTAACCCCCTGCCTCAACAACTTCCCCTCCTTGTCATTCGGACTCTGTTCATCGTAGACGCTTCAAACAACTTTGTAAAGACTGTCGACATCTAGTGGAAGCCGTAGGAAGTGCACAATTATTACTACGTCACTGTGTATTCAATAGGAAATGACTTGAAGAGAGCCCATGCATCCAGATTTCCACTTCCAGGTAGGATTTCTCTCAGGTTTTTGCTTGCCATATGAGTTCTGTTATACTCACAGACACCATTCAAACGGTTTTAGAAACTTCAGAGTGTTTTCTATCCAAATCTACTAATAATATGCATATCCTAGCTTCTGAGTTTGAGTAGGAGGCAGTTTAATATGGGCACATATTTTTTCAGAAATTGTCAATACTGCTCCCTATCCTTAAGGAGCTGTAAGAGGTTTTAAACACTGGAGTGATAGATGTGCAGAAGATGAATGTGCAAGTAGAGATACTGGGGTGCAAAGGAGCAAATAATAATAATAAATAAATAAATAACAGTATGGGGATGAGGTAGTTGGATGGGCTATTTACAGATGGGCTATGTGCAGGTGCAGTGATCTGTGAGCTGCTCTGACAGCTGGTGCTTAAAGTTAGTGAGGGAGATATGAGTCTCCAGCTTTAGTTATTTTTGCATTGGCAGCAGAGAACTGGAAGGAAAGGCGGCCAAAGCAGGAATTGGCTTTGGGGGTGACCAGTGAAATATACCTGCTGGAGTGCGTGCTTTGGGTGGGTGCTGCTATGGTGACCAGTGAGCTGAGATAAGGCGGGGCCTTACCTAGCAAAGACTTATAGATGATGGAGCCAGTGGGTTTGGCGACGAATATGAAGCGAGGGCCAGCCAACGAGAGAATACAGGTCGCAGTGGTGGGCAGTATATGGGGCTTTGGTGACAAAACGGATGGCACTGTGATAGACTGCATCCTATTTGCTGAGTAGAGTGTTGGAGGCTATTTTCTAAATGACATCGCCAAAGTCAGTTTTACGAGGGTATGTTTGGCAGCATGAGTGAAGGATGCTTTGTTGGGAAATAGGAAGCCGATTCTAGATTTAATTTTGGATTGGAGATGCTTAATGTGAGTCTGGAAGGAGAGTTTACAGTCTAACCAGACACCTAGGTATTTGTAGTTGTCCACGTATTCTAAGTCAGAACCGTCCAGAGTAGTGATGCTGGACGGGCGGGCAGGTGCGGGCAGCGATCGGTTGAAGAGCATGCATTTAGTTTTACTTGCATTTAAGAGCAGTTGGAGACTGCGGAAGGAGAGTTGTATGGCATTGAAGCTTGTCTGGAGGTTAGTTAACACAGTGTCCAAAGAAGGGCCAGAAGTATACAAAATGGTGTCGTCTGCGTAGAGGTGGATCAGAGAATCACCAGCAGCAATATTCATAATATAAATAGGCCCATGGCACCTTGATATTGGGGGTACGCCATGCAGCCGTACCTAACGGGGAAAGGGGGTGCACCATGCAGCCGTGCCTAACGGGGAAAGGGGGTGCGCCATGCGGCCATGCCTAATGGGGAAAGGGGGGATGGAGCCAGTCGGGTGCAACCCAGGCAACATGGAGATGCGGGGATCCGAGCTCGGCCGAGAGCCGAAGCCACCCTCCTGACCCTCCCGGCCCAAAACCCCGCACCGAGTGGAGTCATAGAGTCATAGATACTCCCGCCGTGTGTTTTGATATTTTCTCTCTCTCTCCCTCTTGCACTTGCTGTCTTGACCTCTGAATGCTCGGCTATGAAAAGCCAACTGACATTTACTCCTACACTCTAAAAGAAAAGGTGCCTGGAGTATCCTTCAGGGGTTCTTCAAATTGAAACTGTGGGGTAACCCCTAAGTTATTCGAAGAATCCTTGGAAAAGGTTATTCGAAGCACCCCTTATAATGGTTATTCAAAGTACTTTTTGGGGTTAATTTTTTTAACTCCCTGTCCACCTTCCTCCATTATATGTATATATATATTTTTTTTTAAATATTGACAATATTGATTTAAATAATTCATTGTTCATTTAGTGGCACCACAAATATTTACAAAACAATTTACCAAACACAACACGTTACAAAATTGCAAAAAAAAATTATATTGAATGTTTATTTAACTAGGCAAGTCAGTTAAGAACAAATTCTTTTTTTACAATGACGGCCTATCCCGGCACAACCCAGATGATTCTGGGCCAATTGTGTGCCCCCCTATGGGACTCCCAATCACGGCCGGTTGTGATAAAGCCTGGATTCGAACCAGGGACAGTAGTGATGCCTCTTGCACTGAGATGCAGTAACTTCGACCGCTGCACCACTCGGGAGCCATGACCAATGTATATACACTACCGTTCAAAAGTTTGGGGTCACTTAGAAATGTCCTTGTTTTTGAAAGAGAATAACATTTTTTGTCCATTAAAATAACATCAAATTGATCATAAATACAGTGTAGACACTGTTAATGTTGTAAATGACTATTGTAGCTAGAAACTGCAGATTATTTTATGGAATATCTATATAGGTGTACAGAGGCCCATTATCAGTAACCATCACTCCTGTGTTCAAATGGCACGTTGTGTTAGCTAATCGAAGTTTATAATTTTGAGAGGCTAATTGAACCATTTTGCATTTATGTTTGCACAGTCAAAAGCTGTTGTCCTGATTAAAATAAGCAATAAAACTGGCCTTCTTTAGACTAGTTGAGTATCTGCAGCATCAGCATTTGTGGGTTTGATAACAGGCTCAAAATGGCCAGAAACAAAGACCTTTCTTCTGAAACTCGTCAGTCTATTCTTGTTCTGAGAAATGAAGGCTATTCCATGCGAGAAATTGGCAAGAAACTTAAGCTCTCGTACCACGCTGTGTACTACTCCCTTCACAGAACAGCGCAAACTGGCTCTAACCAGAATAGAAAGAGGAGTGAGAGGCCCTGGTGCACAACTGAGCAAGTCCTCAACTGGCAGCTTCATTAAATAGTACCCGCAAAACACCAGTCTAAACGTCAAGCCCCACCGGACTCTTCTGAAGTAGGTACCGTTGATGTGCCAACTTTGTACATGTTGGCACTTGTTGGCTGCCTTTCCTTCACTTTGTGGTCCAACTAATCCCAAACCATCTCAATTGGGTTGAGGTCGGGTGATTGTGGAGGCCAGGTCATCTGATGCAACACCGTCATTCTTCTTCTTGGTCAAATAGCCCTTACACAGTCCTGTTGAAAAACAAATGATAGTCCCACTAATCGCAAACCAGATGGGATGGCGTATCACTGCAGAATGCTGTTGTAGCCATGCTGGTTATGTCACGCCCCGATCTGTTTCACTTGTCCTTGTGATTGTCTCTACCCCCTCCAGGTGTCGCTTATTTTCCCCGGTGTATTTATCCCTGTGTTTCCTGTCTCTGTGCCAGTTCGTCTTGTCTTGTCAAGTTAACCAGCGTGTTTTTCCCGTGCTCCTGCTTTTTCTTATCTCTCTTTCTAGTCCTCCTGGTTTTGACCTTTGCCTGCCCTGACTCTGTACCGGCTGCCTGACTATTCTGCCTGCTCTGACCTTAAGCCTGCCTGCCACTCTGTACCTCCAGGACTCTGACCTTGTTATTAACTTTTTACCTGTTCACGGCCATTCTCTGGCCTGCCCCTTGGATACTAATAAATATCAGAGACTCAAACCATCTGCCTCCCATGTCTGCATCTGGGTCTCGCCCTGTGCCCTTATAGGTTAAGTGTTGCTTGAATTCTAAATAAATCACAGTGTCACCAGCAAAGCACCATCACACCTCCTCCTCCATGCTTCACTGTGGGAACCAGACATGCAGAGATCATCCATTCACCTACTTTGTGTCTCACAAAGAAACGGCGGTTGGAACCAAAAATCTCAAATTTGGACTCAGACCAAAAGGACCAATTTCCCCCGGTCAAACGTCCATTGCTCGTGTTTCTTGGCCCAAGCAAGTCTCTTCTTATTGGTGTCCTTTAGTAGTGGTTATTTCTGCAGCAGAGGTAACTCTGTCTTCTTTTCCTGTGACGGTCCTCATGAGAGCCAGTTTCATCGTATCGCTTGATGGTTTTTGCGACTACACACTTTACATTTTCCGGATTGACTGACCTTCATGTCTTAAAGCAATGATGGACTGTCATTTCTCTTTGGTTATTTGAGCTGTTCTTGCCTTAATATGGACTTGGTCTTTTACCAGCTAGGGCTAACTTTTGTATACCACCCTATCTTGTTACAACACAACTGATTGGCTCAAACGCATTAAGAAGGAAAGAAATTCCACAAATGAACTTTTAACAAGGCACACCTGTTAATTGAAATCCATTCCAGGTGACTACCTCATGATGATGGTTGAGAGAATGCCAAGAGTGTGCAAAGCTGTCATCAAGGCAAAGGGTGGCTACTTTGAAAAAGATCATATATATATATATATTATTTTTTGAAGTACACACACACACACATACATACACATATATATACACATACATACACACATACATACACATACACATACATACACATATATACATACATACACATATATACATACATACACATATATACATACATACACATATATACATACATACACATATACACACATACACATATATACATACATACACATATACACACATACACACACATATATATATATATATACATATAGATAGTAATCATTGGACAATAAATTAGACGATGTACGATCACAAATATCCTACCAACGGGACATAGAAAAACGGTAATATGGTAGGCTTTGTTACTTTGATCCCAGCTCTCTGCAGGTCATTCACTAGGTCCCCCCGTGTGGTTCTGGGATTTTTGCTCACCGTTCTTGTGATCATTTTGACCCCACGGGGTGAGATCTTGCGTGGAGCCCCAGATCGAGGGAGATTATCAGTGGTCTTGTATGTCTTCCATTTCCTAATAATTGCTCCCACAGTTGATTTCTTCAAACCAAGCTGCTTACCTATTGCAGATTCAGTCTTCCCAGCCTGGTGCAGGTCTATAATTTTGTTTCTGGTGTCCTTTGACAGCTCTTTGGTCTTGGCCATAGTGGAGTTTGGAGTGTAACTGTTTGAGGTTGTGGACAGGTGTCTTTTATACTGATAACAAGTTCAAACAGGTGCCATTAATACAGGTAACGAGTGGAGGACAGAGGAGCCTCTTAAAGAAGAAGTTACAGGTCTGTGAGAGCCAGAAATCTTGCTCATTTGTAGGTGACCAAATACTTATTTTCCACCATAATTTGCAAATAAATTCATAAAAAATCCTACAATGTGATTTTCTGGATTTTTTCCCTCATTTTGTCTGTCATAGTTGACGTGTACCTATGATGAAAATTACAGGCCTCTCTCATATTTTTAACCTGTTATGGATAGGGGGCAGTATTTTCACGGCCGGATAAAAAACGTACCCGATTTAAGCAGATTATTACTCCTGCCCAGAAACTAGAATATGCATATAATTAGCTTTGGATAGAAAACACTCCAAAGTTTCTAAAACTGTTTGAATGGTGTCTGTGAGTATAACATAACTCATTTGGCAGGCCAAAACCTGAGAAGATTCCTTACAGGAAGTGCCCACTCTGACCATTTCTTGGCCTTCTACACTCTCTTTATTGAAAACTGAGGATCTCTGCTGTAACGTGACACTTCCTACGGCTCCCATAGGCTCTCAGAAGGTGGCAAAACGGTGAATGATGTCTTTGCAGGCCCTGGCTGAAAAACAGTAGCGCATTTGGATAGTGGTCGATCTGAGAACAATGAGACTGAGGCGCGTGCACGAGGCGACACCATGTTTACTTTCTCTCTCTTTGAACGAAAACAACAACTCCCGGTCGGAATATTATCGCTTTTTTATGAGAAAAATCGCATAAAAATTTATTTTAAACAGCGGTTGACATGCTTCGAAGTACGGTAATGGAATATTTAGATTTTTTTTTGTCACGAAACGCGTCGGGCGCGTAACCCTTCGTCACCCTTCGGATAGTGTCTTGAACGCACAACAAAACGCCGCTATTTGGATATAACTATGGATTATTTGGAACCAAACCAACATTTGTTATTGAAGTAGAAGTCCTGGGAGTGCATTCTGACGAAGAACAGCAAAGGTAATCCAATTTTTCTTATAGTAAATCAGAGTTTGGTGAGGGTCAAACTTGGTGGGTGTCAAAATAGCTAGCCTTTGATGGCGAGCTATCTACTCAGAATATTGCAAAATGTGCTTTCACCGAAAAGCTATTTTAAAATCGGACACCTCGATTGCATAAAGGAGTACTGTATCTATAATTCTTAAAATAATTATGTTTTTTGTGAACGTTTATCGTGAGTAATTTAGTAAATTCACCGGAAGTGTTCGGTGGGAATGCTAGTTCTGAACGTCACATGCTAATGTAAAAAGCTGGTTTTTGATATAAATATGAACTTGATTGAACAAAACATGCATGTATTGTATAACATAATGTCCTAGGCGTGTAATCTGATGAAGATCATCAAAGGTTAGTGCTGCATTTAGCTGTGGTTTTGTTTTTTGTGACATTATATGCTAGCTTGAAAAATGGGTGTCTGATTATTTCTGGCTGGGTACTCTGCTGACATAATCTAATGTTTTGCTTTCGCTGTAAAGCCTTTTTGAAATCGGACAGTGTGGTTAGATAAAGGAGAGTCTTGTCTTTAAAATGGTGTAAAAAAGTTTTATGGTTTTTTTAAGAAATTTGTTATTCACACCACACCTATCATTGGATATTGGAGCAGGTGTTCCGCTAGCAGAACGTCTAGATGTAAGAGGTTAAGTGGGAGAACTTGCACAATTGGTGGCTTACTAAATACTTTTTTGCCCCACTGTATGCTTGCTTCGAGGCAAGCAACACTGAGGCATGCATGAGTGCATCAGCTGTTCCGGATGACTGTGTGATAACGCTCTCCATAGCCGATGTGAGTAAGACCTTCAAACAGGTCAACACTCACAAGGCCGCTGGCCCAGGTGGATTACCAGGACGTGTGCTCCGGGCATGTGCTGACCAACTGGCAGGTGTCTTCACTGACATGTTCAACATGTAGCACTCACATCCATAGCCATGAAGTGCTTTGAAAGGTTGGTAATGGCTCACTTTAACACCATTAGACCCTAGACCCACTCCAATTTGCATACCGCTCAGACAGATCCATTTCACACTGCCCTTTCCCACCTGGACAAAAGGAACACCTACATGAAAATGCTATTCATTGACTACACCTCAGCGTTCAACACCATAGTGCCCTCAAAGCTCATCACTAAGCTAAGGATCCTGGGACTAATCACCTCCCTCTTCAACTGGACCCTGGACTTCCTGACGGGCCTCCCCCAGGTGGTGAGGGTAGGTAGCAACACATCTGCCACTCTGATCCTCAACACTGGAGCCCCTCAGGGGTGCGTGCTCAGTCCCCACCTGTACTCCCTGTTCACCCACGACTGCATGGCCAGGCACGACTTTGACACCATCATAAAGTTTGCAGACGACACGACAGTGGTAGGCCTGATCACAGACAATGACGAGACAGCCTATAAGGTCACCATTGGCCTCATGATGAAAATCCCTGAGTGGTTTCCTTCCTTACTGGGAAGTGAGTTAGGAGGACGCCTGTGTCTTTGCAGTGACTGGTTGTATTGATACACCATCCAAAGTGTAATTAATAACTTCACCATGCTCAAAGGGATATTCCATGTCTGCTTTTTGAATTTTTACCCATCTACAAATAGGTGCTCTTCTTTGCGAGGCACTGGAAAACCTCCCTGGTCTTTGTGGTTGAATCTGTGTTTGAAATTCACTGCTCGACTAAGGGACCTTACAATTCTATGTATGTGTGGGGTACAGAGATGAGGTAGTCATTCAAATCAAGTTCAACACTATTATTTCACACAGAGTTAGTCCATGCAACTTATTATGTGACTTGTTAAGCACATTTTTATCCTGGACTTATTTAGGCTTGCCATAACAAAGGGGTTAAATACATATTGACTCAAGACATTTCAGATTTTCATTTTTAGATGGGGTATTGATTCATGCAGTATTGTGTAGGCCAGTGACAAAAAGCTCAATTTATTTAATTTCAAATTCAGGCTGTAACACAACAAAATCTGGAAAAAGTCGAAGGGTGTGAATACTTTTTTAAGGCACTGTATGATACTGACTTGTAAGACTCTGTGCTATGTCCCTATATGGCCTTGTAGGGGCCCATGATTCAGTACCCTCTGTTCAGTGATGGTCACAGCCCCACCCCACTTTCTGCAGTAGCCTGACAGGCAGCAGGACAGGCCAGGCTAGGTGTTTGTGGTTGGAAAATGGTCTGACTCTGACATGAGGCTGTCTTTCACACAAAATCTTGTTGGATCGGAGTGTGAACCCGCTGGGTGACGGACCCTGTCCTGCCTGCTGTCAGCCTCTCCATGCCGGCCTACAGCCTCACAGCCTGCTGCCTGTAGCTACACAGCCTCTATCTGGCAAGCGCATTCACAGGTAAACAGCAACACCACCTCGTACTGGCCAGCACCATGTCAGTTAAACAGGCTCATTGATACCCTTTTTAAATTGATGGCAAATATTTACATTTACATGACAAATATTTTTAGCATTAGAACATTTATATACATTTTGAAAAGCACAGGAGACAGAATGGAACCTTGGGGGACACCAATTTTCAACTCCACATGGATACATTGCTATCTGTTTGTGAGGTGGTTCTTGAAATGTGACCTAAGAATCAGAATCACGTCATCCTCCTAAAGGCACAGAGCACCTGAAGTCGGTGAATCTGTCCCATAATTCCCTGTGCTCTACGGGCTTTGAGCTGGTCCTGAAGACTCTTCCTCTCCACTGTTTCACACAACTCAATCTGTCTACCATCCGCTGCGGACCCGCTGACCACACTCCTTCAAAACGTCTGACATCAGTACTCCTTTCCTAGATGAACACATGCACACACACACACGAATGCACACACATACACACACACACACACAAATTCAAATAGTTATTCTATCGTGTACTTTCACATTAAGTACACAAACATTAATTGTTTGTCTAAAGCCCTGCATAAACTAATACAGGATCTACAGTAAATATTTACTTAGTAGAGGAAATTTGTCCAGGAAGGGACACGATGAAGAAGAAGAAATGGATAAAAAAATGATAAAGAAGCTTTTAACAGAATTTGTTGAAACAATTGGTTGGGTTTCTGGTAATGAAACTTTTGTTTGTCTGTAAAGTGCTTGTTATCTGTGGTCTGCTAACCAGTAAACCTAAACCATGGGTTTGAGGCAGGCGCCTTGCAAGTTGTGAAAACATTTCACAGGTTGAAACGGAAGTTTGTCATCCACTTATCTGCTGCACAACTTTGCCTTTGGTATTCAAGCTAAGAAGCATGTGCTGATATGGTAGGATACAATGGTTGTATATTAAAGTGTGTACACCATTTGACATAATGGAGAGCTATGGCATGATGGTCTTATTGACTCAAGACATTTTAGATTTTCATTCTTACATTATGGTGTATTGTGTGTAGGCCAGTGACAAAAAGCGCTTGTTTTCTGTGGTCTGCTAACCAGTAAACCTAAACCACGGGTCTGAGGCAGGCACCTCAGGTTGAAAAGGAAGCATGTCATCCACTTATCTGCTGCACAACTTTGCCTTTGGTATTTAACTCAAGAAGCATCTGCTGATATAGTAGTTAGGATACATTGGTTGTATATTAAAGTGTGAACACCATTTGATTTAATGGAGAACTATGGCAAGATGGTCTTCAATAGAGGAACAAATGTAGTGATGGTCCCTGTAAGTAGGATTCATATCAACTAGTAATGTTTAAGCTGGAGGCCAAGCTGAGAACTCAATACTGACATATTGGGTGATAGACATAGTACTAACTGTCTGGTTAAGGGCATACCATGAGATCTGGGATTTGATTGGTCCCTGGCTGAAAATGGAAAAGGAGTCACAGAGAACATGGTTCTGATTGGTTCTTTGTGTGTTTCACCGGATGACTGCTCCCTGACCCACCTGAGTCTTGCAGGAAATAGACTGATGGATGGCAGAGTGGCCACCCTCGCCAGGTGTGTGTTTGTGGTTTCTCTCAATGTATATCACCCTTGTCCTTTTATATTTAGCTGCCTGGGTCTTTTCCAAGTGTCTGCCCTGTACACTACCTCTGGATCATGTGACCTGACTGTCCAGTACTGAGATCTGTAAGTTCTGTGTTTCCTGCTGTTCAGGTGTCGGCCTCTCTGTCTCTCCGTGGTGTATGTGGACCTGTCAGGGAAACAGGCAGGGACCTCAGCGGGACTCCACAGCTTCCTCTCCAGCCAGCGACCTTTGACCTATATGAACCTCCATGCAACCTCCCAACATTTGCTGACGGACTGAAGAAATAGTCAAGCTGAGAAATTATTAAATCAATTTGATCTGTCATGTTCCCCCTAGTATCTTCCCGCAGCCACTGTATCTCCGACTCAACTCTTGGGGTGGAGTGTCATGAGTCTTGCAAGTGAAACAATGTTCACAGCCAACCTGTTGTGAGTTGTAAAGAAACACAGCTTCACACTTTGGTTTCCTTCCTCTTCTCACTGTTTAATATTTCCACAAAGGAGGGTGTTGGGTGAGCATCAAGATACTGTGGTAAAGTTCCTAGTCGCACATCAGTGTTATCACCTTAATGCATCACTATATCACTCAGAGATTGGGCTAAGCCAATTATGGTTAGGATAACTAATTTCATCACCATTTATTGTAATTTCCAATTTCTAAAAAGCAATTACTAAATGGTTTCTGTTAGGGCAACTTGTGGATGGTGCTACTGCCATCTTGTTAACTATTTAAGCATACCCATTTGTGTGAAGTGCTGTATTCACACTATTGCCTTTGGGGACATTTTTTTAAACGTGCACAAACCTTTTCACAGTTTGAATCATGAAGTATGCGTTCATACTGAAATACTTTATAGAGAGTGCAGCATGTGAAAATCATTGGACATGTAGTCTCTTCCCACAGCTAATGTGTCTAACCTATTAGTTTGAGGCAAGCAAGACTTAGACACGCATGTGGTTATACTCTAGTCTAGCTAGAATCCTCTAAGAAGCAGATATATAAACATTACACTACATAAACCTATGTATGTTTAATTTGAGTCTTCCTAAAACTGCAACCCTTCCCAGTTGGCTTTACAGCATTTTTGTATTTTATTTGACCAGTAGACCTGTATTCTTTTAGGAACTCAGTCATGGTCTTACTGTTGGATAAGGTAGTTGTTGTGAAATTGTTAGATATTACTGCACGGTCGGAACTAGAAGCACAAGCATTTCGCTACACTCACATTAACATCTGCTAACCATGTGTATGTGACCAATAAGATTTGATTTGATTTGTTGAGAGTTAGAAAAGTGGAATACACATGGTGTATCTTTTGATGACAGGTTGCAGAGTGATCTCAGGCATTTATATTATGTTATATTAACATTATGCCTTATGTAGATTGTGACGACCCTCCCACTCTGTCTGCCGTATTCTCTCTTTGTTCTTGTTTCCTTATTAGGATGCCGGTGGGCGGAGTTGGAAGGGTCGTCAGCTAAATGGGAAGCACCTGGGCCCGGCTGTGTCCCAGGATAAATGGACCTCTTCCACAGTCATTGGGGAGACTCTCTCCATGCAGACACCTTGTTTTTGGTTGTGCTAGTTATGGTATCTAATAAATATATATTTTTGATGCTCCTTGTCTCCACGTTGTCTCCCTTTTGTTGCGAACTCTGAGCCGGTTCGTAACAAGTGGGAGCTCATCCGGGATCTTGAACTTGTGTTTGGGAGAAAACGTGGAGGTATGTTAAATTGTGCTTTGTTTGTTAGTTTGAGTTTGGTGCTCAGTACTGGTTGCCTTTGGTTGTTTGGTTTGTGTGCTGTGTTGGAGAGAGTACATTGGTTAGTTTCCAGGCCTCTGCCCAGCCTGGAAACGCTTGTTCTGCTCGCTGTTGGGATGTTGGTCTGAGGAGGTGAGTACAATCAGCTGTGTACCTTGGTGGGAGATTTGGATAGGGTAGTGAAACTTACTACCCGGAGCTATAGCCTTTTTCCCCTGAGAGGCTTAGCGACGTGTTTCATTTTTGGAATATGTTGGGCATTGTTAATGTTTGTTATTTTTGTGTGGTGTCTGTGGACTGAGCAGTTGTCTCGGGAGCACATCCGTGGCTTGGTGGAATCTACCAGCGTGCTGGGGGGTTACTTCCTCGCCAGCGGGCTACAGTGCATAATTACCCGCTGCAAATCTGCATGAAGACTAGGGTTGAGTTATTGTAGGTTTTGGGGAAGCTCCATTTCTCATCTCTTTTCTGTGGTGCCCGGTGTGATTGTATTCTCTTGTTGTGGTCTGGTGTGCTCAACTGAATCGTTGGAGTGACTATGAATCGTTGGAGTGACTATGAATCGTTGGAGTGACTATGAATCGTTGGCGTGACTATGAATTGTTGGGAAATGACTGAACCGTTGAGAAGTGACTATGAACCGTTGGGAGATGTTTGCGTTTGTAGCTGATACGGTCTCTTGTGTGCCCTGTTCCTGAGTGTTGTGACTGACCATTGTTTGGTTTTGTCATGTTCTAACTTTCCTGTCTGTTCTCTCCTGGTCTTGTGTTCTCTTTTCCTCTTAAATGTTGCTTCCTGTGCGCAAAGGTTGCTGAGGTCTGGGGAGGTTGGCTGGGGCAAGTGGAAGGTGAACATGTAACCTCTCGTCAATTTGGGACGCAATGGCTGGTACGTTGTTCCGGGGCCCTTGTTGGTCCCCGGTTTTATGGGGGGGTGTGTGACGACCCTCCCACTCTGTCTGCCGTATTCTCTCTTTGTTCTTGTTTCCTTATTAGGATGCCGGTGGGCGGAGTTGGAAGGGTCGTCAGCTAAATGGGAAGCACCTGGGCCCGGCTGTGTCCCAGGATAAATGGACCTCTTCCACAGTCATTGGGAAGACTCTCTCCATGCAGACACCTTGTTTTTGGTTGTGCTAGTTATGGTATCGAATAAATATATATTTTTGATACTCCTTGTCTCCCTTTTGTTGCGAACTCTGAGCCGGTTCGTAACAAGATATACTTACTTCAGTGTGTCTTTGTGGGTGCGGTTATACAGTGCATTCGGAAAGTATTCGGACTTGACTTTTTCCACATTTTTACGTTACAGCCTTATTCTAAATCGAATAAATCGTTTTTTGTCCTCATCAATCTACACACAGTACCCCATAATAACAAAGCAAAAACAAATGTATAAAAAAAAAACAATTATATGAAATATCACATTTACATAAGTATTCAGCACCTTTGGCAGCGATTACAGTCTTGGGTATGACGCTACAAGCTCGGCACACCTGTATTTGGGGAGTTTCTCCTATTCTTCTCTGCAGATCCTCTCAAGCTCTATTAGGTTGGATGGGGAGCGTCGCTGCACAGCTTTTTTCAGGTCTCTCCGGAGATGTTCAATCGGGTTCAAGTCCGGGCTCTGGCTGGGCCACTTGTCCCGAAGCCACTCCTGCATTGTGTTGACTGTGTGCTTAGGGTTGTTGTCCTGTTGGAAAGTGAAACTTCACCCCATTCTGAGGTCCTGAGCACTCTGGAGCAGATTTTCATCAAGGATCTCTCTGTACTTTGCTCCGTTCATTTTCCCTCGATCCTGACTAGTCTCCCAGTCCCTGCCGCTGATAAACATCACCCCAGCATGATGCATGCTTCACCGTAGGGATGGTGCCAGGTTTCCTCCAGATGTGACGCTTGACATTCAGGCCAAAGAATTCAATCTTGGTTTCATCAGACCAGAAAGTCTTGTTTCTCATGTTCTGAGAGTCCTTTAGGTGTTTTTTGTCAAACTCCAAGCGGGCTGTCATGTGCTTTTTACTGAGTAATGGGTTCTGTCAGGCTACTCTACAATAAAGGCCTGATTGGTGAAGTTCTTCGTCACCTCACTGACCAATGCTCTTCTCCCCCGATTGCTCAGTTTGGCTGGGTAGCCAGCTCTAGGAAGAGTCTTGGTGGTTCCAAACTTCTTCCATTTAAGAATGATGGAGGCCACTGTGTTCTTGGGGACCTTAAATGCTGCAGAAATGTTTTGGTACCCTTCCCCAGAACTGTGCCTCGACACAATCCTGTCTCGGAGCTCTACAGACAATTCCTTTGACCTCATGGTTTGGTTTTGCTCTGACATGTACTGTCAAATGTGGGACCTTAGACAGGTGTGTGCCTTTCTAAATCATGTCCAATCAATTTGATTTACCACAGGTGGACTCCAATCAAGTTGTAGAGACATCTCAAGGATGATCAAGTTTGAGTCTCATAGCAAAGGGTCTGAATAATTATGGAATGCACTGACTAAGGTATTTCTGTTTTTTATTTTTATTAAAAGATATTACATTTTTTTCGCTTTGTCCTTGTGTAGATTGAGGGGAAAACAATTATTTAATCAATTTTAGAAAAAGTCTGTAACGTAACAATGTGGAAAAAGTCAACGGGTCTGAATACTTAACGAATGCACTGACTTTCTATGTTTTTGTAAGTGAAACAATGTTACCCCCCAACTTGGTGTGAGCAGTGGCTGAGTTGTATCTCTGATTTAACAGTTAAGTAATACACTTCTTCTGGATGTAAGAGAGAACAAAAGAAAATGCCTGGTCTCATAACTTGCTATGCCCGACCCCCTACCCAAATCTATGTTCTGCTCCATGAATGAATCCAACAAGGTGTACACCGCCATCTTGTATTTTTCAAATCTTCTCTCATTGATTGAGAAAAATTATCTGGTGTTACAATCTTTAGCAAGCGAAAATAGTGTGGTAATTGATCAAATTACAGTTCATCGCATAATGTGTGGAATTGCGGAATCCTGGAGAGGCTGATCTTTACTTTCACTTAGATTAGAATTCACTGTACTTTTTAATCCATGTAGGGAAATTTGATTAGCCGAGACATAAAACAAACGTACAATAACCATATTACCAAATTAAATAATGATCGTCTCTGGCTACATAAGGGATACACATGGTTTACTGTTTATTTGAGGAATATTCTGCGATATCTTAGCTTTACATTACATTTTGTATTAATTTGAAGCTTACTGAAAGCATTATTTAAGCTTTTCTGGTCTTGTTCATTTCTCAACAAAAAAAACTTGTGTTAATTAATACAATCATCCTCAGTGGTGTTTGACTTATTGTCAGTATCACTGGAATTGATTGCCTCAAGTTTTATCCATATGGAATGTGGTGTGATTTCTTTATTAACCTCTACGGGCCACGGGGGCAGTATTGAGAATTTTGAAAGAAATATGTGCCCATTTTTAACTGCCTCCTACACCAACTCAGAAGCTAGGATATGCATATTATTAACACATTCGGATAGAAAACACTCTGAATTTTCTAAAACAGTTTGAATGGTGTCTGTAAGTATAACAAAACTCATATTGCAGGCAAAAACCTGTGAAAAATAGATTTAAAAAAATGAGAATTTTGTGACTGTACTATTTAGTGTCATTGTTTTAAAGATACCACAGTGAGAAAGGATTCAGTTCGCAACTCCTACTGCTTCCACTAGATGTCAACGATCTTTAGAAAGTTGTTGGAAGCATCTGTCATGAATACAGACCGAATTAGAAAGCTTACAAGTTGACACGTCATCACTTCATTTTTTGCGCCTGCGCATGAATCTGAGAAGAGTGCCTTTGTCATTATCGTTTATTCTAGACACTTGATAGGTTGTGTGAAAATATTACTGATGTTTACTGATGTTTCACGTTAAAAATGGAACAAAAGATTAGTGCTAAACAACGTTTGACATGTTTAAACAAACGTAAATAGATTATTTACTAGGTTTTCTTTAGCTTTTCGACGTGACTTTACACTGCCCACCTCATTTTGTGGGAGCCTACTGAACGCTAACTATTTGGACATAAATTATGAACTTTGTCAAAAGAAACCACATTTGTTCTGGACCTGGGATCTCTGGCAGCGCCTTCTGATGGAGATAATCAAAGGTAAGGGGATATTTAGAATGTTATTATCGATATTAGATGATGCTAATGCTAACGGTTTAGCTTAGCTTAGCATATAGCTTATTGTTGTTAGCATAGTACCCAGTTTATGCAAAATGTGATTTCCCAGTAAAGTTATTTTGAGATCTGGCCATTCGGTAGCAATTACGAGATGATAATATATTATTCTTTGAATGACAATATTATAATTTACCAATGTTTTCGAATAGTAATTCCGTGATTTGTAATGCTGGATTCACTGGGTGCATTCGAGCCGAAAAAAATTCTGAATTTCACCGCGACTGTAAATGCTGTTTTTGGATATAAATATGAACTTGATGGAACTAAAAATGCATGTATTGTATAACATAATGTCCTATGAGTGTCATCTGATGCAGATTGTCAAAGGTAAGTGCATAATTCTAGCTAGTTTTCTGTCTGTTGATGCCCTTCTTTGAATTGGCTAAACATTACACGCAGCTATTGTCAATGTACTCTCCTCACATAACCTAACTTTATGCATTCTCCGTAATGCCTCTGAAAATCGGACAGCGTGGTTAGATTTAGGAGATATATCTTTCAAATGGAGGAAAATAGTTGATTATTTGATTTTTTGAAATGATTACTCTTGCAGTTTTGAATTCCCCGCCATGGTCACATGACAATGAATCCCAATACCGGGATAAGATCGGGATAAGATCCTCAACAGGTTTTAAACCCCAAGAGTCAATGGCCGGAAAAACGTTTTTTAAAGGTAGACTCAACGATACGACATAGATTCACAAAGTTAACAGCATAGTGGGTCAATTTCCGCAAAACAACTAAGAGCATTGAAGCACGATGCTAAACTTCTCTGCTGTTTTGGTCCCGTGGCTACCACGTTCTAAATCGTCTGTCCTCGGTTGCAACACTCGCTACCGAGTTCCGAACTGCCTCTGGAAACAACGTCAGCACAAAAACTGTAGGTTGGGAGCTTCATGAAATGGGTTTCCATGGCCAGCAGCCGCACACAAGCCTAAGATCACCATGCACAATGCCAAGCCTCGGCTGGAGTGGTGTAAAGCTCGCCACCATTGGACTCTGATGCAGTGGAAACGCGTTCGCTGGAGTAAACCACAAACACTGATATAACATTTGTTTTGTCCATGATGTTATCCTGAGCTTTCCAATATCTCAGATGCATTTCAGACACTTCAAAACTGTTATAAAATGGATTTCTATAGCAGTAGGGGCAAAATCTTCATCAAATAATTGTTCTATATATATATACCTACAGGTGTCCTGAAATACAAATTAAAATAGCTAAATGGTCCATGTTTTTACTATCTTAAAACACTCCATATCTTAGCTTAGTAAATATAGCCCTAAATGTATCACTTGTAAGCTAGCTGAACAAGTTTTAATCCATATGTCAGTGTGGTGTATTCAGCTGGAAACATACACTGATTATCCAAAAAATTAAGAACACCTGCTCTTTCCAACACATACAGTACATTGCTTAATTTGTAATTGACTAACTAAAATGTAATTAAAATTAATATTAGACTGTGTCGAGATGGAAAAAGGTGATTATGAAGATTGCTCCTCATCAGTATGTACTCTAGGTCTAAACCACAAGAAAATATTAAGTTCTTCCAAGTAACATCCTGTTGACTTGTAAGGGTTGTGTCTTGTGGTTAATGTGAGTTGTACTATCAATAGATTCTAGGTGGAGTTTGTATAGGGGGCTGTGGATAGAGGGGCTTCTATAAAGAAAGGGGCTTGTCTGGTTCGTAAGTCACTTTACCAAATCCCAACACGACTTTTACTCTTCACATCTCTACCACCACAAATCATGAAGACATCTCTGGTCCTCCTTGCCCTCAGTCTGCTGGCTTGTTCAGGTGAGATTTTATTTATTTAACTCAAGTAGTAACTACTGTATATGCAGCACATACATTGGGTCAGGGTGCAAGGGGAACTGTGGGTAGGGGGCCTAAATCAACTCCAAGTTCACCTTTGGTTTCAGAACCATACAAGTGAAGTACCCATCACTTGAGTGCCTGTTGTATATTTTTTTCTTCACAGTTTGGGAAATCCATGGGCAATGCCAAGAGGTTGACCTTGATGACCAGGAAGACCAGGAAGTAGTGGAAGCACAGACGGAAAAGCGCATGGTAACAGTATGCTATGGTCAAAATGTTATGAACTAGCAGAAAGTGTAGACATTTCTGCAACTTCCTATTAGAATACTCAACCTGCTACTGTGTAACAGAACTTAACCATAGAAGTAAATATAACTAAAGACATGCAATGACTGAAGAAACTATTGTCCAACCTGACTTTCACTCTCACATTACATATTCAAATGTACTTACACCATAACACTGAATACATCACACCATAATTTAATTAAATAATAATTTGGCGGGGTGCTTATATTTGTATTGTTGCACAAAAGTGTGTAATGGCAATGTATTTTTTTTTAGCATATCCCAACTCCACCTGAGACACCCACAGGGAGTGGGGTCACGGCCAGGGTCGCCATTGTACAGAGCCCCTAAAGCAATTAGGTTTAAGTGCCTTGCTCAGGGGCACAGCGACCGATTATTACAAAAAAATTAAAAATTCTTGTTTGTTTGTGCTTTCCAAAGGCAAAACAGCTAAAGGGGACCTGCTGGGTGTGTAAGTGGGCACTGAACAAAGTGAAGAAATCCATCTCCACTTCCTCTAGCCAGGTAGCTACCATAGCATTACAATTCATAAGAGTGTCCTTTCATGAAATTGCACTATTTACTATTTACTGTGATATTTCTCTGAAAATGTCAACTGTCATCCGTAGGAGACACTAAAGCAGAAGCTACTGTCTGTTTGCGATAACGTTGGCTTTCTAAAGTCTATGTGTAAAGGCCTGATGAAAAAACACTTGTGGGTGCTGATTGAGGAGCTTAGCACAAGCGATGATGTGAGGACCATCTGTGTTAACATTAAGGCCTGCAAGTGAGTACAAGAAACCATTTGACATACTCTTTAGTCACTGTTCAGACAACTAAAGAGTATAACGATGATCACTTGTGCTTGATAATTTAAACACTATTGAGTAGAATGTATTCATTGATATGAAAATATCTGGTTATGTATTCCGATCTTCCACTCATGTAATCTTTTTGTGCATCTTTAGACAAAAGGAAGTTTTGGACCTGAGCTACTGACCAAGCAGCCAGTATCCAGAATCCAAATTGAGAAGATGGATGTTCAGGTGTCAAGACAATGCTATGCTGCCAGCATCTTGCTCTTTCTTTTTCAAACTAGTCACAACACAAGCATATAAATGGATGATGAAATTATTGAAATGATTATGTTCTGAAATAATGTTTTGGGAACATGTATTATAATTAAGCAATAAGGCCAGAGGACTGTTCTTATTCACCATGCTATGCAGATTGCCTGGATACATCCCTTAGCTGTGGTATAATGGCCCTGTAACACAAACCCCAGAGGTGCCTTGTTGCTATTATAAACAGGTTACCAATGTAATTAGAAAAGTAAGTCATTTGATTTGCGTCATACCCGTGGTATATTGTCTCATATACCACGGCTTTCAGCCAATCAACATCCAGGGCTCGAATGATCCAGTTTATAATAGTGTAGTTATCAGTCATAAACTGCAGTACATTTTGTATCATCTACAAATGTAAATCTTTTGCTATTTTAGTCCAAAATGATGAACATTTTTAATGTTTGTTTGAACTTTTTGTCTGGGCAAAAAATAAACCTCAATTGATAGTACAACTACAACTCTTCTTTGACACCTCTAACATTACTCTAGAAATGTATCTAATTGGAGCTTTTACTGATTAACATATCGTGATAAAGCATTTAATTACAATGTCTAGGAACTCATGTTGGCATTTTGGCTACCTTTTTTATTTAGAATCTCAGTTTTCTGTAAAAAAAATCTTCATTGTTTGGTACGTTGCTTGAAGTAACTTATCCAACAAATAACTGTCAAGTGTTTTCAGATTTCTATGAAATATGACTTACAATTAATAACAATATGAGTGAAATAGTTTTCCTTCCAAAAATGTTTTATTAAGTATGTTAAAAAAGCAGCTTTTCTGTGAATGGTGTGGGTGTACCCAACAACAGAATGGTGTGGGCGTACCCCACCAACAGAATGGTGTGGGCGTACCCCAACAACAGAATGGTGTGGCCGTATACCGGTCATTACACATTTTAATGCGAGTTGACTACTGATTGGCCAGCTTATCCTCCTCAGGGAGATGATATCATGTTCTATGAGGAAATAGCAAGCATTTTTTGAAAGGTCTGTTTGAGATACAAGTTTGAGATTGGGTTTTTGAAGATTTTTTTATCCAATTTATGCTTTTGCTACAAATATGAGTATGGGTTGAGACAACAACATTAGTTGAGTATGAGTTAACCTCTCCCGGATCAGTGTCCCCCCCGCGAGATGGTTGAGCTAACATTGGCTAATGTGATTACCATGAGGGTGTAAGTAACAAGAAAATTTCCCAGGACATAGACATATCTGATAAGAGCAAAAAGCTTGTTAATCTAACTGCACATTTACAGTAGCAATTACAGTGAAAGAATACCATGCTATTGTTTGAGGAAAGTGCACAGTTATGAACTTGAAATTAGGCACAATTGGGCAATCTTGATACAACATTTTGAACAGAAATGCCATTGTTCATTGAATCAGTCTAAAACTTTGCACATACACTGCTGGCATCTAGTGGCCAAAATCTAAATTGCGCTTAACCTGGAATAGTACATTATGGTCTTTGTCTTGCATTGCAAAGATAATGGGACAAATCTATACACCAGTCTCAACGTCAACAGTGAAGAGGCGACTCCGGGATGCTGGCCTTCTAGGCAGAGTTGCAAAGAAAAAGCCATATCTCAGACTGGCCAATAAAAAGAAAAGATTAAGATGGGAAAAAGAGCACAGACACTGGACAGAGGAACTCTGCCTAGAAGGCCAGCATCCCGAAGTTGCCTCTTCACTGTTGACATTGAGACTGGTGTTTTGCAGGTACTATTTAATGAAGCTGCCAGTTGAGGACTTGTGAGGCGTCTGTTACTCAAACTAGACACTCTAATGTACTTGTCCTTTTGCTCAGTCGTGCACCACAGCCTCCCACTCCTCGTTCTATTCTGGTTAGAGCCAATTTGCGCTGTTCTGTGAAGGGAGTAGTACACAGCGTTGTCCGAGATCTTCAGTTTCATGGTAATTTCTCACATGGAATAGCCTTCATTTCTCAGAACAAGAATAGACTGATGAGTTACAGAAGGTCTTTGTTTCTGGCCATTTTGAGCCCGTAATCAAACCCACAAATGCTGATGCTCCAGATACTCAACTATTCGAAAGAAGGCCAGTTTTATTGCTTCTTTAATCAGGACAGCAGTTTTCCGATGAGTACCGCAACTTCCTGTTTCCATCGCAACTGTCATGATTGTTTTTTTATACAGTATGACTTTACTCACATAAAAACTGTGGATAGAAACGTGGTTACAGATACAGAATAATCATACGTTTTATATGTTTCACACTCTTTAATAATAAATATCGTGCAAATATGACCTTTGTAGTGTAAGTGTCAGAATGGCACAATTTCAACCTTCAAGAGCTGTGACCCCTCTGAAAACTGCACACTTTACCCCCCGGTTTCCAACCCACACAGAAACACAGTACAATCAAAATAGGTTATTGTCTAAATTAATGGCAATATAGCAAATATATATACACTACTGTTCAAACGTTTCTCAAAAATGTCTCTCATTGATGCAAGGGCAAGGCCCAGAGTGACCAGAGTTTTTAAATAAAGTTAATTGTGGAGAAGGTTGATTCACAGGAGTATGTGCAGCCAAACATGGTCAGGATGTATAGTGCCAGTATCTTGAGAACAGGGACATCAGCTGCAGGTACCATCTTTCCCCAGAAAGTAACAGGGTCACAATCACCAGCCTGCTCCTTCAAAGACACATTTTTTTGCAGCTCAATCAACTCCATTTCATCTACCAATCTGAAGATCTGACAACTTTGTCACATTTGTGACCAAGAAGGGGTTCTGGATGAGCGGCAGCAGTTCTCTTCCAACAGTGAAGTCATCAAAGCGTGCCTTGAAGTTATCCATCAGCTTCTGGATTACATCTACATGGTTGTGAACATATTTGTCTCCCTGCGTTGCACCAGATGATTGGGGAGGTGGACAAGTTCTCCCTGGAGATCATTATTGAAAAGCTCCAATTTCTTCTGGAAAGCCCGGACTGCTGTTATCATATCACACACTGTGTTGTCCCGTCCCTGCAGCTTAACATTCAGTTGATTAAGGTGTGATGTAATGTCTGTCAAAAATGCAACTGTTTCTATCTTCTCATCTGCCAAAAACTCAGAAAACGTAGTTGCCTTGTCACTCTTCTGCTCTGATAAGAAAGCTTTGTTTTCATCCTGAATGTCCCAAAAGCATTCCAAAACCCCGCCTTTGCTGAGCCATCTGACATTGTTGTGCAGTAGTAAGTCATCAAAACTGGCATTGGCCTCTGTCAGAATGCCTCGTAGAAGGCGATGTTGTGGGGATGATGTTCATCAGTTTTGTCATCATTGTCATGACCTCAGAATACTATTTTCCCAGACTGGCACACAGGACAGATTGATGGATGATACAGTGATATGATGTCAAATGTACAACCAGTCCCATCCATCTTCCTATCATGGCTGGAGCTCCATCTGTGGTGATGGAGACCACTGACTTCAGATCTCTCCCCCTTTTTGTCAGCATCCCTTTGATGGCCTCATGGATATCCTCTCCCTGTGTGTGTGCTTCTATATTTGTTAGGCCCAACAGCTCCTCACAGAATTCCTTCTTTGTTTCAGTATACAATCTGACAAACACCAGAAGCTGGGAATTATCAATGTTATCTGTTGATTCATCCACAGCTAATGAAATGCATGGTGCATTCTGAATGACCTTATCAAATTGTGAAGTATCTGTTGCTGTAAGGACGGTAAATATTCTACTGTGTAGTTAATGTTTCTACACTCTTTGTTCCAGTCCCTGCTGCTCCTGCGCCCTTTGGCGCTCCGCAGGACAGTCAGCTCTTTGATACAGTGAACTAAGAGCGTCTGAACCCCACCGTAGGGCGCTATTTATCCACCAACGGCCAGTCATAAACAGTCAGTTGTTGTAAGGCAGTTTTATAAGTGAGGCACTGTATCTATTGACAAATAATCTGTCTGTCTGTCTTTGTCTCTCTGTTTGTCTTCCTCAGGATGAAAGCAGCTCCTCTGACCACAGACTTGGAAAGTTCTGTCAACCCTCTGCAGGCTGTTTGACCACGCCTACGTTTCCCAGCAGCCCCCACTCCACAGGAAGTGCCCCCAGTCAGGAAACAAGCTCTTCTGTTCCTGAAACGAGATATGCTGTGGCGCCCTCTGTCTTCGGCAAGGAGGAGTACAACAGTGCCAAGACCCGCCGCCCAGAACCTATCGCAGCCGCGGTTCAGCAGCACGCCGGCAGTGTCATCCAGTAGCAGGCCAGACCTTGTTCCTGAGGAGGAATATCTGATAGACGATTGGCTGGACGGTGATATGGGCGATGTTCAGCCAAAGAAGAAGAGGAGAGTGGGGGAGGAGCAGAACTGATGACACACGCACATACAGCCATCCCTGTACTTCCCTGTAGGACCCATATCGAAGCAGAAGTAGCCCAAGTAGATCCACCCTTTCATTTCCTTCCTTCTTTCTCTCATATCATTTTGCTGAGTGACTTAAGTTTCCGTTTTGCTTGGCAAAACCTTGGGAGTCTTGAATGGCACTTGAAAATGAGATACTAATGTTTAATGTAACTATGAACTATAAGGAGCATTAGTAGCCAGTTGAACCACAACCTGTGTTTTTTCTCTCTCGTTCTGCAGTGTCGTTGTCGTCCAGTAGGGGTTTCTCTCTAAGGAAGACTGGCGACGACCCCCGACCCTCCACATCACCCCAGACCCACCACAGAACTCATCAGGTCAGAGAGATCAAGTGAGAGCTGACCTGGGTTCAAATACCATTTAAACATTTTTAATACTTTGAGCATTTGCTTTAGCCTGCCTGCAGTGCCAGGTGTGCAGGATTTGGATACTATATGCAGCCGTTTTTATCTCATTATCAAATTATTTCTGGGTAACAACTAAGTACCTTACCTGTGATTGTTTTACATTAAAATGGTCAAAAAGAACCAAAAATAGCTTCTTAGCAAAGAGCAATTTCTCAAGCAATAATTTTTCTAGGACTGTCTGGGAGTGGTCTGAGTGAGGAGGGGGTAAATGTATAACTAGCAGTTATTGGTTGTGACGTGTGGAACTCTCTTTCTTATTGGTCTATTAACTAATTTATCGCCTGGTGACGTCACCATCCAGATCAAAACCCCATCCCACAAAGATAGCTTGAAATTTCAGGCAGTCTTTTGAAACATCTCTTACACTAAAAGGGCGTTATAATAATTTTCACAATTTCACAGTATTATTCCAACCTCATAGTGTGGAAATATATATAAAACAGAGGAAAATCAAGATTTTGACTGCACTGGGCATCAAACGAATTAACATAATAAAACAATCCCTATCAATATCCATCTGTTTAAGATAGAGATATAATTTTTTCGTATAGGATCAGTCCACCACATCAGCTGTCGGCCTTCCGCATCTGCGGTGGAAAGTGGCAGAGATACAGTACAGCACTGTTTGTCAGACCAGGAGACATCCTGAAAATCGATTTTGCCACGAAAACGTCTATAGCGTCCGAAAGGTTTGGCCTACTAACATAACTCTCTATGGAAAGATGAGAGTGCCACGAAAACGATGGTGTTTTCCACTTTGATCTACAACCCCCTAAAGCCCCACCGGAATCTTCTGAAGTAGGTACCGCCGATGTGCCAAATTTTGTCTGTAGCGTCCGAACCGTTTGGGTTCAAACTAATATCACCCCAATCACGAATTTTATGGATATATTGGAACTAGTGGATACATGGCGGCTTAAATATCCAGACCTAGTGAGATATACATGGCGGAGGCTCAATCAAGATAGTCGCCTTGAGTACTTTCTTATTTCATTCTCGTTGGCATCAAAAATTAAAAACATGTTGATAGGTGACGAATGCAGTCGGCCCTTTAAATAATAGGCATATACAGTACATTACTCTTACTGTCACAACGTCCACAGAAGGTGGCGCCTCTCCCCGGTCGGGCGGCGCTCGGCGCTCGTCATCGCCGGCCTACTAGCTGCCACCAATCTCCTTTTCTGTTTCATTTGGTAATGTCTGTTTAGGTTAGCACCTGTTTTGTGTTTATTCATTAGTGGGGTATTTAGTCTGTCTGTTTTTGGTTTGGGGTTGTGCGGGATTGTTTCGTGTCATTTTGTTGGAGGTTGGGGATTTGTTTTCCTCTGCCGTTACGCTTTATGCATTGGGGTTTGCTGGGCTGCGTCCCGACTCATTTCGGACTGTTACTTATCGTTGGAGTTTTATACCCTACCTTGTTTTTTTTCGGCACTCTGGACTGTATTCATTAAAACGTGTTTCCACGTACCTTAGTCTCCTGCGCCTGACTTCACCCCTCCTGCATGATCGAATCATATGACACTTACATAATTTCCACAAAGGTGAGGATATATTAGACATTTTGAATATAACCTACAGTACCAGTCAAAAGTTTGGACACACTTACTCATTCAAGGGTTTTTCTTTATTTTTACTATTTTCTACATTGTAGAATAATAGTGAAGATATCAAAACTATGAAATAACACATGTAGTAACCAAAAAAGTGTTAAACAAATCAAAATATATTTTATATTTGAGATTCTTCAAAGTAGCCACCCTTTGCCTTGATGACAGCTTTGCACACTCTTTGCATTCTCTCAACCAGCTTCATGAGGAATGCTTTTCCAACAGTCTTGAAGGAGTTCCCACATATGCTGAGCACTTGTTGGCTGCTTTTCCATCACTCTGCGGTCCAACTCATCCAAACCATTTCAATTGGGTTGAGGTCGGGTGATTGTCCCAAAAGCATTCCAAAACCCCGCCTTTGCTGAGCCATCTGACATTGTTGTGCAGTAGTAAGTCATCAAAACTGGCATTGGCCTCTGTCAGAATGCCTCGTAGAAGGCGATGTTGTGGGGATGATGTTCATCAGTTTTGTCATCATTGTCATGACCTCAGAATACTATTTTCCCAGACTGGCACACAGGACAGATTGATGGATGATACAGTGATATGATGTCAAATCTACAACCAGTCCCATCCATCTTCCTATCATGGCTGGAGCTCCATCTGTGGTGATGGAGACCACTGACTTCAGATCTCTCCCCCTTTTTGTGGAGGCCAGGTCATCTGAATCAGCACTATCAATCTCCTTCTTGGTCAAATAGCCCTTACACAGTCCTATTGAAAAACAAATGATAGTCCCACTAAGCGCAAACCAGATGGGATGGCGTATCACTGCAGAATACTGTGGTAGCCATGCTGGTTAAGTGTGCCCTGAATTCTAAATAAATCAGTGTCACCAGCAAAGCACCATCACACCTCCTCCTCCATGCTTCACTGTGGGAACCACACATGCGGAGATCATCCGTTCACCTACTCTGCGTGTTCACAAAGACAGATCGGTTGGAACCAAAAATCTAAAATTTGGACTCATCAGACCAACGGACAGATTTCCACTGGTCTAATGTCCATTGCTCATGTTTCTTGGCCCAAGCAAGTCTCTTCTTCATATTGGTGTCCTTAAGTAGAGCCAGTTTCATCAAAGCGCTTCATGGTTTTTGTGAATGCACTTGAAGTTCTTTACATTTTCCAGATTGACTGACCTTCATGTCTTAAAGTAATGATGGACTGTAATTTCGCTTTGATCTTATTTGAGCTGTTCTTGCCATAATATGGACTTGGTCTTTTACCAAATAAGCTAACTTCTGTATACCACCCCTACATTGTCACAACACAACTGATTGGCTCAAACCATTTAAGAAGGAAAGAAATTCCACAAATTAACTTATAACAAAACTAATCTGTTAATTGAAATTCCTTCCAGATAACTACCTCGTGAAGCTGGTTGAGAGAATGCCAAGAGTGTGCAAAGCTGTCATCAAGGCAAAGGGTGGCTACTTTGAAAAATCTCAAATCAACAATATACACTGCTCAAAAAAATAAAGGGAACACTTAAACAACACATCCTAGATCTGAATGAAAGAAATAATCTTATTAAATACTTTTTTCTTTACATAGTTGAATGTGCTGACAACAAAATCACACTAAAATAATCAATGGAAATCCAATTTATCAACCCATGGAGGTCTGGATTTGGAGTCACACTCAAAATTAAAGTGGAAAACCACACTACAGGCTGATCCAACTTTGATGTAATGTCCTTAAAACAAGTCAAAATGAGGCTCAGTAGTGTGTGTGGCCGCCACGTGCCTGTATGACCTCCCTACAACGCCTGGGCATGCTCCTGATGAGGTGGCGGATGGTCTCCTGAGGGATCTCCTCCCAGACCTGGACTAAAGCATCCGCCAACTCCTGGACAGTGTGTGGTGCAATGTGGCGTTGGTGGATGGAGCGAGACATGATGTCCCAGATGTGCTCAATTGGATTCAGGTCTGGGGAACGGGCGGGCCAGTCCATAGCATCAATGGTTTCCTCTTGCAGGAACTGCTGACACACTCCAGCCACATGAGGTCTAGCATTGTCTTGCATTAGGAGGAACCCAGGGCCAACCGCACCAGCATATGGTCTCACAAGGGGTCTGAGGATCTCATCTCGGTACCTAATGGTAGTCAGGCTACCTCTGGCGAGCACATGGAGGGCTGTGCGGCCCCCCAAAGAAATGCCACCCCACACCATGACTGACCCACCGCCAAACCGGTCATGCTGGAGGATGTTGCAGGCAGCAGAACGTTCTCCACGGCGTCTACAGACTCTGTCACATCTGTCACGTGCTCAGTGTGAACCTGCTTTCATCTGTGAAGAGCACAGGGCGCCAGTGGCGAATTTGCCAATCTTGGTGTTCTCTGGCAAATGCCAAACGTCCTGCACGGTGTTGGGCTGTAAGCACAACCCCCACCTGTGGAAGTCGGGCCCTCATACCACCCTCATGGAGTCTGTTTCTGACCGTTGGAGCAGACACATGCACATTTGTGGCCTGCTGGAGGTCATTTTGCAGGACTCTAGCAGTGCTCCTCCTGCTCCTCCTTGCACAAAGGCGGAGGTAGCGGTCCTGCTGCTGGGTTGTTGCCCTCTACGGCCTCCTCCACGTCTCCTCATGTACTGGCCTGTCTCCTGGTAGCGCCTCCATGCTCTGGACACTACGTTGACAGACACAGCAAACCTTCTTGCCACAGCTCGCACTGATGTGCCATCCTGGATGAGCTGCACTACCTGAGCCACTTGTGTGGATTGTTGACTCCGTCTCATGCTACCACTAGAGTGAAAGCACCGCCAGCATTCAAAAGTGACCAAAACATCAGCCAGGGAGCATAGGAACTCAGAAGTGGTCTGTGGTCACCACCGGCAGAACCACTCCTTTATTAGGGGTGTCTTGCTTATTGCCTATAATTTTCACCTGTCTATTCCATTTGCACAACAGCATGTGAAATGTATTGTCAATCAGTGTTGCTTCCTAAGTGGACAGTTTGATTTCACAGAGGTGTGATTGACTTGGAGTTACATTTTGTTGTTCAAGTGTTCCCTTTATTTTTTTGAGCAGTATATTTTAATTTGTTAACACTTTTTTTGGTTACTACATGATGTGTTATTTCATAGTTTTGATGTCTTCAATATTATTTTTACAAATTAAGAAAAACCCTGGAATGAGTAGGTGTGTCCAAACTTTTGACTGGTACTGTATATTTCCTGAGCTTTCTTATATATCCTAGATATAGGACAGACACTTTAAAACCTTATTTCTTATGATAGATTGTATTTACTGTCTGTCTTGCCATTATGAAAGTGTTATTCAATGTCTTTCTATGGGCTATAGTAGTAAAGGGCAAATTCATTATTTTATCAAAAACGTGTTGTATATACTTTTTTTTATACCTACAGGGGCCCTAAAATTCAAAATCAAATAGAAAAAGGATCCATGGTATGACCATCTTAAAACAATTCCATATGTTAGCTTAGACTTTTAGGGGTTCTAAGTTTCTGTTTTGTTTGCCATGTAAGATCCCTGTGTCTTAAATGGCATGTGACTAATGTACAAACGTACTAGCTGATGGAGACTGATCAATACAAAGTTTTGTCCTCCTATTATTTTTGGTTGAAGTTTGGTTTAAAAGTATAAAGCAACCAGAATGGAGAAAGCATATTAAAACCACTTAAGAATATATTTGTTGCCATCCTATTGACATGCACTACCCATAATGCATATTTATAACTTTTATTATTCTGAAAAATCAAATACCATCAAAATTGAATAAAGTACTGTGATATTATTTTGTCCATATCACCCAGCTCTACAGAGAGGGCAGCTGGTCATAGAGCCCCACAGTAACTGACGCCTATGATCCCGACCTTCCACGCCACTCCAGACCCACCACAGCACTCAGCAGGTCCGTAGATCGACTGAGACCCGACCTGGGTTCATATACTATTTACAATATTTACCTTTAGCATTTTCTTTCGTCAGCCTGGAGTGCCAGGTGGGCAGGGTTTTCACTTTTGGTGCCATGAGCCATTTTGTATTTTGCATCATTGGATATGTAGTGTATGTGAACGACTGGGTAGTTACTAGTTTCTAACATAGAAATATAATTATTAGACTGGTTCACCCATCACAGATCATTGACTTGAATGGGGATTTCTGTTCTAGTAGTTATTTTTCTATGGTTTCTAAAATACATTCCTCTGCCTTTCAACCGGAGGTCCCACACCAGATAGTGGCTGCGCCAATGCCTATGTCAATTCCTGCAATCAGAATGCGGGTCAGGGTTCAAGATAACGTGTTTCTGATCCCAGTACCACATAGGTTAGTGTATTTGTGTCTTCTTGCATGTATGTGTGAAAGAGAGTGAATGTTTAAAGTGGTTTGTTAGTCACTTGGGGGCACTTTTGGCCTTGCTTGAGATTTAACTCTGGCTTTTATAATAAGGGTGTGTGTCAGTGTGTGTTTGTGTGCTCGCTTGTGTGTGAGCAAGCGACCCAGCGTTACTACAAGGCCTGTGGCCTCCTGCCACGCATCTCACTGCAGAAAGAGGGCGCTCTGCTCTCCCCCCAGGACCTGCTGCAGGCTGTTCTCCACATCAATGAAGAGGTGAGGCCAAACCCCTAACCACTGACACAGGGTCAGATCTTTTTCCATTCTTCTAATTGTTCATTTTAAGAGTAAGGGTAATCTGATCCTAGGGGAAAACTTCTACCTTAAGTGAAACTGTTGATGGTAATTATGATGTGGGTGATGATGTTCACTGCAGGTCCTAGCTGAGGTGTGTTTGTGGGAACTCACCCCTGTTTCTGAGCAATACAAGCAGGCCTGTCACAGCCTGGCAGTGGGTGATGTACCTAATGACCACAGCTGCTACCGCCCTTCTATATTTCCTGCCACAGAGATGTCTAAATAATACATTGATCCAAGAGTTTTGGATCAAAATTACCTTCTGTCCTTAAAGTACTTTTAGGAAATATTTCTGGTTTAAGGAGGTGGCGAACGCATTGGAAGAGCATCCTCAAACTGCTTTACTTAGATAGTTTGTATAAACTTAATGTCATTTTTCAAGTAGTTGATATTATTTGCTGGTAAATTACTTTCAGCTGGAAAGCAAGTGAAGCTATGAAAGTCAGGCCTTTGTGTTTTTGCGTCCCTAAATGTTGTTTCAGAAGCATCTGCACCCCACCAATACAAACTCTATGGGAAACATAGACATACAGTGCCTTCAGAAAGTATTCATACCGCTTGACTTATTCCACATTTTGTTTTGTTACAATCTGAATTCAAAATGGATTAAATAAAAATGAATTCTCACCCATCAACACACAATGCCCCATAATGACAAAGTGAAGACATGTTTATAGACATTTTTGCTAATTTATTGAAAATGAAATATAGAAATATCTAATTTACATATATATTCACACCCCTAAGTCAATACATCACCTTTGGCAGCAATTACAGCTGTGAGTCTTTCTGGGTAAGTCTTTAAGAGCTTTGCACACCTGGATTGTACAATATTTGCCCATTATTCTTTTTTTTAAAATTCAGGCTCTGTCAAATTGGTTGTTGTCTTGTTAAGCAACTCCAATGTAGATTTGACATTTTGTAATAGGTTATTGTCCTGCTGAAAGGTTAATTTATCTCCCAGTGTCTGGTGGAAAGCAGACTGAACCAGGTTTTCCTCTAGGATTTTGCCTGTGCTGAGCTCTATTCCATTTCTTTTTTTTATCCTGAAAACTGTTACATTTATACCCATAAAAGGATGCAGCCAACACTGCTTGGAGATTTGGAGAGTGGCACTCAGTAATGTGTTGTATTTGAATTGTCCCAAACATAACACTTTGCATTCAGGACAAAAACTGAATTGCTTTGCCACATTTTTTGCAGTGTTGCTTTAGTGCCTTGTTGCAAAAAGGATGCATGTTTTGGAATATTTTTTATTCTGTACAGGCTTCCTCCTTTTCACTCTGTCAATTAGTATTGTGGATTAACTACAATGTTGTTGATCCATCCTCAGTTTTTTCCTATCATAGCCATTCAACTCTGCAACTGTTTTAAGGTCACCATTGGCCTCATGATGAAATCCCTGATGTCACGTTGGTATGAAGAGATTCTGGAGACAGACGCAGGAATGCGTAACAGGGGCTTTTATTAAGCCCAAATTACGCTGTGCCATGTAAGGGCACGGGGACGAAGACCAAACAACCACATAACAAAAACACAGGGTTGAAACCCAAACAAAAGAGCGAGGATGTCACGACTTCCGCCGAAGTCGGTCCCTCTCCTTGTTCGGGCGGCGTTTGGCGGTCGACGTCACCGGCCTTCTTGCCATCGCCGATCCACTTTTCATTTGTTTTGTTTTTGTCTTACACACCTGGTTTCAATCCCCCAATTACCTGTTCATTATTTCACCTTCTGTTCCCCCATGTTTGTTTGTGAGTGATTGTTTCTATGTAGGCAGGTCCGTTATTGTTGGCTCTGTTTTTGTATTGCATTTATTATATGTTGAGTAAAATATGTTTATTTACTCATATCTGCTGTCCTGCGCCTGACTCCTATACACCAGCTACACATAGACCTCCTGACAGAGGAGTACCTCGAATAAATAACACACGAGCACAATGAATAACACACGGGACGAGACCCGTAATCATCTGCGCAATCCACAAGGGCACGAAAGCCCAAAACACACAGCACAGGTACTCACACGCACCAACATACATTGTAATAATAATAGACAGACCAATGGAAACTAAAGGGCACATTTATACAAGTACTAATCAGTGGGAATAGGGGATAGGTGTGCGTAATGAAAGTTCCGGAGGGATCCATGACAGTACCCCCGCCCCTGATGTGCTGCACCAGCAGCGCAACGACATCAGTCTCGAGGGCGATCACAGGAACGCATTGAGGGTCGATCAGGACCCGATTCAGCTGCCGAAGTAGCGTCGTCGTCGGACGGGCCAGTTGCTGCTGCCGAAGTTGCATCGGACGGACCGGTTGTGGCGGCGTCGGATGGGCCAGTTGTGGCTGCTGAAATGACGTTGTCGGACGGACCCTTTGTGGCGACGTCGGATGGCCCAGTTGCAGCTGCCGAAGTTGCGGCGGCTCCGGACAGACCAGTTGCAGCGTCGTTGGACGGGCCATTCCCGCTGTCTCCCTAAATGGTAAATTATTCTGTCGCGTTGGTATGAAGAGATTCGGAAGACAGATGCAGGAATAGGTAATAGGGTTTTTTATTAAGCCCAAATTACGGCGTGCCATGTAAAGGCACGCGGACGAAGACCAAACAAACACGTAACAAAAACACAGGGTTGAAACCCCAAAAGAAGAGTGAGGAGTACCTCGAATAAATAACACTCGCGTACAATGATTAACGCACGGGATGAGACCTGTAATCATCTGCGCAATCCACAAGGGCATGAAAGCCCAAAACACACAGCACAGGTACTCACACGCACCAACAGACATTAGAACAATAATCGACAGCCCAATGGAAACCAAAGGGCACACTTATATAAGTACTAATCAGTGGGAATAGGGGACAGGTGTGCGTAATGAAAGATCCGGAGGGATCCGTGAAACCTGAGAGGTTTCCTTCCTCTCTGGGAACTGAGTTAGGAAGGACGCCTGTATCTTTGTAGTGACTGGTTGTATTGGTCCACCATCCAAAGTGTAATTAATAACTTCACCATGCTCAAAGGGATATTCAATGTCTGCTTTTGAATTTTTACCTATCTACAAATAGGTGACCTTCTTTGCGAGGCACTGGAAAACCTCCCTGGTCTTTGTGGTTGAATCTGGAAAACCTCCCTGGTCTTTGTGGTTGAATCTGTGTTTGAAATTCACTGCTCGACTGAGGAACCTTACATGTGTGGGGTACAGAGATGAGGTAGTCATTCAAAAATCATGTTAAAGACTATTATTTCAGACAGTTGTTCCATGCAACTTATTATGTGACTTGTTAAGCACATTTTTACTCCTGAACTTATGTAGGCTTGCCATAACAAAGGGGTTAAATACTTATTGACTCAAGACATTTTAGATTTTCTTTTTTACATTTTAAATTCAGGCTGTAACACAACACAATGTGTTGTTGTGTTACAAGGGGTGTGAATACTTTTTTAAGGCACTGTATGATACTGACTTGTAAGACTCTGTGCTATGTCCTTATATGGCCTTGTAGAGGCCCATGATTCAGTACCCTCTGTTCAGTGATGGTCACAGCCCCGCCCCACTTTCTGCAGTAGCCTGACAGGCAGCGGTGGGTGTGCAGGACAGGCCAGGCTCGGTGTTTGTGGTTGGAAAATGGTCTGACTCTGACATGAGGCTGTCTTTCACACAAAATCTTGTTGGATCGGAGTGGCATGTGCCTTCGCAGGTAAACAGCAACACCGCCTCATACTGGCCAGCGCCCTGGCAGGTAAACAGACTCATGAATACCCTTTTTACACTGATATGACTAAAAATATTAGCATTAGAACATTTATATAAATGGTGAAAAGCAAAGCATGTTTCACCCAACTCGATCTGTCTGCCATCCGCTGTGGATCCGCTGACCACCCTGCTTTAGAACATCTGACGTCAGTCCTTCTTTCCCAGGTCAACACACACACAAATGCATACACATACACACAAATTCAAATAGTTATTCTATCATGTACTTTCACATTAATTAAGCATTGTTTGTCTAAAGAACTGCATAAACTATCACTGTATCTACAGTAAGTATTTACTTAGTTGAGGAAATTTGTCCAGGAAGGTACACGATAAAGACGGCAAATACAAGACATAGATCAGTAAAATGATGAGGAGCTTTTAACAGAATTTGTTGGAACAATTGGTTGGGTTTCTGGTAATGAAACTTTTGTTTCTCTGGAAACCAGAAACCTGTGGTCTGTGGTCTGCTAACCAGTAAACCTAAACCACGGGTCTGAGGCAGGCACCTCAGGTTGAAAAGGAAGTATGTCATCCACTTATCTGCTGCACAACTTTGCCTTTGGTTTTCAAGCTAAGACGCATGTGCTGATATGGTAGGATACAATGGTGTGTACGCTATTTGAATTAAATGGGGAGCTATGGCAAGATGATATTCAATAGAGGAACAAATGTAGTGATGGTCCCCCTGTAAGTAGGATTCATATCAACTAGTAATGTTTAAGCTGGAGGCCAAGCTGAGGACTCAATGCTGACATATTGGGTGATAGACATACTGTAGTACTAACTGCCTGGTTAAGGGCATACCATGAGATCTGGGATTTGAATGGTCCCTTGCTGAAAATGGAAAAGGAGTCACAGAGAACTGGGTCTGATTGGTCCTTTGTGTGTTCCACAGGATGACTGCTCCCTGACCCACCTGATCCTTGCAGGAAATAGACTGATGGACGGCAGAGTGGCCACCCTTGCCAAGTGAGTGTTAGTGGTTTCTCTCAATATATATCACCCTTGTCCTTCTGTATTTAGCTAGTTGAGCTGCCTGGGTCTTTTGCAAGTGTCTGTCCTGTACACTACCTCTGGATCATGTGACCTGACTGTCCAGTACTGAGATCTGTAAGTTCTTTGTTTCCTGCTGTCCAGGTGTTGGCCTGTCTCTCTCTCCGTGGTGTATGTGAACCTGTCCGGGAAACAGGCAGGGACCTCAGCAGGGCTCCACAGCCTCCTCTCCACCAGCGACCTATCTCAGCCTCCATGCAACCTCCCAACATTTGCTGACTGACTGAAGAAATGGTCAGTCTGGGAAATTATTAAATCGCATTGTTCTGTCATGTTCCCCCTAGTCTCTTCTCACAGCCGCTGTATCTTCAACTCAACTCTGGGGGTGGAGAATCATGATTCTTGCAAGTGAAACAATGTTCGCAACTTGGTGCGAGTTTGTAAAGACACACAGCTTCACACTTTGGCCTTCTTCTCACTGTTTAATGTTTCCACAAAGGAGGGTGTTGGGTGGGCTTCAAGATACTGTGGGAAAGTGCCTAGCCACACATCAGTGTTGTCAGCTCAGTGTATCACTATATCACTCAGAGATTGGACCAAGGCGATTATGTCTAGGATAACTAACTTCATCACCTTTTATTATAATTTCAAATTTATAAAAAGCAATTACTAAATGGTTTCTGTTAGTGCAACTTGTGGATGGTGCTACTGCGACCTTGTTAACTATTTAAGCATACTGTAACGGCTGTTGCAGGGAGTAGACCAAGGCGCAGCGTGGAGAGTGCTCATCATTTAATTTTAAAAGAGCACTTTAAACAAAACAAGAAAATGAATGACAGCCAAACAGTTCTGTCAGGAACATCAACTCTTAAACAGAAATTAACCACCCACAAAACCCAAAGGAAAACAGGCTGCCTAAGTATGGCTCCCAATCAGAGACAACGATCTACAGCTGTCCCTGATTGAGAACCATACCCGGCCAAAACGAAGAAATACAAAACATAGAAAAAAGGACATAGAATACCCACCCTAGTCACACCCTGGCCTAACCAAAATAGAGAACAAAACCCTCTCTATGGCCTGGGCGTGACACATACCCATTTGTGTAAAGGGCTGCTAACCACACTATTATGGTCGGGGACATTTTTTTAAACGTGCACAAACCTTTTCACAGTTTGAAAGATGTAGTATGCATTCATACCAAAATACTTTATAGAGTGCAGCAAGTGCAAATCGTTGGACACGTAGTCTCTTCCCACAGCTATTGTGTCTAACCTATTAGTTTGAGGCAAGCAAGACTAAGACATGCATGTGGTAATACTCTAGTCTAGCTAGAATCCTCTCAGAAGCAGATATATAAACATTACACCACATAAACCTAAGTATGTTTAATTTGAGTCTTCCTAAAACTTCAACCCTTCCCAGTTGGCTTTACAGCATTTTTGTATTTTATTTGACCAGTAGACCTGTATTTTTTTAGGAACTCAATCGGGTCTTACTGTTGAGAATTAGAAAAGGTGTATCTTTTGGTGACACAGTGTGCAGAGTGATCTCAGGCATTAATATGCATTATGTATTAGTATACATTATGTAGATATACTTATTTATTAATTATTATATTTATTTATACTGTTGACATTACAGCCTTATTCTACAATTGATTAAATTGTTTGTTATTTTATCTCATCAACCTACACACAATAACCCATAATGACAAAGCAAAAACAGGTTTTAGGAATTTTTCCAAATTCATAAAAATAAAAAAAATGGAAATATTACATTTACATAAGTATTCAGAACCTTTGGCAGCGATTACAGCATTGAGTCTTCTTGGGTATGACGCTACAAGCTCGGCACACCTGTATTTTTGGAGTTTCTCACATTCTTCTCTGAAGATCCTCTCAAGCTCTGTTAGGTTGGATGTGGAGCGTCACTGCTCAGCTATTTTCAGATCTCTCCAGAGATGTTCAAGTCCTGGCTCTGCCTGGACCACTCAAGGACAGACTTGTCCCAAAGCCACGCCTGCGTTGTTGGTTGTGTGCTTAGGGTTGTTGTCCTGTTGGAAAGTGAAACTTCACCCCATTCTGAGGTCCTGAGCACTCTGGAGCAGGTTTTCATCAATAATCTCTCTGTACTTTGCTCCGTTAATCTTTCCCTCGATCCTGACTAGTCTCCCAGTCCCTGCCGTTTAAAAACATCCCCACAGCATGATGCAGCCACCAGCATGCTTCACCGTAGGGATGGTGCCAGGTTTCCTATAAACGTGACGCTTGACATTCAGGCCAAAGAATTCTATCTTTTTTCTTCTTTTTTTGTGCCTTTTGTCAAACTCCAAGTGGCTGTCATGTGCCTTTTACTGAGGAGTAGGTTCTGTCTGGCTACTCTACCATAAAGGCCTGAATGGTGGAGTGCAGCAGAGATGGTTAACCTTCTGGAAGGCTCTCCCATCTCCACAGAGTAACTCTGGAGCTCAGTCAGTGACCATTTGGTTCTTGGTCTCCTCCCTGACCAATGCCCTTCTCCGCCGATTGCTCAGTTTGACTGGGTGGTCAGGTCTAGGAAGAGTCTTGGTGGTTACAAACTTCTTCCATTTAAGAATGATGGAGGCCAATGTGTTCTTGGGGACCTGAAATGCTGAAGAAATGTTTTGGTACCCTTCCCCAGATCTTTGCCTCGACACAATCCTGTTTCGGAGGTGATTCCTTCGACCTCATGGCTCAGTTTTTGCTCTGACATGTACTGTCAACTGTGGTACCTTATATAAACATGTGTGTGCCTTTCCAAATCATGGCCAATCAATGTAATTTACCACAGGTGGACTCCAATCAAGTTGTAGAGACATCTCAAGGATGATCAATGGAATCGGGATCCACCTGAGCTCAATTTTGAGTCTCATAGCAAAGGGTCTGAATACTTATGTAAGGTAGCAGTTTTTTATTCTTAGTACATTTTACATTTTTCGCTTTGCCATTGTGTGTAGATTGATGAGGGGAAAACAATTATTTAATCATTTTTAGAATAAGGCTGTAACGTAACAATGTGGAAAAAGTCAACGAGTCTGAATACTTACTAACGAATGCACTGTACTTTCTATGTTTTTGTAAGTGAAACAATTTTACGCCCCAAGTTGGTGTGAGCAATGGCTGAGTTACATCTCTGATTTAACAGTTATGTAACACACTTATCCTGGATGTAAGAGAGAGAACAAAAGAAAATGCCTCGTAACATAACTTCCTATGCCCAACCCCCTACCCAAATCTTTGTTTTGCTCCATGAATGAATCCAACAGTGTGTACACCGCCATCTTGTATTTTTCAAATCTTATCTGGTGTTTCAATCTGTAGCTGGCGAAAATAGTGTGGTGGTCAAATTATTATAAGCCCTCACATAATGTGTGAAATTGTGGAATCCTGCAGGGACTGATCCTTCTTTACTTTCACTTAGATTATAATACACTGTACTTTTTAATCCATGTAGGGTTCTTTGACTAGCCAAGACATAAAACAAACATAAAATAACCATATTAGCAAATTCAATAATGATCGTTATTGGCTACACAAGGGATACATTATTTGAGGACTATTCTGCCATATCTAAGCTTTACATTACATCCCTATCCAACTGGTTTAGAACTAGGAGGAATCAAATGTTTGCATTTAATTGAAGCATTACTGAAAGCATTATTTAAACTTTTCTGGTCTTGTTAATTTCTCTGAAAAACCCTTCTCGTTAATTAATACAATCACCCTCAGAGGTGTTTGACTTATCAGTATCACTGGAATGGAATGCAAAGAGGAATGTGGTGTGATTTCTTAATTAACCCCCTTAGAGTCAATGTCCGGAAAACAGCGTTTTAAAGGTAGACTCAGTGATATGACATAGATGCATAAAGTTAACAGCATAGTGGGTCAATTTCCGCAGCAACTAAGAGCGTTGAATCGCAACGCTAAACATCTTTTCTGTTTTTGTTCCGTGGCTACCACGTTCTAAATAGTCTGTCCTCGGTTGCAACACTCACTACCGAGTTCCAAACTGCCTCAGGAAACAACATCAGCACATAAACTGTTAGTAGGGAGCTTATTAAAATGGGTTTACATGGCCAGCAGCCGCACACAAGCCCAAGATCACCATGCACAATGCCAAATATCGGCTGGAGTGGTGTAAAGCTCGCAGCCATTGGACTGTGTAAACGTGTTCTCTGGAGTTAACCACAAACACTGATATAACATTTGTTTTGTCGCTGATGTTATCCTGAGCTTTCCAATATCTCAGATGCATCGTCAAATAATTGTAACAAAAAATATATACACTACCGTTCAAAGATTGGGGTCACTTAGAAAATGTTTTTGAAAGAAAAGCAAGTTTTTTTTTTGTCCATGAAAATAACATAAACTTGTTCAGAAATACAGTGTAGACATTGTTAATGTTGTAAATGACTATTGTAGCTGGAAATGGATTATATTTAATGGAATATCTACATAGGCGTACAGAGGCCCATTATCAGCAACCATCACTCCTGTGTCCCAATGGTACATTGTGTTAGCTAATCCAAGTTTATCATTTTAAAAGGCTAATTGATAATTATAAAACCATTTTTTAAATTATCTTAGCACAGCTGAAAACTGTTGTACTCATTAAAGAAGCAATAAAACTGGCCTTCTTTAGACTAGTTGAGTATCTGGAGCATCAGAATTTGTTGGTTCGATTGCAGGCTCAAAATGGCCAGAAACAAAGACCTTTCTTCTGAAACTCACCAGTCTATTCTTGTTCTGAGAAATTAAGGCTATTCCATGCGAGAAATTGCCAACAAACTTAAGATCTCAGACAACACTGTGTACTACTCCCTTCACAGAACAGCGCAAACTGGTTCTAACCAGAATAGAAAGAGGAGTGGGAGGCCCCGGTGCACAACTGAGAAAGAGGACAAGTACATTAGAGTGTCTAGTTTGAGAAACAGACGCCTCACAAGTCCTCAACTGGCAGCTTCATTAAATAGTACCCACAAAAAATCAGTCTCAACGAGACCCAAATGCAGACACAGAAGGCAGATAGTTGAGCGCCAATATTTATTATAACTAAAGGGGTAGGCAAAAGGCAGGTTGGGGACATGCAAGAGTTCATAACCAGGTCAGAGTCCAAACAGTACCAGGCAATAGGCAGGCTCGAGGTCAGGAGAGGCAGGGGTTCAGTGATCAGGTCAGAGTCTAAACAGTACAAGGGGATAGGCAGGCTCGAGGTGAGAACAGGCAGAGTGGTCAGGCAGGTGGGTTCGGCATCAGAACAGGCAAGGCTCAAAACCAGGAGGGCTAGGAAAAAAACGAGACTGAGAAAAATAAGAGCTAGGAAAAACGGTGGTTGACTTCGCAAGACAAGACGACACAGGGATAAATACACCGGGGATAATAAGCGACACCTGGAGGGGGTGGAGACAAGCACAAGGACAGGTGAAACAGATCAGGGTGTGACAGTACCCGGGCGCATACCTGGTTAACCTCTATGGGCAAGCGTCCTACCCCTGGTACACCCTATCAACAGCAGGTGAAATATCAAGGGCGCCAAATTTGAAAACAATTAAATGTCATAATTCAAATTTCTCAAACATACAACTATCTTACACCCTTTGAAAGATAAACATCTCCTTAATCTAACCACGTTGTCCGATTTCAAAAAGGCTTTACGGCGAAAGCATAAAGTTAGATTATGTTAGGACAGTACATTGAAAATAGCTGTGTGTAATGTTTTGTCAATGCAAAGACAGGCGTCCCCAAAAGCAGAAAACCAGCTAAAATGATGCACTAACCTTTGACAATCTTCATCAGATGACACTCCTAGGACATTATGTTAGACAATACATGCATTTTTTGTTCTATCAAGTTCATATTTATATCCAAAAACATTGTTTTACTATGGTGTTGATGTTGAGGAAATATTTTCCCTCCAATACCGCCGGTCAATCAGCACAACAAATTAAATAATTACTATTCAAAAATATTGGTAAAATATTATAATGTCATTCAAAGAATTATAGATTAACATCTCCTTAACGCAACCGCATTGCCTGATTTAAAAATAACCTTACTGGGAAATCACACTGCAATAATCTGAGCACTGCGCCCAGAAAAATAGACTTTGCGATACAGACTAGGCGCCATCTTGGAGTCATCTAAAATAAAAAATACTATGTAAATAATCCCTTACCTTTGATTATCTTCATCAGAAGGCACTTCCAGGAATCCCAGGTCCATAATAAATGTAGTTTTGTTCAAAACAGCTCATAATTTATGTCCAAAAAGCTCCGTGTTGTTAGCGCGTCCTGTAGGCTACTCAAAAACATGAACAACGCCCGCCGGACTTGTCTTCATCAAAGAGGGAAAAAAATATATTTACGTTCGTTCAAACATGTCAAACGTTGTATAGCATAAATCATTAGGGCCTTTTTCAATCAGAACTTCAATAATATTCAAGGCGGACGATTGCATTCTCTTTTAAAACGTATTGGAACGAGAGTACAAACATGCAATCGCGCGCCAGAGTAGTATCGGCCATCCGCTTATGACCAACGTTACAAGTCTCTTGTTCGGTCAGTTTTCACAGTAGAAGACTCAAACCACTTTGGAAAGACTGGTGACATCTAGTGGATGGCGTAGGAAGTGCTTAATGATTAATAAGCCCCTGTGTGTTTCAATGGCATAGGCTTAAAAGTAATTCAACACATCAGGTATCCACTTTCTGTCAGAATTTGTCTCAGGGTTTTGTCTGCCATATGAGTTCTGTTATACTTACAGACACCATTCAAACAGTTTTAGAAAATTCAGAGTGTTTTCTATCCAAATATGTTAATAATATGCATATGCTAGCTTCTGAATTGGTGTAGGAGGCAGTTAAAAATGGGCACATATTTTTTTCAAATTTCTCAATACTGCCCCCTAGCCCCAACAGGTTAACCTCTTGGCGTTCCCCTAGGATAGGGGGCGCTACAGCGATTTAAAAAAAAAAATTGTGCCCATTTTAAACGGCCTACTACTCAAACTCAGAAGCTAGGATATGCATATAATTAATACTTGTGGATAGAAAACACCCTAAAGTTTCTAAAACAGCCAGTGGAATCCTGTGGCGCATTATTCAAATACCTTAGAAATGCTATTACTTCAATTTCTCAAACATATTACTATTTTACACCATTTTAAATACAAGACTCTCGTTAATCTAACCACACTGTCCAATTTCAAAAAGGCTTTACAACGAAAGCAAAACATTAGATTATGTCAGCAGAGTACCCAGCCAGAAATAATCAGACACCCATTTTTCAAGCTAGCATATAATGTTACACAAACCCAAACCACAGCTAAATGCAGCACTAACCTTTGATGATCTTCATCAGATGACACACCTAGGACATTATGTTACACAATACATGCATGTTTTGTTCAATCAAGTTCATATTTATATCAAAAAACAGCTTTTTACATTAGCATGTGACGTTCAGAACTAGCATACCCCCGCAAACTTCCGGTCAATTTACTAAATTACTCACGATAAACGTTCACAAAAAACATAATTATTTTAAGAATTATAGATACAGAACTCCTCTATGCACTCGCTATGTCCGATTTTAAAATAGCTTTTCGGTGAAAGCACATTTTGCAATATTCTAAGTAGATAGCCCGGCATCACAGGGCTAGCTATTTAGACACCCACCAAGTTTAGCCCTCACCAAAGTCAGATTTACTATAAGAAAAATGTTATTACCTTTGCTGTTCTTCGTCAGAATGCACTCCCAGGACTTCTACTTCAATAACAAATGTTGGTTTGGTTCAAAATAATCCATAGTTATGTTCAAATATCCTCTGTTTTGTTCGTGCGTTCAAGACACTATCCGAAGTGTAAAGAAGGGTGACGCGCACGACACGTTTCGTGACAAAAAAATTCTATATATTCCATTACCGTACTTCGAAGCATGTCAACCGCGGTTTAAAAACAATTTTTATGCCATTTTTCTCGTAAAAAATCGATAATATTCAGAACCGGGAAAGCGTGTTTACGTTCAAAGAGAGAGAAAATAAAAACATGGGATCCCCTCATGCACGCGCCTCAGTCTGATTGTCCTCTGATAGACCACTTACCAAAGGCGCTAATGTTTTTCAGCCAGGGGCTGGAATTACATCATTCAGCTTTTTCCCGGGTTCTGAGAGCCTATGGGAGCCGTAGGAAGTGTCACGTTACAGCAAAGATCCTAAGTTTTCAATAAAGAGAGTCAAGAAGAACAAGAACTTGTCAGACAGGCCACTTCCTGTAAGGAATCTTCTCAGGTTTTTGCCTGCCATATGAGTTCTGTTATACTCACAGACACCATTCAAACAATTTTAGAAACTTTAGGGTGTTTTCTATCCAAAGCCAATAATTATATGCATATTCTAGTTTCTGGGCAGTAGTAATAACCAGATTAAATTGGGTACGTTTTTTATCCGGCCGTGTAAATACTGCCCCCTAGCCCTAACAGGTTATTAAGATAAAACGTCGATAATATTCTAACCGGACAATAGCGTATTCATTCAAGAAGAAAAAGAAGGAACGGCGCGCTGGCGGGCTCACGCATCACCAAGTCCTTTGTCCTCAGGCAGTCCACTCATTGACTGAGCTCCTATTTTCTGCCCAGTAACAGGAGAAGGATGAAACACGTTTCTAAAGGCTGTTGACAGCCAATGGAAGCCTTAGGAAGTGCAACGTCACCCCACAGTCACTGTAGTTTCGATAGGGATTCAAAAGAAGAACTACAATTCTCAGATTTCCCCACTTCCTGGTTGGATTCTTCTCAGGTTTTTGCCTGCCATATGAGTTCTGTTATACTCACAGACATCATTCAAACAGTGTTAGAAACTTCAGAGTGTTTTCTATCCAAATCCAGATCTACTAATAATATGCAAATATTTGACTCTGGGCCTGAGTATTAACTTCTTACATCTACACGTTCCGCTAGCGGAACGTCTGCTCCAATATCCAATGATGGGCGGGGCGCGAAATTCAAACTCCTCTAAATCCGAAAACTTACACTTTTCAAACATATGACTATGTTACAGCTATTTAAAGACAAGACTCTCCTTTATCTAACCAAACTGTCCGATTTCAAAAAGGCTTTACAGCGAAAGCAAAACATTAGATTATGTCAGCAGAGTACCCAGCCAGGAATAATCACACAGCCATTTTTCAAGCTAGCATATCATGTCACATAAACCCAAACCATATCTAAATGCAGCACTAACCTTTGATGATCTTCATCAGATGACACACCTAGGACATTGTGTTATACAATACATGCATGTCTGTTCAATCAAGTTCATATTTATATCAAAAACCAGCTTTTTACATTAGCATGTGACGTTCAGAACTAGCATTCCCACCGAACACTTCCGGTGATTTTACTAAATTACTCACGATAAACGTTCACAAAAAGCATAACAATTATTTTAAGAATTATAGATACAGAACTCCTCTATGCACTCGATATGTCCGATTTTAAAATAGCTTTTCGGATGAAGCACATTTTGCAATAATGTAAGTACATAGCCCGGCGTTACAGGGCTAGCTATTTAGACACCCACCCAGTGTAGCCTTCACCAAAATCACATTTCCTATAAGAAAAATGTTCTTACCTTGCTTGTTCTTCATCAGAATACACTGCCAGGACTTCTACTTCAATAACAAATGTAGGTTTGGTCCCAAATAATCCATCGTTATATCCAAACAGCGACGTTTTGTTCGTGCGTTCTAGACACTATCCCAACGCTAAATCTCGGCCACGAGCATGACGCAAAATATGACAAAAAATTTCGAAATATTCCATTACCGTACTTCGAAGCATGTCAACCGCTGTTTAAAACCAATATTTATGCAATTTATCTCGTAGAGAAGCGATAATATTCCGACCGGGAATCTGCCTGTCTGTAAACTGAGGAAAAAACCAAAAGCCGGGGGCGGGGCGTGTCACGCGCCTAAGGCTTAGTCCATTGACTGACCACTCAGCTTTTGCTCTCGTGTGCTTCAGCCAGGGCTTTGAATGACATCATTCCTGTTTTTCCCGGGCTGTGAGACTCCATTGTTGACGTGACAAGTGTCACGTAAGAGCAGAGATCCTTTGTAAACGATAGAGAGAATCAAGAAGGGCAAGAAATGTTCAGACAGGGTACTTCCTGAACAGAAGCATCTCAGGTTTTTGCCTGCCATAGGAGTTCTGTTATACTCACAGACACCATTCAAACAGTTTCAGAAACTTTGGAGTGTTTTCTCTCCAAAGCTAATAATTATATGCATATTCCAGTTTCTGGGCAGGACTAATAATCAGATTAAATCGGGTACGTTTTTTATCCAGCCGTGAAAATACTGCCCCCTAGATGTAACAGGTTAAGCAGTTTACTCTGGGCACGCTTTTCATCCGAAATCGAAAATACTGCCCCCTATACCCTAAAGTTAACAGGGCAAGTGGCTATATAATGTCCTGCCCCTCCACAGTACAGACAACAGTTAGAATTCAGCCTAGGTGAACGTTCCCCAACCGATAACCTAGCTCTTCCCAGTTGCATGGGCTCAGGAGTATCCAACTCACCCGTCGCCGATGATTCTCGGGGAACCTCGGGTGTTTTCAGCTCTCCCTCGGAAATACACACTTCGGGGATTTCCGGATTCCTTAGGACGTATGCCAGCATCAGCAGACGAACAAGTGTTCCCGACCTCCTCTCACACCGTCATTCTTGTAGGCGCCAATCAATCCTAATCGCCAGGGAGATGAGGGAATCGAGGTCCCATGGTATTTTCCGAGCTGCGAATTCTTCCTTTATCCCCTCCTACAGTCTGTGGAGGAAGGTGTTAAACTGAGCCTCTGGATTCCTGGAACTTTCGGCGGCCAATGTGAAAAAAATCTACTGTGTAGTCTGCCACACTATGGGAGTTCTGATGTACATGCAGTAGTTTTTTAGCCGTCTCGCTCCTGGGCAACGGAGAATCAAAAACCTTCCTCAATTCTGCCATGAATTCCTCCATGCCATGGCACACAGCGGATTGCTCCTCCAACACAGCCATTGTCCAGGAGAGTGCCCTTCCGGACATTAGCGTGATTAAACATGCTATCTTCGATCGGTCCGACAGGAACGAAGAGGGAGTTCGAAAATGAGGGAGCACTGGGAAAGGAACGCCCGGCATGTACCAGGATCGCCTGCATAACGCTCGGAGAAGGTAAGCGGGGTTCTTGGGGAGCCGGGGTAGGTTGAACAAATCCACTAGTAGTAGAAAGGTTACTGGGTGGTTGGGAGGTCTCAAATGTGACGTGCTGCCTATGAGGTAATTTACGGATTTGTTCCATTATAGCCTTGAACCCTTGGTCATGGTGTTCCATCAGGGAACGAAGCCCTTCCAAAAAGGTCCCGCAGTAGCTCCTCATGCGTCCCAATGGTGGCTCCCTGCAGGGCGACAACATCACAGAGCTGGTCCAAGTCTGCTGGGTCTGTCATGGCCAGTTCGAACTCTAAGGACACAAGGTGAGACCCAAATGCAGACACAAGAGGCTCCGATATTTATTATAACCAAAGGGGTAGGCAAAAGGCAGGTCGGGGACAGGAGAGAGATCATAACCAGGTCAGAGTCCAAACAGTACCAGGTGATAGGCAGGCTTGTGGTCAGGCAGGCGGGTTTGGCGTCAGGACTGGCAAGGGTCAACACCAGGAGGGCTAGGAAAAAACAGAGATGAAAAACGCTTGTTGACTTGGCAAAACATGACAAACTGGCACGGAGAGACAGGAAACACAGGGACAAATACACCAGGGATAATAAGCAACACCTGGAGGAGGGTTGAGAAAAGCACAAGGACAGGTGAAACAGATCAAGGCGTGACACAGTGAAGAGGTGACTCCGGGATGCTAGCCTTCTAGGCAGTTCCTATGTTTCTTTTTATTAGCCAGTCTGAGATATGGCTTTTTCTTTGCAACTCTGCCTGGAAGGCCAGCATCCCGGAGTCGCCTACTCACTGTTGACGTTGAGACTGGTGTTTTGCGGGTGCTATTTTTTATTTAACCAGGTAGGCTAGTTGAGAACAAGTTCTCATTTACAACTGCCAGTTGAGGAGTTGTGAGGTACACTCTAATGTACTTGTCCTCTTGCTCAGTTGTGCACCGGTGCCTCCCACTCCTCTTTCTATTCTGGTTAGAGACAGTTTGCGCTGTTCTGTGAAGGGAGTAGTACAGTGGTTCTTTCTTTAAAATTTGTGAGCTTGCACCGCGGGACATAGAGGTACCCAGCGTCACTGCTTCATTGCTCCAGACCACCACAAGGGGGATTTAGAGCACTATTTATGCATTTGGGTCCCAAAGTTTTTATATGACCAATCATATCGAGTGGTTCCAATGACAAATTCTGATGCGAGCCACCCTTGCCTTGTGACGTTCTTCAAAAAAGATTGCTGACAAAACAGTACGGTCAAACCAGATGTAAGTTGTTATAACATCATAACGAGTCAAGCAAAAAATGTACAATTGAGAGGAATATGTTAGTTAATGTAGAGACAATTGTTTGTGCATATTTTTTTGTCATAAAGTTCATTTACGAAAATCGCTATTTAGCAAGTTATCTGACTAGCTAACATTAACCAGCTAGCTAGTGTTAGGAGAATTACTTAGTTATTCGTGTTGTTTAATGTTTTAGGGACTCCTGAGAAAACCAGCAAACCAGCCTGTCGTCTTGTGGATGTAAAGAATCTAGCTAGCTAAAGCATTTACTGCAAATTGAATGTACAATTATGTAAGCTTGCCTTGCAATGCAGCTGAAGGAACTGTCAGTACTCACTAAGAGTGGTGGGGTGAAGTCAGGCGCAGGAGACCAAAGATGCAATAGTAGAGCGTTTTATTATCCAAACCACCATAACCAGAATTAGAATAAGGAAAACCCAACCAGACAAAAATGTCCACCCCAACAGGGCTGGAACACAGTCCAGCTAAAAAACGCCAGAACACAATATACAAATACATAACTCCCAAACACACGACAGGTAACACGAAACAATCCCACACAAAACCCAACCTAGAACAGCAAGACTAAATAACCCACTGATGAACTCAACTCAAAACAGGTGCAACACAAGACAGACAAAACCAAACAAAAAGGGAAAACAATTGGTTACACACTACGCTGTGAAGGACTGAAATCCTGCAGCGCCCGCAAGGTCCCCCTGATCAAGAATACATATACAGGCCCGTCTGACGACGACCGCCGAGCGCCCCCCGAACAGGGAGAGGAGCCACCTTCGGTAGAAGTCACGACAGGAAAATAGCTAGCTAACTATTTACTTGCTTATTGTGTAGTGGAGGATAAAAATAAATGTATGCCTATGGATGGGTAGCTAGCAACAGTATGTAGCCGATCTGTGTATGGATCCTAAAATGTTAGGTTCTGAGCCAAATTCATACCAATCTATGAACCTCAGCTATCATAGTTGTTTTATCAACTTCAAATCTGAATGGCATTAATGAAGCCTATGGATAGAGTATAATATAATAACTTTATTGTGCCAAGGATACAAGTCCTATATACACATGTACTGTAATTATTACCACGCATGAGATTCCAACATTGTTTCCAAGATGGCGTAGCAGTTCAGACGTCTGTGTCTATGTCTGTGTCTTGTCGTGTCCCGTGTACAGTGGGGGGAAAAAGTATTTGATCCCCTGCTGATTTTGTACGTTTGCCCACTGACAACGAAATGATCAGTCTATAATTTAAATGGTAGGTTTATTTGAACAGTGAGAGACAGAATAACAACAAAAAAATCCAGAAAAACGCATGTCAAAAATGTTATAAATTGATTTGCATTTTAATGAGGGAAATAAGTATTTGACCCCCTCTGCAAAACATGACTTAGTACTTGGTGGCTAAACCCTTGTTGGCAATCACAGAGGTCAGACGTTTCTTGTAGTTGGCCACCAGGTTTGCACACATCTCAGGAGGGATTTTGTCCCACTCCTCTTTGCAGATCTTCTCCAAGTCATTAAGGTTTCGAGGCTGACGTTTGGCAACTCGAACCTTCAGCTCCCTCCACAGATTTTCTATGGGATTAAGGTCTGGAGACTGGCTAGGCCACTCCAGGACATTAATGTGCTTCTTCTTGAGCCACTCCTTTGTTGCCTTGGCCGTGTGTTTTGGGTCATTGTCATGCTGGAATACCCATCCACGACGCATTTTCAATGCCCTGGCAGAGGGAAGGAAGTTCTCACCCAAGATTTGACAGTACATGGCCCCGTCCATCGTCCCTCTGATGCGGTGAAGTTGTCCTGTCTCCTTAGCAGAAAAACAACCCCAAAGCATATTGTTTCCACCTCCATGTTTGACGGTGGAGATGGTGTTCTTTGGGTCATAGGCAGCATTCCTCCTCCTCCAAACACGGCGAGTTGAGTTGATGCCAAAGAGCTCCATTTTGGTCTCATCTGACCACAACACTTTCACCCAGTTGTCCTCTGAATCATTCAGATATTCATTGGCAAACTTCAGATGGGCATGTATATGTGCTTTCTTGAGCAGGGGGACCTTGCGGGCGCTGCAGGATTTCAGTCCTTGACGGCATAGTGTGTTACCAATTATTTTCTTGGTGACTATGGTCCCAGCTGCCTTGAGATCATTGACAAGATCCTCCCGTGTAGTTCTGGGCTGATTCCTCACCGTTCTCATGATCATTGCAACTCCACGAGGTGAGATCTTGCATGGAGCCCTAGGCCGAGGGAGATTGACAGTTCTTTTGTGTTTCTTCCATTTGCGAATAATCGCACCAACTGTTGTCACCTTCTCACCAAACTGCTGGTGATGGTCTTGTAGCCCATTCCAGCCTTGTGTAGGTCTACAATCTTGTCCCTGACATCCTTGGAGAGCTCTTTGGTCTTGGCCATGGTGGAGAGTTTGGAATCTGATTGATTGATTGCTTCTGTGGACAGGTGTCTTTTATACAGGTAACAAGCTGAGATTAGGAGCACTCCCTTTAACCTGTCTGGGGTATGTGGGACGATTTCGTCCCACCTACGTAACAGCTACTGAAATTCCAGTGGCGCGATTTTTGAATCGTTAGAAATACTATTACTTCAATTTCTCAAACATATGACTATTTTACAGCTATTTAAAGACAAGAATCTCGTTAATCTAACCCCACTGTCCGATTTCAAAAAGGCTTTACAACGAAAGCAAAACATTAGATTATGTCAGCAGAGTGCCCAGCCAGAAAAAATCAGACAGCCATTTTTCAAGCTAGCATATCATGTCACATAAACCCAAACCACAGCTAAATGCAGCACTAACCTTTGATGATCTTCATCAGATGACACACCTAGGACATTGTGTTATACAATACATGCATGTCTGTTCAATCAAGTTCATATTTATATCAAAAAACAGCTTTTTGCATTAGCATGTGACGTTCAGAAAACGCATAACCCCCGGCAAACTTCCGTTGAATTTACTAACAGTTTGCTAAATTACTCACGATAAACGTTCACAAAAAGCATAACAATTATTTTAAGAATTATAGATACATTACTCCTCTATTCACTCGATGTGTCCGATTTTAAAATAGCTTTTCGGATGAAGCACATTTTGCAATAATCTAAGTACATAGCCCGGCATTACAGGGCTAGCTATTTAGATACCCACCCAGGTCAGCATCCACCAAAATCACATTTCCTATAAGAAAAATGTTCTTACCTTGCTTGTTCTTCATCAGAATACACTGCCAGGACTTCTACTTCAATAACAAATGTAGGTTTGGTCCCAAATAATCCATCGTTATATCCAAACAGCGACGTTTTGTTCGTGAGTTCTAGAATGCTTCTTCCCGGTCTCGCGCATGGCGCATTGGCGTGTCAAAAATGTCTAAATATTCCATTACCGTACTTCGAAGCATGTCAACCGCTGTTTAAAACCAATTTTTATGCCATTTATGTCGTAGAGAAGTGATAATATTCCGACCGGGAGTATGCATTGAGCCTAAACAGCCGAATAAAATTTCTCCTCAGAAGCGACTCATGCACGCGCATCATTCAAAGGTCCTCTGAGCATCCACTTACAAAAGGCGATAATCTGTTTCAACCTGAGGCTCCCTCGTAAACCTTCAGTTATTTCGCGGGCTCTGAGAGCCTATTGGAGCCCTGGGAATTGTCACGTTACAGCTAAGATCCTTACTTTTCAATAAAAAGATGCAAGACGCACGACTCCTTGTCAGACAGGGTACTTCCTGCTTGAAACCTTGTCAGGTTTTTGCCTGCCATAGGAGTTCTGTTATACTCACAGACACCATTCAAACAGTTTTAGAAAATTCAGAGTGTTTTCTATCCAAACCTGAACAATAATATGCATATTCTAGCTTCTGAGTTGGTGTAGGAGGCAGTTAAAAATGGGAACATATTTTTTCCAAAATTCTCAATACTGCCCCCTACCCCAAACAGGTTAAGAGTGTGCTCCTAATCTCAGCTCGTTACCTGTATAAAAGATACCTGGGAGCCAGAAATCTTTCTGATTGAGAGGGGGTCAAATACTTATTTCCCTCATTAAAATGCAAATCAATTTATAACATTTTTGACATGCGTTTTTCTGGATTTTTTTGTTGTTATTCTGTCTCTCACTATTCAAATAAACCTACCATTAAAATTATAGACTGATAATTTCTTTGTCAGTGGGCAAACGTACAAAATCAGCAGGGGATCAAATACTTTTTTCCCTCACTGTACATGTACAGATTACCTCAACTAGCCTGTACCCCCGCACACTGACTAGGTACCGGTGCCCCCTGTATATAGCCTCATTATTGTTAGTCTTATTGTGTTACTTTTTATTATTACTTTTTATTTTAGTCTACTTTGTAAATATTTTCTTCTTCTTGAACTGCACTGTTGGTTAAGGGATCATAAATAAGCATTCCACGGTAAAGTCTACACTTGTTGTATTCGGCGTATGTGTCAAATAAAGTTTGATTTGATTGGATTTGATATTGACTCATATACCACGGCTTTCAGCCAATCAGCATGCAGGGCTCGAATGATCCGGTTTATAATAGTTGTCACGTCCTGGCCAGTATAAGGTTAATTGTTTTGTAGTTTGGTCAGGACGTGGCAGAGGGTATTTGTTTTATGTGGTTCAGGGTGGTGTGTTTTGTTAAAAGGATGTTTGATTTAGTAATTCCGGGTTTTGGTTTATGTTTAGGTATTTCTATGTGTAGTCTAGTATGTCTGTTTCTATGTTTGGTTAATTGGGGTTGGGACTCTCAGTTGAAGGCAGGTGTTGTCTATCTGCCTTTGATTGAGAGTCCCATATACTAGGGTGTGTTTGTGTTTGTTATTTGTGGGTGATTGTTCTGTGTTTAGCCTTAGGCTTTGCCAGACTGTTTGTTGTTCGTTCGTTAGTTTTCGCATTCTTTGTTATTTTTGTACGTTCATTTTGGAAAGTTAAATAAACATCAAGATGAGCCTGCACATACCTGCTGCGTTTTGGTCCTCCTTAACCGACGACAACCGTGACAATAGTGGATGTGTCAGTCTTATATTGCAGTACATTTTGTATCATGCCTAATGTAAACTATTTGCTATTTTTGTCCAAAATGTCAAAATGTTTAATGTTTGTTTAAACTTTTTATCTGGGCAAAAAATAAACCTCAATTGATAGTACAACTACAACTCTTCTTTGACACCTCTAACACTACTCTAGAAATGTATCTAATTAGAGCTTTTATTGATTAACATATCGTGATAAAGCATTTAATTACAATGTCTAGGAACCCATGTTGGCATTTTGCTACCTTTTTAATTTAGGATTTCAGTTTGCTGTAAAAAAAATCTTTATCGTTTTTTACGTGGCTTAAAGTAACTGATTCAACAAATAACTGTCCAGTGTTTTCAGATTTCTATGAAATATGACTTATAATTAATAACAATATGAGTGAAATAGTTTTCTCTTCCAAAAATGTTTTATTAAATACGTTAAAAAGCAGTTTTTCTGTGAATGGTGTGGGCGTACCCCAACAACAGAATGGTGTGGGCGTATACCGGTCATTACACATTTTAATGCGAGTAGACCACTGATTGGCCAGCTCATCCTCCTCAGGGAGATGAAATCATGTTCTATGAGGAAATAGCAAGAATGTTTTGAACAGTCTGTTTGAGATACAAGTTTGAGATGGGGTTTTTGAAGAGTTTTTTTCTCCAATTTATGATTTTGCTACAAATATGAGTATAGGATGAGTCAACAACATTATTTGGATATGAGTTAATAGAATATGAACTTTTAAACAGTTACTTTAAATGACATCCAGCAAGGGCTTTCGTCTGAAAAATGTATTGAAATATGAATTGTAGAGTTACTCCATGCAATCAATTAAATCAAACATGACATTGCTACTAAAGTAGCATGCCTCTCTGATTAAAAGCTATTTCCACACATTATGTTGAACAATAATGTATTTTTACAGAACTCACTTGCAGAGCTTAATGTTTGCGAAAAACAATCCGTAGTTGAAAAGTTCTTCAGTCATCAGCATCACATCGATAAACTTATGCATAAACGTTTTGCACGAAGATTGGAGGAAGCCAATTTGATCACAATGGCAAATATTTTCCATAAAGTAGAAACATATTAAGTATTGTAAACCATAAGATATTATAAAGGGCTCATACAATCTTATAACAAGCGTTAAAATTGCAGGCCTATTTACCACACATTTCAACAATCTTGAGGACTAACACAGATTGGTTACAAGCCCTGCATCATGTAGGATCCATGTAAAGCAGAGTGATATCAGATGTCATGCTGTTTGTCACCTTACATCTCCAGCAGACTCCAGGAAGCGTTTCTTCAATTTGGCTCTCAAACTGTAGCGTTTTAAGCCAGCTGATTGCCAACTGGGTCATTCCTACAATTTTGGTCTAAATCACTTTTTTGGGGGAAAATATATATATATTGTATTCTATCAGAAAATGATATATTGGTCAAGCTCAGGCACTTACATTTCGTTGGTGCATTTTCAAACCTATTAGGTGCATACTCCTAACAGGGTGGAACCTAGAAAAATAGGTTGTTTTCTTAAATGGAGAATTACAACAAACCAACAGGGTGGAAAGTGATTTTTATTATTTATTTCAATTAAAGGCACCGAAAACTAGGAATGACGCTGCAGCTTCTGGGTGGTTGAAGCGGAAGAGCGCGACAGCAAGAGAGAAAGTTGCCTGCCTGCCATGAGTTGAAACCTATATGATGCTGACGTTCCTTCGAAGGTGAGATGTACTGATAAGGCTACACACCAAGACTCAGATAAGGCATGTGATAATTACCTTGTTTGTGTTGGAGATCGTCTGCTGGGGTAATTCCATTTTCTGTCTGACAACTATGTCTTCGTTCTTTTTGAACGACTATTTTTACTGACTCGACAGTCATGATTTGTTGTTCTAAGTGACTTGTTCATTTTAGTTCTTCGTTTGACCTGCTAGTCACTCAAGTGCTTAATACACGCTCTTCCGACTCAGCGGCTCCAGAGACGTGCTCCGACCAACTGTCTATCATATGCGCGCAGGAAAATAGATCACGAGCATAGAGCATAAAAATACATGTTTAGAACTGATAATTGATCGTATGGTGCAATAATGACTTCAATTCATTGGTTATTGAATGTTATGATGGACACAAGCTTTGTAGAGCCAAAACAAACACCGCCTCTGCTATAGCAGCGGGAAGTAGGGGTATATACATGCAACAATTTCAAAGATTTGACAGAGTTACAGTTCATATAAGGAAATCAGTCAATTTAAAAAAGCCTGAACGCAGTTGGATTAACAAGAAGTTAATCTTTTAAATGATATAAGACACTTGTATGTTCATGAATGTTTAATATTACGAATATTTATTTGAATTGCGCGCCTTCCAATTTCACCGGATGTTGTCGGCTTCAATCCCGCTAGCGGGACACCTAGCCCCAAGAGTTAAGTATCAAAAGTATAAATAATTTCAAATTCAAGCAAACCAGACTGCACAATTTTTACAAATATTTTTTAATGTTGACGGATAGCCAGGGGCACACTCCAACACTGACATAATTTACAAACAAAGCATTTGTGTTTAGTGAGTTTGCCAGATCACATGCAGTAGGGATGACCAGAGATGTTCTCTTGATAAGTGTGTGAATTGGACAATTTTCCTGTTAAAATGTAACGAGTACTTTTGTGTGTCAGGGAAAATATATGGAGTAAAAAGTACATTTTATTTTCTTTCGGATGTAGTGAAGTAAAAGTTGCCAAAAATATAATTAAGAAAGTAAAGTACAGACACCCCTCCAAAATACTTGAGTAGTACTTTAAAGTATTTTTGCGTAAGTACTTTACACCAGTGCTTTGCAGTAATTGACCATGAGGCCTGATGCACGGTCTCCTCTGAACAGCTGATGTTAAAATGTGTCTCTTACTTGAACTCTGAAGCATTTATTTGGGCTGTAATTACTGAGGTTTGTAACTCTAATGAACTTATCCTCTGCAGCAGAGGTAACTCTGGGTCTTCCTTTCCTCTGGCGGTCCTCATGAGAGCCAGTTTCATTTAGAAGGCTAAAATCATATTTAATCTTCTCACAAATAGTTTCATATTAAATCATATATGTTCCACAAAATGTAGATGTAAATCTGATAACTGGGACATATACATTTGTAGAGTTACCGTTATTTGGTCATACCGTCCTTGATGAGATCACAAAACAACAACTGATTTGACATGATTGTTCTTTAAGTCCCTCCCGACCCTCATTATTTACATAAGAAATATTTTTTCAATGTCTAACCTTTTGATGTTACAGTACTGCAAAACCTCTGTTGTAACAAAGGGATTTTTAACTTCCATTTCTGCAGAGTGGGAGAGAGAGTTTCTGCGAGGTATTTACTGCCGCCATAAAACTGGCCAACTCCCCCAGGAGAGGAGGGGTCTTGAAACCTTTGTTTAGCCAGCACCTTTGATCTCCATCCAGGTGGGCAAGTCATGACAAGACCTATTTAGTTACATTTCATTAGGCCTATTTAGTTACTATCTATATGCCTTACATTTTACATCACAAAAGAAGGTCCACATGTTTACCTGCACAAACCAGCAGAAGACCAATACTGATGATAAGAGAGGTGGCCCTCATATTCTCCTCAGTCACAAGATACTGAATGTTTTGGGCCAATGTTGTCACAAAATACATTTTATACATGGACCACTTACACCCTTGAACTCATTAGTAACCACAACCCTTTCTCGTTAGCAGTTACCACGACTAACGTTATGTACTACAGCGTGACTTGTGTTTACATTTATAGTGGTACTCTGAAAGCACTGAATATACCATTTTTCAGTTGGGGGGGGGGATTCGATCCATATTGCGGAAGATCTGTGTTAAAATGTGAAGGTAATTTCGCCTTTAAATTTCAATCGAGCTATAACTTGGATCTTCCGCGATACGATCAAATTGAGCCCTAATTCACAGGTTGATTTTTCCAATGTAAAATATCCAAAAGGGAGAGACCAAGCCCCTCATTCTAGAATGCATTCCAAGGAAATAGTATACATTAATAGCAAGGGTTTTATTGTGAAATGAAGGAGACTGTTTTGAATAACCTTCAGTATTTAATTCAATAACAATTGCAGTAGTAATCAATCAATCAAATATATTTATGAAGCCCTTTTTACACCATCTGATGTCACAAAGTGCTACACAGAAACCCAGCCAAAAAACCCCAAACAGCAAGCAATGCAGATGTAGAAGCATGGTGGCTAGGAAAAACTCTCTAGAAAGGCACGAACCTGGGAAGAAACCTAGAGAGGAACCAGGCTCTGATGGGTGGCCAGTCCTCTTCTGGCTGGATGGAATGTCAGTCTTTAGCAATGTCAAGTGGCTTTAAAGACTGCCATTCCATCCAGACAGTTGTGTATGAAAATAATGTAAAGCTAAGCTATGACAGCGTGTTCATCTGAAAGAAACTTGTGCCCAGGGCAATCATGGGTAAATGGTATTCTATTTGCATAGCTTCAATTTCTTACAGGCATCCTTTGCGTCCTCATCATTGACAAGGTCTGTAATCAGTTCTTCTTTGTATTTATTGACCAGTTTCTTGCAGATGGCTTTGAGAATCCCCATGCTGCCACAAATAGTATCCAACTTAGCAGCTATGTTATCCTGCAAGTAAAAATATAGAGAGATCACTTACAGAATGTGTTTTTTTTGTGTCATTGGTGACACAAATTCATTTGCTTACATAACATTGTGAGAATTGCAGAGATATAGCAGTATAAAGGGGTTTCTCAATCATTTCAGTATGACCCTGACTAGGATTTATTATGTCTATAAAATGCTGTACATTGATGAGACTGTTGTGTTTACACTGTTAGGTTCAAATTTTCAGAGTAAAAACTCAACAGACACTATGACAGCTCAAACCAAGTTTATTCTTCCCAGAGGGTCAATACAGTTGCATTTGAAAAAGACATGTATACAATAGTTGTGGTATATGTACCCAACTTTGGGTGGAGTCTCCCCCCTTCTTGCTAAACATTTGTATCTTTATTGAATCCAAAATGGCGCTGCAGTTGGACGTGTGTATCTGTCTTTGTCTTATCCCATGTAAATAGCCAGTCTTTTTCGTATATATCTTAATCTCACTTTCTATCTACGAACTAAATATACTTTCCTGCAACCCGCCTCACCCAGTGTGGTACGGATCTGCTATTTTTATATCTCATAGCTAGAACTTCCATCAGGAGCTAGCCAGCTAACTAGCTACTAGTCTTTGTTAGCCAAGGCTAGCGGACCTCGCCTTTTTTCCCCGTCATCAGCCAGCCTTAGCTCGGACAACACCTGCCAGTCTGCACAGCACGACATCAACCCAGAGCATATCGGAATGCTTCTCTATACCATATCACCGGATTCCTGCCGCTCTGGATCATTACACCGGCTCATTACCCCAGATCATCGCAGCTAGCTAGCTGCTAATGAGTGGCTACTGTTAGCTAACACCTCTGTCCCGAAGCAAGCACCAGCTAGCCTTGAGCTAGCCTCAAGCTAGGCCCATATACCAGCTAATGCTAGGGCTACAATACCTCCTATGCCAATTGGCCTGGACCCTTTATTGTCAACACGGAGCACCGTCAATCCATCACGACTGGACTGCCGACGTGATCGCCCGATGTCGCCGAAGAATCATCTACTAGCTCCGTCCCACTAGTTTTTCTAAACGCTGTGTCCCATGCTCACCTAGCGTAGTAGTGACTACCGAACAGCACCTTGACTCACCTATTGCTGCTCTTTTGACCCTATGATCACTCGGCTACACAGCTGATGCCCCCTGGACTGTTTCAATAACACGGTACCTCATTTTGTTTCACTGTCAGCCCCAGCCTCGAACTCAGGTTCTGTATGTACCTAACTGACCCGCTCTGCCCATTCATCGCCATTTACCCATTTGTTGTCTTAGCTCTCCTGATCAACACCTGTGATTTCTTTGCCTCTCTCTGATGTCAATATTCCTTGTCTATTGCTGTCTTGGCTAGTTTTTACTGTTTTATTTCACTGTAGAGCCTTCAGTCCCACTCAAAATGCCTTAGATAGCTATTTTGTCCCACCCCACACATGTGGAGACCTCACATGGCTTAACTTGTCCCTCCAGAGACGAAACATCTCTTATCGTCACTCAACACCTAGGTTTACCTCCACTGTACTCACATCCTACCATACTCTTGTCTGTACATTATGCCTTGAATCTTTTCTACCATGCCCAGAAATCTGCTCCTTTTATTCTCTGTCCCCAACGCACTAGACGACCAGTTCTTATAGCCTTTAGCCTTATCCTACTCCTCCTCTGTTCCTCTGGTGATGAAGAGGTTAATCCAGGCCCTGTAGTCCCCAGTTCCACTCCTACTCCCCAGGCGCTATCATTTGTTGACTAATGTAACCGTAAAAGCCTTGGTTTCATGCATGTTAACATCAGAAGCCTCCTCCCTAAGTTTGTTTTATTCACTGCTTTAGCACACTCCGCCAACCCTGATGTCCTAGGCGTGTCTGAATCCTGGCTTAGGAAGGCCACCAAAAATTCTGAAATTTCCATCCCCAACTACAACATTTTCCGCCAAGATAGAACTGCCAAAGGGGGTGGAGTTAGTCTGCAGTGTTCTGTCATGCTATCCAGGTCTGTGCCCAAACAGTTCGAGCTTCTACTTTTAAAAATCCACTTTTCCAGAAACAACTCTCTCACCATTGCTGCTTGTTATAGACCACCTTCCGCCCCCAGCTGTGTCCTGGACACCATATGGAATTGATTGCCCCACATCTATCTTCAGAGCTCGTACTGATAGGTGACCTAAACTGAGACATGCTTAACACCCCGGCCATCCTACAATCTCAGCTAGATGCCCTCAATCACACACAAATTATCATGGAACCTACCAGGTACAACCTTAAATCCGTAAACACGGGCACCCTCATAGATATCATCCTGACTAACCTGCCCTCTAAATACACCTCTGCTGTCTTCAACCAGGATCTCAGCGATCACTGCCTCATTGCCTGCGTCCGTAATGGGTCCGCTGTCAAACGACCACCCCTCATCACTGTCAAACGCACCCTAAAACACTTCAGCGAGCAGGCCTTTCTAATCGACCTGGCTCGGGTATACTGGAAGGATATTGACCGCATTCCGTCAGTAGTGGATGCCTGGTTGCTCTTCAAAAGTGCTTTCCTCACCATCTTAAACAAGCCCCATTCAAAAAATGTAGAACTAAGAAAAGATATAGCCCTTGGTTCACTCCAGACCTGTCTGCCCTTGACCAGCACAAAAGCAACCTGTGGCGTACTGCGTTAGCATCGAATAGCCCCCGCGATATGCAACATTTCAGGGAAAATAGGAACCAAAATACACAAGCAGTTAGGACAGCAAAGGCTAGCTTTTTCAAACAGAAATGTGCATCCTGTAGCACAAACTCCAAAAAATGTTCTGGGACACTGTGAAGTCCATGGAGAATAAGAGCACCTCCTCCCAGCTGCCCACTACACTGAGGCTAGGAAACACTGTCACCACCAATAAATCCGCAATAATTGAGAATTTCAACAAGCATTTTTCTATAGCTGGCCATGCTTTCCACCTGGCTACCCCTACCCCGGTCAACAGCCCTGCACCCCCCACAGCAACTTGCCCAAGCCTCCCCCATTTCTCCTTCACCCAAATCCCGACAGCTGAAAGAGTTCCAAATTTAGACCCCTACAAATCAGCTGGGCTAGACAATCTGGACCCTGTCTTTCTAAAATTATCCGCCTCAATTGTTGCAACCCCTATTACTAGCCTGTTCAACCTCTCTTTCATTTCATCTGAGATCCCTAAATACTGGAAAGCTGATGCGGTCATCCTCCTCTTCAAATGGGGTGACGCTCTAGGCCCAAACTGTTACAGACCTATATCTATCCTACCCTGCCTTTCTGAAGTCTTCGAATGCCAAGTTAACAAACAGATCACTGGCCATTTCAAATCCCACCGTACCTTCTCTGCTATGCAATTTAGTTTCCGAGCTGGTCATGGGTGCACCTCAGCCACGCTCAAGGTCCTAAACGATATCATAACCGCCATCGATAAAAGACAATACTGTGCAGCCATATTCATCGACCTGGCCAAGGCTTTCAACTCTGTCAATCACCGCATTCTTATCGGCAGACTCAACAGCCTTGGCTTCTCAAATGACTGCCTCGCCTGGTTCACCAACTGCTTTTCAGATAAAGTTCAGTGTGTCAAATCGGAGGACCTGTTGTCCGGACATCTGGCAGTCTATGGGGGTGCCACAGGGTTCAATTCTTGGACCGACTCTTTTCTCTGTATACATCAATGATGTCGCTCTTGCTGCTGGTGATTCTCTGATCCACCTCTACGCAGACAACACCATTCTGTATACTTCTGGCCCTTCTTTGGACACTGTTAACAAACCTCCAGACGAGCTTCAATGTCATACAACACTCCTTCCGTGGCCTCCAACTGCTCTTAAATGCAAGTAAAACTAAATACATGCTCTTCAACCAGTCGCTGCCCGCACCCACCCGCCCGTCTAGCATCACGACTCTGGACGGTTCTGACTTATATTTGTAGATGTCCACATATTCTATCTAGGTGTCTGGTTAGACTGTAAACTCTCCTTACAGACTAACAGTAAACATCTCCAATCCAAAATTAAATCTAGAATCGGCTCCCTTTTTCGCAACAAAGCATCATTCACTCATGCTGCCAAACATAAAACTGACTATCCTACGGGATCCTCGACTTTGGCGATGTCATTTACAAAACAGCTTCCAACACTCTACTCAGCAAATTGGATGTAGTCTATCACAGTGTCTTCCATTTTGTCACCAAAGCCCCATATACTACCCACCACTGCAACCTGTATGCTCTAGGTAAAGCCACGCCTTATCTCAGCTCACTGGTCAGCATAGCAGCACCCACCCGTAGCACACACTCCAGCAGGTATATTTCATTGGTCACCCCCAAAGCCAACTCCTCCTTTGGCTGCCTTTCCTTCCAGTTCTCTGCTGTTAATGACTGAAACAAATTGCATACATCACCAAAGCTGGAGACTCATCTCCCTCACTAACTTTAAGCATCAGCTGTCAGAGCAGCTTACCGATCATTGCACCTGTACATAGCCCATCTGTAAATAGCCCACCCAACTACCTCATCCCCATATTATTCGTTTTTTTGCTCCTTTGCACCCCAGTATTTCTACTTGCACATTCATCTTCTGCACATCTATCACTCCAGTGTTTAATTGCTAAATTGTAATTATTTGGCCACTGTGGCCTATTTATTGCCTTACCTCCCTAATCTTACTTCATTTGCCCACACTGTCTATAGACTTTTCTATTTTGTTATTGACTGTACGTTTGTTTATCCCATGTGTAACTCTGTGTTGTGTCGCACTGCTTTGCTCTATCTTGGCCAGGTCGCAGTTGTAAATGAGAACTTGTTCTCAACTGGCCTACCTGGTTAAATAAAAGTGAAATATATTTTAATATTGCTAGGCAGGAAACGAAGTGATACGGGGAATAAACGTTTTTTTCTCTTAACGTGTCCAGACACCTCGACCCCCTTCATCACTAATCCATGGCTCTCTCCCCTTATCAATGCTGTCACATGTGATCGTTTTCCCTGCATTCAGCACATTCCAAGCTTAATTGCACACACCATATCCCTTCCTCCTACAGATAATCATTAACTTCTGATGTAGACCCTCTAAATCTAAGCACTCAATAGTTTAATAGGATACCTGATAATTAACCCCATCCCAAGTTTAGAAGTTAGTACCCAGAATCCATCAACACTTAAACTATAAAGTTAATATTTGCATTATATTTATTCAAGAGTGTAAAGCTAACTTGAGATTGCTCACCTTCCATTTTACAGTCACAGAACAATCTGTCATCATTACCTTGTCATTATCACCATCCAGCTGGGCCTTGACCTTGTTGATGATGCGCTTACACGCAAAGCAGGTACCTGGAAGGACAGCTTTGATCTGAGGGAGAGGGAGACATTTTAGGCTACAAAAATGATCAGGTATTTACTTAAATATATGGCAAAATGGTATTGCCAAATAATGGCATTAACCTAGATTAATATTTTTTCTTTCTTTTGGGATTAATTAAAACAATCACCACTGGGCTTAGTCTGTTTCTGCTCTCTTCACATGTTTGGCATGACAATGAGTGACAAGGAGTTGGGATGGTAGCACAAACAGACTGGCCTGGTGCTACCATTTTTTTCATGCTACCTCATGCAAACCCCAATTTCTTTACGCTTCCCAGCTAGCACATACCGTTCTGAGAACCATATGTTTCTTAGAGCTTGGTGAGAGCGTTGTTGGCCTATGGTTATCTTTGCAAACAACCTTCCCATAACTTTCTGGGATAGTTGCTTCCCACAGACGTCAAATCGATGTCTATTCCATGTTGGTTCAGCGTAATTTCATTGAAATGACATGGATACAACGTTGATTCAATCAGTGTGTACCCAGTGGGTTGGCTTTGGAACATTCTCAGCACATTTAAGGAACTTCACACAAACACATTTTCATTACCTTAATATAAGCTTTCCTAAAAGTTCAAACATGGTTACATTTACATTTTGATAATGTTCTCTGAACGTTTTCAACTGGTTTGACATCGGGAATGTTCTCATAGTTCAGTGAATGTTAAGAAACACCGTTCTTCTGTGGGAATTTCAATACTTTAGCATAGCGTTTCCTCATGGTTCTATTTAAAGTCATGTTCTCAAATTGTTCCACGAATGTTCAGAAACAACGTTGTTCTGTGGGAATTTCAGTACTTAAGCATAAATTTGTTTTCATGGTTCTATTTATTCATGTTCCCAAATCCTTCCAAGAAAGTTGAGAAAATCATAAACACAACTTCAACAAAGAATGCTATTTAAAAACATACGTTCCGTTCTCAGCATGAACAAAACTCTATCCTGTTAACCGTTCTGGCACAAGCGTTCCGCTAGCGACCCACCTCGACAACATCCGGTGAAATTGCAGAGCAGAAATAGTCGTAATATACATTCATAAAAAACATGTGTTATCCTTTTGAGGATAGGGGGCAGTATTGAGAATTTTGGAAAAAATATGTTCCCATTTTTAACTGCCTCCTACACCAACTCAGAAGCTAGAATATGCATATTATTGTTCAGGTTTGGATAGAAAACACTCTGAATTTTCTAAAACTGTTTGAATGGTGTCTGTGAGTATAACAGAACTCCTATGGCAGGCAAAAACCTGACAAGGTTTCAAGCAGGAAGAACCCTGTCTGACAAGGAGTCGTGCGTCTTGCATCTTTTTATTGAAAAGTAAGGATCTTAGCTGTAACGTGACAATTCCCAGGGCTCCAATAGGCTCTCAGAGCCCGGGAAATAACTGAAGGTTTACGAGGGAGCCTCAGGCTGAAACACATTATCACCTTTTGTAAGTGGCTGCTCCGAGGACCTTTGAATGAGGAGCGTGCACGAGTCGCTCCTGAGGAGAAATTTTATTCGGCTGTTTAGGCTCAATGCATACTCCCGGTCGGAATATTATCACTTATCTACGAGATAAATGGCATAAAAATTGGTTTTAAACAGCGGTTGACATGCTTCGAAGTACGGTAATGGAATATTTAGACATTTTTGTCACGCCAATGCGCCATGCGCGACACCGTGAAGAAGCATTCTGATAGTGTCTAGAACTCACGAACAAAACGTCGCTGTTTGGATATAACGATGGATTATTTGGGACCAAACCTACATTTGTTATTGAAGTAGAAGTCCTGGCAGTGTATTCTGACGAAGAACAAGCAAGGTAAGAACATTTTTCTTATAGGAAATGTGATTTTGGTGAAGGCTAAACTTGCCGGGTATCTAAATAGCTAGCCCTGTGATGCCGGGCTATGTACTTAGATTATTGCAAAATGTGCTTCATCCGAAAAGCTATTTTAAAATCGGACATATCGAGTGCATAGAGGAGTAATGTATCTATAATTCTTAAAATAATTGTTATGCTTTTTGTGAACGTTTATCGTGAGTAATTTAGCAAACTGTTAGTAAATTCCCCGGAAGTTTGCGGGGGTTATGCTTTTTCTGAACGTCACATGCTAATGTAAAAAGCTGGTTTTTGATATAAATATGAACTTGATTGAACAGACATGCATGTATTGTATAACACAATGTCCTAGGTGTGTCATCTGATGAAGATCATAAAAGGTTAGTGCTGCATTTAGCTGTGGTTTGGGTTTATGTGACATGATATGCTAGCTTGAAAAATGGGTGTCTGATTTTTTCTGGCTGGGCACTCTGCTGACATAATCTAATGTTTTGCTTTCGTTGTAAAGCCTTTTTGAAATCGGACAGTGGGGTTAGATTAACGAGATTCTTGTCTTTAAATAGCTGTAAAATAGTCATATGTTTGAGAAATTGAAGTAATAGTATTTCTAACGATTCAAAAATCGCGCCACTGGATTTCAGTGGCTGTTACGTAGGTGGGACGAGATATTCAAATACCTTAGAAATGCTATTACTTCCCTGTGGCTCAGTTGGTAGAGCATGGTGTTTGCAACGCCAGGGTTGTGGGTTCGATTCCCACGGGGGGCCAGTACAAAAAAAAAAAAAAAGAATGCATGAAATGAAATGTATGCATTCACTACTGTAAGTCGCTCTGGATAAGAGTGTCTGCTAAATGACTAAAATGTACTTCAATTTCTCAAACATATGACTATTTTACACCATTTTAAAGACAAGACTCTCGTTAATCTAACCATACTGTCCGATTTCAAAAAGGCTTTACAACGAAAGCAAAACATTAGATTATGTCAGCAGAGTACCCAGCCAGAAATAATCAGACACCCATTTTTCAAGCTAGCATATAATGTCACACAAACCCAAACCACAGCTAAATGCAGCACTAACCTTTGATGATCTTCATCAGATGACAATCCTATACAATACATGCATGTTTTGTTCAATCAAGTTCATATTTATATCAAAAAACAGCTTTTTACATTAGCATGTGACTAGCATGTGACTAGCATTCCCACCGAACACTTCCGGTGAATTTACTAAATTACTCACGATAAACGTTCACAAAAAACACAACAATTATTTTAAGAATTATAGATACAGAACTCATTTATGCACTCGCTATGTCCGATTTTAAAATAGCTTTTCGGTGAAAGCACGTTTTGCAATATTCTGAGTAGATAGCCCGGCCATCACAGGCTAGCTATTTTGACACCCACCAAGTGTGGTACTCACCAAACTCCGATTTACTATTAGAAAAGTTTGATTACCTTTGCTGTTCTTCGTCAGAATGCACTCCCAGGACTTCTACTTCAATAACAAATGTTGGTTTGGTTCCAAATAATCCATAGTTATATCCAAATAGCTGCGTTTTGTTCGTGCGTTCAAGACACTATCCAAAGGGTAAAGAAGGGTGACGCTCCCGACGCATTTCGTGACAAAAAATATTCCATTACCGTACTTCGAAGCATGTCAAACGCTGTTTAAAATCAATTTTTATGCTATTTTTCTCGTAAAAAAGCGATAATATTCCGACCGGGAGTCGTTGTTTTCGTTCAAAGAGAGAGAATGTAAACATGGTGTCGGCTCGTGCACGCGCCTCCAGTCTCATTGTCCTCTGATCGACCATTATCCAAATGCGCTAATGTTTTTCAGCCATGGCCTGCAAAGCCACCATTCATCGTTCTGGCGCCTTCAGAGAGCTTATGGGAGCGTTAGAAAATGTCACGTTATGCCAGAGATCCCCTGTTTTGGGTAGAGATGATCAAGAAGGCCAAGATATAGTCAGAGAGAGCGCTTCCTGTTTGGAATCTTCTCAGGTTTTGGCCTGCCAAATGAGTTCTGTTATACTCACAGACACCATTCAAACAGTTTTAGAAACTTTAGGGTGCTTTCTATCCAAATCAAACAATTATATGCATATTCTAGTTACTGGGCAGGAGTAGTAACCAGATTAAATCGGGTACGTTTTTTATCCGGCCGTGCAAATACTGCCCCCTATCCCCAACAGGTTAACGAGAAGTGTATCTTTTAAATGGGATATAATAGTTGTATGTTTGAGAAATTTGAATTATGAGATTTTTGTTGTTTTGAATTTGCTGGCTGTTGAATAGTGTGTCCCGCGGGTGGGACGCTAGCGTCCCACATACCCCAGAGAGGTTAACAAGAAGTTAAGCTTTATTTTGATGTATTATTATTAGTTAAATATTTATAATTCTGTAGTTTCAATTTCGCGCTCTGCAATTTCACCGGATGTTGGCCAGGTGGGACGCTACCGTCCCACCTGCCCATAAGAAGTTAAAGGAACCAAAATAAAATGTTCTCAGAACCTCCCTGCAACGTAAAATGAAACATTCCCAGAACAGACAATGTTCCTTTTTGTTCTCAGAATGTAAAACAAAAAAGTCCAGTTTTACTGGTCAGGAAAAATATATCTTCTTTCCCACAGCCAATGTTAAACCAAAAGCAAACGTTCCCACACCTTCCAAGGAACCAAATGTGCCAGCTGGGTATTGTGTAGGGCAGTGTTTCTCAACTAGAGTCATTGAGTATCCCCAATAGTACAAATTATTTTGTAGACCCGGACAAGCATACCTGATTCAACTTATTAACTAGTCATCAAACTGAATCAGGTGTATTTGTCCGGGGCGGTACTCACTAATACAATACAATGAAAAGTCTCCAACACTACCTCGGCATGGTTGTCATCTCTGTCCATTAGGTAGTCCCCCCACATGGCCTCCTCCTCTCTCAGATTCCCCCCACCTTGAGGCTTGAAGGACTGAGCAAAGGCTAAAAGAAATGATTCTATTAGCATTGTCATTTTATGTTATTTTTTAAAAACAGTGAAATCTTTACAATCGGTAAATGGTCAATCCATTTGGATTCAATCACTTTTTGACAGCACCCCTTTTGATTGGAATGGTTCCTTCCATTAATGACCATTGTAGGAGTGCTCAGAAAGTGACTTTTTAGACCTGAATGCCAATATATTAAAGAGATAAAGGTGTTCAAGGTTGACCTTATTTTGCATAACCCAACATACCATGAGACATCCATGTCTTCATCACTGGGAAATAAACTTCCGACTTCAACTGTACATGCATACATACATACATACATACATACATACATACATACATACATACATACATACATACATGCATGCATGCATGCATGCATACATACATACATACAGTTGAAGTCTGAAGTTTACATACACCTTAACCAAATACTTTTAAACTCAGTTTTTCACAATTCCTGACATTTAATCCTAGTAAAAATTCCCTGGATTTCTATTTGCCATATATTTTGTCAATTGTGCTGTGATGCTTCACAAAAGTACTGAACCTTTCTTTTCTCATAGCTTCTACAGGTTGTAAATTAAAGATAACATTTTTTGGGGATAAAATAATTATTATATTATTGATCGATTGACACTAACTTTTAAAATCACCCAGTATTGCTATCTGCAGCGTTAGTTCTAGGTAAATGTTGCAATTCTTCAGCCATTCCTGGACCTGTGACCAAAAACGAGCTACATATGGACAATACCAAAATAAATTATATAATGACTCTGCGTCCTCGCAGCAATATCTACAGAGCTGGGAAGATTGAATCCCCCATGTATATAACATTCTATTGGTTGCAAGAATTTTGTATAATTTATATTGAAAAATTTGAAGTTTTGAATTTGGCGTTGTTTTGCGTGTCAATTCATAAACCATGTGCCATTGAATCGGTACATCGAATCTCTTCCCAACTATTTTTTGCAATTTATATGGCACAGCTGTCATTTTTTTGGTCCTTCAATGAAATTGGTATCTATTTTTTATTTATCGCAATTTTCTTTAACCATTTTTTTGTATTTATTAAGGACCAAGTTCCTTACCTTTGCTCCCTTCCACTTGCCTCTTCCATTTTTGTGATAATGCTTCAATTAGTTGGTTGTAATTTTGGGTAGAGAAGACATTTCCGTATGTCAATGTTAGCTACATGTGTGACAACTCCTCCAGTCCTATTTATGATATAATTTACAAAGATTATACCTTTTTTTTAAACATTTTATCAATTTAAAAAAATTTTTTTATCAATTAGTATATTTGAGTTTAACCACAATATTTGTTGTATTATTCTGTCTTTTCAGGTGGGTTAAACTGAAATTGCAACCAACTTTCTAAAGCTTGTTTAAAAATAACAATATTTTGGAGATTTCATTTTCAAATAACCAAAAGTAAGCAGTTAAAATGTTCTTTATTCACATTACATTTAACTAGGCAAGTCAGTTAAGAACAAATTCCTATTTACAATGACGGCCAAGGAACAGTGGGTTAACTGCCTTGTTCAGGGGCAGAACAACAGATTTTTACCTTGTCAGCTCAGGGATTTGATCTAGCAACCTTTCAGTTACTGGCCCAACGCTCTAAACACTAAGCTACCTGCCTCCCCAACACGGGGTGAGACATTCTTACTAATTTACTAGAGAACCATTTTGGATTTAAGTATAACTTTTGTATGACTGATGCCTTTAGTGAGAGGGCTAATGCTTTAATATTTAATCATTTCTGCCCTACGAATTCCTTTCGTTATATAAATCGGTCCTTTTATTTTATTTATTTATTTATTCTTCATATAATTTAAAAAGCAGGTCACTAGGTGTAGGCAAAACTATAAGCAAATGGGTAAACTGTGATATGACTAAAGAGTTAATCAGGGTGATTTTTCCACAGGTATTTTCCTTTCCTTTCCATGGTAGCAAAATCTTACTGATTTCTGCTAACTTTCTATAAAAATGTTTTGGAGTGAGATCATTTCTTTCGTTTGGGATATATATATGCTGAGTATGTCCACATCCCCGTCAGACCATTTATTGGTGAACTACACAGTAATGTAAAATTTGAATTTAATTTATCATAATTTGGTTTTAATCCAGAGAGTTTAGAAAAAGTATCTAGATCCTCTGAGGCTGTGCAGGGATTCAAATTGTGGCTTTGAAAGAACATGAATCATCAGCGTACAGCGTACAATGACATCTTTTTGTTTTTAAGCCACATATTTCTAATCCCTTAATATTATTGTTGGATCTAATTTTAACAGCTAACATTTCAACGGCAATAATAAATAGATATGCCGATAATGGATAACCTTGTTTTACTCCTCTTGACAGTTTAAACATTCTGAGATGTAGTCATTATTTACAATTTGACACCTAGGGTTACTATACATAACTTTAACCCATTTTATAAGAGATTCTCCAAAATTGAAATATTCCAGGCATTTATATATAAACTCCAGTCGTACTTTATCAAAAGCTTTTTCAAAATCACCTATGAAAACCAGGCCTGGTTTCCCCGATATTTCATAGTATTCTATTGTTTCCAGTACTTGTCTTATATTATCTCCAATGTATCGTCATTGAAAAAAACCTGTCTGATAAGGATGAATAATATCTGACAATACCTTTTTAATTCTATGCACCAAGCATTTAGCTAGAATTTTTTGCATCACAACACTGACGTGTAGAGGCCTCCAATTGTTTAAATGGACTGGGTCTTTATATATACCACTTGGATCCATTTTCAGTAATAACTACAGTTTATATAGGAGTGGTTAAAACATGCTAATAATGGTCTTCTGAGTATATATAAAAAAAAGTTTGGTATACTTCCATCCAGCCCTGGAGTTTTCCCGGACTTAAAGGCTTTAATTGCAGCAGTTCCTCTTCTGTAATTTGGCCTTCACATGAGTTGTTCTGTACAGATGTTAATTTTACATTATTAACAGGTTAAAAATCCATCCAATTAGCTTCGCTTAGTGGAGATGGAGGAGACTGAAACGAAAACCTATTCTTAAAGTACTTTACTTCCTCTTTCAAAATATTGTTCGGTGAATCGTGCGTGACTCCATCATTTGTAACAAGTTTCAATAGAAATGCTACCAACATTTTTTTATGTTGAAGATTGAAAAAGAATTTGGTGCATTTTTCTGATATTCCATCCATTTCGCTTTATTTTTATAATATATTACACTGGATCATACTTGAATAAGTTCCTCCATTTATTTGTGTTGTTCCTCTAACTTATTCTGAGCCTCTATGGTACAGTTTTATTGCTATTTAACTGTACTGCTAGTCCCTCAGTTTCCTTTGTTAATATGGACTCTTTTGACAAATTGCTTTTGTTTTATAGATTAGTAATGATTTGCATGGCCTCTAAAGGCACATTTAAAAGTGTCCCATACAATAAGGGGATCTGCTGTACCTATGGTATGTTGGGAAAAAGTCAGTTATAAATTCTTCTGTCCTAGTTTTAAACAAGTTATCATCTAGTAGGCTTTGATTCAATTTCCAATATCCTCGCCACATGGAAATTCTGTAAGAGATATATGCCAATTATGTGATTATCCGACCGCATTCTGTCCCCTATCAACACTTTTTTTTTTTTTTTTGGTGCCGGAGAAAATGACAAAGTAATCAAGACGACTAGCTTGATTAAGCCTCCGCCATGTATATCTCTCTAGGTCATATATCCACTAATTCCAATATGTCCATGACATTCATGATTTCCGGAAGTGCCTGAGGGTGATCATTTAATGTGATTTCCTTTACGGTCCATAGAGGTATTTAAAACCGTATTACAAACTCCCACCATAATAATATTCCAGTGTTGCTTGTAGAGTTGAGATATATCTATATCTAGAGATAGATAGATAGATTGATATAGATATAGAGATAGATAGATAGATAGAGATATAGATAGAGATAGATATATAGAGATAGAGATAGAGATATATATAGATATAGATAGATAGAGAGAGATAGATATAGATATATAGAGAGATATAGATATATAGAGATAGATAGATAGAGATTGATAGAGATATAGAGATATAGATAGATAGATAGAGAGAGAGAGAGATAGAGAGAGAGATATAGATAGATTGATAGAGATATAGATAGATAGATAGATAGATATAGAGATATAGATAGATATATAGAGATAGATAGATAGAGATATAGAGATATAGAGAGATAGATAGATATATAGATAGATATAGAGAGATAGATAGATATAGAGATATAGATAGAGATATAGAGATATATAGAGATAGATTGATATAGAGATAGATAGATATATATATAGAGATAGAGATATAGATAGAGATATAGAGATAGATAGATAGATAGATATAGATATATAGAGATAGATATAGATATATAGAGATAGATAGATATTCAAAGAAGCTTGGATCATCATTATTTGGACGTAATATGTTAATAAGCTATATCTGTTTATTGTCCAATAACATATTTAAAATATTCCATCTACCTTGATGTGTTTGGACAATTAGCACATTTAGATCAAAATTACTGTTAATTAATATCATCACCCCTTTTGAATTTCTTTGACCATGGGAAAAATATATTTCACCCCCCCAGTCCTTTTTCCACAAAACTTTGTCTAAAATTGTTGAATGAGTTTCCTGTAAACAATATATATTATATTCCTTCTCTTTAGCCAGGTAAATACTGATAGACTTTTCTTATTATCTTTCTTATTATCTGCCACATAAACCATTACAATTATAACTGGCTATACTTATCTCACCAATTACCATAATGAGACACAAGTTTCTATTCTATTTATCATAATATAAGGTTTGTAAACGTACCATTAAAATGTAACATGATGATTGAGTGTCTATAGCTGATGATATTTGCATTGCTGCTGAGTAAACCTCCAATTGGTCCCCACTATTCCACCTGCTAAAAGCCCTCCTCATCCTGAGTTGGGTTGTCATCACAATGCCCGGCAGACCGCCAAAAGGCCCCCTGGATCCCATGGCCCCGGAGAGACTGGGACCTATCCTTCGAAAAGAGCACACAGTGCCACCCACAGAACAGAATCAGATCAACTGCCAAATGCATTTCCATCGCCCTCACCTCGATTTGTATTATATATAGCCATTAAAAAATATATACTTAAACGGGATTTTTAATCTAATATTCCATAATTAGCTCTTTATTTTTGTAGTAATGTAGGCAGTTTATGCCTAGGATTTTTAACTCTCACCAGTTTCGCCATTTACCAAAATTACATTATGGCAAGCATTTATTATTTTAGCAAACAATTATTGTGATTCATCCTATATTGTCCCTAACATTTTTTACTCCCTCGCAACAGTTATGGGATACACACATACACTCAACCCCTTTCCCCCACAACAACCACAGACTTAGATTCTGAACAGTTGCACCATCCCAGAGCCCAACTCAAGAAAGGTCTTGATTTACGAATGCATATACAGTTGCAGCTGTATGAGAAGGCCTGCAAAACTGAGCCAAAAAATAAGGACATTTGATTAACCATTGTCATGTTAACGGTTTTCAAAATGACAATTCTTTATAAAAAAAATATTCAAGACATAATAAAATACTGTAGTTTGACAACACTTTGTAAGCATTTAAATGATATCAAACTCAACCGTTTATCTTTTCCAGTGATGAAGACATGGATGTCTCATGGTATGGTGGGGTATGCAAAATTATTCAACTTTGAGCACCTTTTGTCTCCTGAATGTTAATCGGGTCCGAAATGTTACTTTCTGACCACTTCTTCCATGGGCAAACGTGTATGGAATTAAAATGGACTTACCCTAAAGCTGGATTTCAATATTTAATTTTCCTGACATTTCACAAAATAAGACCCATATATTTACCTGCACAAACCAGCAGAAGAACCATATTGATGACCCTCATCTTCTTCTCAGTCAAAAGGTAGAAATGGATAATAAAGCAACTGTTGTAAGCCAGTGTAGTTAACTTGGTCCTGGTTGGATAGCACAGAACGTCTGCTCTTTTCTACCCATTGCCTCTGGCTTGATTGGTTGCCGTTGCGGAGGGGAAGGAGCGTGGTTGGCAAGGTTGAGGGATTGGATCTGAGCCCGGGTAAGGGGGGTGGGGGGCGCAAAGTTGTTGTTTAAGGTATTTTATACATGGCCATTGATACACTATCATTCTTCAAAGCGAAGATCAGAAAGCTGACTTCCTTTTTCACTAGCTGTACCACAAATACAGATAACTGCCCAAATAAAGGAAACACCAACAGTGTCTTAATAGGGCGTTGTGCATCCACAAGCTAGAACAGCTTCAATTCACCTTGGCATAGATTCTACAAGTTTCAGAAACTCTATTGGAGGGATGCAACTCCTTTCTTCCACAATAATTCCATAATTTGGTGTTATGTTGATGGTGGTGGAAAACACTGTCTCAGGCACCAGTCCAGAATCACCCATAAGTGTTTAATTGGGTTGAGATCTGGTGACTGAGACGACCATTGCATATGGTTTACATCATTTTCATGCTCATCGAACCATTCAGTGATCACTCGTGCCCTGTGGATAGGGGCATTGTCATCATATGGGGGCGTAGCCATGGTAGCCAAAATAATGGCCTGCCCAGCATTGTTATACATGACCCTAAGCATGACGGGATATTAATTGCTTAATTAACTCAGGAACCATGTGTGGAAGCACCTGCTTTCAATATACGTGTATCTATCCCTCATTTACTCAAGTGTTTCCATTATTTTGGCAGTTACATGTAAATGCTACATCCTGACTTGTGGCAACTCAGTGTGCGGCCTAAAACTCTCACAACCTAGAGCCAACACGTTTTCTAAATGTGTACACAATTGGTAAGCCCACTTACATTTTATATGATAGAAGTGCTCTCCTAACCATGCTAATGTATGACATTGAAATTAAGTGGAATAATGCAGGGATTTGAATCTGATTTCACCTGACCACAACGCCTCTCCCTATCTGTAGTCTGCTGATAATGAGAGTCACATTTTAAAGTTATCAGCTATATAGTAACAGGTTTAATGACCAAATTAATGCAGTAAAGCCAAATGGAAAAGGTTGCTGTTTGTGGGAGACTCGATTTAAATGTTTGTACACTGCCTTCGGAATGTATTCAAACCCCTTGACTTTTTTACACATTTTGGTACCTTAAAGCCTTATTCTAAAATGGATTTAAAAATAAATAAAAAATCCTCAGCAATCTACACACAATACCCCATAATGACGAAGTGAAAACAAGTTTTTAGACATTTTTACAAATGTATTCAAATAATAAACAGAACTTATTTAAATAAGTATTCAGACCCTTTGCTATGAGACTCGAAATTGAGCTCAGGTGCATCCTGTTTCAATTGATCATCCTTGATATGTTGTGGTAAATTCACTTGATTGGACATGATTTGGAAAGGCACACACTTGTCTATACAAGGGCCCACAGTTGACAGCGCATGTTAGAGCAAAAACCAAGCCATGAGGTCGAAGGAATTGTCCGTAGAACTCCGAGACAGGATTGTGTTGAGGCAAAGATCTGGGGAAGGGTACCAACCCATTTCTGCAGCATTAAAGGTTGACAAAAACACAGTGGCCTCCATCATTCTTAAATGGAAGAAGTTTGGAACCACCAAGCAATCGGGGGAGAAGGGCCTTGGTCAGGGAGGTGACCAAGAACCCGATGGTCACTCTGACAGAGCTCCAGAGTTCTGAATTCTTTGGGAGAACATTCCAGAAGGTCAACCATCTCTGCAGCGCTCCACCAATCAGCCCTTTGTGGTAGTGTGGCCAGACGGAAGCCACTCCTCAGTAAAAGGCACATGACAGCCCGCTTGGAGTTTGACAAAAGGCACCTAAAGACTCTCAGACCTTGAGACACAAGATTCTCTGGTCTGATGAAACCAAGATTAAACTCTATGGTCTAAATGCCAAGAGTCACGTCTGGAGGAAACCTGGTACCATCCGTACGGTGAAGCATGGTGGTGGCAGAATCATCCTGTGGGGATGTTTTTTAGCGTCAGGGACTGGGAGACTAGTCAGGATCGAGGCAAAGATGAATGGAGCAAAGTACAGAGTGATCCTTGATGAAAACCTGCTCCAGAGCTCTCAATCAAATGTATTTCTAAAGCCCTTTTTACATCAGCAGATGTCACAAAGTGCTATACAGAAACCCAGCCTAAAACCCCAAACAGCAAGCAATGCAAATGTAGAAGCACGGTGGCTCAAGACCTCAGACTGGGGTAAAGCTTCACCTTCCAACAGGACATCGACCCTTACACAGCCAAGACAACGCAGGAGTGGCTTTGGGATAAGTCTCTGAATGTCCTTGAGTGGCCCAGCCAGAGCCCGGACTTAAACCTGATCGAACATCGCTGGAGAAACATGAAAATAGCTGTGCAGCAACACTCCCCATCCAACCTGACAGAGCTTGAGAACTGCAGAAAAGAATGGGAAAAACTCCCCAAATACAGGTGTACCAAGCTTGTAGCATTACTCGCTGCCAAATGTGCTTAAAGTACTGAGTAAAGGGTCAGAATACTTATGTAAATGTGTTATGTCATATTTTTTTTAATTATACATTTGCGAACAAATATGCTTTGTCATTATGGGGTATAGTGTGTAGATTGATGAGGGGGAAAAAAACAATTTAATCAATTTTTGAATAAGGCTGTAATCTAACAAAATGTGTAAAGTCAAGGGGTCTGAATACTTTACGAAGGCACTGTATCTGCTTTTGAGAGGATTCTAGCTAGACTAGAGCATAATCACGTGCATGTCTTAGTCTGGCTTGCCTCAATCTGATAGGTTAGACACAGCAGCCGTGGAAAGAGACTGTGACCACTGATATGTACTTGTTGCATTCTCTATAAAGTATTTCAGTATTCATGCATACTACAGTACAGATTTCAAACTGTGAAAAGGTTTGTGCATGTTTGTACCACTGTCCTTAACCGTAATAGTGTGGTTAGCAGCACTTCACACACATGGGTATGCTTAAATAGTTAACAAGGTTGCAGTAGCACCATCCACAAGTTGCACTAACAGAAACCAGTTAGTAATTGCTTTTTATAAATTGGAAATTACTATAACAGGTGATGAAGTTAGTTATCCTAACCATAATTGCCTTGGTCCAATCTCTGAGTGATATAGTGATACACTGAGGTGACAACACAGTATCTTGAAGTCCACCCTACACCCTCCTCTGTGGAAATATTAAACAGTGAGAAGATGGTCAGTCAGTGGGTTAACTAACAAGAAAGGAAACTACAGTGTGAAGCTGTGTGTCTTCACAAACTCACACCAAGTTTGGGGGTAACATTGTTTCACTTGCAAGACTTATGACACTCCACCCCCAGAGTTGTCAGAGATACAGTGTCTGTGGGAAGAGACTAGGGGGAACATGACAGAACTAAGAGATTAAGTAATTTCCCAGCTTGACCATTTCTTCAGTCAGTCAGCAAATGTTGGGAGGTTGATGGAAAAAAGCACCATGGCAATAAGCAGTTGAAAGATAATTATGTTCAATTTATTTGTTTTCCATTGAATAGTTACAAATCACAATACAAATACATACAAAATTCACATGTGTAATATGTATATCTACATAATGCATACAACATATTGGTGTTGAGATCCCTCTGCAGCCTGTGTCATCAAAAGATGGCCCAAATATGAGGACCAAGGAGTGTAGGTCATCTCAAGTGTACACATTGGATTCCAAATGACACCAGTCTTTAGCGGTGTGAGAACAGTCTTCCTCACAGTTAGGGGGCAGTAGCGAGCAGGCATATATTGATAAAAGTCACCTTGTCGTTGAGAGATTTACACGGTTATCAAAACGTCACACCAGGGTAAGCCTACACAAAACACAGCCCTTATTTTAAGTGTTTCTAAAATCCCCTATGTGAAAAATGACTGGTGGAAAACCGATTGGAACCATTTCCCTGTTTGCCCGCTAGGTTTTACGAGTATTTTGACTCCTCCACTGTGGGGCTCTATTGCTGGAATAATTATGTCTTGATCCAAGCCCATGCATGCTTGCTATTATTATGTATTTTAGTTGATTAGTTTACAGCAGATAGTTTATTTTGATTGTACAAATGTGTCAATATGCGTGTGTGGGGGAGGGTCTTTCTATAAATAATGGGTCCAATGTGTGACATTGGGATCAACATTTCCAAATGGTTTGAAACAAACGTAAATACGATTTTCTTGCAGTTCCACATGTGAATATATGCAAATGACCCATTACTCCACATGTAGGTCTACCCACCGATAGGCCTAGGACTATTCATCCTTTAAGCAGGGCTCATACAGACATTTGCAAGTCAAATACAACGACTTTCAGGGACTTTTTCAAGCACTTAATTGTAGAACCTCAATGTTATAAAATTGGATCCTTTATATAATTTTAAGTATAGGGCCTAATATAGACCCCCACCCCAAAAAAGCATGCAATAAGTGTCACAAGTAGGCCATTAGCACTTTAAGAGTAATGCATTTTTTTAGGCTTTGATATTCAAATTATTATTACATAATAAAATATGAGAATAATGTGGACATTGCCTGACTAAATATATTGGATGCATGCATGGTGATTCAGACACATAATGCCATGAATAGTGGTAACATTAATCTCACCATTTTAGTCTCACCATTGCTGTATTTATAACAAGAAAGTAAACAAAATTCAGATACATTTATTTATTTTTTTTAATGGAAGGATTTGTATGGAAAGACAAATTGAAGCCGACATTAGATGTTGTCGTCATAATAACCGCACGTGGTTTTATCGCAACAGAGTAGCGCAACACCCTTCAATTAAAACAGTTGACTACGTGAATTTCTCAGCTCCACATTCACAAGTAGGCTACTTCAAGCCCCTTGTATTGTTTAAATTTGCAGATCTAACATGGAAAACAAAATGTATTCATCATGTTCTTTCATTACAAGATGACATTGGGAATAAACCCACTAGGGTTATGTAATTAGCTGTCATGATATCCAGAATAATTTATAGGAATAACGTTGGGTGTGCGCAATAATATATTCTACACAATTGTGCACACTAGACTCGGTGTCCAACCCGAGGCACAAAAACCTACGAAAACATGAACTCATTATCTTGATGCTTTCTCTGTTAAATGTAACGAGACCCATATTAGATCCAACGTGGATCCAGACACAACTGTCTTCACCGGAGTAACGAATGAGACACCAAAACGTTCTGGACATTCCTGGCAAACACATTTTTTCCAGCACTGCAAGTTATCCAGGTAGCCATTTGATTAACCTTTCAGCAGTCTTATGGCTTGAGGGTACATTTTTACATTTACGTCAATTATCAGACGCTCTTATCCAGAGCGACTTACAGTAGCGAATGCATACATTTCATAATTTTTTTCTCCGTACTGGTCCCCCGTGGGAATCAAACCCACAACCCTGGCGTTGCAAACACCATGCTCTACCAACTGAGCCACACGGGACCATATACTTCTGTTGCTGTAAGGACATTAACTGTTCTACTGTGTAATTAATGTTTCTACGCTCTGTTCCACAGTCCCTGCTACTACCGCGCCCTTCGACACTCTTCAGGACAGTCATCTCTTTGATACAGAGAACTCAGTGTCTCAACCCCACCGGAGGGCGCTATCTATCCACCAACGGCCAGCCCAGAACCAGGAGCTCCCAGGAGATTGCAGTAGCTCCGCACCCCACACTGAGGCACTCTAATGGCACAGCGCGGCCCCCACAACGCCACAGACACAGAGGGACAGAGGCCTCCATCCTCTTTGGGGTAGTAGGAATGAGATGAATATAATTTGTTTCAAATCAAACCAATTTTAAATTACCCAACACTTTCAGACTGTAATATAATCTGTCAGTATGTACTAAGACAAGAGCAGCAGGTCTGGAGGTGTTTTATTTCTTGTTGAAGTTATAAACAGTCAGTTGTTGTGAGGCAGTTTTAGAAGTGAGGCACTGTACCTATTGACAAATAATCTGTCTGTCTCTTTCTCTCTGTTTGTCTTCCTCAGGATGAAAGCAGCTCCTCTGACCACAGTGACTTGGACAGCTCTGTCAGCCCTCTGCCGGGCTGTCTGCCCACGCCTACCTGCAGCCCCCACTCCACAGGAAGTGCCCGCAGTCAGGAAACAAGCTCTTCTGTTCCTGAAACGAGATATGCTGTGGCGCCCTCTGTCTTCGGCAAGGAGGAGTACAACAGTGCCAAGACCCGCCGCCCAGAACCTATCGCAGCCACAGTTCAGCAGCAAGCCGGCAGTGTCATCCAGTAGCAGGCCAGACCTTGTTCCTAAGGAGGAATATCTGATAGACAATTGGCTGGAGGGTGATATGGGCGATTTTCAGCCAAAGAAGAAGAGAAGAGTGGGGGAGGAGCAGAATTGAAGCTGGGACTTGACTACAATGTCATCAGGGCCCAGGAGTCAAAACAGTCACTCAACTAAGACTGAGATGGTTAGCAGAGGTGTGTAGCAGAGGTGTGTAGCAGCTGCACAGATGACACACACACACACACAGCCATCCCTTTACTTCCCTGTAGAACCCATATGGAAGCTAACGACAGGAGCCCAAGCAGATCCTCCCTTTAATTTCCTTCTTTCTTTCTCTTATCATTTTGCTGAGTGACTTAAGTCTCCGTTTTGCTTGCCATGTAGTGCCCTTGGGAGTCTTGAATGTCACTTGAACATTAGTCACTAATGTTTAATGTAACTATGAACTATAAGGGGCATTAGTAGCCAGTGGAACCACAACCTGTGTTTTTTCTCTCTCGTTTTGCATTGTCGTTGTCCTCCAGTAGGGGTTTCTCTCTGAGGAAGACTGACGACGACCCCCGACCTTCCACGCCGCCCCAAAACCACCACAACACTCAGCAGGTCAGATAGATCAAGTGAGAGCTGACCTGGGTTCAAATACTATTTAAAAATGTTCAATACTTTGAGCATTTGCTTTAGCCTGCCTGCAGTGCCAGGTGTGCAGGGTTGGGATAGTATGAAGCAGTTTTTATCTCAATATCAAATAATTTCTGGTTAACAACAAAACAACCTTACCTGTGATTGTTTTACATTAAAATGGTCAAAAAGAAACAAAAATAGCTTCTAAGATAAGAGCAATTTCTCAAGCAATCATTTTTCTAGGACTGCCTGGGAGTGGTCTGAGTGAGGAGGGGGAAAATGTAAAACTAGCTGTTATTGGCCGTGACGTGTGGAACTCTCTTTCTTATTGGTCTATTAACTAATTTACCGCCTGGTGACGTCACCATCCAGATCAAAATCCCATCCCACAAAGATAGCTTGAAATTTCAGGCAGTCTTTTCAAACAGCTCTTACACTAAAAGGGCGTTATAATAATTTTCACAATTTCACAGTATTATTCCAACCTCATAGTGTGGAAATATATATAAAACAGAGGAAAATCAAGATTTTGACTGCACTGGGTGTCAAACTAATTGACATAATAAACAAATCCCTATCAAAATCTGTCTGTTTAAGCTAGAGATATCATTTTTTTTGTTGTATAGGCTCAGTCCACCTTATCCGCCTATCGGCCTTCCGGATCTGCGGTGGAAAGTGGCAGTGATACAGCGCTGTTTGTCAGACCAGGAGACATCCCGAAAATCGTTTTTTGTCACAAACGTCTGGTTTGGCCTACTAACTAACATACCTCTCTATGGAAAGATGAGTGCCACGAAAACGATGGGGTTTTCCGTTTTGGTCTACAAGCCCCACCGGACTCTTCTGAAGTAGGTACCGTCAATGTGCCAACTTTTGTCTCTAGTGTCCGAACCATTTGGGCTAAAAAATAATATGACCCCAATCACAAATATTATGGATATATTGGAACTAGTGAATACATGCTGGCCTAACTTAAGGATCTGCCCCTTTTTTCAATTTTCACCTAAAATGTCATACCCAAATCTAACTGCCTTTAGCTCAGGACCTGAAGCAAGGATATGCATATTCTTGATATGATTTGAAAGGAAACTCTTTGAAGTTTGTGGAAATGTGAAATTAATGTAAGAGAATATAACACATTAGATCTGGTAAAAGATAATACAAAACAAAATCATGCATTATTTTGTATTTATTTCTACCATCTTTGAAATGCAAGAGAAAGGCCATAATGTATTATTCCAGCCAAGGCGCAATTAAACTTTTGACCACTAGATGGCAGAATTGTATGTGCCACGTTTTAGAATGATCCAATGAACCATTGTATTTCTGTTCAAAATGTTGTATCAAAACTGCCCAAATGTGCCTAATTGGTTAATTCAGAACTTTTCAAGTTCATAACTGTGCACTCTCCTCAAATAACAGTGTGGTATTCTTTCACTGTAATAGCTACTGTAAATTGGACCGTGCAGTTAGATTAACAGGAATTTAAGCTTTCTGCCAATATAAGATATGTCTATATCCTGGGAAATGTTCTTGTTACTTACAACCTCATGCTAAACGCATTCGCCTACGTTATCTCAACCGTCCCGCGGGGGACACACCAATCCTATAGAGGTTAACCTGTTTGGGATAGGGGGCAGTATTGAGAATTTTGGAAAAAATATGTGCCCATTTTTAACTGCCTCCTACACCAACTCAGAAGCTAGAATATGCATATTATTGTTCAGGTTTGGATAGAAAACACTCTGAATTTTCTAAAACTGTTTGAATGGTGTCTGTGAGTATAACAGAACTCCTATGGCAGGCAAAAACCTGACAAGGTTTCAAGCAGGAAGTACCCTGTCTGACAAGGAGTCGTGCGTCTTGCATCTTTTTATTGAAAAGTAAGGATCTTAGCTGTAACGTGACAATTCCCAGGGCTCCAATAGGCTCTCAGAACCTGCGAAAAACCTGAAGGTTTACGAGGGAGCCTCAGGCTGAAACACATTATCACCTTTTGTAAGTGGCTGCTTGGAAAATTCCAGAAAATGTCATGGCTTTAGAAGCTTCTGAAAGGCTAATTGACATCATTTGAGTCAATTGGAGGTGTACCTGCGGATGTATTTCAAGGCCTACCTTCAAACTCAGTGACTCTTTGCTTGACATCATGGGAAAATCAGAAGAAATCAGCTAAGACATCAGAAAAAAATGTAGACCTCCACAAGTCCGGTTCATCCTTGGGAGCAATTTCCAAATGCCTGAAGGTACCACATTCATTTGTACAAACAATAGTACGCAAGTATAAACACCACACACAGCCATCATACCGCTCAGGAAGGAGACGCGCTCTGTCTCCTACAGATGAACGTACTTTGGTGCGAAAAGTGCAAATCAATCCCAGAACAACAGCAAAGGACCTTGTGAAGATGCTGGGGGAAACGGGTACAAAGGCATCTATAGCCACAGTAAAACGAGTCCTATATAGACATAACCTGAAAGGCCGCTCAGCAAGGAAGAAGCCACTGCTCTAAAACTGCCATAAAAAAAGCCAGACTATGGTTTGCACATGAGGACAAAGATCATACTTTTTGGAGAAATGTTCTCTGGTCATATGAAACAAAAATAGAACTGTTTGGCCATAATGTCCATCATTATGTTTGGAGGAAAAAGGGGGAGGCTTGCAAGCCAAAGAACACCATCCCAACCTTGAAGCACGGGGGTGCTGGTGCATCATGTTGTGGGGGTGCTGTGCTGCAGGAGGGACTGGTGCATTTCACAAAATAGATGACATCATGGGGATGGAAAATTAGGTGGATGTATTGAAGCAACATCTCAAGACCTCAGTCAGGAAGTTAAAGCTTGGTCACAAATGGGTCTTCCAAATGGACAATGACCCCAAGCATACTTCCAAAGTTGTGGAAAAATGGCTTAAGGACAACAAAGTCAAGGTATTGGAGCGACCATCACAAAGCCCTGACCTCAATCCTATAGAAAATGTGTGGGCAGAACTGAAAAAGCGTGTGTGAGCAAGGAGGCCTACAAACCTGACTCAGCTACACCAGCTCTGTCCGGAGGAATGGGCCAAAATTCACCCTTCTTGTTGTGGGAAGCTTGTGGAAGGCTACCTGAAACGTTTGACCCAAGTTAAACAATTTAACGGCATTTCTACCAAATACTAATTGAGTGTATGTAAACTTCTGACCCACTGGGAATGTGATGACTGAAAAAAAAGCTGAAATAAATCATTCTCTCTACTATTATTCTGACATTTCACATTCTTAAAATAAAGTGGTGATCCTAACTGACCTAAGACAGGGAATGTTTACTAGGATTAAATGTCAGAAATTGTGATAAACTGAGTTTAAATGTAGTTGGCTAAGGGGTATGTATGTAAACTTCTGACTTCAACTGTATAATACTCTGACCGAATTTCCACGAAGGTGAGGATATATTGGAAGTTTTGAATATAACATACCGTGCCAGTCATGGTGAATAATAGTGAAGATGTCAAAACTATGAAATAACACATGTAGTAAACAAAAAAGTGTTAACAAATTAAAATTCTAAATCAAATAGACAAATGATCCAGGGTATGACCGTCTAAAAACAATTCCATATTTTAGCTTAGACTGTTAGGGGTTCTAAGTTTCTGTTTTGTTTGCCATGTAATGTCCCTGTGTCTTGAATGGCATGTGACTAATGTACAAATGTACTAACTGACAAAAGACCAATCATTACACATTTTTGTTGAACATTTTTTTTAGTTGAAGTTTGGTTTAACAGTATAAAGCAACCAGAATGGAGAAAGCATATTAAAACCACTTAAGAATATATTTGTTGCCATCCTATGGTCATGCACTCCCATAATGCATATTTAGAACTTTTATTATAAAAAAAATCCAATACTGTCAAAATTGAATAAAGTACTGTGATATTATATTTTGTCCATATCACCCAGCTCTACAGAGAGGGCAGCAGGTCATAGAGCCCCACAGTAACCGATGCCGATGACCCCCGACCTTCCACAGACCCACCACAGCACTCAGCAGGTCAGATACATCAACTGAGAGCCAACCTGGGATCAAATACTATTTCAAATCTTTCAAATACCTTGAGCATTTGCTTTAGTCGGCTTGGAGTGCCAGGTGGGCGGGATTTTCACTTTTGGTTTCATGAGCCCTTTTGTGAACGCCTGGGGAGTTACTTGTTTCTAACATAGAAATAGAATTACTAAACTGGTTCACCCATCACAGATTATTGACTTGAATGGGGGGTTTCTGTTCTAGTAGCTCTGTTTCTATGGTTTCTAAAATATGTGTGTCTGATCCCAGTACTACATAGGTTAGTGTTTTTGTGTCTTCCTGCGTGTATGTGTGAAAGACAGTGAATGTTTAAAGTGGAATGTCAGCCACTTGGGGGGCCTTTTGGCCTTGCTTGAGATTCAACTCTGGCTTCTATAATAAGGGGGGGGGTGTTTGTGTGAGAGCAGGCAGTCCAGCATTACTACCAGGCCTGTGGCCTCCTGCCTCGCATCTCACTGCAGAAAGAGGGCGCTATGAAACACCGTACACCTGGCGACCGTGTCAGCGTGCACTGTGCCCGGTCCGCCCACAGGAGTCGCTAGTGCTCGATGGGACAAGGGCATCCCTGCTGGCCAAACCCTCCCCTAACCCGGACGACGCTGGGCCAATTGTGCGCTGCCCCATGGGTCTCCCGGTCGCGGCCGGCTGCGACAGAGCCTTTACACAAACCCAGAATCTCTAGTGGCACAGCTAGCACTGCGATGCCTTAGACCACTGAGCCACTCGAGAGGCCCCCTAGGAGCAACTTCTACCTTAAGTGAAACTGGTGATGGTAATTATGATGGGGGTGATGATGTTCACTGCAGGTCCTGGCTGAGGTGTGTTCGTGGGACCTCACCCCTGTTCCTGAGCAATACAAGAAGGCCTGTCACAGCCTGGCAGTGGGTGAGTATGTGGACACACACATACCTAATGACCACAGCTGCTACCGCCCTGCTATATCTCCTGCCACGGGAATGTCTAAATAACACATTGATCACAGAGTTTTGGATCAAAATTATTTTTAGGAACTATTTCTGGCTTAAGAAGGCGGCGAACGCCTTGGAAGGGAATCCTCAAACTGTTTCCACTTAATATAGGTAATGTGTATTTACTTAGTGAGTTTGTATAAACTTAGTGTCATTTTTCCAGTAGTTGGTATTATTTGCTGGTGAAATACTCTCAGCTGGAAAGCGAAGCTATGAAAGTCAGGCCTTTGTGTTTTTGCATCCCTGAATGTTGTTTCAGAAGCATCTGCATCCCATCAAGACAAACTCTATGGGAAACAGACATACAGTGCCTTCAGAAAGTATTCATACCCCTTGACTTATTTCACATTTTGTTTTGTTTCAGCCTGAATTCAAAATGGATTAAATAAATACAAAATCTGACCCGTCTACACACAATGCCCCATAATGACAAAGTGAAGACATGTTTTTAGAAGTGTTTGCTAATTTATTGAAAATGAAATACAGAAATATTTAATTTACAAAAGTATTCACACCCCTAAGTCAATACATCACCTTTGGCAGCAATTATGTCTGTGAGTCTTTGTGGGTAAGTCTCCAAGACCTTTGCACACCTGGATTGTGCAATATTTGCCCATTATTCTTTAAAAAAAAGTATTGCCATAGATTTTCAAGCAGATTTAAGTCAAAACTGTAACTCAGCCACTCAAGAACATTTACTGTCTCTTGTTTAGCAACTCCAGTGTAAATTTGACCTTTTGTATTAGGTTATTGTCCTGCTGAAAGGTGAATTTATATCCCAGTGTCTGGTGGAAAGCAGACTGAACCAGGTTTTCCTCTAGGATTTTGCCGTTGCCTAGCTCCATTCCATTTATTTTTTTATCCTGAAAACTGTTACAAGCATACCCAAAAAATAATGCAGCCAACACTGTGCTTGAAAATATGGCGAGTGGTACCCAGTAATGTGTTGTATTTGTATTCAGGACAAAAACTTAATTGCTTTGCCACATTCTTTGCAGTATTACTTTAGTGCCTTTAGGATGCATTATTCCTTATTTTCACTCTGTCAATTAGTATTGTGGAGTAACTACAATGTTGTTGATCCATCCTCAGTTTTTTCCTATCATAGCCATTAAACTCTGAAACTGTTTTAAGGTCACCATTGGCCTCATGATGAAATCCCTGAGCAGTTTCCTTCCTGAGTTAGGAAGGACGACCTGTATCTTTGTAGTGACTGGTTGTATTGATACACCATCCAAAGTGTAATTAATAACTTCACCATGTTCAAAAGGCTATTCAATGTCTGCTTTTTGAATGTTTACCCATCTACAAATAGGTGCCCTTCTTTGCGAGGCACTGGAAAACATCCCTGTTCTTTGTGGTTGAATTTGTGTTTGAAATTCACTGCTCGACTGAGGGACCTTACGTATAGTTAAACACTATTATTTCACATAGAGTTAGTCCATGAAACTTATTATGTGACTTGTTAAGCACATTTTTACTACTTAACTTATTTAGGCCATAACAAAGGGATTAAATACTTATTGACTCAAGACATTTCAGATTTTCATTTTTACATTATGGGGTATTGTGTGTAGGCCAGTGACCAAAAAATCCAAATTTAATAAGTTTTAAACATTTTATACTCTTTTTTAACACAATAAAATGTGGATAAATTCAAAGGGTGTGAATACTCTCTGAAGGCACTGTATGATACTGACTTGTAAGACTCTGTGCTATGTCCCTATATGGCCTTGTAGGGGCCCATGATTCAGTACCCTCTCTTCAGTGATGGTAACAGCACCGCCACACTTTCTGCCGTAGCCTGACAGGCAGCGGTGGGTGTGCAGGACAGTCCAGGCTAGGTGTTTGTAGTTGGAAAATGGTCTAACTCTGACATTTGAGGCCGTCTTTTATACAAAATCTTGTCTCTCCACTCTCCCACGCCCTCGTAGTGTGTGGAGGAGTTGGACTGGAGTGTGAACCCGTTGGGTGATGGACCCTGTTCTGCCCGCTGTCAGCCTGCCCCTACTGGGCAGCCTCTCCCTGCCAGCCTGCAGCCTGCTGCCAGTAGCCATACAGCCTCATACTGGTGTCATGACGTTGCCCTCTTTGGGTACAGCGAGCACTATTCCCTCTCCCTCTGCACCATCCCCCTACCTCTCTCTCTCTGTTACACTCAGGCTACTGTGGTCAGAGAGGTCGTAAATTCCTGGAGGAGAATCCTGCCTCAGGGCCAGACAGTATAGAGAGAGTGAGTTTTCATAGAGAGAACAAAGGAATTTCTTCCACCTCACAGAACTGGAGGTCCGAACAATATTTATGTTCTGGAGAATGTATAAAAGATCGGTGAAGAATCCAGCTAAGAACTGGTCCGTTTGGTACAATTTTGTGAAACTGATGAGACACAATACATTACCATAACGCTGTTTATATAATAGCCTCAGTTATGAGACTTACATCTAATTGTTGTATAAAATGAATGAGTAAAGATGATACTATTTGTGAAATGATGTGATGCTATGTAATGATGTTAATGTGAGAGAATTGGATTTCTCTTTAAAGTTTCACTAAGTCATTGGCACGCCCCCAGGGGCACAGACAGGTCCTGGCGTCATGAGACAGCCCTTTTCTATGTTCCGAATAAAACCCCCACTTGGGTTTTCTATCCCGAGACCGAGCTTACCTCAATTACAAGGGGGCTAAGGGTTGAGACGAGACCAGTACCTCTTTCATAGAGAGAAATAAGGTTTAAGTAGATTGCTGAATCTTTTAACCATCCCACGTGGTTAAACTCTTAGACTATCGATACCGACAGAATAAGAACAAGTCTTTGATATTAATTACTAGTCTGCAGCTAGGAATTCGGTATCACTGAACGCGAAGACCGACAACCGCCGAAACATCTATTCTATAACATGAATGAATGTCACTCTGAACCAACCATTCAAACCACGACAGAGAGAGAGGGCGGATAAACTCTACAACAGAAACAAACTTTTCAACAGAGATCTCGACGACACACTGAATGTAAATATATATATTGATTGCAATTATTCACGAATGAGTGAGCATTCATGTGCAAAGGATTAGCATTTCAATTGTTATAATTATCAACTTTGTAGTGTCTCTTATCTTTCGCGCCCTTATCAGTCCCTCTGTCTAACAAGCCGCCATGCCGGTTTAGCCTACTAGGGCACATTCCCCTATCATTTCTTTGTAACCATATGTACTTTGTTTGTGTTATGCATTTCTGTGAGTACTTAGTTAGTAAATAAATGATTTTAAAACAATTGATATATGGATGACTCATAGTGAAGACTGAGTTCGTGCAGATAACCAACAATTTACAATGTTTGGAATGAGACTAACTTGAGGTAAAGAATAATTCATTAATCAGAAGACTAAGTCGTCAGATATTAAAATATCTGAAAGTTATATTAGGAAAATTATAACTTTGTAATCTGAATTTTTTCCTTGGTGCCCCGACTTCCTAGTTGATTACAGTTACATGATTAAGTCGTTTAATCACGTAATAATAATTACAGAGAATTTTTTATCAAGATTAATCTTCAGTTTAATGATGCCAAAGACACGACACTGGCCAGCGCCTTTGCAGATAAACAGCAACACCGCATCGCACTGGCCAGTACCCTGGCAGGTAAACAGGCTCATTAATACCCTTTTTAAACTGATATACAAATATTATTAGCATTAGATTAGCATTAGATCATTTATATAAATGGTGAAAAGCACAGGAGCCAGAATGGAACCTTGGGGAACACCAATTTTCAACTCCACATGGATACATTGCTATCTGTTTGTGAGGTGGTTCTTGAAATGTGACCTAAGAATCAGAATCATGTCATCGTCCAACAGGCACAGGGCACCTGAAGTCGGTGAATCTGTCCCATAACGCCCTGTGCTCTACGGGCTTTGAGCTCATCCTGAAGACTCTGCCTCTCCACTTTTTCACACAACTCGATCTGTCTGCCATCCGCTGTGGACCCACTGACCACCCAGCTCTAGAACATCTGATGTCAGTCTTCCTTTCCCAGGTAAACACACACGCACACACAAATTCAAATAAAGTTATTCTACCGTGTACTTTCACATTAATTAAGCATTGTTTGTCTAAAGAAATGCATAAACTATCACAGGATCTACAGTAAGTATTTACTTAGTTGAGGAAATTTGTCCAGGAAGGTACACGATAAAGACTGCAAATCTAAGAAATGGATCAGTAAATTGATGAGGAGCTTTTAATAGAATTTGTCGAAACAATTGGTTGGGTTTCTGGTAATGAAACTTTTGTTTGTCTGTAATGCGCTTGTTATCTGTGGTCTGCTAACCAGTAAACCTAAACCACAGGTCTGAGGCAGGCGCCTTGCAAGTTGTGAAAACATTTCACAGTTTGAAAAGGAAGTTTGTCATCCACTTATCTGCTGCACAACTTTGCCTTTGGTATTCAAGCTAAGAAACGTGTTGATATGGTAGTTAGGTACAATGGTTGTATCTTAATTGTATATTTGACTTAATGGGGAGCTATGGCAAGATGATATTTAATAGAGGAGCAAATGTAGTTGTCACACCCTGATCTGTTTCACCTGTCTTTGTGATTCTCCATCTTCCCCATTATCCCCTGTTTATTTTATACCCGTGTTCTCTGTTTGTCTGTTGCCAGTTTGTCTTGTTTGTCAAGTCAACCAACGTTTTTTGTCTCATTTCCTGCTTTTCCCAGTCTCTTTTTCTCGCCCTCCTGGTTTTGACCCTTGCCTGTCCTGACTCTGAGCCCTCCTGCCTGACCACTCCACTTGACCCTGCCTGCCATCCTGTATGTTTGCCCCACCTCTGGATTATTGACCTCTGCCTACCCTGACCCTGAGCCTGCCTGCTGTCCAGTACCTTTGCCCCTCCTCTGGTTTACTGACCCCTGCCTGCCTTGACCTGTCTATTGCCTGCCCCTGTTGGATTATTAAACCATTGTTAATTCGGCATTGTCTGCATCTGGGTCTTACCTTCATACCTGATAGTAGTGATGGTTCCCCTGTAAGTAGGATTCATATCAACTAGTAATGTTTAGCTGGAGGCCAAGCTGAGAACTCAACACTGACATATTGGGGGATAGACATAGTACTAACTGCCTGGTTAAGGGCATACAATGAGATCTGGGATTTGATATTGGTCCCTTGCTGAAAAAGGAGAACATGGTTCTGATTGGTCCTTTGTGTGTTCCACAGGATGACAGCTCCCTGATCAACCTGAATCTTGCGGGAAATTAACTGATAGACAGCAGCTTTTCCACCCTCGCCAGGTGTGTGTGGTTTCTCTCAACGTACAGTACTGTTCAAAAGTTTGCGGTCACTTAGAAATGTCCTTGTTTTTTAAAGAAAAGCACATTTTTGGTCCATTAAAATAACATCAAATTGATCAGAAATACAGTGTAGACGTTGTAAATGACTATTATAGCTGGAAATGGGCTGACTTTAAAACATTTTTTATATATACATAGGTGTACAGAGGCCCATTATCAGCAACCATCACTCCTGTGTTCCAATGGCTTGTTGTGTTAGCTAATCCAAGTTTATAATTTTAAAAGGCTAATTGATCATTAGAAAACCCTTTTGCAATTAGGTTAGCACAGCTGAAAGCTGTTGTCTGATTAAAGAAGCAATAAAACTGGCCTTCTTTAGACTAGTTGAGTATCTGGAGCATCAGCATTTGTGGGTTTGATTACAGGCTCAAAATGGACAGAAACAAATAACTTTCTTCTGAAACTCGTCAGTCTATTCTTGTTCTGAGAAATTAAGACTATTTCATGCAAGAAATTGCCAAGAAACTGAAGATCTCGTACAACACTGTGTACTACTCCCTTCACAGAACAGCGCAAACTGGCTCTAACCAGAATAGAAAGAAGAGTGGGAGGCCCCGGTGCACAACTGAGCAATAGAACAAGTACATTAGAGTGTCTAGTTTGAGAAACAGACGCCTCACAGGTCCTCAACTGGCAGTTTCATTAAATAGTACCTGCAATGTCAACAGTGAAGAGGCGACTCCGGGATGTTGGCCTTCTAGGCAGAGTTCTTCTGTCCAGTGTCTGTGTTCTTTTGCCCATCTTAATCTTTTCTTTTAATTGGCCAGTCTGAGAATTGGCTTTTTCTTTACAACTCTGCCTAGAAGGCCAGCATCCCGGAGTCGCCTCTTCTCTTTTGACTTTGTATTTAGCTAGTTGAGCTGCCTGGGTCTTTTCCAAGTGTCTGCCCTGTACATTACCTCTGGTTCATGTGACCTGACTGTCCAGTACTGAGATCTGTGTGTCCTGTTGTCCAGGTGTCTGCCTCTCTGTCCCTCCATGGTGTCTGTGGACCTGTCACAGCATCCTCTCCACCCAGCGACCTTTGACCTATCTCAACCTCCAAGGTACAGTAGGCCTATAGTAGTCTATTGGTTCTCAGTCTGATTCTGTCTCTTTCTTAGTCCTAATTTGTTCCCTCTCTCTCTTTATTCAGGTTGTCAGGTATCCGGACCCTGGGACAGCTCTAGTTTGGACGACTTGTCAGACCAGATCCAGGACCTGTGGCTGTGCTCACAGATGCTCAACAAACTGGACTGCGAGGCACTGCAGCAGATCTGGGGCCAGAGGAGGCCCGGGGGCTGCTTCCTCTCCAGGGATGCCAAGTGCCTGCTCACTACTGCCCCCTTACTGTGAGGAAGACTCCTTGAGTTTTCACACCTTTAAAGACTGGTGTCGCTTCGATTCCAATGTGTACACTTGAGATGATTTACACTCCTTGGTCCTCATATTTGAGGCATCTTTTGGTGACACAGGCTGCAGAGGGATATCGGCACCAATATTTTGAATGCATTATGTAGGTATAATTATTACAGGGTGTGTGTGGGAACTCTTTCAACACTGTTGGAAAAGTATTCCTCATGAAGCTGGTTGAGAGAATGCCAAGAGTGCAAAGCTGTTATCAAGGCAAAGAGTAGCTACCATGAAGAACTTCAAATATAACATTTGTTTAACAGTGTTTTGGTTACTACATGATTCTATGTATTTCATAGTTTTGATGTCTTCAGTATTATTCTACAATGTAGAAAATACAAAAAAAATTAAGAAAAACCCTTGAATGAGTAGCTGTGTCCAAACTTTTGACTGGTACTGTACGTGTAAATTGAGTCTGTATTTGTATTTTGTAAATGTTTTGTAAGTATTGAATGGGAAACACAAATATTAAGTGAACATAATCATAATTTTTTAACTCTATTTGCCATGGTGCTTTTTTCCATGCAACCCCCCAACAGTTGCTGACTGACTGAAGAAATGGTCAAGCTGAGAAATTATTAAATTGCTTCATTCTGTCAAGTTCCCCCTAGTCTCTTCCCACAGCTGCTGTATCTCCAACACAACTCTGGGGGTGGAGCGTCATGAGTCTTGCAAGTGAAACAATTTTCACACCCAACTTGGTGTGAGTTTGTGAAGACACACAGCTTCACACTGTGGTTTCATTCCTTGTTAGTTAACCCACTGACAGACCTTCTCACTGTTTAATATTTCCACAGAGGAGGGTGTTGGGTGGGCTTCAAGATACTGTGGGAAAGTTCCGAGTCACACATCAGTGTTGTCACCTCAGTGTATCACTATATCACTCAGAGATTGGACCAAGGCAATTATGGTTAGGATAACTAACTTCATCACCTGTTATAGTAATTTCCAATTTATAAAAAGCAATTACTAAATGGTTTCTGTTAGTTCAACTTGTGGATGGTGCTACTGCCATCTTGTTAACTATTTAAGCATACCCATTTGTGTAAAGGGCTGCTAACCACACTTATGGTTGGGACATTTTTGAAAGCATGCACAAACCTTTTCACAGTTTGAAAGATGTGTATGCATGCATACTGAAATACTTTCTAGAAAGTGCAGCAAGTACATATTAGTGGTCAGTGTCTTCCCACAGCTGCTGCGTCTTACCTATTAGTTTGAGGGAAACCAGACTAAGACATACATGTGGTAATACTCTAGTCTAGCTAGAATCCTCTCAGAAGAAGATATATAAACATTACACCACATAAACCTGTTTTTTTTACTTGAGTCTCCCCAAAATTGCACCCCTTCCCAGTTTTTTATATTTTTATTTTACCAGTAGACCTGTAACTCTTTAGGAACTCAGTCTTACTGTTGAGAGTTAGAAAAGTACAATACACAAGGTGTATATTTTGGTGACAGGCTGCAGAGGGATCTCAGGATCTCATATTATATTAATATTATGCATTATGTAGATATGTATTTCAGTGTGTGTTTGTAGGTACAGTTATACAGTGCATTCGGAAAGTATTCAGACCCCTTGACTTTTCCCACATTTTTACATTACAGCCTTATTCTAAAATGGATTAAGTTGTTTTTTTGTCCTCAATCTACACACAATACCCCATAATGACAAAAAAAACTGGTTTTAGGACATTGTTGCATATTTATAAAAACAATGAAATATGACATTTACATAAGTATTCAGACTCTTTGCTCAGTACTTTGTTGAAGCACCTTTGGCAGTGATTATAGCCTTGAGTCTTCTTGGGTATGATGCATCAAACTTGGCACACCTCTATTTGGGGAGTTTCTCCCAGTCTTCTCTGCAGATCCACTCAAGATCTGTCCTGTTGGAAGGTGAACCATCGCCGCTGTCTGAGGTCCTGAGCACTCTGAAGCAGGTTTTCATCAAGGATCTCTCTCTACTTTGCGCCATTCATCTTTCCCTCGATTCCAGTCCCTGCCGCTGAAAAACATCCCCACAGCATGATGCTGCCACCACCATGCTTCACCGTAGGGATGGTGCCAGGTTTCCTCCAGACGTGATGCTTGACATTCAGGCCAAAGAATTCAATCTTGGCTTCATCAGACCAGAGAATCTTGTTTCTCATGGTCTGAGAGTCCTTTAGGTGCCTTTTGGCAATCTCCTAGCGGGCTGTCGTGCCTTTTCCTGAGGAGTGGCTTCCGTCTGGCTACTCTACCATAAAGGCCTAATTGGTGGAGTGCTGCAGAGATGGTTGTCCTTCTGGACGGTTCTCCAATCTCCACAGAGGAACTGTGTGACCGTCTGGTTCTTGGTCACCTCCCTGGTTCTTGGTCACCTCCCTAACTAAGGTCCTTCTCCCCCGATTGCTCAGTTTGGCCGGGCGGACAGCTTTAGGAAGAGTCTTGATGGTTCCAAACTTCCAAACTGGAGGCCACTGTATTCGTTCAATACTGCAGACATTTTTTGGTACGCTTCCCCAGATATGTGCCTCGACACAATCCTGTCTCGGAGCTCTACAGACAGTTCCTTCGACGTCATGGCTTTGTTTTTGCTCTGACGTGTACTGTCAACTGTGGGACCTTATATAGACAGGTGTGTTCCTTTCCAAATCATGCCCAATCAATTTAATTTACTACAGGTGTAGACATCTCAAGGATGATCAATGGAAATAGGATGCACTGGAGCTCAATTTCTGGTCTCATAGCAAAGGGTCTGAACAAAACCTGTTTCACTTTGTCTTTATGGGTTATTGTGTGTAGATTGATGAGGGAAAAAATATATTTAATCACTTTTAGAATAAGGCTGTAATGTAACAAAATGTGGAAAAAGTAAAGGGCTCTGAATACTTTCCGAAGCACTGTTCATGTGTACGTGTATTGTCTATGATTTTGTAAGTAGTCAATGGAAAACCAAAACTTTTAAGTGAACATAATTATCATTGTTTTGGACTGCTTATTGCCATGGTGCTTTTTTCCCATGCAACTTCCCAACGTTTTCTTACTAACTGAAGAAATGGTCAACCTGAGAAATTATGAAATCCCTCCATTCTGTTATGTTCCCCCTAGTCTTTTCCCATAGCCGCTGTATCTCCGACACAATTCTGGGGGTGGAGCGTCATGAGTCTTGCAAGTGAAACGATGTTACCCCCCCAACTTGGTGTGAGCAGTGGCTGAGTTCTATCTCTGATTTAACAGTTATGTAATACAATTGTTTGTGACGTGAGAGAACAAAAGAATATGCCTGGTCTCCTAACTTGCTATGCCCGACCCCCTACCCAAATCTATTTCTTTGCTCCAGGAATGAATCCGCCAATGTGTACACCGCCATCTTGTATTTTTTCAAATCTTCTCTCATTGATTGAGAAACATTACCTGGTGTTACAATATGTAGCTAGAGAAAATAGTGTGGTGATTGGTCAAATTACAAGCCCTCGCATAATATGTTGAATCGCGGAATCCTGGAGGGACTGATCTTTACTTTCACTTAGATTAGAATACACTGTAATTTTTAATCCATGTAGGGATATTTGATTAGCCGAGACATAAAACAAACATACAATAACCATATTAGCAATTTCAATAATGACGGTCATTGGCTACATAAGGGATACACATGGTTTACTGTTTATTTGAGGAATATCCTGGCATATTTTACATTACATTCCTATCCAACTGGTTTAGGGCTAGGAAGCATCAAATTTTTTATGTAAATGAAGCATTAGGACTAAGAGTAATCCATTTTTTTTATTTAGTTGAAGCATTACTGAAAGCATTATTTAAACTTTTCTGATCTTGTTCATTTCTCAATAAAAACCCTTGTGTTAATTAATACAATCATCCTCAGCAGTGTGTAATTTGTCAGTATCACTGGAATGGATTGCAACGAGGAATGTGGTATGATTTCTTAATTAAAGGCCCTAGAGTCGATGTCCGGAAAACAGCATTTTAAAGGTAGACTCAGCGATTGACGTAGATTCACAAAGTTAACAGCATAGTGGGTCAATTTCCGCAACAACTAAGAGCGTTGAATCGCGATGCTAAACTTTTCTGCTGTTTTTGTTCTGTGGCTACCACGTTCTAAATAGTCTGTCCTCGGTTGCAACACTCACTACCGAGTTCCAAACCGCCTCTGGAAACAACGTCAACACAAGAACTGTTCATCGGGAGCTTCATGAAATGGGTTTCCATGGCCAGCAGCCACACACAAGCCTAAGATCACCATGCACAATGCCAAGCCTCGGCTGGAGTGGTGTAAAGCTCGCTGCCATTGGACTCTGGAGAAGTGTAAACGTGTTCTCTGGACACTCACACTAATATAACATTTGTTTTGTCCCTAATGTTATCCTGAGCATTCCTATATCTCTCAGATGCATTTCAGTCACTTCAAAACATACTTACTTTTGTCATGTATTTTTGTGTTATACAATGGGTTTCTGTAGCAGTAAGGGCAAATGTAATGCTTCATCAAATAATTGTTAGAATACAAATGAAAATAGCTGAATGCTCCATGTTATTACTATCTTAACTATATATGTTAGCTTAGTAGATATAGCCCTAAATGTATCACTTCTAATCTAGCTGAACAAGTTTTGATCAATATGTCAATGTGGTGTATTCTTCTGGAAATGTACACTGAGTGTACAAAACATTATTGAGAACACCTCTTTCCATGACATACAGTACAAGGCTTAATCTGTAATTGATTAATTAAAATGAAATTAAAATGAAGATCAGTGGAGAGATTGAAAAAGGTGATGATGAAGATTGCTCCTCATCAGTATGTACTGTAGGTCTAAACCACAAGAAAATATTAAGTTCTTCCAAGTAACATCCTGTTGACTTGTAAGGGTTGTGTCTTGTGGTTAATGTGAGATGTACTATCAATAGATTGAACTGTAGGTGGGGTTTATACAGGGGGCTGTGTATAGAGGGGCCTCAACATATAAAGGGGCTTGTCTGCTTCCTAAGTCACTTAACCAAATCCCAACACGACTTTTACTCTTCACATCTCCACCACCACAAATCATGAAGACATCTCTGGTCCTCCTTGCCCTCAGTCTGCTGGCTTGTTCAGGTGAGATTTTATTTATTTAACTCAAGTAGTAACTACTGTATATGCAGCACATACATTGGGTCAGGGTGCAAGGGGAACTGTGGGTAGGGGGCCTAAATCAACTCGAAGTTCACCTTTGGTTTCAATACAATACAAGTACCCATCACGTGAGTGACTGTTGTATAATTTTTTCTTCAGTTTGGGAAATCCAAGGGCAATGCAGAGAGGATGACCAGGAAGCACAGTCGGAAAAGCGCATGGTAACAGTATGCTATGGTCAAAACGTTATGAACTAGCAGAAAGTTGCAGACAGTTCTGCAACTTCCTATTGGAATAATCAACCTGCTACTGTGTAACAGAGCTTAACCATAGACGTAAATGTAACTAAAAACATATGTTGACTGAAGAAACTATTGTACAACCAGACTTTCACTGTCATTACATATTCAAATATACTTACACCATAACACTGAATACATCACACCATAATTTAATTATTAATAATACTTTAAGTTTGTAATGTAACTGTATTTTTTTGCATATCCCAACTCCCCCTGAGACACCCACAGGGAGTGAGGTCATGGCCAGGGTCACCATTGTACAGAGTCCCTGAAGCAATTAGGGTTAAGTGCCTTGCTCAACTGCACCACGACAGATTATTATACTTTTTTCTACCATGTCCTTTCTTGTCTGTTTGTGCTTTCCAAAGGAGCAAACGCTAGTTGGAACCTGCTGGGTGTGTGAGTGGGCACTGAAAAAAGTGAAGGAATCGACCTCCACTTCCGATAGCCAGGTAGCTACCATAGCATTACAATTCATAAGTGTCCCTTCATGAAATTGCACTATTTACTGTGATATTTCTCTGATAATGTCAACTGTTGTTGATGATGATTTCTCATCCGTAGGAGACACTAAAGCAGAAGCTACTGTCTGTTTGCGATAAAGTTGGCTTCCTAAAATCTATGTGTAAAGGCCTGGTGAAAAAACACTTGTGGGTGCTGATTGAGGAGCTTAGCACAAGCGATGATGTGAGGACCATCTGTGTTAACATTAAGGCCTGCAAGTGAGTACAAGAAACCGTTCGACATACTCATTAGTCACTGTTCAGACAACTTTCGGGCTCCCGAGTGACACAGCGGTCTAAGGCACTGCATCTCAGGGCTAGAGGCATCACTACAGACCCTGGTTCGATCCCGGGCTGTATCACAACCGGCCGTGATCGGGAGTCCAATAGGGCGGCGGACAATTGGCCCAGCATCGTCCGGGTTAGGCCGTCATCGTAAAATAAGAATTTGTTCTTAACTGAGTTGCCGAGTTAAATAAAGGCTAAATATTTTTTTTTTATTAAACTAACGGTATAGCCATGATCACTTATGCTTGATAATTTAAACGCTATTGAGTAGAATGTATTCATTAATATGAAAATATGGGGTTATGTCTTCTGATTTCCACTCATGTAGTATTTTTGTGTATCTTTAGACAAAAGGAAGTTTTGGACCTGAGCTACTGACCAAGCAGCCAGTATCCAGATTCCAAAGTGAAAAGATGGATGTTCAGGTGTCAAGACAATGCTATGCTACCAGATTTTTGCTCTTTCTTTTTCAAACTAGTCACAACACAAGCATATAAATGGATGATGAAGTTATTGGAATGATTATGTTCTGAAATAATGTTGTGGGAACACATATTATAGTTAAGCAATAAGGCCAGAGGGGGTGTGGTACATGGCCAATTTACCATGGCTATGGGCTGTTCTTATGCACCACGCAACGCTATGGTATAATGGCCCTATCCCACAAACCATAAACAGGTTACCAATGTAATTAGAACAGTAAGTTAGTCGTTTTGCGTCATACCCGTGGTATATTGTCTCATACGATCCAGTTTATAATAGTGTATGCGTCATTCTTAAATTGCAGTACATTTTGTATCATCTCCAAATGTAAACCTTTTGCTACTTTAGTCCCAAATGTTGAACATTTTTAATGTTTGTTTGTGTGAACTTTTTGGCTAGCTAAAAAATAAAGCTCAATTGATAGAGAATACAACTCCTTCTTTGACACCTCTAACATAACTCTAGCAATTTATCTAATTATAATTTTTACTGATTAACATATAGTAGAATTTGTTTTATGATAAAGCATTTAATTAACATGTTTAGGAACTCATGTTGGCAAACTTTTGTGTTTGGAATCTCAGTTTTCTGTAAAGAATCTTGATTGCTTGGTATTTAGGGTGACCATACGTCCTCTTTTTCCCGGACATGTCCTCTTTTTGGACCTAAAAAAATGCGTCCAGCCGGGATATCTAAATCGCCCAAAATGTCCGGGTTTCGGCTTTTGCTTTCTGCAGTCGCCATTCATTGTGTGCGTTTTTGGGGTTTTGCATTGCTTTGGCCTTTCTCTTTAGGTCCCGCCTTCTCACACGCCACCATTGGTGGGTCATGTAGGCCTACGCAAACATTGGTCAAACTGCATCTCAATCATTACCCTCACCATGGCAACAGCCAAGAGACATAGCAGCAGCTTGCTTGTCAACAGTGGCACATGGCTCCAGAACAGCGTAAAAATGCCCAAACGCAAATGTAAATTCACAGACAATTTACAGAGAAAATTCCTGTGTTTTCGTCTTAGTCGGGATCCGTGTGAAGCAGAATGCATGACCTGCAAAGCTGCCACGTACGTGTCAGTGTCAAATAAAGGTGCTAGCGACCTAGAAGCCCACATAAGCTCCGCAAAACACAAAATTGCAGCTAAAGGAGAGAGTTCGTCAGGTAAATTAACTGACTATTTTGTGAGAGCAGGTAAAACAGAAGATGCTGTTACTGCTGCGGAGGGTGTTTTTGCATTCCACAACACGAAGCATCACAATAGCTACAGATCAATGGACTGCACGTGTCTGCCTTGTTAAAAAAAGGCTTTCCCTGATTCCGAGACTGCGCGAACATTTTCAAGCGCTCGTACTAAGACCGAAGCAATTGTTAACGCTGTGAAAGCACCACATTCTGTCGACATAGCTCAGAAAGCACTAGAAGACATACCTTACTGTGGTGTTTCTACTGATGGGCGCAATCACGGTGCTGTGAAAATATTCCCTCTGCTTATTCAGTATTTTGATTGGAAGAATGGTGGCGTGCAAAGTAAATTAGTCGAAGTTAAAAACACTCCGAATGAGACAGCTGATACAATCGCGCAATACATCAAAGAAACACTGGAAAATAATGGGATTTTTTCCAAATGTATTGCATTTACAGGTGCCAACTGCAATACAATGTTCAGGGGAATCCGGCGTGATGAAGAAGGAAAGAATGTTTTCGCAAACTTAAAGAAGTCATTGAAGAACAAGATTTTAATCGGTGTGGGCTGCCCAGCACACGTCTTGAACAATTGTGTTCATTACGGAGCAGACGCACTAGATGTCGATATTGAGAACATCATCTTCAAAATATGTCAATACTTTCACATTTACACTGTGCGCACAGAGAATCTGGTGGAATACTGAATTTGTTGATGTTGAATACAGAAGTCTCCTTTCTCACAGCAAGACGTGATGGCTGTCATTATTCCCAGGAATTGAGAGGCTGCTACAGATGTTTCCAGCCTTGAAAGCATTCTTTTTGTCACAGGAAAAAAAACACTCTCCTTGATCAAGAAGTTTTTTGAAGATGAGTTCAGTGAAATTTACCTCTGGCACATGCACTCACTCATGTGTGTGTTTCATTCACACATTCAGGAGATGGAAAGGGAGAGTAATTCAATTGTGGAAGTGAAGAACCTTTTGAACAAAGTCCACATCATGCTTCTTGAAGGCAAAACCAATAACTTCATGTCCCTTAAAGTTAAGGGACTATTGGCACAAAAGCACAAGGATGGACTTGGTAATAATTGTGACCATTTCAGTGCTCAAGTACAGGGTCTGTACAGTTCATGCCTGGAGAAATGGATGGCACCCATGGAGGAGTTCTCTTTCATGTGGATGGATCTGAGTGAGACACCTGACTGGAATGACATAGAAGCCTGTATAAAACACCTGGGATAAAAGGGGGTGCCAATTGATGATGCAAAGTGCTTTGATTAGGTCACCAACCTGAAGAAATTCACAGAAAGGTGTAACAGTGGTGAGTGAGAGTTCAGTAATCAGTGAGAATTCAGTAATCTGCAAGCACACAAGAAGTGGGCCAAATATTTTGAAAGGTCCAAAAGCATAGATTTTCATTCAGAGCTACTGAAGATTGCACAGTTTTTCTTTGCTATTCCTTCTCACAAAGCAAATGTAGAGAGAGTTTTTTCACTGATGCAAAGCCAGTGTACAAAGGAAAGGAATCACTTGTCTGTTGAGTCACTGAAGGGGCTTCTGTGTACACAATACAACTTTAAAAACATGTCTTGCAAAGACTTTCATGCCTACTTGATTGGTAATCAAGGACTGTTGGGAAAAATTAAATCTTCGGGAAAGTATACCAGAGAGCATCAGGAGGACTGACATTATTTTTGACTGAAATAGTGGATTTTTTTATAACTTTTTTTCTATTTCATTTTAACCTATGGCCATGAAAAGAAAGGTGTTAAAAGCTAAACTGTTTTTTTTTTGTTGTTATTATTCTATTGTTGAGGGCCAACAGATGAATGGAAAGGATGTATTGCTTTATGTATTAAAGTTCAATAACATAGTTGCATGGTTGTGAACGCATTTGTAACTTATAATGGATTACAATATGAGTTAAATAGTTTTCCTTCGCAAATGTTTTAATTAAGTTTGTTAAAAAGCAGCTTTTCTGTGAATGGTGTGGGCGTATACCAACAAGAGAATGGGGTGGGCGTATACCGGTCATTACAAATATTAATGTGAGTATACTGCTGATTGGCCAGCTCATCCTCTTCAGGGAGATGACATCAAGTTCTATGAGGAAATAGCAAGAATGTTTTGAACAGTCTGTTGAGATACAAGTTTGAGATGGGGTTTTTTAATAGTTTTTTCTCCAATTTATGCTTTTGCTACAAATATGAGTATAGGATGAGTCAACAACATTTGGGTATGAGTTGATCGAATACGAACTTTTGCAAGTGAGATTTTCACTGTACGGTTCTTTAAAATGACATCCAGCAATGGCTTTCGTCTTTAACATTTTTATAGAAATATTAATTATAGAGATACTCCATGTCATCAATTAAACGAAACATGACATTGCTACTACAGTACCATGCCTCTGATGAAAAGCTATTTCACAAATTACATTGAACAATCATGTATTTTTACAGTACTCACTTGCAGAGCTTAATTTTAGCTGAAAACTATCCATAGTTGAAAAGTTCGGTCAGTCAGCAGCATCAAACTGATGAACTTATGCACAAACTTTTTTGCACAAAGACTGGAGGAAGCCAATTCGATCCCAAATGGTCTCCAGCTGTTGTCTGATATTTTCCTGTGGAGTGGAAACACATTAAATATTGTAAAACATAAGACATTATCAAGGCTCATACAATCTTATAACAAGCGTTAAACCTGCAGGCCTGTTTAAATCAAATCAAAGTTTATTTGTCACGTGAGCCGAATACAACAGGTGAAGACCTTACAGTGAAATTCTTACTTACAGGCCCTAACCAACAGTGCAATTTAAGTAAATAATAGGTATTAGGTGAACAATAGATAAGTAAAGAAATAAAAAACAACAGTAAAAGACATTGACAAATATCAGTAGCGAGGCTATATACAGTAGCGAGGCTATAACAGTAGCAAGGCTATATACAGGCACCGGTTAGTGGGGCTAATTGAGGTAGTACATACATGAATGTATAGTTAAAGTGACTATGCATATATGATAAACAAAGAGTAGCAGCAGTGTAAAAGAGGGGTTGGGGGGGACACAATGCAAATAGTCCGGGTAGCCATTTGATTACCTGTTCAGGAGTCTTATGGCTTGGGGGTAAAAGCTGTTGAGAAGCCTTTTGGTCCTAGACTTGGCGCTCCGGTAACGTTTGCCACACGGTAGTAGAGAGCACAGTCTATGACTGGGGTGGCTGGGGTATTTGACAATTTTTAGGGCCTTCCTCTGACACAGCCTGGTGTAGAGGTCCTGGATGGCAGGCAGCTTAGCCCCAGTGATGTACTGGGCCGTACGCACTACCCTCTGTAGTGCCTTGCGGTCGGAGGCCGAGCAGTTGCCGTACCAGGCAGTGATGCAACCAGGATGCTCTCGATGTTGCAGCTATAGAGCCTTTTGAGGATCTGAGGACACATGCCACATCTTTTTAGTTTCCTGAGGGGGAATAGGCTTTGTTGTGCCCCCTTCACGACTGTCTTGGTGTGTTTGGACCATTCTAGTTTGTTGGTTATGTGGACACCAAGGAACTTGAAGCTCTCAACCTGCTCCACTACAGCCCCGTCGATGAGAATGGGGGCATGCTCGGTCCTCCTTTTCCTGTAGTCCACAATAATCTCCTTAGTCTTGATAAACGTTGAGGGATAAGTTGTTATTCTGTCACCACCTGGCCAGGTCTCTGACCTCCTACTTATAGGCTGTCTCATCATTGTCGGTGATCAGGCCTACCAGTGTTGTGTTGTCTGCAAACGTAATGATGGTGTTGGAGTCGTGCCTGGCCACGCAGTCATGGGTGAACAGGGAGTACAGGAGGGGACTGAGCACGTACCCCTGAGGGGCCCCTGTGTTGAGGATCAGCGTGGCAGATGTGTTGCTACCTACCATCACCACCTGGGGGTGGCCCGTCAGGAAGTCCAGGATTCAGTTGCAGAGGGAGGTGTTTACTCCCAGGATCCTTAGCTTAGTGATGAGCTTTGAGGGCACTTTGATGTTGAACGCTGAGCTGTAGTCAATGAATGGCATTCTCACGTAGGTGTTCCTTTTGTCCAGGTGGGAAAGGGCAGTGTGGAGTGCAATAGAGATCATCTGTGGATCTGTTTGGGCGGTATGCAAATTGGAGTGGGTCTCTGGCTTCTGGGATAATGTTGTTGATGTGAGCCATTACCAGCCTTTCAAAGCACTTCATGGCTACGGACGTGAGTACTAAGGGTCTGTAGCCATTTAGGCAGGTTGCCTTAGTGTTCTTGGGCGCAGGGACTATGGTGGTCTGCTTGAAACATGTTGGTATTACAGACCCAGTCAGGAACATGTTGAAAATGTCAGTGAAGACACCTGCCAGTTGGTCAGCACATGCCCGGAGCACACGTCCTGGTAGTCTGTCTGGCCCTTCGGCCGTGAAAATGTTGACCTGTTTAAAGGTCTTACTCACGTCGGCTATGGAGAGCGTGATCACACAGTCATCCGGAACAGCTGATGCTCTCATGCATTCCTCAGTGTTGCTTGCCTCGAAGCGAGCATAGAAGTGATTTAGCTCGTCTGGTAGACTTGTGTCACTGGGCAGCTCGCGGCTGTGCTTCCCTTTGTAGTCTGTAATAGTTTGCAAGCCCTGCCGCATAAGACGAGCGTTGGAGCTGGTGTAGTACGATTCAATCTTAGCCCTGTATTGACGCTTAGCTGTTTGATGGTTCGTCGGAGGCCATAGCAGGATTTCTTATAAGCTTCCGGGTTGGAGTCCCGCACCTTGAAAGCGGCAGCTCTACCCTTTAGCATAATGCGAATGTTGCCTGTAATCCATGTCTTCTGGTTGGGGTATGTACTGTACGTACAGTCACTGTGGGGATGACGTCCTCAATGCACTTATTGATAAAGCCAGTGACTGATGTGGTGTACTCGTCAATGCAATCGGAAGAATCCCGGAACATGTTCCAGTATGTGATAGCAAAACAGGCCTGTAGTTTAGCATCTGCTTCATCTGACCACTTTTTTTATAGACCGAGTCACTGGTGATCCCTGCTTTAATTTTTGCTTGTAAGGAGGATAGAATTGTGGTCAGATTTACCAAATGGAGGGCGAGGGATAGCTTTTTACACTTCTCTGTGTGTGGAGTACAGGTGATCTAGAATTTATTTTACCTCTGGTTGCGCATTTAACATGTTGATAGAGATTAGGTAAAACTGATTTAAGTTTTTCAGCATTAAAGTCTCCGGCCGCTAGGAGCGCCGCCTCTGGGTGAGCGGTTTCCTGTTTGCTTATTTCCTTATACAGCTGGCTGAGTGCAGTCTTAGTGCCAGCATCCGTCTTTGGTGGTAAATAAACAGCCACGAAAAGTATAGATGAAAACTCTTGGTAAATAGTGTGGTCTAATTTATTGTCCAATGATTGTACGTTGGCGAGTAATATTGATGGTAACGGCAGCTTTCCCACTCGCCTTCTGCGGATCCTAACGAGGCACCACACTCTGTGTCCTCTTACCTGCGTCTCTTTCTCTTGCCAATAACGGGGATGTTGGCCTTGTCAGGTGTTAGCAGTATATCCCGTGCATCCTGCTTGTTGAAAAAAAAAATCTTTGTGTAATCTGAGGTGAGTGATCGCTGTCCTGATATCCAGAAGCTCTTTTTTGACATAAGATACTGTGGCAGAAGCATTATGTACAAAATAAGTTACAAATAACGCGAAAAAAAAACATAATAGCACAATTGGTTAGGCGCCCGTAAAACTGCTGCCGTTTATTCCGGCGCCATTTTACCACACATTTTAACAGCCTTGAGGGTTAACACAGATTGGTTACAAGCCCTGCATCATGTAGGATCCATGTAAAGCAGAGTTATATCAGATGTTATGCTGTTTGTCACCTTAATTGTCTGTGTTTAGGCATCATGTACTCCACCTTCCTCAGGGCCCACTTACATCGCCAGCAGACTCCAGGAAGCGTTGCTTTAACCTGGCTCTCAACCTGTAGCGTTTTATGCCAGCTGATTGCCAGTTGAGTCATCCCTATATTTTGGTTCTCATAACTTTTTGGGGGAAGATTATAATTTTTTAGTATTCAATCAGAAAATTGACATATTGGTCAAGGTCAAGGCACGTTGGTGCATTTTCCATCATGTTAGGTGCATACTGTACTTCTAATAGGGTGGAACCTGACAGAGTGGCAATGTGGAGCCTAAATTAGCAATAGTGGTGTCGTTGTAGGAAGGGGTTGTTTTCTTAAATGGAGAATTACAACAAACTAACCGGGTGGAAAGAGATTTAAATTGTTTTTCAATAAAAGGCACCGCAAACAAGAAATGACCCGGCAGCTTCTGGTTGGTTGAAGCAGAAGGGCGCTAGAGCTACAGCGAGAAAGAAAGAGGGAGTTCCCTTCCTGCCTGCCATGAGTTGAACCTCATCTGATGCACACGTCAAACAACAGCGAGATTTACTGATAAGGCTACACACAAACACACAGATAAAGCATGTGATAATTACCTTGTCTGTGTGGGAGATCGTCTGCTGGGTTATTTCCATTATCTGTCTGATAACTGATAGTGCGCCAACGATTCGTTCTTTTTGAATGACTCTTTTACTGACTCAACAGTCATGATTTGTTTTTTTCTGAGTGGCTCGTTCATTTTAGTCGTTCGTTTTGACCTGCTAATGCTTAATACCTTCGGCTCAGCGGCTCCAAATACAGAAACTTGCTTTCCGACCACCAACTGCCTATCAAATGTTGGTAGAAAAATAGATCATGAGCATAGAGAAGAAAAATGCATGTTAAGAAATAATAATTGATTGCATGACTGCAATTAATTGATTAGTGAATGTTACAAACCCTGCATCTGCCACAGCGGGAAGTAGGGGTTGCTGAAGCACCACCTGAAAAATCAGGGGAAAAAAATAATTTGTCGTGAGTGCTGTCTTCAAATTCCCTGTCACATAGGAGCCAAGGCGCAGCGTGCCGGTAATTCCACATCTTTATTGAAGGAAACCGAAACAATAAACAGGTACGCACCAAGAAACGTAACGCACTGTGCCGTACACACACAGAAATAACAATAACCCACAAACACAGGTGGGGAACAGGCTGCCTAAGTATGATTCCTAATTAGAGACAACGATAGACAGCTGCCTCTGATTAGGAACTATACTCGGCCCAAAACAAAGAAATACAAAAACATAGAACCCACCCCACACCCTGACCTAACAAAATAGAGAAATAAACCGTCTCTCTCAGGTCAGGGCGTGACAGAATTATATATATACACACATTAAACAAAAATATAAATGCAACAAGCAACAATTTCAAAGATTTTACTTAGTTACAGTTAATAGAAGGAAATCAGTCAATTCAAATAAATTCATTAGTCGCTAATCTATGGATTTCACATGACTGGGCAGGGACGCAACCAATCACCCACTGGGGAGACAGGCCCAGCCAATCAGAATATGTTTTCCCCACAAAAAAGCTTTATTACAGACAGAAATCCTCCTCAGTTTCATCAGCTGCCCAGGTTAGAGAGTCCCTGCAGTTATGTCAGCGAGGTGGACGGGTTTAAGGTCATTAAATTAGAAGTGATCCTCCAAGGTGGTCGAGTAGACCAGGATGTCATCCATATACAGGACAACCTGGCGCCCGAGCTTGTCCTGGAACACCTCGTTAACGAATGTCTGGAACACCGACGGAGAGTTGGCTAATCCATAAGGCATCACCAAGTACTCTTAGTGGCCAAACATCGTGTTGAATGCCATTTTCCATTCATCCCCCTCCCGGGTGCGGATCAGATTGTAGACACTTTGTAGGTCCAATTTGGTAAAAAAATGGGCCCTGCGGCCGGCACCAATGGGAGAGGGTAGCGGTACTTGGTGATGATGGAATTGAGGCCTCTAATCGATGTACAGGCGTAGACCTCCGTCCTTCTGCCAACGCAGGGGAGGTGGACGTGAGGATGAAACCCTGTTGGAGAGCCTCCTGGATGTACTCCTCCATAGCCTTAGTTTCAGCCACCGACAGATGGTAGATGCGACTGCACAGAGCCAGCAAGTAGGTCAATGGCACAGTCCCAGGGGCGACGAGGAGTTGGCGCGGGTCTGGGTATAACTCTGGGATGCTGGGCTGGAGGGCAACCACAGGTATCTCAACCTATGTGGAACCACAGGGTAAGGGAAAGCAGGTCCAGTGCTTGGACCGGAAAAGGAAAGGAGAGCGTGTATGGGGTGATGTTCAGGGAGGAGGTGAAGGCCTGGTTGAGGAAATTCCCTGCAGCGCCGGAGTCCACTAGAGCTGTAGAGACAACACATGGGGACAGCCAGCCAGTGAAATGGAAACCAGAGAGGGTTTGGCGGAAAGTGATGATGGATTACTCACGCCTACCTTGGGAGACGGATGATCATGAGTCCGCCCCTCCGTCCTCGTGGATTCCGGGTTGGAATGCACCAGACACCGCTAAAGCTGGTGCCCCTCCTGACCACAATAGGAACAGAGCCCCAGCCGTCTCCAGCAACACCGCTCTGCCGTGGGGAGGTGTGTGGCCCCTACCTCCATGCATTCAGGCATTGTTTCAGGATGGCCAAAGAAGAGGGAGTGCCAGCGCTCTCGAAGAAGGCTATCCAGACGGATCGCCATCACTATGAGCACGTCCAAGGAAAGGTTGTCGTCCCAACATGCCAACTCCATCTGGATCTCTTCGTGTTGTCCTTTTCGGAATATGGTGCAGCGTGCTGGCTCATTCCATCCGCTGGAGGCTGCCACAGTCTGGAAGGTGAGGGCTTACACCGCAGCGGTCTGGATACACTGCCGGAGTTGGAGTAGTCGCTGAACAGAGCCATGAACCTCTCATAAGAACCCAGCTCCTTCTCTACTCTCTCCCAGACAGCCGTAGCCCACTCCAAAACCGTCCAGTCAGTAGGCAAATGACTGTGGTGGGGGCTCCCGTCTGATGGGTAAAATAGAGACAGAGCACTGGAGTAGGAAGCGATGGCATTTCGAGGGAGTCCCATCATATTTGACCGGGAGGGACAATAGTGAATACCTTACCTGGGAGGACTGCTGGATGTGCTGGTGGACTGGCTTGCTGGGATGACTTGTGGTAGAGGATCCTCCACTAGTTGGAGATGAATCCTCTCGGATGTTGTCGTTGCTGGAGAACGTGGAGAAACTTATCCAATACCGTATCTAGTTGAGCCAGCTAGTCATGGTGTTGACGGAGTAGGTGTTCCTGTTCGCCGACCATCTGGGAGATATCCTTAATTTCTGCTGCTTCCATATCTTGACAGGCAGTATTCTGTAACATATGCAGGGAGCCTGAAAGCAGGTGTAGTAGGTGAGTTTAATAATAAGAAACATGAAGATAATCAAAACAGGAGTAGCATACTGAACGTAAACAAAACCAATACTGACTGAGGCTACTGAGGGCTAAATAACTTAAATCAAATTTTATTGGTCACATACACATGGTTAGCAGATGCTAATGCAAGTGTAGCGAAATGCTTGTGCTTCTAGTTCCGACCATGCAGTAATATCTAACAAATAATCTAACAATTTCACAACAACAAAGGAATGAATAAGAATATGTACATATAAATATATGGATGAGCAATGGCCGAACGTCATAGGCAAGATGCAGTAGACGGTATAGAGTACAGTATATACATATGAGATGAGTAATGTAGGGTATGTAAACATTATATAAAGTGGCATTGTTTATTAAAGTGACTAGTGATACATTTATTACAGCCAATTTTTAATTATCAAAGTGTCTAGAGATTTGAGTCAGTATGTTGGCAGCAGCCACCCAATGTTAGTGATGGCTGTTTAACAGTCTGATGGCCTTGAGATAAAAGCTGTTTTTCATTCTCTCGGTCCCAGCTTTGATGCACCTGTACTGACCTCGCCTTCTGGATGATAGCGGGGTGAACAGGCAGTGGCTCGGGTGGTTGCTGTCCTTGATTATCTTTTTGGCCTTCCTGTGACATCGGGTGCTGTAGGTGTCCTGGAGGGCAGGTTGTTTCCCCCCGGTGATGTGTTGTGTAGACCTCACTACCCTCTGGAGAGCCTTGCGGTTGTGGGCGGAGCAGTTGCCGTACCAGGCGGTGATACAGCCCGACAGGATGCTCTCGATTGTGTATCTGTGAAAGTTTGTGAGTGTTTTTGGTGACAAGCCAAATTTCTTCAGCCTCCTGAGGTTGAAGAGGCGCTATTGCGCCTTCTTCACCACGCTGTCTGTGTGGGTGGACCATTTGTTTGTCCGTGATGTGTACGCCGAGGAACTTAAAACTTTCCACCTTCTCCACTACTGTCCCGTCGATGTGGATAGGGGGGTGCACCCTCTGCTGTTTCCTGAAGTCCACGATCATCTTCTTTGTTTTGTTGACATTGAGTGTGAGGTTATTTTCCTGACACCACACTCCAACGGCCCTCACCTCCTCCCTGTAGGCCGTCTCGTTGTTGTTGGTAATCAAGCCTACCCACTGTAGTGTCTGCAAACTTGATGATTGAGTTGGAGGCGTGCATGCCCACGCAGTCATGGGTGAACCGGGAGTACAGGAGAGGGCTGAGAACACAACCTTGTCCGGACACCAGTGTTGAGGATCAGCGGGGTGGAGATGCTGTTTCCTACCCTCACCACCTGGGGGCGTCCCGTCAGAAAGTCCAGGAGTTGCACAGGGCGGGGTTGAGATCCAGGGTTTCGAGCTTAATGACGAGTTTGGAGGGTACTATGGTGTTAAATGCTGAGCTGTAGTCGATGAACAGCATTCTCACATAGGTATTCCTCTTGTCCAGATGGGTTAGGGTAGTGTGCAGTGTGATTGCGATTGCGTCGTCTGAGGAACTATTGGGGCGGTAAGCAAATTGGAGTGGGTCTAGGGTGTCAGGTAGGGTGGAGGTGATATGATCCTTGACTAGTCTCTGAAAGCACTTCATGATGACAGAAGTGAGTGCTACGGGGCGATAGTCATTTAGCTCAGTTAACTTAGCTTTCTTGGGAACAGGAACAATGGTGGCCCTCTTGAAGTATGTGGGAACAGCAGACTTGGATAGGGATTGATTGAATATGTCCGTAAACAAACCAGCCAGCTGGTCTGCGCATGCTCTGAGGACGAGGTTAGGGATGCCATCTGGGCCGGAAGCCTTGCGTGGGTTAACACGTTTAAATGTTTTACTCACGTTGGCTGCAGTGAAGGAGAGCCTGCAGGTTTTGGTAGCGGGCCGTGTCGGTGGCGCTGTACTGTCCTCAAAGCGAGCAAAGAAGTTGTTTGGTTTGTCTGGGAGCCAGACATCAGGGTCGGCGACGGGCCTGGTTTTCTTTTTGTAGTCCATGATTGACTGTAGACCCTGCCACATACCTCTCGTGTCTGAGCCGTTGAATTGCGACTCTACTTTGTCTCTATACTGACGCTTAGCTTGTTTGATTGCCTTGCGGAGGGAATAGCTACGCTGTTTGTATTCGGTCATGTTTCCGGTCACCTTGCCCTGATTAAAAGCAGTGGTTTGTGCTTTCAGTAAAGGGAGAGTAATCAGGGTGACGGTGAAGTCAAGGTGTGAGTAATGATAGGGAGCAGGTGTGTCCAATGATGGTTGCCAGGTGTGCGTAATGTGGGTTGCCAAGACCTGTGGTTAGTAGACCAGCGACGTTAAGCGCCGGTGCAGGAGAGCGGGAGTAGACATGACAGAATGAAACCAGAAGTTGCGGTACAATTGTATAAATGCAAACAGATCATTTGTTTGTTCAACATGGTGGGATCTTTTTGGGTCTATAAAAGTAATGTAAAGTATGTGAGAAATAGCGATGAAAGCGCCTTTATTCACAAATATTTTTATAATAACCATCATATCGAGGTCTGATTCTGGTGACATGATAATCAATGTTTGACTGCCGATTGACAAATAAAAATATTCTTGCTCTTATCCATAATAATCTCATCATGTAGACTAGCCTACCCACACTATATCTGTGAGCTGTTGGCCAGAGCTCAAGTGCCAAGACCAGAGTAGGTACATTTGCTATTTAACTTAACAATTTTTGTGACAAAACTATCTATAGAGTTGAAAATGTGCGGAAAAAAACGTACGTACAAAAGTATATTTTGTTTGCATTATGTCATCACGCACTGATCTGTATCTGCAACAAGTCAGATTCAGAATGTTTAGTAGTCACATGTATAGGGTTTCAGGTGTGAATGCAGGCTACAGTGAAACCTTGAACAAAGACTGTTGACATCTAGTGGAAGCCATAGGAATTGCAATCTTTGAACCGGATTTAACATTGACCCTATACGTTCTAATGGAAGAGCCATTGAGAGATCTCTCTCAAAAGAAATTGGGTTGGTTTTTCTTTCGATTTTCTCCTATCATATCAATTGTGTTATAGTCTCATGCATTATTTTAACATTTCTACAAACGTCAAAGTGTTTTCTATCCAATGCTACCAATTATATGCATATCCTGGCTTCTGGGCCTGAGTAACAGGCAGTTTACTTTGGGCACGTCAGTCAGACAGGAAGTGGAGAAAATAGGGGCCTAGCCTGAAGAAGTTAAGTGAAATAAAATAATGTAAATGGTAATAAAAAAACAATATTAGATATAGCACTATATACAGTGCATACAAAATTGATTCTGACCATTTGACTTTTTCCACATTTTTGTTATGTTACAGCCTCATCAATCTACACACAATACCCCATAATGACAAAGCAAAAACAGTTTATCTAAGTATTCCCTTTACTCAGTATTTTATTTATTCACCTTTGGCAGCGATTACATCCTCAAGTCTTCTTAGCTATGACGCTACAAGTTTGGCACACCTGTATTTGGAGAGTTTCTCCCATTTGTCTTTTGGTACCCTTCCCCAGATCTGTGCCTCGACACAATCCTGTCTCTGAGCTCTTCGGACAATCCCTTTGAACTCATGGCTTGGTTTTTGCTCTGACATGCACTGTCAACCCTGGGACCTTATCTAGAGAGGTGTGTGTGTGTGGTGGTACATTTTTTTACAATCAAATGAGGAGAGACAAACGTATCACACAAGTCAGAGTTTCAATTAAACAAAATCTTTAAGGGAGCAGGTCAATACAACACACACATATAAAGGGAATCGATTGAGTGCTCTACGATAATGATGGCTGGTTGACAAATCACCATAAGATGATTTGTTGAGAGCCCCGAGACAAAGGTGCAAAGGTCTTTTATAGCTCAGATACACCCCCTTCAGTCTACATGACAAACAACAGATGTATGGAATGGGTCACAAGGTTAAGATTTGTATGAAAGATACTTATAATTCACAGCAGACAGTATCTGCTGTAAAAACTGTTCTCATTGTGTAGAAACCAGGGTCTGGCCTCGAGCCATCTCTCCCTGGTACCTTACAGAACAGAAACATTAACTCATGCTCTGGAATGCGGTATCACCCAAAGACATCGTAAATCTCCTGTCAGTGTTAAATCTCCCAGAGGCCCACTTTCAGTTCACACATACACAATAGAGTTATAGGAACCCTCTATTATGTTGCATAAAACAACCATTTGATGCAATTGCAGTATTATGAAATAATCTTGCAATTTTGCCCTCAGGTGAATTTCCAAATCATTTCCATTCAATTGATTTTACCACAGGTGGACTCCAATCAAGTTGTAGAAACATCTCAAGGATGACGAATGGAAACAGGATGAACTTGAGCTTAATTTCGAGTATCATAGCAAAGGGTCTGAATACTTGTGTAAATAAAGTATTTCTGTTTTTTTATTGTAATACATATGCAAACATTTCTAAAAACCTGTTCACGCTTTGTCATTATGTGGTATTGTGTGTAGATTGATGAGGGGAAAACTATTTAATACATTTTAGAATAAGGCTGTAACATAACAAAATGTGGAAAAAGTCAAGGGGTCTGAATACTTTCCGAATGCACTGTACATAATAACAACTGTGGCAGTCATGAATAATTAAATGTCCATTTGGGTGGATGCAGAGTAAAGATTGTTGAGGGGGTAGGGTGGAATGACCATAGGGGGAGCAGCAGCATGACCATTGAGTGAAATAAAAACAAACATTTTAATAACAAATATTAATAATAATAATAGTAGTAATAATAATAGTAATAATATACATATTAACAACTGCAACAGTGATGAATGTCATTGGGGTGGGGCAGAGTAAAGTCTGTTGGGAGTAGCGGGGGGGGTGGGGAGCAGCAGGAGAAGTAATGTCCATAGGGGGAGCAGCAGGTAAGATAAGTGAAAGTTGAGGGTGTGGGGGGAGTGCAGGGGGAGCAGGTAGCTGACTAGTAGTGGCTATTCAGCAGCCTGATGGTCTGAGGGTAGAAACTATTGGCCAGTCTTTCAGTTTTTGCCATGATGCTCCTTTACTGCTCGCGTCTGAGTGATTGAATTGGGGAGAACGGTGCGTAGCAGTGGTCCCTGAGGATCTTCTTGGCCTTCCTGCGACACCTGGTGTTGTAGTTGTCCTGTAGGGCAGGGAGTGTTAATCCAATGGCGCGTTCGGCTGCACGTATCACCCTCTGATTTGCCTTGGGGTCCGCATAGAGTTTCCATACCAGGCTGTGATGCAGCCCGACAGTATGCTCTCGATGGTGCTCCTGTAGAACACTGTGAGGGCCCTCGGGGACAGGCTGAATTTCTTCAGCATCCTGAGGTTGAAGAGTCGCTGTCGTGCCTTATTCACTACGACGTCCGTGTGGTTAGACCATTTCAGCTTCTCTGAGATGTGTACACAGAGGAATTTGAAGTTATTGACCATCTCCACGGCGGCCCCATTGATGAGGGTGGGGCCGTGTCCAGTCTGATTTCTCCTGAAGTCTACTACCAGCTCCTTTGTTTTGCTAACGTTGAGGGAGAGGTTGTTTACCTGGCACCACCCCGTCAGAGTGCCTACCTCCTCCCTGTAGACTGTCTCATCGTTGTTGGCGATCAGGCCTACTACTGTTATGTCGTCAGCGAACTTGATGATGGAGTTTGAACTGTGTGAGGCCAAGCAGTCGTGGATATACAGGGAATACAGAAGGGGACTGAGGACGCACCCTTGTGGGGCCCCCGTGTTGAGGATCAATGTTGAGTATGTAATGTTGCCTACCTTCACCACCTCTGGGAAGCCCATCAGGAAGTCCGTGACCCAGTTGCATAGGGAGGAGTTCAGACCCAGGTCTGTGAGCATTGTAATGAGCTCAAAGGGCACTATGCTATTGAAGGCCAAGCTGTAGTTGATGAACAGCATCCTCACATACTGTATGCATTTCTTTTGTCCAGGTGGGTAAGGTAGGTGTGCAGTGCAATGGCGATTGCATGTTCCATGGATCTGTCAGGGCGGTTGGCGAATTGGAGAGGGTCGAGTGTGTCGGGGAGGGAGGAGGTGATATGGTCTTTGACTAGCCTCTCAAAGCAGTTTGAGAGGCTAGTGAATGACTACTAGTCAGTAGTCATTCATTTCAGTTACTTTCATTTTCTTGTGCACATGGATGATAATGGACATCTTGAAGCAGGTGGGTATAGAGGCCTGAGCTAAGGAGAGATTGAAAATGTCAGAACCCTAACCCCTTGAAAATGTCATAATTCACTCTGAGGGCACGGCTGGAAATGCTGTCTGTGCCGGCAGCCTTGTGAGGGTTAACAAGTTTGAATGACTTGCATACACGTTTGAATGACTTGTATACACCGGTAGGGTGTCGTTGGTTACCGTGATGTGGCTGGCTTTCTTTTTGTAATCCGTGATCGTTAGGAGCCCCTGCCACATGTCCAATCTGCTGAATTGCTCCTCCACTTTGTCACTATATTTGTGTTTTGCCATCTTGATCGATCTGCGTAAATCATATTTCTAATGTTTAACCAAACTATTGTCCCTGGTCACCTTGCCGTGTTTATAAGCAGCATCTCTCTTTTTCAGTTTTCCTATAACGCTGCTATCAATCCACGGTTTTTGATTCGGGTACGTCTTGAAAGACACGATCGGTGTCCTCTCATCTATGCGTTTCTATGATGAATCCGGTGACGGAGTCGGCCTATTCATTAACGTTTTCTCCAGAGGCTACCCGGAACTTATTCCAGTCCACTTGATCAAAACAGTCTTGGAGCGTGAATTCTGATTGGTCGGACCAACGCTGTACAGACCTGAAAGCAGGAACTTCCCTCTTGAGTCTTTGTATTCACTTGAATATTATATGGTAAAATTATAATAAATAATAACCTATATGAATTTAGGGACTTAATAATAGTATGACCTACTAGTTGTAGGGCCTCCATAATAGAATAAAATGTCTTCAACTCAACTTCAGGAGTAAAAACAACAGGCGAGTGAAGCGACCGACCTTGACTTTAGTGCTTATTTATATTTTTATTTTGCTTTGAAATAAACAACACACAAAAAATTGTGCTGCAAAAAAATATAAATATATAAGCACTAAAGTCAACGTCAGTTGCTTCACTCGCCTGTCATCTCTAGTTCGCAGTTTTTGCTCTTGTTTTTTAATACTAGTTGTTCCTGCCGACGCCCAGCACCTGGATCTAAATGCACTGTTGTGCACAGGGTTTCTCTTTCTTTTTTTGTCTCCAACTCTACCTTGGTATGGTTGTCATCTCTGTCTATTATGTAGTCCCCCCCACATGTCCTCCTACTCTTTCAGCTACCCCCAACCTTGAAGCTTAAAGAATTGAGCAAAGGCTGGCCAAAAACGAACAATCTAATTAGCATTTGACATTTTTTCACATACAGTGAATGTTACATCAGCTAATTCCATTAGACCTATTTAGTTACATTTCATGAGGACTCTTTAGTTACATTTCATTAGGCCTATTTAGTTACTAACTATATGCCTTACATTTTACCTCAAAAAAGAAGGGCCACATATTTACCTGCACAAACCAGCAGAAGACTAATACTGATTATAGGAGAGCTGGCCCTCATTCTCCTCAGTTACATTTATAGTGATATTCTGATAGCACTGAATATACCATTTGTCAGTTGAGGGCTGGATTCAATCCGTATCACGGAAGTATTGCGGAAGATCCATGTTAAAATGTGAAGGTAATTTCCGATTGAGCCGACATATGCATAGTTTATTGATAAATGCAGTCTCCGTGGATGCGGGAACATTGCTTTTAAATTTCAATCGAGCTATAACTTGAATCTTCCACAACACGAATTGATCCCTATTTCACAGGTTGATTTTTCCAATGTAAAGGGTCCAAAAGGGAGACACCAAGCCACTTTTTCTAGACTGCATTCCAGTGAGATAGTATACATAAATAGCAAGGGTTTTATTGTGAAACTAAGGAGACCGTTTTGAATATGTTTCAGTATTTAATTCAATGAAAATTGCAATAGCAATACAAGTGACTTTAAAGACTGCCATTCCATCCAGACAGTTGTGTATGAAAATAATGTAAAGCTAAGCTATGACAGCGTGTTCATCTGAAAGAAATGGACATAACATGTATGCGCAGACCCGTGACCAGGGCAGTCATGGGTAAAAGGTATCTCATTTGCATAGCCGCAATTTTTTACAGAGAACTGTTGCATCCACATCACTGACAAGTGCATCAATCACTGTTTTTTTGTATTTATTGACCAGGTTGTTGCAGATGCCTTTGAATATCCGAAATCTGTGACAAATAGAGGCCAGCTTAGCAGCGATGTCATCCTGCAAGTAAAAATAAAGACCAATATCACAAACAGAATGTGTCAGTTTGTGTCATTGGTGACACAAATTAATTTGCTTACATAACATTGTGAGAATTGCAGAGATATACAGTTGAAGTCGGAAGTCTACATACACCTTAGCCAAATACATTTAAACTCAGTTTTTCACAATTCCTGACATTTAATCCTAGTAAAAATTCCCTGTTTTAGGCCAGTTAGGATCACCACTTTTATTTTAAGAATGTGAAATGTCAGAATAATACTAGAGAGAATGATTTATTTCAGCTTTTATTTCTTTCATCACATTCCCAGTGGGTCAGAAGTTTACATACAATATACTCAATTAGTATTTCGTAGCATTGCCTATAAATTGTTTAACTTAAGTCAAACGTTTCGGGTAGCCTTCCACAAGCTTCCCACAATAAGTTGGGTGAATTTTGGCCCATTCCTCCTGACACAGCTGGTGTAACTGAGTCAGGTTTGTAGGCCTCCTTGCTCGCACACGCTTTTTAAGTTCTGCCCATAGATTTTCTATAGGATTGAGGTCAGGGCTTTGTGATGGCCACTCCAATACCTTGATTTCGTTGTCCTTAAGCCATTTTGCCACAACTTTGGAAGTATGCTTGGGGTCATTGTCCATTTGGAAGACCCATTTGTGACCAAGCTTTAACTTCCTGACTGATGTCTTGTGATGTTGCTTCAATATATCCACATCATTTTCCATCCTCATGATGTCATCTATTTTGTGAAGTGCACCAGTCCCTCCTGCAGCAAAGCACCCCCACAACATGATGCTGCCACCCCCGTGCTTCATGGTTGGGATGGTGTTCTTCGGCTTGCAAGCCTCCCCCTTTTTCCTCTAAACATAATGATGGTCATTATGGCCAAACAGTTCTATTTTTGTTTCATCAGACCAGAGAACATTTCTCCAAAAAGTACTATCTTTGTCCCCATGTGCAGTTGCAAACCGTAGTCTGACTTTTTTTATGGCGGTTTTGGAGCAGTGGCTTCTTCCTTGCTGAGCTGCCTTTCAGGTTATGTCAATATAGGACTCGTTTTACTGTGGCTATAGATACTTTTGTACCTGTTTCCTCTAGCATCTTCACAAGGTCCTTTGCTGTTGTTCTGGGATTGATTTGCACTTTTCGCACCAAAGTACGTTCATCTCTAGGAGACAGAACGCGTCTCCTTCCTGAGCGGTATGACGGCTGCGTCCTCCCATGGTGTTTATTCTTGCGTACTATTGTTTGTACAGATGAACGTGGTACCTTCAGGTGTTTGGAAATTGCTCCCAAGGATGAACCAGACTTGTGGAGTTCTACAATTTTTTTCTGAGGTCTTGGCTGATTTCTTTTGATTTCCCAATGATGTCAAGCAAAGAGGCACTGAGTTTACATTTACATTTACATTTAAGTCATTTAGCAGACGCTCTTATCCAGAGCGACTTACAAATTGGTGCATTCACCTTATGATATCCAGTGGAACAACCACTTTACAATAGTGCATCTCAATCTTTTAAGGGGGGGGGGGGGTTAGAAGGATTACTTTATCCTATCCCAGGTATTCCTTAAAGAGGTGGGGTTTCAGGTGTCTCCGGAAGGTGGTGATTGACTCCGCTGTCCTGGCGTCGTGAGGGAGCTTGTTCCACCATTGGGGTGCCAGAGCAGCGAACAGTTTGGACTGGGCTGAGCGGGAACCGTGCTTCCTCAGAGGTAGGGGGGCCAGCAGGCCAGAGGTGGATGAACGCAGTGCCCTTGTTTGGGTGTAGGGCCTGATCAGAGCCTGAAGGTATGGAGGTGCCGTTCTCCTCACAGCTCCGTAGGCAAGCACCATGGTCTTGTAGCGGATGCGAGCTTCAACTGGAAGCCAGTGGAGAGAGCGGAGGAGCGGGGTCACGTGAGAGAACTTGGGAAGGTTGAACACCAGACGGGCTGCGGCGTTCTGGATGAGTTGTAGGGGTTTAATGGCACAGGCAGGGAGCCCAGCCAACAGCGAGTTGCAGTAATCCAGACGGGAGATGACAAGTGCCTGGATTAGGACCTGTGTCGCCTCCTGTGTGAGGCAGGGTCGTACTCTGCGAATGTTGTAGAGCATGAACCTACAGGATCGGGTCACCGCCTTGATGTTAGTGGAGAACGACAGGGTGTTGTCCAGGATCACGCCAAGGTTCTTAGCACTCTGGGAGGAGGACACAAGGGAGTTGTCAACCGTGATGGCGAGATCATGGAACGGGCAGTCCTTCCGTTCGAGTTTGAAGGTAGGCCTTGAAATACATCCACAGATACACCTCCAATTGACTCAAATTCTGTCAATTAGCCTTTCAGAACCTTCTAAAGCCATGACATCATTTTCCAGACTTTTCCAAGCTGTTTGAAGGCACAGTCAACTTAGTGTATGTACACTTCTGACCCACTGGAATTGTGATACACTGAATTATAAGTGAAATAATCTGTCTGTGTGCAATTGTTGGAAAAATTACTTGTGTCATGCACCAAGTAGATGTCCTAACCGACTTGCCAAAACTATAGTTTGTTAACAAGAAATTTGTGGAGTGGTTGAAAAACGAGTTTTAATGACTCCAACCGAAGTGTATGTAAACTTCCGACTTCAACTGTTGCAGTATAAAGTGGTAACTCAATAATTTCAATATGACCCTGACTAGGCTTTATTATGGCTATACTATACTGCACAGTGATGAGATTGGTGTGTTAAAACTACAAAGTTAATATTTGCATGATATTTATTAAAGAGTGTTAAACCTAAAGTGAGATTATTCTGTGACTGTAAACGGGAAGGTGAGCAATCTGTCATCATTACCCTGTTCTTATCACCAGCCAGCTTGGACTTGACCTTGTTGATGATGCTCTTACACACATTGCAGACACCTGGAAGGACAGCTTTGATCTGAGGGAGAGGGAGACATTTTAGGCTACAAAAATAACCAGGTATTTACTTAAATATGACATGACAAAAATGACATGACATAAACCTTGATACACGTTTCTTTCTTTCTTTGGGATTAATTAAAACAAGCATCACTAGGCTTAGTCGGTTTCTGCTCTCTTGACATGTTTGGCATGACAATGGGTTACAAGGAGTTGGGATTTTTTTTCATCTTCATGTTACCACATGCAACCCCAATTTATTTAGGCTACCCAGCTAGCACATAACATTCTGAAAACCATATATTTCATAGAGCTTGGTGAGAGGGTTATTGGCCTTTGGTTATTTTGCAAACAACCTTCCCACAACTTTCTGGGAAAGGTGCAGGATCGTTGCTTCCCACAGACGTCAAATCGATGTCTATTCCACGTTGGTTCATGTTCATTTCATTGAAATGACATGGCTACAACGTTGATTCAATCAGTGTGTGCCCAGTGGGTTGGCTTTGGAACATTCTCAGCACATTTAAGGAACTTCACAAAAAAAAAAAAAATAATCTTGGAATTTCATACTTTAACGTAACGTTTCCTAAAAGTTCAAACATGGTTACATTTATATTCTGTATACTTCTGGCCCTTCTTTGGACACTGTGTTAACAACCCTCCAGACGAGCTTCAATGCCATTCAACTCTCCTTCCGTGGCCTCCAACTGCTCCTAAACACAAGTAAAACTAAATGCATGCTCTTCAACCGATCGCTGCCTGCACCTGCCTGCCCATCCAGCATAACTTCTCTGGACGGTTCTAACTTAGAATTTGTGGACAACTACAAATACCTAGGTGTCTGGTTAGACTGTAAACTCTCCTTCCAGACTCACATCAATCATCTCCAATCCAAAGTGAAATCTAGAATTGGCTTCCTATTTCGCAACAAAGCATCCTTCACTCATGCTGCCAAACATACCCTCGTAAAACTGACCATCCTACCAATCCTCGACTTCGGCGATGTCATTTACAAAATAGCCTCCAATACCCTACTCAACAAGCTGGATGCAGTCTATCACAGTGCCATCCGTTTTGTCACCAAAGCCCCATATACAACCCACCACTGCGATCTGTATGCTCTCGTTGGCTGGCCTTCACTTCATAATCGTCGCCAAACACATTGGCTCCAGGTCATCTACAAGACCCTGCTAGGTAAAGTCCCCCCTTCCCTCCGCTCACTGGTCACCATAGCAGCACCCACCTGTAGCACGCGCTCCAGCAGGTATATCTCTCTGGTCACCCCTAAAGCCAACTCCTCCTTTGGTCGTCTCTCCTTCCAGTTCTCTGCTGCCAACGACTGGAACGAACTACAAAAATCTCTGAAATTTGGAAACACTTATCTCCCTCACTAGCTTTAAGCACCAGCTGTCAGAGCAGCTCACAGATTACTGCACCTGTACATAGCCCATCTATACTTTAGCCCAAACTACTACCTCTTCCCCTACTGTATTTATTTATTTTATTTATTTTGCTCCTTTGCACCATATTATTTATATTTGAACTTTGAACTTTCTTCAAACTACAAATCTATCATTCCAGTGTTTTTCTTGCTATACTTTATTTACTTTGCCACCATGGCATTTTTTTGCTTTTACCTCCCTTATCTCACATCATTTGCTCACATTGTATATAGTCTTATTTTTTTTCTACTGTATTATTGACTGTATGTTGTTTACTCCATGTGTAACTCTGTGTTGTTGTATGTTGTCGAACTGCTTTGCTTTATCTTGGCCAGGTCGCAATTGTAAATGAGAACTTGTTCTCAACTTGCCTACCTGGTTAAATAAAGGTGAAATAAATAAATAAATAAAAATATTTTGGTAATGTTCTAGGAACGTTCTCCAACTGGTTTGACATCGGGAATGTTCTCAAATAGTTCAGAGAATGTTAAGAAACACAGTTCTTCTGTGGGAATTTCAGTACTTCAGCATAACATTTCCTAAAGTTGTTTTCATGGTTCTATTTAGTCATGTTCTCAAATCTTTCAGAGAATGTTAAGAAAACCATAAAAAAAAAAAACTTTAGTAACGTTCAGAGAATGTTATTTAAAAACATACATGCCGTGATCAGCATGAACAAAACTCTCTCTATCCTCTGTCTTGTTATGTATGTTCACTGAGGCCAAACTCCCTGCCATCCAGGACCTCTTTACCAGGCGTTGTCAGAGGAAGGCCCTAAAAATTGTCAAAGACTGCAGCAATCCAAGTCATAAAATATTCTTTATGCTACCCCACGGCAAGCAGTACCAGAGTGCCAAGTCTGTGTCCAAAAGGCACCTGAACAGCTTCTACTCTCAGGCCATAAGACTGCTGAACAGTTAATCAAATAGCTACCTGGACAATTTAAATTGAACCCCTTTGTTATTTATTTATTTATCTAAATTGACTTGCACTGGCTCTATGCACACTCATTAGACTCAATCTACACACTCGCACATACTACACTGACACTCCTACACACACACACACACACACACACACACAAACACACACACACACACACACACACACACACGCATGCATGCATATTGACGGCACACACACTCACACATAGACACACTCCCACATACACTACTGCTACTCTGTTTATTATATATCCTGATTGCCTAGTCACTTTTACCCCTACCCACATGCACATACTATATTACCTCAACTACCCCGTACCCCTGCACATTGACTTGGTACTGGTACTCCTTGTAAATAGCCTCGTTATTGTTTTTATTGAGTAACTATTTCCTTTTTTATTTAGCAAATATTGCTTTTTAACTCTGCACTGTTGGGAATGAGCATGTAAGTAAGCATTTCACTCTAAAGTTGTGTTGGCCATGCCCACTAATTGGCCACACCTGATCTTAATGAGTGCTTGTTTTCTTTGAAATGGGGTCTATTTTAATAGATGAAAATGTACAGCTTTGAATGTGTAAACAAAAAATGGCATGCTAGCTCCATCCTGGTGGCTCAGTGGACTAATTCCATGGAAAGAGATGCCGTGTTACAATAAAAAATACATGTGTTTGCATAATTAATGAGTAAGGAATTTCCATGTGTCCTATCTGTGCTTGGAGTTCAAAGAAATAAGCTAGCAGTGTTATTAAAAGTCTTATTGAAACATTTAGTGAAAGTTAAGGAAGTTATTCAAAAACCTAAAAATAACATAGAATTTCCCTTCTCAAAGCATTAATATAACCTCCCAGAAAAACATTAAAGGAACCTGTAATGGAAATTATATGATTAAAGGTTTGACTTAATGATTTCACTTAATGATTTCACAAACCATATAACCTGTTGAAATATATTAGATATTATAAAGGCTATGGCTGTGGGTGAGTAGACTGTTTAAAACTAAGACACTGTTACCACTTCAAAATGAGCAGGGCAGAGTTGATAAGACGACCTTCGGAAAGGAACAGGAGAAGATGCCTCCCTAGGTTAGGGAGAGAAACAACGGCCTGCGAACTGCTTAGTTGGCAGGAGATTAGAAGACAGGTGGCAAGGTTTGATAAGGAATGTATGTGTACTGTGGAAAAATACAGCCGCCTAAAGCTTGGTGGAGTTCTCTACTGATGTGTGTGTGTGTGTGTGTGTGTGTGTGTGTGTGTGTGTGTGTGTGCGCGTTAATATAAAAGGCTTTGTACATTGTAAGGATTTCAGAGCTCTCATAAATAAACGTTTTGACCATTGTAGGCTGGCTATCCGTCTGCTTCATTCAACCAGAATCTTACACACTCTGGTGGGTAAGACTGAGTAGTTTAATTGAAGTTCGGTTTAAGAACATTGATAACTTAATTCCCGTAACAGAACCAGAATAAAACGTTCTTAGAACCTCCCTGCAACCTAAAAATAAACAATCACAGAACAGACAATGTTCTGTTTTACTGGTCAGGAAAATTATAGCTTCTTTCCCACATCCAATGTTAAACCAAAAACATACGTTCCCACACCTTCCAACAAACCAAATGTGCCAGCTGGGTATTGTGTAGGGCAGTGTTTCACAACTAAGGTCCTTAGAGTATCCCCAATAGTACAAATTATTTTGTAGACCCGGACAAGCATATCTGATTCAACTTATTAACTAGTCATCAAGCCCTCAATGAGTTGAATCAGGTGTTTTTGTCCAGGGCTACAAATAAAATGTTTGCTGTTGGTACTCACTAATACAATACAATGAAAAGTCTCCAACTCTACCTCGGCATGGTTGTCATCTTTGTCCATTAGGTAGTTCCCCCACATGTCCTCCTCCGCCTCTCTCAGACTCCCCCCACCTTGTGACTTGAAGGACTGAGCAAAGGCTACTCCCCCCCCACCCCCCACCCACCCCACCAAACAAGAGGATTATATTAGCGTTGTCATTATATTATATTTTTGAAAAGCAGTGACTTCTTTACAATAGCTAAATGGTCACTCCATTTGGATTCAATCACTTTTTGACAGCGCCACTTTTTGATTTGAACAATTCCATATTTGTCCATTGTAGAAGTGCTCAGGAAGTGACTTTTTAGACCTGAATGCCCAAACATTAAAGAGATAAAGGTGCTCAAAGTTCTCCCATTTTGCATACCCCACCATACCATGAGACATCCATGTCTTCATCACTGGGAAATATTAAATGGTTGAGATTAACATAATTTAAAAGCTTACAAACAGGGCAGTCAAGTATTTTATCATTTCTGGGGATAAAAAAAATATTTAAAAAATATATATATATATCTTTTTTTTAAATCTTTCAATATGAATGATCTAAAACGCGTAAACTTCAATTTTTTTCATGTTCACAGATGTTGTAGTTTAGACCCTATTTTACATGATCTAAGGTATTTGTGTTGTGCCATCCATCGGTTGAGATACATCATGCTCTTGTGGATATGGTGGATATTATCTTTTGGCTGATAAATGCACTAAAATGTGAATCAAATTGAAATGTTCAAATGGTACCACAAAAATCGTTGGAGGTCTACACATCAGAGAATGTTGACTTGAATGGGAATATCTGTTGTTTTAAATTATACTGTCAATCCTCCATAGGAAACCTATTGAAATCATAAAATATACCAGAATAGACATGACCATTTAAGTTGACATTAGGCGGTGGGTGGACCGGCGGTCATCTTTGTGGTAGGAATTAGAAGTAAAAATTTCAATTCAATTAAAATGTCAATTGTTTACCATCTAAATTGCAGTGGTCTGAAGGGATAGGTCCATTCTATGAATTATATTTCTATGATGGAAATGACACCTATACTGTATTCAGAAGCAGGCTGGTGGGCACAACACAAAAAGCTCAGATATGAGAAAGGGTCTAAGCTACAACATATGTGAATATGAAAATAATCAGAGTTGAAGCGTTTTTAGATAATTGACGTTAACGGTTTTCAAAATGACAATTCTTTATAAAAAAAAAATATTCAAGACATAATAAAATACTGTAGTTTGACAACACTTTGTAAGCTTTTGAATTATATCAAACTCAACCGTTTATCTTTTCCAGTGATGAAGACATGGATGTCTCAGGTATGGTTGGGTATGCAAAATAGGTCAACTTTGAGCACCTTTGTCTCCTGAATATTTTGGCACTCAGGGCCAAAATGTTACTTTCTGAACACTTCTTCCATGGGCAAATATGTATGGAATTAAAACAGACTTACCCTAAAGCTGGATTTCAATATTTAATTTTCCTGACATTTCACAAAAGAAGACCCATATATTTACCTGCACAAACCAGCAGAAGAACCATATTGATGACCCTCATCTTCTTCTCAGTCAAAAGGTAGAAATGGATAATAAAGCAACTGTTGTAAGCCAGTGTAGTTAACTTGGTCCTGGTTGGATAGCACAGAACGTCTGCTCTTTTCTACCCATTACCTCTTTCTTGATTGGTTGCCGTTGCGGAGGGGAAGGAGCGTGGTTAGCAAGGTTCTGGGTTTGGATCTGAGCCCGGGTAAGGAGGGGGGGGGGGGAGTGTTGTCGTGTAAGGTATTTTGTACATGTGTATTGAACCAGACACTCTTCAAAGTGAAGATCAGAAAGCTGACTTCCTTTTTCGCTAGCAATACCACAAATAATTGCCAAAATAAAGGAAACACCAACATAAATTGTCTTAATACACCGTTGGTCTACCACGTGCCAGATCAGCCTCAATTCACCTTGGCATAGATTCTACAAGTTTCTGAAACTCTATTAGAAGGATGCATCTCCTTTCTTCCACAACAAATTCCATAATTTGGTGTTATGTTGACGGTGGTGGAAAATGCTGTCTCAGGCACCGCTCCAGAATCACCCATACGTGTTCAATTGGGTTGAGATCTGGTGACTGAGATGACCATGGCATATGGTTAACATCATTTTCATGCTAATCAAACCATTCAGTGATCACTCGTGCCCTGTAGATAGGGGCATTGTCATCCTATGGGGGCATAGCCATGGTAGCCAAAATATTGGCCTGCCCAGCATTGTTATTCATGAACCTTAGCATGATGGGATGTTAATTGCTTAATTAACTCAGGAACCATGTGTGGAAGCACCTGCTTTCAATATTCTTGTATCTATCCCTTCTTTACTGAAGAGTTTCCATTATTTTGGCAGATAACTGTATATGCTACATCCTAACTTGTGGCAACTCAGTGTGCGGCCTAAAACTCTCACAACCTAGAGCCAACACATTTTCTAAATGTGTACACAATTGGTAAGCCCACTTACATTTTATATGATAGGATTGCTCTCCTAACCATGCTAATGTATGACATTGAAATTAAATGGAATGCTGCATGGATTTGAATCTGAAATTAGCTGACCACAATGCCTCTCCCCAATGTTTCAAGGTTTAATGTCACGTATACAAGTACAACAGTGAAATGCCTTTCTTGCTACTGTAGCTTTAACCACAACAATGCAGTAGTCAATAACAATGTAATACTAAAAATAATAAGGTAGAACAAAAACACACAATATATAAAAACAAGAAATAAGAAGAACACGATAAAGTAAGTAAGGATAGTAAATACAGAGTCTGTTCTAGTACCATAATTATAATGTGCAGGGATACTGGAGTGACAGAGATAGAGAAATGTATAGGGCTAAGGTGACTAGGCATCAAGTTATATAATAAACAGAGTAGCAGCAGCGTATATGATGATTGTATGTGAGTGGGTGTAAGTGTGTGTAGAGTCAGTATAAATGTATGTGCATATTATGTGTGTTTGAGCAAATTATGGAGTGTGTGCGTGCGCGTGTGTGTGTGCGTGCGTGCGTGTGTGTGTAGGGCGTTGTGAGTGTGCATAGAGACAGTGCAAAAATTTGAATAAAATACAAAGGTCAACTCAGATAGTCTGTGTATCCATTTTGTTAGCTATTTAGTTAGCTATTTAGCAGTCTTATGGCATGGGGATAGAAGCTGTTCAGGAGCATGTTGGTGTCAGACTTGATGCACCGGGACCGCTTGCCATGCGGAAACAGAGAGAACAGTCTATGGCTTGGGTGGTGATTTTTCGGGCTTTCAATTCACTTCGCCTGATATAGAGGTCCTGGGTGGCAGGAAACTCGGGCCCCAGTGATGTACTGGGCTGTCCACACATGCGATCGAGGGCAGTGCTATTGCCATACCAAGCAGTGATGCACCAGTCAAGATGCTCTTAATGGTACAGATGTAGAACTTTTTGCGGGTTTGAGGGCACATGCCAAACATTTTCAACCTCCTGAGGGGTAAGAGGCGCATTCGCGCCTTCTTCACGACTGTGTGTGTGTGTGTGTGTGGACCATTTTAAGTTCTTGGTGATTTGGACACAGAGGAACTTGAAACTCTCTACCCGCTCCCCTACAGGCCCGTCGATGTGACCTACTTTTTGTGTGTGTCTACCAGTGGAGGCTGCATGCTGAGGGGAGGACAGCTCATAGTAATGGATGGAATAGAGTCAATGAAATGGTATCAACCAACTGGAAACCACATGATTGATACCATTCCATTGACTCCATTTCATCCATTATTATGAGCCGTTCTCCAATCAGCAGCCTCCACTGGTATGTACTGACATGTATGTGTAATAGTGATGCACGGGTTGACTCATAACCTGCAGTCCCCGTGGTTATATCTGCGGGGCAGACAGGTTTAGGGTAATTCAATATTGTGAGGCTGAAGGGTGGATGGGTGGCTGGTGGGTTGAATAAAGAGAAACAATACCTTAAAAAAATTCCATAAATGTATAATTCTTGTGGAATTTATATAGGCTACATTGAGGTTTTTCTTTCATTATTTAGGCTATCTGGTATTATGCATAAGCCTAAACTTTAGGGCTTAAGTGTATGCTCGCCTACACATCTAATCACCAAATAATGCTTTTGGGAACAGGCAGAACACCAAATAATGCTTTTGGGAACAGGCAGAAAACCAAATAATGCTTTTGGGAATGGGCAGAAAACCAAATTATGCTTTTGGGAATGGGCAGAAAACCAAATAATGCTTTTGGGAACAGGCAGAAAACCAAATAATGCTTTTGGGATCGGGAAGAAAAAGTTAACCTCAATCCACGGAGGCAAAAAGGACATTGTCGAAGTTTAATTCAGTAAGACAAAAGCTGTGAAAAGAGAGTTGAAAATAAAGAGGAGGAAGGGACAGAAAAGTCATATTTGGAATATATTTGGTGAAGTGGTAAAAGAGGATAATAGCAGTGTTGAATCTGTAGAGGTGCTGTCTTCATCATATTATTTCAACTACATAAAATAAGCATCGAAGCCGAACTCAAATCTTATCAGAAACATGATGGATCATTTTCACAGCTTTCTTTTCCTTACAACCTGTCAAACTGATGTAATTTGTACACGTTTGCACAGAAAATCTTTCCTCTTTTTTTGCGTTATTGTAATTTCTCCCCATGTATTAAACGTCTTTGATCCGCGAAAGATGACAGAGAACTTTACTGATGTCAACTATCGCTCTATTACATTATTCTGTTGAGCAACGGTTTATTTAGTTTTCTAGGGTAACATACAGTCTAATGACCAAAGAGGAGCTACATGTATAGCCAAGTTGACTAACAAATAGCCCACCAAAATGTTGGAAATTATAAGCAGTCGTAGACTGTAGCTCAGAGCAAATGTTCTATGTTAGCAGGTTAGAGTTGGGTGTGGGCCTCAGATTTTCACCTTATCACATATAGTTGGGCGGTTGCAGATGGGTTATTGGCTATTGCAGGCGGGTGCGGGTGAAGAAACAGCTGACCTTTGCATCACTAATGTGTAACTGCTAGATGCACACACACATATACACACACACACACACACACACACACACACACACACACACACACACACACACACACACACACACACACACACACACACACACACTACATGTTCATGTTTTAAATGTATGTCAATTGTAAAGTAATTTGTCTGTTATATTTTTTTTCATTATGTGTCAGACCCCAGTAAGACTAACTGGGGATCCTTATAAAATTGAACTCATTCATTCATTACAGTAGGGAACTACAGTCACCAGAAAACTGCCAGACAAAATCATAGGCGAAATTCTCAAATGGGATCGGGGGACATGTTCAGACGCTTGAATTGTTGCAATTTACAGTATAATTCCTTTAGTCTGCACCTTTGTAGCCCCAAATAACCATAATCACCTGGCAGTTTCCCTGATGGCAGCACAAATGAACTGCCCCATAAAGTGACCATTAGACTTGCCACCGTGCGGATGGATACGTTTGTAGGGACAACAGTTTTGAAAACATTTAGAATTTAATCACTCTCATGTGCCAATAGAGAACCAATGATGTGTAGCATTTCTGACAACGCTAATATCTTTTTAAACTGTAGCTCAGAGTTCTAACACCAGTTCAAGAAATGTAGTTGTTTGGCAACAACACAACTGCCGCTTCACCAGGCTACCCAAGTCATAAGAAGTACAGTTGAAGTCGGAAGTTTACATTCACATAGGTTGGAGTCATTAAAACTTGTTTTTCAACCACTCCACAAATTCCTTGTTAACAAACTATAGTTTTGGCAAGTCGGTTAGGACATCTACTTTGTGTATGACAGAAGTCATTTTTCCAACAATTGCACACAGACAGATTATTTCACTTATAATTCAGTGTATCACAATTCCAGTGGGTCAGAAGTTTACAAACACTAAGTTGACTGTGCCTTTAAAACAGCTTGGAAAATTCCAGAAAATGATGTCATAGCTTTAGAAGCTTCTGATAGGCCAATTGACATCATTTGAGTCAATTGGAGGTGTACCTGTGGATGTATTTCAAGGCCTACCTTCAAACTCAGTGCCTCTTTGCTTGACATCATGAGAAAATCAAAAGAAATCAGCCAAGACCTCCGAAAAAAATTGGAGACGTCCACAAGTCTGGTTCATCCTTGGGAGTAATTTCGAAACGCCTGAAGGTACCATGTTCATCTGTACAAACAATAGTACGCAAGTATAAACACCATGGGACCACGCAGCCGTCATACCACTCAGGAAGGAGACGCACTCTGTCTCCTAGAGATGAACATACTTTGGTGCGAAAAGTGAAAATCAATCCCAGAACAACAGCAAAGGACCTTGTGAAGATGCTGGAGGAAACAGGTACAAAAGTATCTACCGCCACAGTAAAACGAGTCCTATATTGACATAACCGGAAAGGCCATTCTGCAAGGAAGAAGCCACTGCTCCAAAACCGCCATAAAAAAGCCAGACTACGGTTTGCAACTGCACATGGGGACAAAGATTGTACTTTTTTGGAGAAATGTCCTCTGGTCTGATGAAACAAAAATAGAACTGTCTGGCCATAATGACCATCGTTATGTTTAGAGGAAAAAGGGGGAGGCTTGCAAGACGAAGCAAACCATCCCAACCGTGAAGCACGGGGGTGGCAGCATCATGTTGTGGGGGTGCTTTGCTGCAGGAGGGACTGGTGCACTTCACAAAATAGATGGCATCATGGAGATGGAAAATGAGGTGGATGTATTGATGCAACATCTCAAGACATCAGTCAGGAAGATAAAGCTTGGTGGCAAATGGGTCTTCCAAATGGACAATGACCCCAAGCATACTTCCAAAGTTGTGGCAAAATGGCTTAAGGACAACAAAGTCAAGGTATTGGAGCGGCCATCACAAAGCCCTGACCTCAGTCCTATAGAAAACTGAAAAAGCATGTTCAAGCAAGGCCTACAAACCTGACTCAGTTACACCAGTTCTGTCAGGAGGAATGGGACAAAATTCACCCAACTTATTGTGGGAAGAGTGTGGAAGGCTACCTGAAGCGTTTGACCCAAGTTAAACAATTTAAAGGCAAGTCTACCAAATACTAATTGAGTGTATGTAAACTTCTGACCCACTGGGAATGTGATGAAAGAATTAAAAGCTGAAATTAATCTTTCTCTCTATTATTATTCTGACAATTCACATTCTTAAAATAAAGTGGTGATCCTAACTTACCTAAAACAGGATTAAATGTCAGGAATTGTGATAAACTGAGTTTAAATGTACACTGCTCAAAAAAATAAAGGGAACACTTGAACAACACAATGTAACTCCAAGTCAATCACACTTCTGTGAAATCAAACTGTCCACAAGAAGCAACACTGATTGACAATACATTTCACATGCTGTTGTGCAAATGGAATAGACGACAGGTGGAAATTATAGGCAATTAGCAAGACACCCCAATAAAGGAGTGGTTCTGCAGGTGGGGACCACAGACCACTTCTCAGTTCCTATGCTTCCTGGCTGATGTTTTGGTCACTTTTGAATGCTGGCGGTGCTTTCACTCTAGTGGTAGCATGAGACGGAGTCTACAACCCACACAAGTGGCTCAGGTAGTGCAGCTCATCCAGGATGGCACATCAATGCGAGCTGTGGCAAGAAGGTTTGCTGTGACTGTCACCGTAGTGTCCAGAGCATGGAGGCGCTACCAGGAGACAGGCCAGTACATCAGGAGACGTGGAGGAGGCCGTAGGAGGGCAACAACCCAGCAGCAGGATGGCTACCTCCGCCTTTGTGCAAGGAGGAGCAGGAGAAGCACTGCCAGAGCCTTGCAAAATGACCTCCAGCAGGCCACAAATGTGCATGTGTCTGCTAAAACAGTCAGAAACAGACTCCATGATGGTGGTATGAGGACCCGACATCCACAGGTGGGGGTTGTGCTTACAGCCCAACACCGTGCAGGACGTTTGGCATTTGCCAGAGAACACCAAGATTGGCAAATTCGCCACTGGTGCCCTATGCTCTTCACAGATGAAAGCAGGTTCACACTGAGCACGTGACAGACGTGACAGAGTCTGGAGACGCCGTGGAGAACGTTCTGCTGCCTGCAACATCCTCCAGCATGACCGGTTTGGCGGTGGGTCAGTCATGGTGTGGGGTGGCATTTCTTTGGGGGGCCTCACAGCCCTCCATGTGCTCGCCAGAGGTTGCCTGACTGCAATTAGGTACCGAGATGAGATCCTCAGACCCCTTGTGAGACCATATGCTGGTGCGGTTGGCCCTGGGTTCCTCCTAATGCAAACAATGCTAGACCTCATGTGGCTTGAGTGTGTCAGCAGTTCCTGCAAGAGGAAGGCATTGATGCTATGGACTGGCCCGCCCGTTCCCCAGACCTGAATCCAATTGAGCACATCTGGGTCCTCATGTCTCGCTCCATCCACCAACGCCACGTTGCACCACAGACTGTCCAGGAGTTGGCGGATGCTTTAGTCCAGGTCTGGGAGGAGATCCCTCAGGAGACCATCCGCCACCTCATCAGGAGCATGCCCAGGCGTTGTAGGGAGGTCATACAGGCACGTGGAGGCCACACACACTACTGAGCCTCATTTTGACTTGTTTTAATGACATACATCAAAGTTGGATGAGCCTGTAGTGTGGTTTTCCACTTTAATTTTGAGTGTGACTCCAAATCCAAACCTCCATGGGTTGATAAATTGGATTTCCATTGATTATTTTTGTGTGATTTTGTTGTCAGCACATTCAACTATGTAAAGAAAAAAGTATTTAATAAGATTATTTCTTTCATTCAGATCTAGGATGTGTTGTTTAAGTGTTCCCTTTATTTTTTTTAGCAGTATATTTGGCTAAGGTGTATGTACACTTCCGACTTTAACTGTATATGAGAACAAACCTAGGCTAGTTGTGCACCGACTCAAAAATAATCAACTCTTGTTCGACTCCGACTCCTGTGGTTGGAATGGAAGAAGTCGACTCTTGCTCGTCTCCTAAAATACCCTGAAACGGATTCGGAAGACTAGGAATGCAATACGCCAAGATGGCGTAGCAGTGAAGACGTTGTTTGTCGTTCTCACATGTAAATTCATTTTCTGTATATATTTCAATATATTTTCAATCTCTTTTTCCATTTTTAAATTTAATATAGCTTCCGGCAACCCGCCTCATGCAATGTGATACGGATCTGCTATTTTTAGACCCTATAGCCAGAACCTCCATCAGAAGCTAGCCACTGTTAGCCACTGCTAGTGGCCTTTACCTTTAGCACAGACCTCAGCCGCTTTTAGCCTGGATAATACTTGCATACCGGACTGTTTTTCTCCACTACAACACCGGATTCCTGACGAAAGCCCTTGGAGCATTACTCCTGATCATCGCAGCTAGCTAGCTGCTACCGAGTGGCCCAGCCCCGAAGCTAGCCTTGAACCAGACCATCTCCCGGCCTGCTCAGTGGACCCTATGATCACTTGGCTACACAGCTGATGTCTCCAGGACTCTTCACTAACACGACTAGAATCCACTACACCACCGAATTCTTGCCGTAAGCTCTGGACCTTTGCATCGGATCATCGCTGCTAGCTAGCTACTACCGAGTGGCTATAGTGGCTAAAGCCCTTGTCCCGAAGCTAGCACCAATTAGCCTCGAGCCAGGTGCATCTCCCGGCTAGCAAACTAAATTACTCCAGCTACAAATCCTCTTTTTCCAACTGGCCTGGACCCTTTGTCGACACGGAGCCCCGCCATTCCATCCCGACTGGTCTGCCGATGTAATTCCATCCGTTGTTCCCTCAACCGGCCTTTTCCGGATGTCGGTGCAGACGCTTCTACTAGCCCCGGCCTGCTAACTTTTTTTGGAACGCCGTGTCTCCCGCTTGCTATCGTAGTACGACTACCTAGCGGCGTCCCTGTTTCATCTATTGCTGTTCACTGGACCCTATGATCACTTGGCTACATAGCTGATGCCTGCTGGACTGTTCATTAATCACGGTACTCCATTTTGTTTATCGGTCGGCCCCAGCCTCAAACTCAGGCCCTGTGTGTAGTTAATTGACCCTCTCTGTCCATTCATTGCCATTTTATCTGTTGTTGTTGTCTTAGCTGATTATCTGTTGTTGTCTTACCCGTTGTTGTGTTGTCTTAGCTAACTCTCCCAATCAACACCTGGGATTGCTTTATGCCTCGCTTTATGTCTCTCTCTAATGTCAATATGCCTTGTATACTGTTGTTTAGGATAGTTATCATTGTTTTAGTTTACTGCGGAGCCCTGAGTCCCACTCAACATGCCTCAGATACCTCTTTTGTCCCACCTCCCTCACATGCGTTGACCTCACCCAGCATAACTAGTGTATCCAGAGATGCAACCGCTCTTATTGTCACTCAATGCCAAGGTTTCCTCCACTGTACCCGCACCCTACCATACCCCTGTCTGTACATTATGCCCTGAATCTATCCTACCATGCCCAGAAATCTGCTCCTTTTATTCTCTGTCCCCAATGCACTAGATGACCAGTTTTGGTAGGCTTTAGCCAAATCCTCATCCTACTCCTCCTCTGTTCCTCGGGTGATGTAGAGGTTAACCCAGGCCCTGTGTGTCCCCAGGCGTTCTCATTTGTTGACTTCTGTAACCGTAAAAGCCTTGGTTTCATGCATGTTAACATCAGAAGCCTCCTCCCTAAGTTTGTTTTTTCACTGCTTTAGCACACTCCGCCAACCCTGATGTCCTTGCCGTGTCTGAATCCTGGCTATGGAAGGCCACCAACATTTCTGAGATTTCCATCCCCAACTACAACATTTTCTATCAAGATAGAACTGCCAAAGGGGGAGGAGTTGCAATCCACTGCAGAGATAGCCTGTAAATTTCTGTCATACTTTCCAGGTCTATGCCCAAACAGTTCGAGCTTCTAATTTTAAAAATGAATCTCTCCAGAAATAAGTCTCTCACTGTTGCCGCCTGTTATAGACCCCCCTCAGCTCCCAGCTGTGCCCTGGACAACATATGTGAATTGATTGCCCCCATCTATCTTCAGAGTTCGTTCTGTTAGGTGAGCTAAAGTGGGATATGCTTAACACACCAGCAGTCCTACAATCTAAACTAGATGCCCTCAATCTCACACAAATTATCCATGAACCCACCAGGTACAACCCTAAATCCGTAAACATGGTCACCCTCAAAGATATTATCCTCACCAGCTTGCCCTCCAAATACATCTCTGCTGTTTTCAATCAGGATCTCAGCGATCACTGCCTCATTGCCTGCATCCGCTATGGGTCCGCAGTCAAACAACTACCCCTCATCACTGTCAAACGCTCCCTAAATCCCTTCTGCGAACATGCCTTTCTAATCGACCTGGCCCGGGTACCCTGGAAGGATATTGACCTCATCCCATCAGTAGAGGATGCCTGGTCGATCTTTAAAGTAATTTCCTCACCATCTTAAATAAGCATGCCCCTTTCAAAAAATGTAGAACTAAGAACAGATATAGCCCTTGGTTCACTCCAGATCTGACGGCACTCGACCAGCACAAAAACATCCTGTGGCGGACTGCACTAGCATCGAATAGTCCCCACGATATGCAACTTTTCAGGGAAGTCAGGAACCAATACACGCAGTCAGTTAGGAAAGCAAAGGCTAGCTTTTTCAAACAGAAATTTGCATCCTGTAGCTCTAACTCCAAAAAGTTTTTGGACACTGTAAAGTCCATGGAGAATAAGAGCACCTCCTCCCAGCTGCCCACTGCACTGAGGCTAGGAAACACTGTCACCACTGATAAATCCATGATAATCCAGAATTTCAATAAGCATTTCTCTACGGCTGGCCATGCTTTCCTCCTGGCAACCCCAACCCCGGCCAACAGCTCTGCACCCCCCGCAGCTACCTGCCCAAGCCTCCCCAGCTTCTCCTTCACCCAAATCCAGATCGCAGATGTTCTGAAAGAGCTGCAAAACCTGGACCTGTACAAATCAGATGGGCTAGACAATCTGGACCCTCTCTTCATAAAATAATCCGCTGCACTTGTTGCAACCCATGCAACTTATTTTTCTTATCGTCCGAGATACCTAAAGATTGGAAAGCTGCCGTGGTCATCCCCCTCTTCAAAGGGGGTGACAATCTAGACCCAAACTGTTACAGACCTATATCCATCCTTCCATCCTTTCTAAAGTCTTCGAAAGCCAAGTTAACAAACAGATCACAGACCATTTCGAATCCCACCGTACCGTCTCCACTGTGCAATCCGGTTTCCGAGCTGGTCACGGGTGCACCTCAGCCACGCTCAAGGTACTAAACAATATCATAACCGCCATCAACAAAAGACAGTACTGTGCAGCCATCTTCATCGACCTGGCCAAGGATTTCGACTCTGTCAATCACTGTATTCTTATCGGCAGACTCAACAGCCTTGGTTTCTCAAATGACTGCCTCGCCTTGTTCACCAACTACTTCTCAGATAGAGTTCAGTGTGTCAAATCGGAGGGCCTGGTGTCCAAACCGCTGGCAGTCTCTATGGGGGTATCACAGGGTTCAATTCTCGGGCTGACTCTTTTCTCTGTATATATCAATGATGTCGCTCTTGCTGCGGGTGGTTCCCTGATCCATCTCTTTGCAGACGACACCATTCTGTATACACCTGGCCCTTTTTTGGACACTGTTAACCTGTTGGGGCTAGGGGGCAGTATTTACACGGCCGGATAAAAAACGTACCCGATTTAATCTGGTTACTAATCCTACCCAGTAACTAGAGTATGCATATACTTATTATATATGGATAGAAAACACCCTAAAGTTTCTAAAACGGTTTGAATGGTGTCTGTGAGTATAACAGAACTCATTTAGCAGGCCAAAACCTGAGAGATTCCTTTACAGGAAGTGGCCTGTCTGACCACTTATTTGCTTTCTTTGACATCTCTTCCAAAAACTAAGGATCTCTGCTGTCACGTGGTCTATCAGCAGACAAAAGGCTTAGGCGCGTGCACTGCCAGCCCCCGCCTTTCTGTTTTTCCCTCTATTTACAGACAGGCAGATTCCCGGTCGGAATATTATCGCTTTTCTACGAGATAAATTGCATAAAAATTAATTTTAAACAGCGGTTGACATGCTTAGAAGTACGGTAATGGAATATTTAGAATTTTTTTGTCACAAAACGTCGCTGATGGAACATAACGATGGATTATTTGGGACCAAACCTACATTTGTTATTGAAGTAGAAGTCCTGGGAGTGCATTCTGATGAAGAACAGGAAAGGTAAGACCATTTTTCTTATAGTAAATATGATTTTGGTGAAGGCTAAACTTGCCGGGTGTCTAAATAGCTAGCCCGTGATGGCTGGGCTATGTACTTAGAATATTGCAAAATGTGCTTCATCCGAAAAGCTATTTTAAAATCGGACATATCGAGTGCATAGAGGAGTTCTGTATCTATAATTCTTAAAATACTTGTTATGCTTTTTGTGAACGTCACATGCTAATGTAAAAAACTGTTTTTTGATATAAATATGAACTTGATTGAACAGACATGCATGTATTGTATAACATAATGTCCTAGGTGTGTCATCTGATGAAGATCATCAAAGGTTAGTGCTGCATTTAGCTGTGATTTGGGTTTTTGTGACATTATATGCTAGCTTGAAAAATGGGTGTCTGATTATTTCTGGCTGGGTACTCTGCTGACATAATCTAATGTTTTGCTTTCGTTGTAAAGCCTTTTTGAAATCGGACAGTGTGGTTAGATTAACGAGAGTCTTGTCTTTAAATAGCTGTAAAATAGTCATATGTTTGAGAAATTGAAGTAATAGCATTTCAAAGGTTTTGAAAATCGCGCCACAGGATTCAACTGGCTGTTATGAAGGTGGGACGATTTGGTGCCACCTAGCCCAGAGAGGTTAACTTACATCTAGACGTTCCGCTAGCGGAACACCTGCTCCAATATCCAATGATGGGCGTGGCGCGAAATACAAACTCCTCTAAAATCCGAAATTTCCATTTTTCAAACATATGACTATTTTACAGCATTTTAAAGACAAGACTCTCGTTAATCTAACCACACTGTCCGATTTCAAAAAGGCTTTACAGCGAAAGCAAAACATTAGATTATGTCAGCAGAGTACCCAGCCAGAAATAATCAGACACCCATTTTTCAAGCTAGCATATAATGTCACAAAAAACAAAACCACAGCTAAATGCAGCACTAACCTGATCTTCATCAGATGACAACCCTAGGACATTATGTGATACAATGCATGCATGTTTTGTTCAATCAAGTTCATATTTATATCAAAAAACAGCTTTTTTACATTAGCATGTGACGTTCAGAACTAGCATACCCCCCGCGAACTTCCGGTGAATTTACTAAATTAGTCACGATAAACGTTCACAAAAAACATAACAATTATTTTAAGAATTATAGATACAGAACTCCTCTATGCACTCGATATGTCCGATTTTAAAATAGCTTTTCGGTAAAAGCACATTTTGCAATATTCTCAGTAGATAGCCCAGCCATCACGGCTAGCCATTTAGACACCGACCAAGTTTAGCCCTGACCAAAGTCAGATTTACTATAAGAAAAATGTTATTACCTTTGGCGTTCTTCGTCAGAATGCACTCCCAGGACTTCTACTTCAATAACAAATGTTGGTTTGGTCCCAAATAATCCATTGATATATCCAAACAGCAACGTTTTGTTCGTGCGTTCAAGACACTATCCGAATGGTAAAGAAGGGTTACGAGCACGACGCATTTCGTGACAAAACATTTCTAAATATTCCATTACCGTACTTTGAAGCATGTCAACCGCTGTTTAAAAAAGCGATAATATTCCGACCGGGAGTCGTTGTATCCGTTCAAAGACGATAGAATAAAAACATGGTGTCGTCTGGTGCACGAGCATGAGTCCCATTGTCCGCTGATAGACCACTTGCCAAACGCGCAAATGTGTTTCAGGCTGGGGCTGCCTCGATATCATTCAGCTTTTTCCCGGGCTCTGAGAACCTATGGGAGCCGTAGGAAGTGTCACGTTACAGCAAAGATCCTCAATCTTCAATAAACAGAGACAAGAAGAACAAGATCTTGTCAGAGAGGGCACTTCCTGTAAGGAATCTTCTCAGGTTTTTGCCTGCCAAATGAGTTCTGTTATACCCACAGACACCATTCAAAAAGTTTTAGAAACTTTGGAGTGTTTTCTATCCAAAGCTAATAATTATATGCATATTCTAGTTTCTGGGCAGGAGTAATAATCAGATTAATTCGGGTACGTTTTTTATCTGGCCGTGAAAATACTGCCCCCTATCCATAACAGGTTAACAAACCTCTAAACGAGCTTCAATGCCATACAACACTCCTTCCGTGGCCTCCAACTGCTCTTAAACGTTAGTAAAACTAAATGCATGCATTTCAACCGATTGCTGCCCTCACTCGCCCTCCCGACTAGCATCACTACTCTGGACGCTTCTGACTTAGAATATGTGGACAACTACATATACCTAGGTGTCTGGGAAGACTGTAAATTCTCCAATCCAAAATTAAATCTAGAATCGGCTTCCTATTTGCGCAACAAAGCCTCCTTCACTCACGCTTCCAAACATACCCTCGTAAAACTGACTATCCTACCAATCCTCGACTTCGGCGATGTCATTTACAAAATAGCCTCCAACACTCTACTCAGAAAACTGGATGCAGTCTATCACAGTGCAATCCCTTTTGTCACCAAAGCCCCATATACCACCCACCACTGCGACCTGTATGCTCTCATCGGCTGGCCCTCGCTACATATTCGTCGCCAAACCCACTGGCTCCAGGTCATCTATAAGTCTTTGTTAGGTAAAGCTCCGCCTTATCTCAGCTCACTGGTCACCATAACAACACCCACCCGTAGCACACGCTCCAGCAGGTATATCTCACTGGTCATCCCCAAAGCCAACATCTCCTTTGGCCGCCTTTCCTTCCAGTCCTCTAATGCCAATGACTGGAACAAATTGCAAAAATCAGTGAAGTTGGAGACTTATATTTCTAACTTTAAGCATCAGATATCTAAGCAGCTTACCAATCGCTGCAGCTGTACACAGCCCATCTGTAAATAGCCCATCCAACTACCTACCTCATCCCCATATTGTTTTTATTTACTTTTTTGCTCTTTTGCACACCTGTATTTCTACTTGCACATCATCATCTGCACATCTATTACTCCTGTCTTAATTTGCTAAATTGTAATTACTTTGCTGCTATGGCATATTTATTGCCTTACCTCCTTACGCCATTTGCACACACTGTATATAGACTTTTCTATTGTATTGACTGTACGTTTGTTTATTCCATGTGTAACTCTGTGTTGTTGTTTGTGTCGCACTGCTTTGCTATATCTTGGCCAGGTCGCAGTTGTAAATGAGAACTTGTTCTCAACTGGCCTACCTGGTTAAATAAAGGTGAAATAAAAAAATAAAAAAAATGTGCCTTCTAGAAGACTGACATGATCATGATGTTGCCCATTTGCTCACCAACTTTGCCTTTTAATATAGAAGGTGGTGTGTAGGAACTAGAATATTTCTGCTGTTCGCAGCCTTGACGGATCACGTGGGATGATGCTGCGCACTCTACGCTGATAAGCCTGTTTTTTGCCATGTTATATTATAGCCCTATTCGGACAGGTAGGCTATTACTAGAGACATTGGTCTTGTAATTATTATCCTAAGCATGTATGTTATTCCAGAGGACAATTCACACAGGATAAGTTTTTCCAAACTGCCCCTTCTAATTCTTATTTGCACTTGAGGTGCATTTATGGATGAGAAAGTGCAGTTTAGCAGGATGCCCTGTTTTGAGATCTATTGCCTAGGACAAGGCTTTCCAACCCTGTTTGCGGAAAGCTACCATCATGTAGGTTTTCACTCCAACCCTAATCTAGCACATCTGATTCAATAATTAGCTGGTTGACATGCTGAATCAAGTTAGTTACAACTGGGGTTGGAGCAAAAACAGACAGGAAGGTAGTTCTCCAGGAGTAGGGTCGGAGAGCCCTGACCTAGGACATCAACAGCCATCCAGTTTCTATAAATAAGCTATAAGCACAATACTTTTTATTGCACATTTGGTCTCATTCAACTTCAATTCACTGGCACTATGAAGAATAGCTTAACCATACTCATTCATAGCCCAATCTATATTTTAACATACTTTGGTGAATTTACGAGGTATTGCTAGACAAGACATTGCGAGATACAGATTACCAAGATATAGACCTGCCTGCCCCGATTGATGGTCTCTCTCTCCTTGGGGAAGCCAAGCCAGAAAAAAGCCATATTACAACCTATGTGTTGTGATAAAAACGTTGTTTACTCTATAAGCTGTTCATGCCTTGCGACTGTGATATATAGGGCTGAGGCCGAGACAATAAGAAGACACAGTGGCAGAATGAATTTAACCACACCTTTGTTTCATCAAAAAAACAGAGAGCAACCTCTGGCTGGTGAAGTCCACAAAGCATATTGCATGTAACAAAACAGTTAAATGACCTACAGCATTGTCAGGCAAGTTAATGTTTCCGACATTTTTGGACCTCTAAACAGCTATTGGTTTAGAACCATGCAAGTCGCAAAGAAAACAGGAGCTGCCTCCACAATTCCAACACCATTTAAACTTCAAAATGTCAACATCAACTCACCTATGCTTAGTCTATTCCAGTGACAAAAAAAATACCAAAGATGTGTGTGTGTTCGTGCAAGTAAAAAAAAAAATTACTTGTAGAAAAACGCCAATGCCATCCTCCTCTCATGTTGATGCAACAGTCTATCACTGTGTCATAAAGTACACGCTTTCATTTTTTGTTGTCATAGGCTACCTGGCTAAAATGCTTGCTCGTTAGCCTAACTTCCTTTCATAGTCAACGTTAGTTAACATTAGCCTTCTATATCTAGCTACATATTGAACTTCCATCCTCTCAGTCCAGGGGCACAATGTATTAATTTATGGGTGGATCAGAATCGCCTTTATAATCATTGGCCAGTACGGAGAATTAAGTCAAACCAGAAGTCCAAATCCATATCTCCATCAGATCCATGGCTAATTTAGGAAAGGGCCCATTTTAGCTAGCCAGCTAGACACCGGAGGACAACACAAGGAGATGCACAACGAGTTTCTGTCAATAACACATGCTCTCAAGATGCGATTGGAGTGAAGCCAAATCCAAACTGGCTTCCCGTAATGCTTTTTTTTGGTGTGCCAGGGCCATTCACAGTTGAGATCACTCAGTTTAGATCAATGCTGATTGTCCATAATTAAAACATAAATAAATATATCAAAAGAGGCCAAATACTCGCTGGGTTCCCTTGCATTCAATGCTACGGGCAGCAACAATCTCATACTCTTTTGGACCAGACAGCATCAGATAGATTGCCTCCACATACAGAGACAGAGGGGCACTGTTTCACTTGCTCGGATGCTTTCTCCAGTGAGATACATTCAACCTCTTGTTAATGAAACACAGACAAAGATAAATTTTTTTCTTGGTCTATTGTTTTGGGGAAGCCTGGCTTCCCTTGGCATACATGAAACTACTGTAAGTCGCTCTGGATAAATGACTAAAAATTAAAAAAATGTAATGAATACACGCCACTGGATGCATACTCTTTAGTGAACAAGTGCAAGGCATTGCAAGCCAAGAAATTGCGAAATTCAGCATTGCAATAGCCTATAGCCTACATCTTTTGATTACCGATGCACAATTCTGCCTGGTGGCCGACATGCCTACCTAAGCCTGGCTGTGCCCCTCCCCAGTGGGTGGCTGCGCCCTTGCACAGTCATGTGAAATCCATAGATTAGGGCCTAATGAATTATCTCAATTGACTGATTTCCTTATATAAACTGTAACTTTAAAATTGTTGCATGTTGCATTTATATTTTTGTTCAGTATAGTTTCCTCCATTGCAAAAAGACTGAATGTTCAGAACCAATTCCGCTTGACACCCAGAAATGGGAGTCGATGGACAAGGAGTCGAGGAATCGATTATTTTGGAGCCGACTCCCTACCACCAACTTTATGCTAGTGTACATAGGTAGCTATATGGTGGTATTCAAGCTGAGTTTGATCAATAAATGCAACAATTATATTTTGATTAGCTAGTTAGTTAATGTTCTTGCTTGTCCAAAGTCCAGCAGCTAGCCTCTGACACCAGTCAGCCGAAATCTAACTAGTTAACGAACAGGCAAAGAAAGATAGCTAGCTAAATAAGTTATCGAATCCTATACCATAAATTACTTGAGCCATCTAGCTAGAGACAGACAACAACAGCTGACCTCGACATGCTGACCTCGACACGTTAGCTAATGTTAACTAGCTCACGTCCAAATGCCAGTCTGGGTTTTTCCACAAAACATACATTGTAGCTAGCTATGTCTAGCTAGCTAGCTACATCAGATCAAAACCAACACCAAACTTAAGGCAAATTGTCATGCTGCTACTTTACAAAGCATGCAATGGGCTAGGTACTTCATACTCCAAGCTACGGTAAGAACTAGCCACATTTCACTGTTAGACAGGACACAACTCAATCCGCTGAGAAAACAAATTGCTAGCTAATGTTACATGTAAATAGCGCCTCGATTGTGCACTGACTGCAGTGTGCAAATGCATGCTTGGAAAAACTCACCAGCTTCTAACATCCATAATAAATTCCAGTATGCTCCTTCTCCTGTCTTCTTTACATTTTAATACACATGTGTGCTGATCAACAGTGCCAAACGAACAACTTTGCCTGAGGTTTGATATTTTCAACAACTCCAGTGCATGGTTCTAGGGGAGGGGGCTTATGCTCCCCCAAACCAGAATTATTTAAATGTATAGGATTTATAACTAGCTTTAGGCTAGAAACAAGCTGTAAAAGGCACAAGAAAGACCCGGCTCTAGTGCACATGGGGATATCTTTGTTTAGTCTCTATGGCTGAGTTATACGACCTTCAAAAGTCAATGACTTAAAACTCTTACTTTGCTTTCAATGGGTATTGAGTCATATTTTAAAATGTAAGACTGTCACAGCCAAATGAGTACCACAGTATGAGTTATAATATCCATAAAACCTAGCGGTCAAACAGGGAAATGGTTACAATAATTTTTCCACCATTCGTTTTTCACATAGGGGATTTTCGAAACACTTAAAATAAGGTCTGTGTTTCGTGTAGGCTTACCCCGGCGTGATGTTTTGTTAACCGTGTAAATCTCTCTAGGACAAGGTGACTTTTATCAACATTACTGCAAGACAAAACAGCTCAATCAATCAAGCCTGATGGTCTTGTAAGTATAAACGCAAAGCTTGCATTCATTTAATAATAAAAAAGCTTGAAAGGGTAGTGTAATGGGATAATGTCTTAGTGTGGTGTGTGAAGAATCCAATACTTTATCTTGAATGCCGTACAAATCACATTGTTGTGGGAGCACCTCCTCTAAGATTATGAATTAGGCTGTTTGAGAAGGTTTGAATCATAAGTAACCTGCCTACACATTGTTTGAAGTACAATAGACCAACATAGCTATTGTAATAGGTCAAAGCTGTGTGCTGGAAAACCTTGGTAGAGCATGAGTGTAGTCGACATTTTTGTGCTCATGTGAATTTCCTTTATTTTTTGCCTTCAAACCAATGCCTACTTCTTACTTAAAACAGATGTTTTTAAATCATCTTAGCGATAACAGCTACAACCCATGTGACAGACGTACCCAGACACCCCTGGGTGTCATCCGTTTGTCTGCTTCTACAGAACATTGCGTGCCCTCCCTTTTGATGATCGTTGGATTGAGGCAACGACATACAATGTTGAGCACTTTTGCTCTTCCCAAGCACTTTACAGACCTTTGCCTTCCACCGCTCTGAGATCCGAAGCTTGTTAATGTCTATCAAGGTGACAGGTGGCGGCTTCCCTGACCTGCGGCAACAAAAAATACTTTGGGAGAATAATTGGCTGGGAGGAGACAAACCTTGTTCTGGCCTGGGACTGGGACCTGACGAGCATGTGTCTCCACTGGGTTGACAAGAACTGAGTAGTCTCTGCTAATAGTGTGATTCCTAAAATGTGCCCAGCTGTTGAATGTACCAGCCAGGAGGTCAGTGCCAGTCGTCACAACGTGCACTCTCAGACAGCTCATTGCCATGAAGACTGTGAAGGGAATGAGTCATTAACATCAGCCTCCAAGGTTCAATCAATCACTTAAACAGCTCTCTGGGGAACCTCAGTTAGGCTACAATCTTTTGAAGGTCCAATGCTGCCATTTTAATCTCAATATCAAATCATTTCTGGGTAACAATTAAGTACCTTACTGTGATTGTTTTCAATTAAATAGGTTAAAAAAATCAACAAAAATAGCTTCGTAGCATGGAGCAATTACTCAAGCATGAATTTTGTTAGGACTGTCTGGGAATGGTCTGAGTGGGAAGGGGAAAACTGAACACTAGCTGTTATTTGCACAAAGGTATGAAACTCTCTTTTTTAATGGTCTGTTAACAAATTTACCGCCTGGTGATTTAGGCAGGCGAAAACTCTATCCCACCAAAACAGGCATTGTATTTCAAAGAGCTCATACACTAAATGGGCATTATCATAATTTTCTCAATTTCACAGTATTATTGCAACCTCATAGTCTGGAAATATATATAAAACACAGGAAAATCATGTTTTTGACTGCACGTTAATACTGTCAACTGCATTTCACTGTCAACTGCATTTATTTTCAGCAAACTTAACATGTGTAAATATTTGTATGAATATAACAAGATTCAACAGCTGAGACATAAACTGAACAAGCTCCACAGACATGTGACTAATAGAAATTGAATAATATGTCCCTGAACAAAGGGGGAGTCAAAATCAAAAGTAACAGTCAGTATCTGGTGTGGTCACCAGCTGCATTAAGTACTGCAGTGCATCTCCTCCTCATGGACTGCACCAGATTTGCCAGTTCTTGCTGTGCGATGTTACCCCACTCTTCTACCAAGGCACCTACAAGTTACCGGAAATTTCTGGGGGGAATGGCCCTTGCCCTCACCCTCTGATCCAACAGGTCCCAAACGTGCTCAATGGGATTGAGATCCGGGCTCTTCGCTGGCCATGGCAGAACACTGACATTCCTGTCTTGCAGGAAATCACTCACAGAATGAGCAGTTTGGCTGGTGGCATTGTCATGCTGGAGGGTCATGTCAGGATTAGCCTGCAGGAAGTGTACCACATGAGGGAGGAGGATGTCTTCCCTGTAACGCAAAGTGTTGAGATTGCCTGCAATGACAACAAGCTCCGTCTTATGATGCTGTGACACACCGCCCCAGACCATGATGGACACTCAACCACCAAATCGATCCTGCTCCAGAGTACAGGCCTCGGTATAATGCTCATTCCTTCTATGATAAACGCAAATCCGACCATCACCCCTGGTGAGACAAAACCGCGACTCGTCAGTGGAGAGCACCTTTTGCCAGTCCTGTCTGGTCCAGCGACGGTGGGTTTGTGCCCATATGGGACATTGTTGCCGGTGATGTCTGGTGAGGACCTGCCTTACAACAGGCCTACAAGCCCTCAGTCCAGCCTCTCTCAGCCTATTGAGGACAGTCTGAGCACTGATGGAGGGATTGTGCGTGCCTGGTGTAACTTGGGCAGTTGATGTTGCCATCCTGTACCTGTCCCGCAGGTGTGATGTTCGGATGTACCGATCCTGTGCAGGTGTTGTTACACGTGGTCTGACACTGCGAGGACGATCAGCTGTCCGTCCTGTCTCCCTGTAGCGCTGTCTTAGGCGTCTCACTGTACGGACATTGCAATTTATTGACCTGGCCACATCTGCAGTCCTCATGCCTCCGTGCAGCATGCCTAAGGCATGTTCACGCAGATGAGCAGGGACCGTGGGCATCTTTCTTTTGGTGTTTTTCAGTCAGTAGAAAGGCCTCTTTAGTGTCCTAAGTTTTCATAACTGTGAACGAAATTGCCTACCGTCTGTAACTTGTTAGGGTCTTAACGACCGTTCCACAGGTGCATGTTCGTTAATTGTTTATGGTTCATTGAACAAGCATGGGAAACAGTGTTTAAGCCCTTTACAATGAAGATCTGTGAAGTTATTTGGATTTTTACTAATTATCTTTGAAAGACAGGGTCCTGAAAAAGGGATTTTTCTTTTTTTTGCGGAGTTTATAACCCTCAACACATATATTCAATCAACCCCTATCCCAGTCTGCTGTCCCCACGTGCTTCAAGATGGCCACCATTGTTCCTGTTCCCAAGAAAGCTAAGGTAACTGAACTAAATGACTATCGCCCCGTAGCACTCACTTCTGTCATCATGAAGTGCTTTGAGAGGCTAGTCAAGGATCAAGCATTTGTCTACGAATGCCTGTTCTCGCCATTTTCAGTTGAATTCATCTAACTTTCTTTAACTCATAAGCAGGCCATGTCCTATTTGTTTCATAGTCGATATATAATCATATTTCATGACAGTGTAACGGTTAGCTTTTTTTACCGAAGGATGAAAGAACGCAATATGTCTGTCAGGGAATGCTATTCTGATATGTCAGATGAAGAATTAGACCAGAAAGTCAGGGCCATTAAGGCAAGGATTCCCCATGCGGGCTTTAGAATGGTCAAAGGAAGTCTCCAAGCAATGGGCCATCGTGTACAATGGCGAAGAGTTAGGGAGTCTTTGCAGTGTGTAGATGGTGCAGGTATCATTGCCAGAATGATCCAGCTTCGTTGCATTTGTCGGCAAAAATACTCTGTTCCTGCTCCCCTGTCTCTCGTCCACATTGATACAAATCATACATTTATAAGGTACTAAGATGTATAATGTCTCCATCAAATCAAATAAGTTATTTAAACTTTTTTATTCTTACTTATTCGTAGACAAATTTTCAATGATGTATTGGAGTTGTTCTTCATCAACTGGTAATACATAAATAATGAAGCAGGTTAATAGGTTAAAAGAGGTTAAACATTTCATTTTTAATTCCAATGCTTTTTTTCAAGATACAACATTGTCGTCTTTGGCGGTATAGATAGATTTTCAAGGAAGGTAAGTATATTCTTTTGTATGCATATTGCATATTTCCCATCACCTAATGAACAACCACAGTCTGGTGTTAAGCGTAGGCTACCTCTTGTGTAGATGTTCTATCTGGACACTGCGGCCAATAACAAAGCAGCAACTGCTTTTGGATACTTTATGGATGGAGTCGGCAGAAATGGATGGCCTTTAAGGTAAATATTGATATAGTAGAATAAAAAAAATAATTGTCTGTGTGAAATGTGAATGGCTTGACAGATCTTCCTTTAAATTTATCGTCACTAATACAGATTTGTTTCTTTTGAGCATTCCAGATTCAGCAGGTGGAGGACCTGCTTTATCAGGAGGATAATGTGGAATCTGGAAACACTGACAATGGGGTCATTATTCCTGACATCCCACGCCCCCTGTTTACTGAGAATCTTGCTGTGCTGCAAGTGAACTCTACCACTGACTCCTCATCTTTTGGTCAGGACATATACATGCATGCTCTTCGATTAGTTATGAGTCTCCAGCCTTTTTAGACGCAGTCCTCCCACACTATGTAGGATATTGTTTTAGCCCCAGTGCCACTCTTGATAATGGCAAAAATATGTATTTTTTGGAGGAGGGTGAAAGGATAACAGGCCCAGCTGTCAAAGTGAGAGAGTAGGCTATCCTGGATAGAGCAGGTACTTTTGTGTAGTCTATTTCTTGTGAGGTTTTCAGTCCTCAGATACAGAGAGCTGTGAAAGCCTGTCTGCAGATTAAGAGGTCCCAATGAAGAGCAGCAGTTCTCAGTCACAGGAACTCAAAGGGGTGCACATTTTTGTTTTTGCCTTAGCACTACACAGCTTATTCAAATGATCAAGTCATCATCAAGCTTTAAGTGGTATTTATGTATTCATTTGTGACGCTATCCTTGATATGATCCTGCTATTGTCACATGCTTGGTGTCCACATCAACAACAAACTAGAATGGTCCAAACACACCAAGACAGTCGTGAAGAGGGCCCGGCAAAGCCTATTCTCCCTCAGGAAACTAAAAAGATTTGGCATGGGTCCTGAGATCCTCAAAAGGTTCTACAGCTGCAACATCGAGAGCATCCTGACCGGTTACATCACTGCCTGGTACGGCAATTGCTCAGCCTCCGACCGCAAGGCACTTCAGAGGGTAGTGCGTATGGCCCAGTACATCACTGGGGCAAAGCTGCCTGCCATCCAGGACCTCTACACCAGGCGGTGCCAGAGGAAGGCCCTAAAAATTGTCAAAGACCCCAGCCACCCCAGTCATAAACTGTTCTCTCTACTACCGCATGGCAAGCGGTACCGGAGTGCCAAGTCTAGGACAAAAAGGCTGCTCAACAGTTTTACCCCCAAGCCATAAGACTCCTGAACAGGTAACCAAATGGTTACCCGGACTATTTGCATTGTGTGCCCCCCCCTCCCCCCAACTCCCTCTTTTACGCTGCCTGCTACTCTGTTTATCTTATATGCATAGTCACTTTAACTATACGTTCATGTACATACTACCTCAATTGGCCTGACCAACCAGTGCTCCCGCACATTGGCTAACCGGGCTATCTGCATTCCAGACTACCACTACACAATAAGCAAGTAAATAGTTAGCTATGTTACTTCAGCTGCATTGCATGGCAAATATAAGCAAGACAAGCTAACACAATTGTACATTCAATTTGCAGTAAATGCTTTAGCTAGCTAGATTCTTTACATCCACTGTTTCACAAGATGACAGCCTGGTTTGCTGGTTTTCTCAGGAGTCCCTAAAACATTAAACAGCACGAATTACAATTTCATACTCATGTCATAACACTAGCTAGTTAGCTGGCTAATGTTAGCTAGTCAGCTAACTTGCTAAATAGCGATTTTCGGAAATTAACTTTATAACAAAAAAATATTCACAATCGTTTGTCTTTACACTAACTAACATATTCCTCTCAATTGTAATTTTTTTGCTTGACTCGTTATGACGTTATAATTATTTACATTTGCTTCCACCGTGATGTTTTGTCAGCCCTCTTTGATGAAGAAAGTCACCAGCGAAGGATGGCTCGTGCCAAATTCTTCATTGGAACCACTTGATAGGACCCAAACACATAATGAGTGCTCTAACTCCCCCTTGCGGTGGTCTGGAGCATTGAAGCCGTGTCGCTGGATACCTCTAAGTCCCGCGGTGTAAGCTCGAAACTTTTAAAGGAGGAACCACTGTATATACTGTATACTGTATCCTTCACTATCTATTGCATCTTAGCCACTCTGTCACTGCTCATCCATATATTTTATACGTATATATTCTCCTCCCATTCCTTTACTAGATTGTGTGTATTCGGTTTTGTTGTGGAATTGTTAGATATTACCTGTTAGATACTGCTGCACTGTCGGATCTAGAAGCATAAGCATTTTGCTACACTCACACATGCTTAGCAGATGTTATTGTGAGTGACCAATAAAATTTGATTTGATACGACCTTGTCTACCCATTTTATGGGTCAGGGATTTATTAATAGTTGTGTATAAATCATGGGGAAAATTAATACAATTATTATTTAGACAAATGTATGCCTGTGAGGAGTCTTTAGTTCATTAAAGTCATTGAGAGAGTCTTGCTGTAATATCGATAGAAAAGCTCTTTTGAAGTAGCATATAATGTTGGGGTTATAGTACTGACAAAACAAAGAGAATGGATCCTATGCTCTATGTCACTGAAACAGCCTCTTTTCTTCTTACTTCCTTAGGCAATCTAACTGACCATCTGGATATAGTCCAGGCCTTCCTAGCCGAGGCGAAGCAATGAAGCCGCCAAGTGGATTTTGCTGTGTCATTAATCACAGCTCACTTTTGCTGCAGTTTCTCTTTTGTTATTCTGTCAGACTTTTTTTATTTTCATTTTGACTACCCAAAGTGACAAACTGCCACTCTAGCCCATTTATAATGGCTTAGAGCTAGACTATTTTGTTTGGCACCTCTTTCTTCCCCATCCAAGACACTCGCACACACACCCACTCACTCCATTGCACCACAAAGAGTGTATCTTGTGAGATGTGTGATATATGTCAAACAAACATCAGACCAAGTGCATGCAGTGTGAAATGACTGATGCTTACTCATCTATCTGAAACTGTTAAACAGCTATTCCTACTACTGATATCAACCTGTTGCATACAACAAGCTATTTAGCACTTTTGTTCATTCTCCAACACCCTAAATGCTAAATGTTGCCAATGCAATACAGGCTAATGTCAGCACAATACCAACGGAGGGTGCTAGAGTGTTTGTGGCCTGTATCAGCACTGTAGTGGTGCACTGGCCTGTGTTATGACAAAGACAGAGAACAAGGGCACGTCTTTAGAACGGTCTCTGCAATTTATTGTCTTGCTGGTAAGCAACTCCAGAGTAGATTTGGCTTTGTGTTGTATGTTATTGTCCTGCTGAAATGTGATTCCTTCCCCAGTCCCTGGTGTAAAGCAGACTGAAGCAGGTTTTCTTCTAGGATTTTGCCAATGTCAAGCATACCCATACCATGATGCAGCCACCACCATGCTTGAAAATAAGGAGGCAGTTACTCAGTGATGTGTTGTGTTGGATTTGCCCCAAACGTATGCATTTAGGCCAACAAGTGCATTCCTTTGATGTGTTTTGTTTTCTTCTTCAGTGTTACTGTAGTGCCTTGTTGCATACATATGCATATTTTGGAATATTTTGATTCTGTATATTTTGATTCTTATTTTCACTCTGTCATTGGTGACATCCCTAAGCAGTTTCCTTCATGTCCTGCTGCTCAGTGCAGAAGGACAACTGCATCTTTGATGTGTCTGTGTCTGACATCATCCACAGCATAATGATTAACTTGACCATGCTTAGACATATTAAATGTCTGATTTGTTATTGTTAACCATCTACCAACCACTGCCCTTCTTCATGAAGCTTTCGAAAAGCTCCCTGGTCTTTGTAGTTGAATCTGTGCTTAAAATTCAGTACTTGACTGAGGGACCTTACAGATGTTTTATGTATGAGGAACGGAGGAAGGGTTAGTCATTAAAAAATAATGTCATCCTCTATTATTTGGACACACAGAGTGAGTCCATATAACTTATGTGATTTGTTAAGCCACATTTTACTTCTGAACTAATTAAGGCTTGCCAAAACAACGGGGGTGAATACTAATGTGACTATATTTCAGTTATTTAATTTTAATTAATTTGTAAATATGTGTATCATTTTATTTTCACTTTGACATTATGGAGTATTTTGTATACTTTGTAACTTTGTAATGCAACACCATGTGAAAAAGAGGGTGCAGACTTTCTATAGTCTCTGTACTTTACACCAAAGTGATTAAAAAACTAACTGTAACGTTGTCAATGCAATACAGGCTAATGTCAGGCCAATACCAACGGAGGGTGCTAGAGTCTGGTGGTTGAGGCCTGTATCAGCCCTGGTGGACTGGCCTGTGTCATGACAAAGACAAACAGGGGAACAAGACAAGGGTGAGTTTTTACAGTTTTTCTCAATTGCTAAAACACTAAAACCCATTGGCTGAACAAAGTTCTCAGTTGCCTGGACTCATTTAGCTAATTATGCAGTCTGTTGTCAATACCTTAAACCATTTCACATGGTAAAACACAATTTGCAGATCTCACTTAGACTTTTCAGCAAAACTCTAAACACATTCTCAAAACACCTTCTGCACTCTATTTCACATGTCATCCATACTGGTAAACACAAGTGGCAACAATCAAATACAAATAGAGAACACATGTCATTGACTGAACACAACCACTCAAAATTGATTTAACCTGTTTCAAATGATGCGACACAACCAATATAAGCCAATTCAGAGAGCAAACAGGTTGTTGAAGGTGGGAAGGAGAAAGTCTGAGAATGGATAGAAGAAACAATGTGAGAGGACGAGTGCGTATGCGTATGCGAGGTGGGCGACGAGGAGGAAGAGGAGGAGGAGGAGGGCAAGAAACAGGAAGAGGAGGACGAAGAGGAAGAGGAAGACAAAGAGTAGAAATATCTGATGAAATTCGGGCAACAGTTATAGACCATGTTCTTGTCCATGGACTGACAATGAGGGAAGCAGGACTTATAGTGCAACCCAATTTCAGCCGATTTTCTGTGTCCACCATAGTAAGGACACTCAGAGAAGAGAACAGGGACAGTATACTACTGTAGTTTTGTAATTGCAAATTTACTGTACTACACTATATGCAGCTGTTTCAATAGACATTTGTAAAGTTAATCACTGTATGTATTGTACTGCATGAATATGTTTTGTAACTGCACAACTACTTTTTGTAGAATTGCAAGGCTGCGACATGCAGGTGGAAGGACAGCTATATTCACTCGGGAGCAAGAGGCCGTTATAGTTGGCATGGTCCTTCAAGATAATGCAATACGACTCAGAGAAATCCAGGAACGAGTGATACAAGACAACACACACTTCCAGGGAATCGACAGTGTGAGCATTTCCACAATTGACCGTGTCCTCCATCGTAACAGGATGCGAATGAAACAAGTATACAGAGTACCTTTTGAGCACAACTCACCAAGGGTGAAAGAACTGCGAGCTCAGTATGTGCAAGTAAGTGTACATTCAGAAACATTTACTGTAATCCAGATTGTCTACAGTACTAACACATACTATGTGAATGACATTACTCTTCAGTACATACAATGTATGTGAATCAGAAGTGCATACAGTAGGCCTAATTGTACTCTACAGTATAGCACTGTCTCTGTACGACTTACAAAATCCTACATACAGTATATTGTATTTCTACACAGACAATATTTGACTTGGAATCCTTGGACAGACCCCATGAGTTCATATTTGTCGATGAAGCAGGCTTCAATCTAACAAAGAGGAGAAGGAGAGGCCGAAACATGATTGGACAGCGGGCCATTGTTGAAGTCCCTGGTCAACGAGGTGGCAATGTCACAATCTGTGCTGCTATCAACAACCATGGTGTTCTACATCACCATGTTACACTCGGGCCATATATCACCCAGCACATTCTAAGATTTATTGCCAATCTAAGAGATATTTTATTTGAGCAGCAGGTTCAAGAGCAGCAGGGTCAAGAGCTAAATGAGAATCCCATTCCCACCTATGTGATAGTGTGGGACAATGTCAGTTTCCACCGAGCTGCTCAGGTAAGGGAATGGTTTAACATCAATGGGCAGTTTATGAACTTGTACCTCCCTCCATACTCGCCTTTCCTGAATCCGATTGAGGAGTTTTTCTCCTCTTGGAGATGGAAAGTGTATGATAGACAACCCTACACCAGAGAAAATCTGCTGCAAGCCATGGATTTAGCCTGTGGTGATATAGGTGAGGAATCATGTCAGGGCTGGATACGGCACACAACAGGCTTCTTCCCCCGTTGCCTCAGGAGGGACAATATTGCTTGTGATGTCGACGAAGTGCTCTGGCCTGACCCAGCCCAAAGACAAGAAGAAGCACATTGATCACATGTTTACTCCTTTGATTTTTGTCCCTTTTAGTATTGTATACTGTAGTACAGTGCATTGTAGGCTGTATACTGTACAATGGACAAATTGTATGGCCCTGAACATTGTGCTTTCCATTTATTAACAGTACTGACTGCTTAATAGATTTTGACTGGTTGCAGGTTCATATCAACAAAGAACAAGAATTACAGTATCACAGAGACAAAGGACAAGTTTGTGAGATGCAGGGTACAGTACTGTAAAAATAGGGGTACAAGGAGGAGGAAGAACAAAAAACAAAAGAGCAAAGCAGAGTAGTAATTTCTGATCAATTTTGAGCTACTATGATAGAACATGTTTTCGTTCATCAAAAGACAATGAAGGAAAAATATGAATCTTTTTTTCAATTAAAAATGTACTTCTCCCTGAGAATTGTATGTTTTGAACAATGTGTTTTCTATTTTTCGGTGTATTGTTTACTGACTGCTTGAGAGTGTATATCATTTTGATCACTTTGTTTATGATTTGAGAGCAGTGTTTGATTTTGAACACAGGTAAAACTGTTTTGAGGCGAATGTTTCATTTTGCAAGAGGAGTCAGAGGTTATGTAAATAGTGCTTGAAGATGAGGTTTTGTGTTTAATGTTTTCAGGAAATGAAGCAAGGTTTCAGAAATTGTGTTTTAGCAATTGAGAAAAACTGTAAAACGGTCTCTGCCCGCTGCCAGGAGAATCGTCCAGCAGCCACTAGACTTCTGAACAGCTGCCTTAATGGGGCTACTGAACCTAGGAGCCGCAGTAAAAACAAAATAACAGCTTGAAGATAATTAAAGTGGTAGAGTTGAGCAAATGATGAGCCAATTAGCAACAGCTAATTAAGTAGTGGGTGGGAGAATTGGAGGCATGGCTGTCTGTGTAGGGCTTTATGAATAGTTTGTGACAGATGTGTAAAAAGACATGGAAAACTGTATCACTCAGTGACTTGGTGACAATATTGCGTATTGATGCTACAGGATGTTGCAGTATAATCATGAGAACACAATGCACTATGCTGTCAGTAGAGGGTGTTCTTCTGCATAAAATGTGTGATTAGTCTAGATGGCCACATGGCATGTAGTTGTTAACAGTTCTAACATGTGAGCTAATCAACATTTTATTACCAGAGATTTCAAAATGAAATACATTTCAACATTTTTTGTGAAGGTAGAGCATCAGTATTTCCAGAAAATATCAACGTGATTCCCATATTATTTATATTTGTTATGAGGGAATGTGCATCCCTTTCTTAGTTCTCGTGTGGAAAATGTGTATGGAGCTGGAGAATGGGAAGTAGGTGAGGATGAGGGGGGAAGCAGCCTCTTCATCACGGTGGATGGGTTCTCATAAGATATTTTCTCTGACAGGGCAGCAGGCCCCAGGTTAACCAAGGCTTGTCTTAGCGAGTATTATATTGGAGATCATACTGGTGGAATATAAGCGTCATACCGCTGAGTTATCCTCTTTCCAAATGAGAGGAAATGCCTCCCTTTTGAGACAGTATTGGGTTATATTGCACCAAAGCAGTTCTTAAATGGATACTTCGGGATTTTGGCAATGAGGCCATTTGTCTACTTCCCCAGAGTCAGATGAACTTGTGGATACCATTTTTATGTCGCTATGTCCAGCATGAAGGAAGTTAAAGGTAGTTTCACAAGAAAATGTTAACTAGCATTAGCGCAATGACTGGAAGTCTATGGGTATCTGCGCTAAAGCTAGTTAGCATAGGCTCGCGAAACTACCTCTAACTTCCTTTATACCTCAATGTATAGTCAGCACAGGCATACATGACTGTGATGTTTTCTGTGTTCCGAGTATGAAGACAAAGCTATCTATCTCGAGTTAAGGACAGTGCTTTATATATTCTGTAAATAGTTTCCCAAAACGACGATAATAAATTGATACAATTGATAAAAAAATTCTAATCAATTTATTTTTTATTCTGTGCATACAATCTATACAATACAGTGGTCTTTGACTATGGTTGCAAAATTCCAGGAACTTTCAATATATTCCCTGGTTTCCCAGAAATCCTAGTTGGAAGATTCCATATTTCCTGCTTATTGTCTTCTTATTCCCAAAATCCTCCAACTGGGTTTTCATGAAAACTTGGGGATTTATTGAAAGTTCACGGAGTTTTACAACCCTATCTTTAGTTTCAGTGCAGCTTAGATGAACTTATAGAGAGACACATTTACTACCATACCTTTCCATTGACAGTTCATTTGTTATAATAATATTTTAACAGAAAACAAATATACAAACAATAAATCCGCAAAGAATATTGCTATTCCTCAAGAGAAAGGAATAGAACATGTGTGTCATAAAGAGTGACATTAAAGGGAAAGTTACATCTCAACAAGCATGTCTTGATTCGACGAAAAATGGTGTTTACATTGTTTAAAGTGAATAGCCATATCTGAGTGACCATTTAGTGCAATTGGAGCAAGCATACATGAATGTAAATCAAAGCTGAATTTCATGTAGCTCATGCATTGAAGCTTCTCTGATCAAATACCTTGACAATAACAGGTGTAAAAAGCCATTTGTATAGGAAAGAAATGTATATAACTTGTTTTGGTTTATTTGTTATTGTGTATAGAATCTAATGTAATTGTGTCGAAATGTATATTAGAAACCACACCAACAGGTATGCAGATTTTATGACATACATTCAAAAACAATTGATCTAACCACTTGTTAGAGGTTGACCGCTTCCTAAATTCACATAATTTCTTATCAAATCCATTATCCTTTATAAAACACATCAAGAAACAAGGTCATGATGAGTTACCTGAAGAGAACATTATCACCAGACTTTAAGTTGCAAATTAGGTATTCATTGTTTTGAAATATTCACAAAATCTGTTTGACAGGTTTGTAGTCCTTTTGTGGTGTCATATTTTTTAACCGCAAATGTGGATGGGTAAGCAGCTAGACTAGGAACATCACCAGTTGGATTTGTGCAAAAGATTTCTTTCTCCTTTGAACAATACTACCTCAGAAATCTTGATACATTTCTGCTTCGTCTAATTCTTTTTGTTGTTCCTCTCCAGTGACAAAACCAATGTATGGAATTTTTTGTATCACAGAGGGACGGATTCTTGGGAGAATGGGTCTGTAATTGTGAGCTTGAGGCTATCAAGACTCAGTAGAGCCATCATACGAGCATAGAAGAAAAAAGACTTATCTTCTATGCTTTTGATAAATATGCTGTTTGTAACCTCAACTGCTTGCATCAAAGTTAGCGTAAGTGAATAAAATATGATTATTTCAGAATCGAATCTTCGGCTATAGAGAACAAGTGCTTGAACATTTGGGCTTTCGGTTAAACAGGCGGTTCAAACATACTGCAGCTGATGCTAAATAAGCAAGTATGTATACATAAAGAAAGTTGCCGAAAGTAGATTTCCTTGCTCTCTCGGTCTCAGTAGTAGACACACGAGTACATTCAGTATATTCATGCATGATGCGTCACCTGCATTCTCCACTGGGAAATCCCACAAAGAACAAACAATGCTCAGCTGTCCTAAAAATCTAACAAAATCAGAATAAAAATCTAACCAAATCCAGAGATGCAATCACCCCACTCTCCCTCCCTGTGACCACAAAGTCAGGTTATCTGATCCGTCGCAACACTTTCCCCTTCAGGCTAAAAGGGAATGAGGAAGGTTGGCTCTGACTCTGACAAAGGCATTCCCTTAATGGCAACAACAATATTTTGGAGTTTGGATCTACAGCTCAACAGAGGATTTCCTCCATGGTTTCAGGCGGCCATTTTGTGGGAAGAATGGTCCTCTCCCTCATGCCTGAGGTTGGCATCTAATCAGAGCTACTGTCAGAGCCATCCCTGCGCATCATGGGAGTGTGCCACTGTGCCTCTCCTCCCTCCTCTCTCTCCTTCTCTTCCTCTCGTTATCTCTCTCCAGCACTCTCTATTTCTCTCTCTCTCTCTCTCTCTCTCTCTCTCTCTCAGATGTTTTCCAGGACATCACAGGGCACGTAGCCTCTCTTCTTTCCACTGGCCACTCGGATGAAGCCACTGTGTTCATCCTCACCGCTTACACAAATCTGATGAAACAGTGAAGAATGATCTCGTGATTTAGTTGCTTTTTGTACAAACCAAACACATTTTAAAACATTCAATTCACAATGCACAGTGGCCCTAAAGCGCAAAGTAGCTTTAGGGTCACTGTAAGAAATATATAATTCTCCCACCAAACAACAATGACACCTGTCTGTATTTGCCTGATAATCTTTGATACAGCTGCAGAGGGGTAGTTTGAATAGTCTTTGATACAGCTGCAGAGGGTAGTTTGAATATTATTAGATACAGCTGCAGAGGGGTAGTGTGAATAGTCTTTGATTCAGCTACAGAGGGGTAGTGTGAATAGTATTTGATACAGCTGCAGAGGGGTAGTGTGAATAGTCTTTGATACAGCTGCAGAGGGGTAGTTTGAATAGTCTTTGATACAGCTGCAGAGGGTAGTTTGAATAGTATTTGATACAGCTGCAGAGGGGTAGTTTGAATAGTATTTGATACAGCTGCAGAGGGGTAGTGTGAATAGTATTTGATACAGCTGCAGAGGGGTAGTGTGAATAGTATTTGATACAGCTGCAGAGGGGTAGTGTGAATAGTCTTTGATACAGCTGCAGAGGGGTAGTGTGAATAGTATTTGATACAGCTGCAGAAAGGTAGTATGAATAGTCTTTGATACAGCTGCAGATGGGTAGTGTGAATAGTCTTTGATACAGCTGCAGAGGGGTAGTGTGAATAGTCTTTGATACAGCTGCAGAGGGGTAGTGTGAATAGTATTTGATACAGCTGCAGAAGGGTAGTGTGAATAGTCTGATACAGCTGCAGATGGGTAGTGTGAATAGTCTTTGATACAGCTGCAGACGGTAGTTTGAATAGTATTTGATACAGCTGCAGAGGGGTATTGTGAATAGTCTTTGATACAGCTGCAGAGGGGTAGTGTGAATAGTATTTGATACAGCTGCAGAGGGGTAGTTTGAATAGTATTTGATACAGCTGCAGAGGGGTAGTGTGAATAGTATTTGATACAGCTGCAGAGGGGTAGTGTGAATAGTATTTGATACAGCTGCAGAGGGGTAGTGTGAATAGTCTTTGATACAGCTGCAGAGGGGTAGTGTGAATAGTATTTGATACAGCTGCAGAAGGGTAGTGTGAATAGTCTTTGATACAGCTGCAGATGGGTAGTGTGAATAGTCTTTGATACAGCTGCAGATGGGTAGTGTGAATAGTCTTTGATACAGCTGCAGAAGGGTAGTGTGAATAGTCTTTGATACAGCTGCAGATGGGTAGTGTGAATAGTCTTTGATACAGCTGCAGAGGGGTAGTGTGAATAGTCTTTGATACAGCTGCAGAGGGCTAGTGTGAATAGTCTGATACAGCTGTGGATGGATAGTGGGAATAGTCTGATACAGATGCAGATGGGTAGTGTGAATAGTCTTTGATACAGCTGCAGACGGTAGTTTGAATAGTATTTGATACAGCTGCAGAGGGGTAGTGTGAATAGTCTTTGATACAGCTGCAGAGGGGTAGTGTGAATAGTATTTGATACAGCTGCAGAGGGGTAGTTTGAATAGTATTTGATACAGCTGCAGAGGGGTAGTGTGAATAGTCTTTGATACAGCTGCAGAGGGGTAGTGTGAATAGTATTTGATACAGCTGCAGAAGGGTAGTGTGAATAGTCTTTGATACAGCTGCAGATGGGTAGTGTGAATAGTCTTTGATACAGCTGCAGATGGGTAGTGTGAATAGTCTTTGATACAGCTGCAGAAGGGTAGTGTGAATAGTCTTTGATACAGCTGCAGATGGGTAGTGTGAATAGTCTTTGATACAGCTGCAGAGGGGTAGTGTGAATAGTCTTTGATACAGCTGCAGAGGGCTAGTGTGAATAGTCTGATACAGCTGTGGAGGGATAGTGTGAATAGTCTGATACAGCTGCAGATGGGTAGTGTGAATAGTCTTTGATACAGCTGCAGACGGTAGTTTGAATAGTATTTGATACAGCTGCAGAGGGGTAGTGTGAATAGTCTTTGATACAGCTGCAGAGGGGTAGTGTGAATAGTATTTGATACAGCTGCAGAGGGGTAGTTTGAATAGTATTTGATACAGCTGCAGAGGGGTAGTGTGAATAGTATTTGATACAGCTGCAGAGGGGTAGTGTGAATAGTATTTGATACAGCTGCAGAGGGGTAGTGTGAATAGTCTTTGATACAGCTGCAGAGGGGTAGTGTGAATAGTATTTGATACAGCTGCAGAAGGGTAGTGTGAATAGTCTTTGATACAGCTGCAGATGGGTAGTGTGAATAGTCTTTGATACAGCTGCAGATGGGTAGTGTGAATAGTCTTTGATACAGCTGCAGAAGGGTAGTGTGAATAGTCTTTGATACAGCTGTAGATGGGTAGTGTGAATAGTCTTTGATACAGCTGCAGAGGGGTAGTGTGAATAGTCTTTGATACAGCTGCAGAGGGCTAGTGTGAATAGTCTGATACAGCTGTGGAGGGATAGTGGGAATAGTCTGATACAGATGCAGAGGGGTAGTGTGAATAGTCTGATACAGCTACAGAGGGGTAGTGGGAATAGTCTCTGTTGATGCAGAGGGGTAGTTTGAACAGTCTTTGATACAGCTGCAGAGGGGTAGTGTGAATGGCTGTGTGACTGGAAACAGCGGATGTTGCTACTCATTGGGGATGGAGGCAGAGCTATGAGGTCACTGAGTCATCTTCAAAGTGTTAGGAATGGATGCATCTCCATTGGGGTTTACAAGCATGAACTCTCCTCTGAGTCCTAAAATGGCCATGCAAAGCATTGTGGGAAAAGGATTTGAGACGGCAAAGCCATTTGCCATGCCAAAATGGTAATGCCATGGAAACTGCTGAGAGGGGGGGACTACCAATTGGCCAGCTCAGGTCCATCCTTTGAAGTGAATGTTCACTGAGAGAGTCTTTGGACTGAGTGCCCAGGACTCCCATTGCCTATGGGAATTGGTGAGCGTATGAACTGTGTCTGACGTCCACTTGTATCTGAGGCTTAAACATGAACTGCAGCAAGTAAAGTTGTACATGGAAACATATAAGGGACTAACTACACAATTCTTTAACAACAGATAATAACAATCATGTTTTCTTGTATATTAGTTCAATTGGGGATAATTGGGTACGTTTTTGTCACAAAATAGTTTGACATAATTATAGTATGATTTTTAAAGAAAATGCTGTTATGGAATTTTCTGATTTTATTGGAGACATACAGATAGAGGATGACAGGAAAGATAGAGAGAGAAATATAGAGAGATGGAAATATAGAGAGATGGAAAGATAGAGAGAGAAAGATAGAGAGATGGAAAGATAGAGAGAGAAATATAGAGAGATGGAAAGATAGAGAGATGGAAAGATAGAGAGAGAAATATAGAGAGATGGAAAGATAGAGAGAGAAATATAGAGTGATGGAAAGATAGAGAGATGGAAAGAAATAGAGATACAGAGAGATAGAAATATAGAGATAGAAAGAGATAGCAAGATGGAAAGATAAGAGGGCTAGAGATAGCAAGATAGAGAGACAGAAAGATAGAGAGAGGTTGTCTCAAAAGGCAGCAGGCCAGATTCAAACCTATGCGTGGCAGAGGCTGGGCATTACCACTCAACCAGACAGGCCACAATAATCATTGTATTCAAACATGCGTGGCGGAGGCCGGGCATTACCACTCAACCAGGCCACAATAATCATTGTATTGTGGGTAACAGTGAGATCACATACCTGGCCCTCCTTCAGAGTGATCTGGCCTTGCTCCTTACAGCCGATGAACGTCCGGTGACACCTGAACACTCTGTCCCCAGTCTTCACCTGGTGAGCAAAGGCTGCTGGGAAGAAACCGATCCTGTCCTCGATCATGCCCTAGATCCATCATCCAGAAGAAAAATTATACACCATCACAGCTACTGGTCATACTAACATGGCAGCAGACTGGTGCAGATCCAGCGCCAGAAAGAATCCGTTGGACCGGCCTTTCATTTCCATAGGGGGGCATGTTTTTCCACAGGACCTCCTATGTGTGCACCCGCTTGAGCCTTCACAATGGGTTAATGTGTCTAATAGTAAAGCACATAGGCAGCTGGTGAGTTTCAAGTTTGGGGAAACTTACAATTTATCCTACCACTTCTACCGATCTGCTTGCCAGTCATGATCATTTTTATACCCGTAATTTCGTGGAACAGTTTCATTTCAATAATAACGTTTTAGTTTTTTTTTCAAAATTATTGTCATGTGGTTAATCATAAAAATCTGAAGTAAAATGATAAACATCTAAAAGTTCAAATTCAACTATGGCGAGAGCGCCAGCCTCATATGGACCCATTGATACACTGTGATCCATTGGCGGCTAAAGAAATGATAGCATAGAACTCAGAGATAGCCTATAGGCCAATGCAGCAGTAGGCCTATAACTTCCATCGTCAACTAAGTAAAATACATGGGCATAAAGCCGACAAATACAAACAGTAGAAAATATCCCGATGAAAATTCTGATTCTTTCAATCACATTCATCTCTCTGCCTCCCTTTCTATCTGTCTTGATATGAGCTATTGCTAGTGAAGTGCAACATTGTATCAAATCATCACTTGGTCCAGCCTGAAGCTCTAGCTAGTGAACTTGCAACATTGTATCAACTAGTCTATTCTGGGCCCATGTGAGTTTCCTGCCAGTGAGCCCAGGACAGAAATATGTTCGTTTTTTTATGTTTCCACTGGATATATGGGATCATGATATTTATCTCTTTCACACCGAGGCTTGGTGATTATCGAGGCCGGGGTGTTGGATAGATTTTTCACATACTGAGGAACTATCATTCGCATGTAAAAATGTTTTTAAAAAAATGTTTAAAAAAACTCAGACTTCGTTGACTTGTGTGAGGTGAATAAAAAATGGACAGAGAGGCTCAGCTTATTAGTGGTGTACGTGGTCAGTAACAACAATCAGAAATCAGACATTGCCAAATGGGCTCTTTCCAACAAATGTATTCTGGAGAGAGATGCACCCTATTCTCCACACAAACCTCCCCTTCTTCTTGATGCAACATTTTAAATTATAGTCACAACACATGCCATGCTATTTTGGTCCAGACAGCATCAGATACATGGTCTACACATACTGAGACAAAGGGGCGCTGTTTCATTCACTTGGATGCTTTAACTGAGATTGATGAGTCTGTCTGTTGGTGCGTGTCTTGGTCAAATAAATGATCAATAACGAGGTAGGGTAGGGTTATGGAGGTAGAGTAGGGTGGGCCAGGCCCCCTAAGCCCCCCCCCCCCCCCCCATAACGCCGGCCCTGGACTGGTGTAGTGTAGTGGTTTAAATGTCAGTGTTAGCTGTCTTCTACTTAAATACATACCTTCCACCAGTCATCATTGGAGTCGTCTGCCAGTACGATTCTGTCTCCAGGTCTAAATTAGAAATAAATTGCGTATTAAAAAAATCAACGTCTCTGATGCTGTAAATTAGATTTAATCTGACAATAAGAAAGACAAATCTGAAATAATGTTTCAATTATGACTCGTTGCTTCCTAGAGTCATAATGTCTCTTTAAAAAATATCCTGTCTATTGAATCAGGTCTGTGAGAGGAAAAACACTGGTTTTAGTTTGAACATGTTAAAAATGGTTGTCTATTGAGATGTTTCGATTATGAAAAAAAGATGGACGATTTTGGTTTATTAAATACACTGCTCAAAAAAATAAAGGGAACACTAAAATAACACATCCTAGATCTGAATGAATGAAATAATCTTATTAAATACTTTTTTATTTACATAGCTGAATGTGCTGACAACAAAATCACACAAAAATAATCAATGGAAATCCAATTTATCAACCCACGGAGGTCTGGATTTGGAGTCACACTCAAAATTAAAGTGGAAAACCACACTACAGGCTGATTCAACTTTGATGTAATGTCCTTAAAACAAGTCAAAATGAGGCCCAGTAGTGTGTGTGGCCTCCACGTGCCTGTATGACCTCCCTACCAGGGCTGGGCATGCTCCTGATGAGGTGGCGGATGGTCTCCTGAGGGATCTCCTCCCAGACCTGGACTAAAGCATCTGCCTACTCCTGGACAGTCTGTGGTGCAACGTGGCATTGGTGGATGGAGCGAGACATGATGTCCCAGATGTGCTCAATTGGATTCAGGTCTGGGGAACAGGTGGGCCAGTCCATAGCATCAATGTCTTCCTCTTGCAGGAACTGCTGACACACTCCAGCCACATAAGGTCTAGCATTGTCTTGCATTAGGAGGAACCCAGGGCCAACCGCACCAGCATATGGTCTCACAAGGGGTCTGAGGATCTCATCTCGGTACCTAATGGCAGTCAGGCTACCTCTGGCGAGCACATGGAGGGCTGTGCGGCCCCCCCAAAGAAATTCCACCCCCCACCATGACTGACCCACCGCCAAACCGGTCATGCTGGAGGATGTTGCAGGCAGCAGAACGTTCTCCACGGCATCTCCAGACTCTGTCACATCTGTCACGTGCTCAGTGTGAACCTGCTTTCATCTGTGAAGAGCACAGGGCGCCAGTGGCGAATTTGCCAATCTTGGTGTTCTCTGGAAAATGCCAAACGTCCTGCACGGTGTTGGGCTGTAAGCACAACCCCCACCTGTGGACGTCGGGCCCTCATACCACCCTCATGGAGTCGGTTTCTGACCGTTTGAGCAGACACATGAACATTTGTGGCCTGCTGGAGGTCATTTTGCAGGGCTCTGGCAGTGCTCCTCCTGCTCCTCCTTGCACAAAGGCAGAGGTAGCGGTCCTGCTGCTGGGTTGTTGCCCTCCTACGGCCTCCTCCACGTCTCCTGATGTACTGGCCTGTCTCCTGGTAGCGCCTCCATGCTCTGGACACTACGCTGACAGACACAGCAAACCTTCTTGCCACAGCTCGCATTGATGTGCCATCCTGGATGAGCTGCACTACCTGAGCTACTTGTGTGGGTTGTAGACTCCGTCTCATGCTACCACTAGAGTGAAAGCACCGCCAGCATTCAAAAGTGACCAAAACATCAGCCAGGAAGCATAGGAACTGAGAAGTGGTCTGTGGTCACCACCTGCAGAACCACTCCTTTATTGGGGGTGTCTTGCTAATTGCCTATAATTTCCACCTGTTGTCTATTCCATTTGCACAACAGCATGTGAAATTTATTGTCAATCAGTGTTGTTTCCTAAGTGGACAGTTTGATTTCACAGAAGTGTGATTGACTTGGAGTTACATTGTGTTGTTTAAGTGTTCCCTTTATTTTTTTGAGCAGTGTATATTGCCAATCGGAATATGTTTGGAATCATGCTTTTATGGTATCATCACCATCATCGTGGGGCAACAGGTAGCCTAGTGGCTAGAGCGTTGGACTAGTAACCGGAAGGTTGCACGATCGAATCCCCAAGCTGGTAAAAATCTGTCGTTCTGCCCCTGAACAAGGCAGTTAACCCACTGTTCCACGGCCGTCATTGAAAGTAAGAATTTGTTCTTAACTGACTTGCCTAGTGAAAAAAAGTACAAATAAAATCATCACGTAGCAGTAGGCTAATAACAAATTATACAGAAGAAAGTTATCACAAGACAGGTGTCACAACATGTAATGTAAAAAGAGAGTGAAATTTCTCCACCTTTTGATGAGGGTGCCTTTAAAGTCTACAGTACAATGTGATTTATTGTGTCTGTCTGAAGTGTTGATTAGGGTCTGTAATGGGATCCTGAGACCTTGATCCTGTCTAGCTTGTCTTTCATAGGAGAAGATTTAAAACAACACCCAACTGTACAGCAGCTATTTGTGAGTTGGGAGTCATGCTGTGATGTGGGTGTGAATGAATTTCAAATGAAGTGGGGGAAGATTGAAGTCTTTCTGGGGAGCAAGGAGGAAGATCTCAGATGATTGGAGCGTCTGAGAGGAAACAGTGTAGACATTATACACGCCAGGTCCAAGGACTGGATTACTAAGGGAACGATGGAGTAAAATGGATACTTAGGATCAAGAGAAACTCTTATTGCTTAAGGGCCCATTGCAAAATGACATAAAAAAAGGGTGCCCTATATGTTAATATTTACGTAGTCCAGACAATTCTCACTGGGCACAGACATGGAATAGACGTTGAATTGACGTTGGTTCAACGTAATTTAATTGAAATGACATGGAAACAACCAGTGTGTGCCCAGTGGGTTGCCAGCTTTCCACAGGTTCCAGAAAATATCACAGAGACGTTGATATTTGTCTCATTAAGCAATGAGGACCGAGTGGGTGTGGTATATGGCCAATATACCACGGCTAAGGGCTGGTCTTTTTCACGACGCAATGCGGAGTGCCTGGATACAGCCCTTAGCTGTGGTACAGTATATTGGCCATATACTACAAACCTCCGAGGTGCCTTATTGCTATTTTAAACTGGTTACCAACGTAATTAGAGCAATAAAAATAAATGTTTTGTCATACCCGTGGTATACGGGTAGCAAATCAGCATTCAGGGCACGAACCACAGTTTATGATAAGCAATAAACCATCAGGTATTGTCTTTCTATCACATCATATTGTAATTGTGTCAAATCACAACCATATTTATCTAACAACATCTTTATAAGCTAATGAATCGGGTCAAATCATAACCATATTCATGTGTCGATATCTTTGTAATCGAATGAATTGATGTGGGTTTATGCCTGGCTCATGATTAAAAGATAGTCTTATGGTCGTTAAACTGAGCAAAGTACAAGCAGAAGACCACATACAAATCACAGACAATTTAATTGTCATGCATAACAAAACAGACAATGTTTATTCATGTTGTATTAGAGAATAGCACTGGCAAAGACCAGATATCTACTGAGCAGTGATTACAGCGTGCATTCAGTGACGTCTGCCTGCTTATCGAGGTAAACACAGTGTGTTCTACATTCAAGAGAAACCTAAGGTAATTGTTAACGTCATGGTTTTAACAAAGAAAATGCAGGAAATGTCCAGGCAAGGCCAAGGCCCATCAGAAACCAATCAAACCCCCCGTTCTGACAGTCAGCTAGTAGGAGTGTCTGGCCCTTGTAGATAAGAGAGTTTAAACTAAGCAGTCCCATAAATCAGTCACACCATTTATGATACTGTTTTTGTAAGTATTACAAAAGTGAGACCGGTAATGTGTGACTGACTGGCCATTGGTGCCTGCTTCTAGGTTAACGGACAGCTTCAGTGTGTGTAGATTTGTGCGTGTAGTTGTGTGGGTCGACTCAAGCTTATTTCCATTACAATTTGCCACCACAATTGGGGGCCACACACAAAAATAATATCAACTTGGAGAGAAAAAGAGAATGTGTGTGTGTGTTTGTGTATACCACTGACCTCATCTCCAGGTCTTCACTCTCCTGGGGAGTGAATGTAAATAAAGCAACGTAGGTGTTGAGCTGAAGTGTGTCCTTCTGCAGCCATTTCCTCTCCTGCAAGGCAAAACACACACACACACGCATACAGACACACACACACACACACACACACACACACAGACACACACACACACACACACAGCAGCTGTGAGCACCATCCACAAAACAGAGTATAGACGTGCAAAGAACTACTACAGGTTTGTTGTTATTCCCTAATCAAATCACAGAGGAAATGCATTACTTCTTTCGTTCCTTTTGATTATTCCTAGAATAGAATGAGCTCTTCCAATGGAAAAAGAGAGAATTTCTAAAGTCGTTCTGCCACCTGCTACTGTAAAGTTTCCACAACATTATATACATGTGTGGGAGGAAGCATCCTCTTGTTGAGTTGATCTGTTTTCATAAGCTCCCAGGAAATTAAAAGACAATAATAGCAGGGGCGGAGAGGATGTTGTTAGAGAAGTGCTAACACAATTACCGCAGACACATTCAGTAACCGTATTTGTACACACTCGCACCTTTAGGCACTTTCTACTTTTGTCACAATTAGTCGCAATGTCACAATGACCAAGAATGCCAGGCGGTGTCTGAGAAAGGCCCATAAAATTGCCAAAGACTCCAGCCACCCGAGACATGGACTGTTCTCCATGCTCCAGTTTGGCAGACGGTACCGGTGCATCAAGGCTCAGACCAACAGATTACTAAACAGCTTCTATCCCCTGGCTATAAGACTGTTAAATGGGTAATAACTACTGCTCACCCTCACACCTACGCTGCTGCTAAAATGATTATTGATTTGATGTATTACTACCACTATGCTGCTGTTCACTGATTATTGATTGCCATTACCATTAGTACCTATCTATTTTAGCCAGTTACTTGTCACTGTTACTCCTGTTTACATGTATACTGTATACAAAACCTTAGGAACACCTGCTCTTTCCATGGCATAGACTGACCAGGTGAATCCAGGTGAAAGCTATGATTCATTATTGATGTCACCATAAATCCACTTCAATCAGTGTAGATGAAGGGGAGAAGACAGGTTAAAGAGGATTTTTAAGCCTTGAGACAATTGAGACATGGATTGTGTATGTGTGCTGCTGGCCCTGGGTGAAATGTTCTGCTGGCTCTGGGTGAAATGTTCTGCTGGCCCTGGGTGAAATGTTCTGCTGGACCTGGGTGAAATGTTCTGCTGGCCCTGGGTGAAATGTTCTGCTGGCTCTGGGTGAAAATGCGGTAAGGCACAACAGAAACTTTAGGGGATCATTATGGCAGACTAACAGCTCTCTGGGGACATTTCCTCCGCCCTGGGTGGTTATATTTGTCTGTATGGTGGCCATTACATTGGAAAATGTCAAAACAATGATAACTGCAGTAGGGCCAATGAGACAGAGTGAAGAGTTAAACAAGCAGCAAAAAAAACTCTAAGTTCACAAATCAGTGTAAGAAAACAATGTACACGCCATTTGATTACTTCGCAATCATTCAAGAAATGGGGACATAAAATGTCCAGGGAACAGGTCTTGTTGGTTCAAGACATGGGGACGTAAGATGTCCAGGGAACAGGTGTTGGTTAAGACAAGGGGATGTAAGATGTGCAAGGAACAGTTGTTGGTTGGTTTGGAATTTAGGACATTAAATGGGCTGTACATTTGAATAGGCCAGCTAGTAATTTGTGTCTCTCATTTCAGATAGGACAAGAGGCAACACGGGACAATCTGCTCCTGCAGCGTGTGGTTCATTCCTCTGCTCATTATCCTGTAGAGCCTGTGTCTGTGTGTCCTTGTGTTTGGGTGCCAGGCTGCTTTTATAGACCTGCCTTCAGACGAACAAATGACATCCTCCCAGCTGTGCTAAGCTCAGCCAGATAAGAGTGGCGGAAAATACCACTTTACATGTTTCAGCGAGCTGGCCAGGAGAGATCGCATAGTGTGTGTGTGCGCGCGTGGGCGCGTGTGTGCGTGGGCGCGTGTGTGTGTGTGTACACATTCACATGCATGTTTGCTTGTATATCTTTGTGTTTCTCTGTACTTTGTGTTTTTGGTCATTTCCAAAGATGACATTAAGGATAAACATGTAAAATGAATGATAGAGGCAGGCTAGAAATATTACAAATATGAAACATGTTCTGGGAACATGAATACGGCATTTCTTATACAAGTATTTTTTTCATTCTACCACCGTAGAAGCCAGAGAGAGGGCAAAATAAATCTGTCTGAGATTTGCTAATCGATATTACACTACAGGGAACAGTATGGAGTTTGCACTAGTTTTGTAACGTGTCAGGCTATGCACAGAAAATAAATATTGCACAGACCGGAGCTGGAGATATAAACATCAGGGTCAGAGCCTATTCATATCTGTGTGTGTGTCAGTGACCGAGGCAAGGGTATAATTTGTCTGTAAGGGAGATACGTTTTTCTCCTAACTCCTGGGAAAGTAAGTAGTGATGGGAGTCTGGCCAATAGTAAGTAGCATGCTGATGGACACCCACACAGTAAGAACTGGCTCAGGATCAGGTCTCAGGCTGAAGGCACAGAGTAGAGTACAGCCCACCAGCACGCACAGCACAGACACAGTTCTCAGAGGCTTTCAATAGAATACTGTACAATATCTCAGGACATCCTTTAGTCCAGAGCTATGATTTGCTCAGGGCCGGCCAATAGACAACAAAAGCTAATGCCTCATGTCAGTTCTCTTCCTCGCCATACACTAATTGTGACATGATGAAATCTAAGTTTAGAAGCTAGTTATTGATAGGATTTTCACACTGCTCCTCTTTTGGGTAGGTCCAAGCCCTACCCATTATAGACAATGCATGTTTCAACTTGGGATGACACCAACGTTACTAAGCCCAGAGCTCATTTGTCTCCAGAGCAGTTTGTGCTATCCTTAGACTTTATGTCAATGTGTTAGTCCGCAGGACAAATGGGCAATAGACTAAGGATAGCCGTGGGTTAAGAGACATTTCTGCAGCACACACAAACAATAAGGACTGAGAAAATAATCAGTCACTGGGCTCCACTGAAGAACAATAACTTTGCATTTTCCATTTCCAGATCAGAAGTTATTATGATTTGTCATGAACAGCTCTTGCTGTGTTTACTTCTACCTGTGTTCTATGTGCCAGCAGTCTTTCTCAATGCATTTGTGTTCTGTCATGAAAGAGCGCATCGCCCAAGACAACGGAACTGTACAGTAGATGAGGCAGGCGCCTCGCAAGAGACATTATTTGTGACCTCATAAAACAGTATTAAAATGATGGTTGGTGTGTTCTACTCTGTTCCGCCTGTGTAAGACAAGACAGACTGGTCATTTGTCACACCCTCAGCTGCCATACTGTACCCTTTTCTCTCTCTACTGACCCTGTTGTCTCAAAGCATCTGGGTGTTCAGGGGCGTCCTGGATGAGTTCAACACACAATCACACAGTTACTAATTTAAAAAAGATCTGTAACTCCCTTAGCATTCCACTGATATGCTTGGGCGGGAATTAAATGAGTAACACTAATGTAATTCACAGTAGGAAAAAGTCTGTGTGGAACTTGAACTTTTCTCTCCGCTGCCCTCCTCGGAGTTAGAGGTAGTCTGGTTACTATACTGTAAGTGTTTGTGTTCCTTACCGGTGAATCATCAGGTTTCCTCTCAGCTACGTGGCAATAGGGAATGGGCTCCGTCCCATTCTCAAGCGATGTGAACACTGGAAAATGTCAAAACATTCAGTAAATCACCCCAAATCAATGACAAATACTTCAATTATCAAAGACAACACTAAAGCTATCAACACTTTGACAATCATAAACAAGACAGCAAAGCTTGGATGAATCTCAATAGCAGTGGGATTTCATCTACTGAACGTCCTGGAATAAACCAAAATATTTATTTTTATACTGAACGTCCTGGAATAAACATAAGTATTTATTTTTACAGTACAAGCTGTGATAGAAAAGCTATTTCATAAACAAATACATCATTTCAGAAAGCCATAGAGTATTTAGATGGGATTACTAATGGGACAGATTCCCATACTGGAATCTGTCCCATATTTTCCTCTTCTTAGTGAGCACTGTCCAGATATTCAAGTAGGATTGGGGAGTAATTACAGTCTCTACATGTGGCAAGTAGAGAGGAACACAGAAGAAGGTTACCCTTCCTCAATCCTCAGGGGTCAGATATTGTTTTTGTGGAGCTTCTAAAGGCATTTTAGCCTTCCCTGTAGCTCGGTTGGGTGAGCGTGGTGTTTGCAACGCCAGGGTTGTGGGTTCAATTCCCACGGGGGGCCAGCACAGAAAATAAATGTATGAAATGAAATGTATGCATTCACTTCTGTGAGTCGCTCTGGATAAGAGCGTCTGCTAAATGACTAAAATGTAAAATTGTAAAAAATGTGAGGTCTACTTCAACCAGTGTCCCTTCTACAACTTCATTGTCCTGGGTCAATGCTACTGCACGCAAAAGGTCAGGGCAATAGGCGTATTACTCTTCCTCTTTGAGATCTTACAGTACATAGAACTGAGAATCCATTACATTCAGTCGGCATCCATTACATTCAGTCGGCATCCATTACATTCAGTCGGCTTCCATTACATTCAGTCGTAATCCATTACATTCAGTCGGCATCCATTACATTCAGTCGGCATCCATTACATTCAGTGAGTATCCATTACATTCAGTGAGCATCCATTACATTCAGTGAGCATCCATTACATTCAGTGAATCAACTGAAATTTAGATCAAGGATCTGGCATATAAGGTTATAGACATGCCATTGAGCAGTCAGTAATGTTTCATTCATAAAGTCTATGCATAACAGAAGTGCATTTCCAAGTGTCACTGATAGCTGCCTCTTAGTGACTGATGGCTGCCTCTTAGTGACCGATGGCTGCCTCTTAGTGACTGATGGCTGCCTCTTAGTGACTGATGGCTCCCTCTTAGTGACTGATGGCTGCCTCTTAGTGACTGATGGCTGCCTCTTAGTGACTGATGGCTGCCTATTAGTGACTGATGGCTGCCTCTTAGTGACTGATGGCTGCCTCTTAGTGACTGATGGCTGCCTCTTGGTACAACGTGTACAGTACTCACCATTATCACTGTGCTTCCTGGTGAGTTCATGTCGACTGCTGTGAGCGTCGTCCTCCTCTGGAACCTGGGCTAAGTCACTGGTCTGTGGGAGCAGATAGAGAGCATTACATCTAACTGACAGATTGTTGCCAGTCATTCAGATCCTATAGTAGCTAGATACCTAGACCACACACACACATTTCTGATCTTTAAAGTGATGCAGCAGAGTTTTTGTAGTAGCTAGTAGTTTTGAAGTAGCACTCACGAGTCAAAATGGGTCCCCGAAAATTGTGTACAACGTCATCCATTTCTTATGATATGTTACGTCCTTATTTTGTTCCAATTTGTACTTTTTCCTGCAATTCGTACCATATGACAAAGTGCTTAAGATCCTGTTAAATCTCTTTAATGTTTGTGACACATTTCCTAGAAATCGTAGAGGGTGGTCTAGATTTAGGACCACCAAAAAAACTTTGATGTTATCTTGAATTTACAAACGCTGCTCAACAGAGCACAAAAACATTGACTAATATTATGACTGGGCAACAGTTGAAGGAATCATAACAACATATGAACCCACCAAAGCAGTACTGTAGATGTTCTAAATAGTTGCCAATTATCATTGTAACCTATGCGAAAAGTATACAATGTGTATGACAAGTTTAACGTGCAACTTATGTATTATGTTGAGTGTAGAATATACAGTGTCTATTTTGTATGCAGCACTACTGTGTGTCTAAGACTATTTTCCCTTCGGGGACATTAAAGTTCATCCTATCTTATCCTTACCAGGGATGTACTGGTAAACAAACTAGGTGGTTGAACTGAGTTTACCCTCTGCTATCACTGATGCTAACCATTGTCCTAGTTTTTAAGCTCCGGGTACTTCAGCTTAAAAATAGCAGCTGCAGTTGGCAGGACTTCCCTGGTGGTTTTAAGACATAATTTCCAGGACTGATTCAAGCCGCAGATACAGTTTAAATTAGATTTACACAGATAAGCAGCAGAGAGTAGAGAGGTGCTCCCTTTTTCTTTTGCAATGACTGCATTGTTTACAGTTTGAGTCTTCAAGTCCTCCTCTCTGTCTAAAAGCTCAGCAGATATCTGTCCTGGAATAATTATTTCAATCCCCTCATCATCATCATCTCTTCCTGGAATAGATTTCCTTTATTGGTAATATTTACTCCACAATGGCTGTATCCAAGTACACCTTTATTGGTCATATTTACTCCACAGTGGCTGTATCTGAGTATACCTTTATTACTCCACAGTGGCTGTATCTACACCCACCAGACATGCCACCAGGGGTATTTTCACAGTCTCAAAATCAAGAAGAAATTCAAAAAGCGTGAAGTATCATATAGAGCAATTATTGCATGGAACTCCCTTCTATCTCATATTGCTCAAATTAACAGCAAACCTGGTTCCAAAAAAACAGATAAAGTAACACCTCTCCCCTATTTGACCTAGATAGTTTGTGTGTATGTATTGATATGTAGGCAACGTGTGCCATTTTTTAATTGATCTAGTTCTGTCCTTGAGCTGTTCTTGTCTATTAATGTTCTGCAGTGGGTGTATCTGAGTACACCGTTATTGGTCATATTTATACCACAGTGGCTGTATCTGAGTTTACATTTATTGGACATATTTACTCCACAGTGGCTGTATCTGAGTTTACATGTATTGGTCATATTTACTCCACAGTGGGTGTATCTGAGTACACCGTTATTGGTCATATTTACACCACAGTGGCTGTATCTGAGTTTACATTTACTGGTCATATTTACTCCACAGTGGCTGTATCTGAGTACACCGTTATTGGTCATATTTACTCCACAGTGGCTGTATCTGAGTTTACATTTATTGGTCATATTTACTCCACAGTGGCTGTATCTGAGTTTACATTTATTGGTCATATTTACTCCACAGTGGCTGTATCTGAGTACACCATTATTGGTCATATTTACACCACAGTGGCTGTATCTGAGTACACCGTTATTGGTCATATTTACTCCACAGTGGCTGTATCTGAGTACACCATTATTGGTCATATTTATTCCTTTGTGGGTGTATCTGAGTACACCGTTATTGGTCATATTTACACCACAGTGGCTGTTTCTGAGTACACCTTTATTGGTCATATTTACTCCACAGTGGCTGTATCTCAGTACACTATCATTACTCAAGGCAGAGCTGGCATGCGCATACAACAACAACACCATTACTGTAGCTTTTCAATCTATACTTTGCCTTTTTGCACATTCATTGCTGTAAGTAAGAGACAGAGCTCACTTGGCCCAGACTTTAGCATGAGTCTCCCGTCTATACCATTAATCCAACTGAATATGATGTATTCACTTGACCCGTCATCCATGCTCCCAGGCCCCAGGTTAAAAGGAGTGATCGAACTCTAATTAATTAAGCTGGGATAACAGCAGCCATAGAACTGTGCCGGAGCGCAGACACACCAACAGGTTTCCTGGGTGCCACAGTCTCTTCTTATCTACTGCGGCCCTACATTCCGACACTCATTCACTCACAGTAGGCAAAGACGAAAGAGAAGTAAAACCAAAAACCAGAACAACGTGTTATAAACACTTTGAAATCACCTGCTTAATGACCATTATATTAGTAGCCTAACCACTGGCCTGACATAGCTATTAGTTCATTTCGTTCTTAATCTTTATACGTTGCTGATGAGGTAGTTCCTTAAATGACAGTCAGGTGGTGAATTGCTAATGAGGTAGTTTCATTACAGTTTTTCTATCTGAGTTGAAACGTATCGATAGCATAACAGCGATGATCAAATACTCAAATATATTTACTGACTCAGGTGAAGAAGCCGGATGTGGAAATCCTGGGCTGGCGTGGTTACACGTGGTCTGCGTTTGTGAAGCAGGTTGGACATAATGCCAAATTCTCTAAAACGACATTGGAGGCAGCTTATGGTAGAGAAATTAACATTCAATTCTCTGGCAACAGCTCTGGTGGACATTCCTGCAGTCAGGATGCTAATTGCATGCTCCCTCAAAACTTGAGACATCTGTTGCATTGTGTTGTGTGACAAAACTGCACATTTTAAAGTGGGCTTTCATTGTCTCCAGCACGAGGTGCACCTGTATAATGATCATGCTGTTAAATCAGCTTCTTGATATGCCACACCTGTCAGTTGGATGGATTATCTTGGCAAAGAAGAAATGCTCACTAACAGGGATGTAAACATTTTAGCGAAATAAGCTTTTTGTGCGTATGGAGCTCATGAAACATGGGACCAACACTTTATATGTTGCGTTTATATTTTTGTTCAGTGTAGTTACTCATCAGCATATCAGGTATTTCTATGGTTGTGTCATAATGTTACCTCATCAGCATAGCTTCATGTCTTTACTCATCCTTTACTATTAGCAAGCGTGCAGAATGTCATTCACCTAACTTCAGCCTATGAGCATGGCAATTCCACCACGCTTGCTGATTAACCTATGAGTTCACTCGTGCAATAATCCCTTTCCTTTCTTTCAACCAATGGGCATAAATCTAGTGTATTAGTACTTATACAGTACCAGTCAAAAGTTTGGACATTGTCGAATAATAGTGAAGACATCAAAACCATGAAATAACACATATGGAATCATGTAAAACCAAAAAAGTTTCAAAAAATCTAAATATATTTTAAAGTATATTTGAGATTCTCCAAAGTAGCCACCCTTTGCCTTGATGACAGCTTTGTACACTATTGGCATTCTTTCAGCCAGCTTCACCTGGAATGCTTATCCAACAGTCTTGAAGGAGTTCCCACATATGCTGAGAACTTGTCGGGTGCTTTTCATTCACTCTGCGGTCCAACTCATCCCAAACCAAATAGCCCTTACACAGCCTGGAGGTGTATTGGGTCATTGTCCTGCTGAAAAACAAATGATAGTCCCACTAAGCACAAACCAGATTTGATGGCGCATCGCTGCAGAATGCTGTAGTAGCCATGCTGGTTAAGTGTGCCTTCAATTCTAAAGAAATCACTGACAGTGTCACCAGCAAAGCACCCCCACATCATCACACCTCCTCCTCCATGCTTCACAGTGGGAACCACATATGCAGAGATCATCCGTTCACCTACTCTGCGTCTTACAAAGACACGGCGGTTGGAAACAAAAATCTCCAATTTGGACTCATCAGACCAAAGGACAGATTTCTACCAGTCTAATGTCCATTGCTCTTGTTTCTTGGTCCAAGCCAGTCTCCTCTTCTTATTGGTGTCCTTTAGTAGTGGATTATTTGCAGCAATTCGACCATGAAGACGTGATTCACGCAGTCTCCTCTAAAAAGTTGATGTTGAGATGTATCTGTTACTTGAACACTGTGAAGTATTTATTTGGGCTGCAATCTGAGGTGCAGTTATTCTAATGAACTTATCCTCTACAGCAGAGGTAACTCTGGGTCTTCCTTTCCTGTGGTGGTCCTCATGAGAGCCAGTTTCATCATAGCGCTTGATGGATTCTGAAACTGCACTTGAAGAAACTTTCAAAGTCCTTGATATTTTCCAGATTGACTGACCTTCATGTCTTAAAGTAATGATGGACTGTCGTTTCTCTTTGCTTATTTGAGCTGTTCTTGCCATAATATGGACTTGGTCTTTTACCAAATAGGGCTATCTTCTGTATACCACCCTTACCTTGTCACAACACAATTGATTGGTTCAAACGCATTAAGAAGGAAAGAAAGAGGAAAGAAATTCCACCAATTAACTTTTAACAAGTCAAACCTGTTAAATGAAATGCATTACAGGTGACTACTTTGACTACCTTATGAAGCTGTTTGAGAGAATGCCAAGAATGTGCAATGCTGTCATCAAAGCAAAAGGTGGATACTTTGAAGAATCTCAAAAATAAAATATATTTTGATCTGTTTAACTCTTTTTTTGGTTACTACATGATTCAATACGTGTTATTTCATAGTTTTAATGTCTTCACTATTATTATACAATGTAGAAAATAGTCAAAATAAAGAAAAACCCTGGAATGAGTAGGTGTGTCCAAACGTTTGACTGGTACTGTTTGTCACCTCAAACCTTGTGTGTCACACCTGTTGTTTTGCAGTAACAGTCTTCCAATGACCTTCCACCTGCCCACCCCCAACAACAAAATTCCATATTGTATTCTGTCTCTGTTGTCATTCAGTTAAGCCTTTACTCGACTGAGCTGTAATAGATTGTGTTGTTGTTCTTACAGAATTCCTGTGGGGGGACTCGGAGCCACTGGCCCTCTTGTCCCTCTGTGCCAGAGATGTCCCAAACCGGAGAGCTTCATACACAGGGTCCACTTTACTGCCACAAGCTGGGGAGAGACAGCAGAGAAGAGAAGCTCATGTCAGTCAAAACAGCCAGACAAGGACAATCTAGTTGTGCATCAATTTACTGTAAGTGTATTGACATTTTGAAAAGCAGGCCTATATAAATCGCTTTGGCTTGTCTCACATTGCTTTCAACAATCAAATATATATTTTTTAAGCAAACTTCCATTGTCTTATAAAGAATTGCTGAGTGTCTTTTCATCTTCAGTTTTCTCCACTGTTCATGCACCTTGGTTTGTAATGACATTTCTTTGTCTTTAGAGTATTGTAAGGCAAAGGGAAAGTGTGCTTACCAATAGGCATGACTTCTTTGATGCAGCCAAATTGCTCTGTTATCAGCAGTGGGGAGCTGTAGTACCTTCGAAAGCCCTTTGGCTGTGGAGGGGGAAAGAGAAGGGAGGGAGGAAGGGAGGGAAGGATGGAGGGCAGGAACATCATGGTGAGTGAGGGATCAATACATCAACAGGCAGTGCAGCACACCACTAGCAAAATACATTAGAGCCACTGCATAACCTAATTTCTCTGTTAGTTTCCACATGCACTATACTGTACTCCAGTCTGGGTTTGTTTCTGTTTACAACAACACAACATCATTGTTTGGTGAGACAACAACAAGCTGGCTAAAGCAGAGGAGACATTTTAGACACATCCCAAGCCAGAACAACTGGTTAAAAGCCATTCACCATTATAGACCTCTCTGTGATCACCACCTGCTGATCACTCTCTCTACCTCAGCCATGCTAAACAATATTAAACAAGGTGTAAATAAAAAATTGCTTCATGAGGGTTGAGTGAAGATGTGCATCTGGAACAGGATCAGATTAGTCCAGTAGGGTAAGCAGAAATACATTGGTGGGTGGGCCTGCAGAAATGTGGTTGGGCCCAAAATAATATATGTTTTAAAGCAAATTTTCTGCTATTCTACACATTTTTGCCATGAGGCTGAGGTAAAATGCTGCAATTTTAAACCTAACTAAAGCTAGAACATACAATCTATTCGATAAGTAGGTTACAGCCTTATTCTAATATGTATTTAAAAAAAAATCATAATCAATCTACACACAAAACCCCATACTGACAAAGCAAAAACAGGATTTTTTTAAATGTTGCTAATTCATACAAAAAAAACTGGATATATCACATATACATAAGTACTCAGAATCTTTACTCAGAACTTTGTTGAAGCACCTTCGGCAGCGATTACAGCCTCAAGTCTTCTTGGGTATGATGCTACAAGCTTGGCACACCTGTATTTCAGGAGTTTCTCCCATTCTTCTCTGCAGATCCTTTCAGGCTCAGGTTGGATGGGGAGCGTTGCTGCACAGCTATTTCTAGGTCTCTCCAGAGATGTTCAATCAGGTTCAAGTTCGGGCTCTGGCTGGGCCACTAAAGGACATTCAAAGACTTGTCCTGAAGCAACTCCTGCGTTGTCTTGGCTGTGTGCTTGGGATCGTTGTCTTGTTGGAATGTGAACCTTCGCCCCAGTCTGAGGTCCTGAGTGCTCTGGAGAAAGTTTTCATCAAGATCTCTCTGTATTTTGCTCCGTTCATCTTTTCCTCGATCCTGGCTGGTCTCCCAGTTCCTGCCGCGGAAAAACATCCCCACAGCATGATGCTGCCACCACCATGCTTCACCGTAGGAATGGTGGCAGGTTTCCTCCAGAAGTGACACTTGGCATTCAGGCCAAAGGGCTGAATGTTGTTTCTCATTGTCTGTGAGTCTTTAGGTGCCTTCTGGCAAACTCCAAGCACTCTGTCATGTGCCTTTTACAGAGGAGTGGCTTCTGTCTGGCCACTCTACCAGAAAGGCCTGATTGGTGGAGTGCTGTAGAGATGGTTGTCCTTCTGGAAGGTTCTCCAATCTCCACAGAGGAACTCTAGAGCTCTGTCAGAGTGACCATCGGGTTCTTGGTCACCTCCCTCACCAAGGCCCTTCTCCCCCGATTGCTCAGTTTGGCTGGGCGGCCAGCTCTAGGAAGAGTCTTGGAGGTTCCAAACCTTCAATGGTGCAGAAATATTTTGGTACCCTTCCCCAGATCTGTGCCTCGACGCAATCCTGTCTCGGAGCTATACAGACAATTCCCCTTGAACCTCATGGTTTTGTTTTTGCCCTGACTTGCACTGTCAACTGTGGGACCTTATATAGACAGGTGTGTGCCTTTCCAAATCATGTCCAATCAATTGAATTTACCACAGGTGGACTCCAATCAAGTTTTAGAAACAGCTCAAGGATGATCAATGGAAGCAAGACGCACCTGAGCTCAATTTCGAGTCTCATAGCAAAGGGTCTGAATACTTATGTAAATAAGGTATTTCTGTTTTTTATTTTTAATACATTTGCTAAAATGTCTAAAAACCTGTTTTTGCTTTGTCATTATGGGGTATTGTGTGTAGATTGCTGAGGATTTTTATTTATTTCATACATTTTTTAATAAGGCTGTAACGTAACAAAATGTGAAAAAAGTCAAGGGTTCTGAATACTTTCCAAAGATGTAGATGATAGACTTCTAGAGGAGTGTCCTTGTTTGCACTTGGTATGTGAGGAATGGGACGGATCATAACAGCAAAGGGACTGGTACACATCCTGTTAATGACTCTGGGACTGTATTCAAAAAGTGTCTCAGAGTAGAGTAGTAGATCTAGGATCAGGTCCCCCATCTAATTCGTTATGTTCTAAAAGGCAAAAAACTGATCCGAGACCAGCACTCCTCCTCTGAGACTATGTGGATATGGGCCCTGAAATCTGCAGTCTGGCACTCTGTCAACTGAGCTGTACTAACTGTACACAAACTAGTCAAAGTAACAGAATTGATGCTGCACTAATCTAGCCGCTTAGGTATCTTGGCATTCAGGCCAAAGAGTTCAATCTTGGTTTCATCAGACCAGAGAATCTTGGTTCTCATGGTCTGACAGTCTTTAGGTGCCTTTTGGCAAACTCCAAGCAGGCTGTCATGTGCCTTTTTTACTGAGGAGTGGCTTCCATTTGGCCACTCTACCATAAAGGCCTGATTGGTGGAGTGGTTGTCCTTCTGGAGTGGTTGTCCTTCTGGAAGATGAACGGAACAAAGTCCAGAGAGACCTCAGACTGGGGCGAAGGTTCACCTTCCAACAGGACAATGACCCTAAGCACACAGCCAAGACAACGCAGGAGTGGCTTTGGGACAAGTCTCTGAATGTCCTTGAGTGGCCCAGCCAGAGCCCGGACTTGAACCCGATCTAACATCTCTGGAGAGACCTGAAAATAGCTGTGCAGCAACGCTCCCCATCCAACCTAAAAGAGCCTGCAGAGAATAATTGGAGAAACTCCCAAATACAGGTGTGCCAAGCTATTAGCGTCATACCCAAGAAGACTTGAGGCTGTAATCGCTATCAAAGGTGCTTCAACAAAGTACTGAGTAAAGGGTCTGAATACTTATGTAAATGTGATGTTTCCATTTTTATTTTTAATAAATTAGCAAAGGTATCTTAAAGCCTGTTGTGCTTATCATTATGGGGTATTGTGTGTAGATTGATGAGGGAAAAAGTATGAATACTTTCCCAAGGCACAGTATCTAACCATGACGTTTCTGTGTTACCGTCTCCCATACAATCAATATTTCCCATCAGAGATGTCATTCATACATCCAGAAAAATTACAGTGGATGGCCTCCATTTTCAGAATTTCAGTTTCTCAGAATCTCGCCCAAGAAATAGTAATTATCTTAGGCAAGGATGGTAATGTCAGTGCAATACATGACAAGACAAGTAGGTAGAATAATTAAACTACAGATGTAGGATCTTATTTTGATCACCCTGTTGCAGGAGAACTGTCCTGCAATGCAATACATTTTACATTTGTGTATTTGAGGTTTAAAAAAATGCTTCTGAAGTTTGTAATTTCCACTTTTGACATTTTAGACTTGATTTTCCTTACGAAAAATGTATCAATCCATACAAAAATGTCAATTACTTATAATCCACATAATAATTAACATTTCCTGTTGCCGCAGGATTATTTTCCAATTGTAGCAGACTGGCTCAAATTAAGATCCTACATCTTTAGGTGTTTATCACATAATAAGCTTATCAAACACAAGGACAGATTCACCTTGGTATCATATACAGTGAAAGGTAATTTCAAAATCAGGTATTAACTGACAATGAAATCAACTTATTGTGTTTAGGTGCTTGGCAGCCATTATTCCTGCAATAAGCACAGCCACTCTGCCTCAACTGTACAAAGAAGAAGCATTTCTATTTGATTACATTTTGTATAATCAACCGTGGGTTCAGGCAATCTGCATGTGTAATCTGCCTTGATTAATTCTCAATGTGCCGCGGCTGGTAATGAGAAGGTAAAAGAAGCAACTCTTGAACTTTATAAGCACCTCTGAAGTGCCTCCCAATGTCAGGCCCTGTCAGAGGCAAGCTCCTTAATGAAAAGGTTGTCTGGTTGATGCATGAGACCACTGAAACCCTTCTACTGAAATAACATGGAGGTTTGAATCCAGTTTGAATGGTCACTGGTCAAAAGTGTGGAATTATTGCTGTGATAGTCATGTTAACTGTTTGGGAAATATAAAAGGATATATGTTTTCACTGACTGTGTCATACAGTACACATATTGGTGGGATAGCCTATACCTACAGTGTGAATGTAATAGGCTGTGTTTACACAGGCAGCCCAATTCTGATCTAAAAAAAAAAAACTAATTGGTCAGAATTAGGCTGCCTGTGTAAACGCAGCCATATTGACTGAAATACTAAGAAAGATGATTTCAGCTGTAGTATGTAAGTGGCCATTTCATATGACTATGTCTAATCTAATCTAGTCACTGTTTCACTGTTATGAGATGTCATGGTGTAATATTTTGATCTTCAACTCAAACAACACATCATGATATATATTTGGTTTCATGTACTCTCTTTTTTCTCTGACCAAATTCTCTTGCCAAGAGAAATAAGCAGGGTTGAAGAAATACAACCTGCCAAATGTAGAGAAACCTTAATTTAGAGGCGAGCCCCACTGGGAGTGTATTCTCTTTTTATGCTCGACCCCTCAATCTCATTTTCCACTCCTGGAAGCTGATCCTTATCTCCATGAGCCTCATCCTCAATGCATTAGGCAGCTCATGGAAAAAGGAAAATGGAGGGCAAAGGGAACTCTTGTCTTCCTGTATCCTGAGCCGTCCCATGGTCACGGTACACAAGGTTCACTAAACCCCAAGTCAATCCTGATCATCCCTGTTCCATCCCACCCATTCCTGGCCAGTTCTTTATTTCAGCTCAGTAATAATAATAGTAATGTCCAGTTATTCCCAGTGATTCCCTGTCAATCCCAGTTAATTCCCTCCCATGCAGGCCAGGGGCACCTGGACTCTGGAGGAGTTAGTCACTGGAGAGCCAAGCAAATGGGAATCACACATGACGGAACCGCACATGCTATATATTTTCCACGTGGGACGTGTGATTCAGTGTGAATGACTAAAAAGCCCCACTGCCAGTTCCCAGAGTACATTGGACAACAGCGAAATGACAGATTGGTCTTGGCATTCTCTGCAACAAGCCCCCCCCCCCCCCACTCATTCAAATGCAAGCTCACAGTTCACATACTGAGATAAATGAGGGAGAGTGATGATTCACACTGTATATAATGGAATTGCCTGATAATGGGAGGACACAATACAAGCTAAGAAAGTGTAAGTTCGACCCAGTCAGAAATATGGATATTTCAGATAATGGACAATAAAGTGTTCTTCTTTTTCTAGTATTATATCCCCTTTTTTATGAGCTGCTTATTGACTCCTGTGGCAGTGGACTTTCAGCACCACCATGATTATTCAATTCCGTAATTGCAGTACCGCATTACTAATCTACCTTTCATGTCTTTGTGATGAGTACATTAACCTCTGTGGAGTCCTGCCTCGCTGCACAATATGTTCCGCACCACAGCTTTAATGTGGTATTCTGGTGGGACAGTTGAGACAAATATATGTGAATCATACTAAGCAACAGGCTGTAATCGCCATGGTGTACTTCTAACAGAATGGCATATAGCATTTCAATATATTCCAATGTAATAAAAAGATTCCTCGAGGCCAGACCTATTGACCTTGGATTAACTTTTTAGCGACAGGGGGCAGTATTCGGAAATTCGGATGAATGACGTGTCCAAATTAAACTGCCTACTACTCAGGCTCAGAATGTAGGATATGCATATTATTAGTAGATTTGGATAGAAAACACTCTGAAGTTTCTAAAACTGTTTGAATGATGTCTGTGAGTATAACAGAACTCATATGGCAGGCAAAAACCTGAGAAGAAATCCAACCAAGAAGTGAGTTGTAGTTCTTCTATCTAATCCCTATTCAAAGTACAATGTCTGTGGTGTCATTTTGCACTTCCTAAGGCTTCCATTGGCTGTCAACAGCCTTTAAAAACCTGTTTCATCCGTCTCCTGTTACTGGGCAGAGAATAGGAGCTCAGACAATCAGTGGACTGCCTGGGACCAGTGAGTTGTTTACTGCGCAGGTACATTGGCGCGCCTCTCCTTCTTTTTCCTCTGTAATGAATACGCTATTGTCCGGTTGGAATATTATCGACGTTTTATGTTAAAAAGACCCTAAGGATTGATTGCAAACATCGTTTGACATGTTTCTATGAACGGTAATGGAACTATTTGACTTTTCGTCTCTGGTTCTGCGCTCTCGCGTTATACCTTTGGACTAGTGACCTGAACGCGTGAACAAAACTGAGGTATTTGGACATAAATATGGAGTATTTTGAAGAAAAATAACATTTCTTGTGGAAGTGGGAGTCCTGGGAGTGCATTCCGACGAAGATCAGCAAAGGTAAGGGAAGATTTATAATTCTAATTCTGAGTTTAGTTGACTCCAGAACTTGGCGGGTAACTGTATAGCTTGCTTTGATGTTTGAGCTCTGTACTCAGAATATTGAAAAATGTGCTTTCGCCGAAAAGCTATTTTAAAATCTGACACAGCGGTTGCATTAAGGAGTAGTATATCTATAATTCTTTCAATAACTGTTGTAAGGTTTATCAACATTTATGATGAGTATTTTTGTAAATTGATGTGCTCATTCACCGGTAGTTTTGGTGGGAATACATTTCTGAACATCACGCGCCAATGTAAAATGGGGTTTATGGATATAAATATGAACTTTATCGAACAAAACATACATGTATTTTGTAACATTGAGTCCTGGGTGTGTCATCTGATGAAGATCATCAAAGGTTAGTGCTTAACTTTAGCTGTATTTCTGGTTGTTGTGACGCCTGTCCTTGCTTGAAAAATGGCTGTGTGACTTTTATTTTTTAGGCACTGTCCTAACATAATCTAATGTTTTGCTTTCGCCGTAAAGCCTTTTTGAAATCGGACAACGTGGTTGGGTTAAGGAGAAGTGTATCTTTAAAATTGTGTAAAATAGTTGTATGTTTGAGAAATTTGAATTATGCGATTGTTGTTGTTTTGAATTTGCCTCCCTGCTATTTCACTGGCTGTACCGCGGGTGGGACGCTACATAGCCCATACTAGTTAATGCTTAATGCGGGGAGAAATACTGTAGGCACGAAGGGAGCTTGATGGCACCGATGATGTTAATACAACATTTTCAATACATTCTCTGGTTAGCTGGGAAGAACACTGACGACACTGATGACAATGACAGTGATAGAATATAGATGTAACTCTATTGATGATGACAGTGACGATGTCATTGATGATGACACTAATGATGACACCGGTGATGATGTCCATAGAGATACAGTATATATAATACCTTTGTTCTATATTTAATTCTGTGATGATGTTCAGGCTCTTACCAGCTTGCCTTGGCAGCGTTGCGTTCCCACTCCTTTCTCACACTTGTGGTGGATGCTCATCTTGCAGGCTTTGCAGCGGAGGCCATGTTTGGCCGTGTTGCCTGCCAGCATCACCACATGCTTGGAGGTGGTACCTGTCCAAAAAGCACAACATGAAGTCCATTTCATCTTTAAAGAGCCATCAAAGTTTGGTGATGTATTCATAAATTATTTGGCTGAATTATCTACAATTTCCAGGACACAATTAATTTGGCAATTCCCATGACAGAATACGATTCCCAAAACACAATTCATTCAACATTTTCCATGACTGAAAAAAGGGGATACAATCACAACTATCATGTCATGTCATAACTGCTTTTATCAGACTACAGGAGAAGGAATAGAGGACAGGTGAGTTAACTCAGTTCTGTTGTAATCACGGTCGTTGCAGCTAACAGTATTACTCAGACATTGCCCATTTGCAGTGCTGTCAATCTCTGACACAGCAGTGTTCACCTTGAGAGTGCAGTAGACCATACTTTTGTCTAGACTTGACCGTCTGGTTAAGGTAATCAAATCCAGTGTTAAATTAAAAATGGAACAAATATGACCTCCCTCAACCCCAAACCATTTCCCCAAACTTCCTCTCTTAAAGTTTCATTAAATTGGACCCAACTTAATCCAGTACTCTTCTCCTCAGTGTCTAGATGCGCTTCTGTTCACCTTCAACAGCTTTCCCGTTTCTGGATACAAAGGAAGTTTGATGCGAAAAATCCCCATGCGGAATGATGCCTCCTGTCTATGTGTCTACACCACTAGTGGTTTCATTGATGTATGAGTCACAGACATTGGAATAATTGAAGACTAATTAGGCTTAATTGCATTCAGAAGTTATGAAACATACAATGTGACTGTCTGTAAGCAAGTGAGAGAGAGACAGCAGTAGAGAGAGAGAGAGAGAGAGCAGAAGAGATAGAGAGCAGAAGAGAGAGATAGAGGAAGAGTGAGAAAGAGCAGAAGAGAGAGGGAGAGCAGAAGAGAGATAGCAAAATATAGAGATAGGGAAGAGGGAGAGAGAGAGACAGCAGAAGAGAAAAAGAGAAAAAGGAGAGATAGGAGAAGAGAGAGTGAGAAACAGAGAGAGAAAAAGAGAGAGTGTGAGCAGAAGAGAGAGAGCAGAAGACAGCAAGATAGAGAGAAATATAAATAAAAAAGAGAGAAAAAAGAGAGAAAAAAAAGAGAGAAAAAAGAGAGAAAGCGCAGTGGAGATGCCACAGATGGAAGGAAAGTATTGTAGAAACCTACCAAAAAACAATTAGCCAAGAAATTCTAACTGTTTCTATAATAATTTTCTTCCTGCTGTTTTTGCAACAGCTAATGGGGATCCTAAAAAAATACCAAATACCAAATACCAAAATAAAAAAATGGCATTAGACAACCAAAGAAAATTAACAACAATGACAAATGGTTTGATGAAGAAAGCAAAAACCTGAAAAAGGAATTGAGGAACCTATCCAACCAAAAACACAAAGACCCAGAAAAGCTGAGCCTATGCCTTCACTATGGCAAAACAATTAAACAGTACAGAAATACACAAAGAAAAAAATTATGAACAGCACATCATAAATCAGCCCAATGTAATTGAAGAATCCATAGAATCTAACGACTTCTGGGAAAATTGGAACACATTAAAATAATAGTGAAGACATCAAAACTATGAAATAACACATATGGAATCATGTAGAACCCCAAAAAGTGTTAAACAAATCAAATATATATTTTATATTTGAGATTCGTCAAAATAGCCATCCTTTGCCTAGATGACAGCTTTGCACACTCTTGGCATTCTCTCAACCAGCTTCATGAGGTAGTCACCTGGAATTCATGTCAATTAACAGGTGTAAACAAGTTAATTTGTGGAATTTCTTTCCTTCTTAATGCTTTTGAGCCAATCAGTTGTGTTGTGACAAGGTAGTGGTGGTATACAGAAGATAGCCCTATTTAGTAAAAGACCAAGTCCATATTATGGCAAGAACAGCTCAAATAAGCAGAGAAACAACAGTCCATCATTACTTTAAGACATAAAGGTGTCACACCCTGATCTGTTTCACCTGTGTTTGTGCTGTTCTCCACCCCCCTCCAGGTGTCACCCATCTTCTCCATGATCCCCAGTGAATTTATACCTGTGTTCTTTGTTTGCCTGTTGCCAGTTTGTTTTGTTTCTCAAGCCTACCAGCACTTTCCCCCCTGCTCCTGTCTGTTTCTAGTTCCTGTTTTCTAGTTTTCCTGGTTTTGACCATTCTGCCAGCCCAAACCCTGAGCCTGCATGCTGTTCTGTACCTTGTCACACCACACTGGATTATTGACCTCTGCCTGCCCTGACCCTGAGAATGCTTGCCATTCTGTACCTTTTGGACTCTGATCTGGATTGCTGACCTCTGCCTGCCCTTGACCTGTTGGTTTGCCAGCCCCCTGTTCTAATAATAAACTTTTGTTACTTCGACACTGTCTCCATCTGGATTTCACCTAAAACGTGATAGAAGGTCAGTCAATATGGAACATTTCAAGAACTTTGAAAGTTTCTCCAAGTGCAGTCGCAAAAACCATCAAGCGCTATGATGAAACTGGCTCTCATGAAGACCGCCACAGGAAAGGAAGACCCAAAGCTACCTCTGATGCAGAGGATAAGTTTAATAAAGTTAACTGCACCTCAGATTGCAGCCCAAATAAATGCTTCACAGAGTTCAAGTAACAGACACATCTCAACATCAACTGTTCAGAGGAGACTGTGTGAATCAGGTCTTCGTGATTGAATTGTGCAAAGAAATCACTACTAAAGGAGACCAATAAGAAGAAGGGACTTGCTTGGGGCAAGAAACACGAGCAATGGGCATTAGACTGGTGGAAATCTGTTTGTGGTTCCAACCGCCGTGTCTTTGTGAGATGCAGAGTAGGTGGACGGATGATCTCTGCATGTGTGGTTCCCACCGTGAAGCATGGAGGAGGAGGTGTGGTGGTGTGGGGGTGATTTGGTGGTGACAATGTCTGTGATTTATTTAGAATTCAAGGCACACTTTATTTATTTGTATTTTTTTGTTACCCTCTTTTTCTCCCCAATTTTCGTGTCCTCCGAAACATGACCCACCAAGCTGCACTACTTCTTGACTTTTTGCTTGCTTAACCCGGAACCCAGCCACACCAATGTGTTGGAGGAAACACCGTACACCTGTCGACCATGTCAACATGCATGCGCCCGGCCCGCCTTAGGAGTCGCTAGAGCGTGATAGGAAAAGGACATCTCGGCCGGCCAAACCCTCCCGAAACCAGGAAGACAATGGGCCAATTGTGCACCGCCTCATGAATCTCCTGGTCGCGGCCGGCTGTGACACGGTCCGGTATCAAACCAGGATCTGTAGTGACGTAGCTAGCACTGCGATGCAGTGCCTTAGACCGCTGTGCCACTCGGGAGGCCCAATTTAAGGCACACTTTAACCAGCATGGCTACCACAACATTCTGCAGCAATACGCCATCCCATCTGGTTTGAGCTTAGTGGGACTATAATTTGTTTTTCAACAGGACAATGACCCAAAACACACCTCCAGGCTGTGTAAGGGCTATTTGACCAAGAAGGAGAGTGATGGAGTGCTGCATCAGATGACCTGACCTCAAAAATCACCCGACCTCAACCCAATTGAGATGGTTTGGGATGAGTTGGACTGCAGAGTGAAGGAAAAGCATTCAACAAGTGCTCAGCATATGTGGGAACTCCTTCTAGACTGTTGGAAAAGCATTCCTCATGAAGCTGGTTGAGAGAATGCCAAGAGTGTGCAAAGCTGTCATCAAAGCAAAAGGTGGCTACTTTGAAGAATTTAAAATCTAAAATATATTTTGATTTGTTTAACACTTTTTTGGTTACTCCATGATTCCATGTGTGTGATTTCATAGTTTTGATGTCTTCACTATTATTCTACAATGTAGAAAATAATAAAAATAAAGAAAACCCTAGTAGGTGTGTCCAAACCTTTGACTGGTACTATTTTTATACTTTTTTAAAAATTTTAACTAGGCAAGTCAGTTAAGAACAAATTCTTATTTTCAATGACGGCAGAGGAACAGTGGGTTAACTGCCTGTTCAGGGGCAGAACGACAGATTTGTACCTTGTCAGCTCAGGGATTCAAACTTGCAACCTTTCGGTTACTAGTCCAACGCTCTAACCACTAGGCTACGCTGCCGCCCCAAACTATACATCACAGAGACTGAAATTTAACAAAACCATTTAACATAAAAACATCAGATTTCCGCCGTAAAAAAACAACAACAAAAAAAACATTTATTAATTATGAAATTCGAACAAGATATTAATAACATTACACCTATGAGGCAACTAGAGGGAAATTTGGTAATTTAATTGCAGGAAAGGCGTACACATGCACACTTTATCTTCAGATTTAATATAGAAGCTTAGTACTTTTTAATCAAATCAAATCAAATCAAATTTATTTATATAGCCCTTCGTACATCAGCTGAAATCTCAAAGTGCTGTACAGAAACCCAGCCTAAAACCCCAAACAGCAAGCAATGCATGTGAAAGAAGCACGGTGGCTGGGAAAAACTCCCTAGGAAAAACTCCTGAGAAAGGCCAAAAACCTAGGAAGAAACCTAGAGAGGAACCAGGCTATGAGGGGTGGCCAGTCCTCTTTAATCAAATATAGATTCAAACCTGGCCACATATAGAGTGTGGCTGGCCTGAAAAACTGTAGTAAACTGATTAAACTCAATATCCTTGATACTGGATTGTAATATCACACAGTTTACACCCAAGCACATCTGTGTCTAGACCATTTCTGTCTCAGCCCATTTCCCTCTCTTTTCTGCCCATGTTTTGATTGACTTTGTACAGTAGACTTTACAGTAGCATGTTCCTATGAAACACCACTGATATTTCATTCCATAGACAATGTTGCTTACATAATAATGTTAAAATGCTACATATGAGTGCCTATTCGACTGTAAGCAATATGCCATGGTGGAGCCCCACTGCCATTTGTCATATGTCTAGCAAAACGTTTGCTTCCAGGACTTCATTGATTAATCAATGAGCACGTGCCCATGCAGCCCAGACCCTATATGCGTGTGGATATGTGAAACACAATCGTTCGATTCCTTCACATTGCACAGAGGCAGAGTAAGGCCTGTTTTGTTTGACTTCTATCAGTAACTATGTTGACCTACTGCACAGCCATCATTCATAATTAACATTGGAATCTGGATTAGCAGTGAGATGCGTTACAGAACCAAATTATAGCAGTAAAACCTGATCCACAGGATGAGATCTGACATGAGATATGCGGCACTGAACAAGCTGAACGCACCACTCTTCCCCTCATCCCCACATACTACAGTACTTAGTATAGAATTCTGTTGTAAACTGTAGTATACTGTAGAATGCTATACTACACACTGTAGTATCCCTCATTCATGTGTAGTAGTTAGTATAGAATTTTGTAATATACTGTAGAATACTATAGTGAATATTACATTATTATCCACACAAAAAACACTGTAGTAAATACTACAGAAATGTCTGCAAACACCGCAGTCCGCAAAAACACTAAAGTATTTAATTTACACATACCCTGTCCATTCCGCTCCCCCATATACACATTTGTGCCACCCATAAGAGAGAAACCTACATGCAAAGTATAGACCATATATTGCGTTCCCTATGGTTATAGAAAAGAGCAGAAGATCTGATCCCTCCATTCAGAACCCAGTTCTATCTACAGTTGGAAATGTACATACACCTTAGCCAAATACATTTAAAATCTGTTTTTCACAATTCCTGACATTTAATCCTAGTAAAAATTCCCTGTCTTAGGTTAGTTAGGATCACCACTTTATTTTAAGAATGTGAAACGTCAGAATAATAGTAGAGAGAATGATATATTTTAGCTTTTATTTCTTTCATCACATTCCCAGTGAGTCAGAAGTTTACATACACTCAATTAGTATTTGGTAGCATTGCCTTTAAATTGTTTAACTTGGGTCAAACGTTTCGGGTAGCCTTCCACAAGCTTCCCACAATAAGTTGGGTGAATTTTGGCCCATTCCTCCTGACAGAGCTGGTGTAACTGAGTCAGGTTTTTAGGCCTCCTTGCTCGCACACACGTTTTCAGTTCTGCCCACAAATTTTATATGGGATTGAGGTCAGGGCTTTGTGATGGCCACTCCAATACCTTGACTGTGTTGTCCTTAAGCCATTTTGCCACAAATGTAGAACTATGCTTGGGGTCATTGTGCATTTAGAAGACCCATTTGCGACCAATCTTTAACTTCCTGACTGATGTCTTGAGATGTTGCTTCAATATATCCACATAGTTTTCCTCCCTCATGATGCCATCTATTTTGTGAAGTGCACCAGTCCCTCCTGCAGCAAAGCACCCCCACAACATGATGCTGCCACCCCCGTGCTTCACGGTTGGGATGGTGTTCTTCGGCTTGCAAACCTCCCCATTTTTCCTCCAAACATAATGATGGTCATTATGGCCAAACAGTTCTATTTTTGTTTCATCAGACCAGAGGACATTTCTCCAAAAAGTATGATCTTTGTCCCCATGTGCAGTTGCAAACCGTAGTCTGGCTTTATTATGGCAGTTTTGAAGCAGTTGCTTCTTCCTTGCTGCGTGGCCTTTCAGGTTATGTCGATATAGGACTCATTTTACTGTGGATATAGATACTTTTGTACCTGTTTCCTCCAGCACCTTCACAAGGTCCTTTGCTGTTGGTCTGGGATTGATTTGCACTTTTCGCACCAAAGTACGTTCATCTCTAGGAGACAGAACGCGTCTCCTTCCTGAGCGGTATGACGGTTGCGTGGTCCCATGGTGTTTATACTTGCGTACTATTGTTTGTACAGATGAACGTGGTACCTTCAGGCATTTGGAAATTGCTCCCAAGGATGAACCAGACTTGTGGAGGTCTACAATTTCTTTTCTGAGGTGTTGGAGGTGTACACCTCCAATTGACTCAAATTATGTCAATTAGCCCATCAGAGGCTTCTAAAGCCATGACATCATTTTCTGGAATTTTCCAAACTGTTTAAAGGCACAGTCAACTTAGTGTATGTAAACTTCTGACCCACTGGAATTGTGATACAGTGAATTATAAGTGAAATAATCTGTCAGTAAACAATTGTTGGAAAAAGTATTTGTCCTAACCGACTTGCCAAAACTATAGTATGTTAACAAGAATGTTGTGAAGTGGTTGAAAACTAGTTTTAATGACTCCAATCTAAGTGTATGTAAACTTCTGACTTCAACTGTACCTACCTACAGTACCTACCTATACAGGTTATGGAAAATGAGCTCCTTTACTATTTCTCCAGTAAGCTTCCTCAAGGAGAAAGCACCCCACTTCTATGTCATAGATAATTTTAAAAAAACACTTTAGTAAATACTACAGTATTGTACCCCAAATCATTACAGTAAATACTACAGTACACTACAGTGAATACTACAGTGAATACTACAGTAAAGTCTGCAAAAACACTAAAGTGAATACTATAGTATTCATATGGGATCCCTCCAAAGAAACTTAAACCAGAGGGAAAAGCTAGGTCCTTGTCATGCAGTCTGCTCCTGTGTTGCTTGACTAAGCCTCATTAATACTCAACAACAGGAGTCATTAGTGATACTGATCTGTTTTTGTTCTCTTGCCAACTCCTTATGGCTTGACAATGACACTGGAGTAGACAAAAGCACAGACAGACCTGGGACCAGGCTACAGACAGATCTGGGACCAAGCTACAGACAGATCTGGGCCTAGACTACAGGCAGATCTGGGCCCAGGCTACAGACAGATCTGGGCCTAGACTACAGGCAGATCTGGGACCAGGCTACAGACAGATCTGGGACCAAGCTACAGACAGATCTGGGAACAGGCTACAGACAGACCTGGGACCAGGCTACAGACAGATCTGGGACCAAGCTACAGACAGATCTGGGCCCAGGCTACAGACAGATCTGGGCCTAGACTACAGGCATATCTGGGACCAGGCTACAGACAGATCTGGGAATATGTACCTTGTCTGGGACGGAGAGGGACGGAGAGGTCAATAACAGAGCACAACAACAACAAGGCCACAAACAAACCAACAGCAACTGTAAACCAGAGAGGAGCCCAAGCCCTGCATGGCTAAGCCTACATCTGTAGAGATTTGGGTGAGACAAAGTCAGCTTACTGCTAGTCTCGTGCACCACACTTCATATGCCTGGGGACAAGGTTAGGTTACTGCTAATGTCAAAATATGTCAAGGTTACAAAACAAATGATCTCATATAAGTACGGTTTGGAAGGCATTGATTATTGTTTTTTCTGCATTTATTGTGTAGCCTACAGTAGTACATTACCGTTTTTAATGGGAACTATGGTTGTCCTTGAGCACAATATACTGGGATCACTGCCATTTCTATCCAGATGGGCTAGGGTGCCTGACAGTGACAGAATAGCAAAGGCCAAATTAAACCCTTGTTACACATTTGTTAAATGGGGGTGCTTTCACTGACTCATTGTAATAATGTGGAGGTATGATGAGAACCCCTCACGCTGAATGAGATGAGTGCAGCTATGGGATGAGCCATGGTGCCCAAGTGCCTAGACACTTCTGACAAAAGCCCTTTCAACTGTGGTGGTGAATGCTGTCTGGTGGGGTGAGCTGGCAAGGAGCTGGCCAAACAGATTATAATAGGAGAAGTGATGGCACCCTGGCATCCAATCACACTGTGGTGGCATCTGCTCTCATGGCTGAGGCTACCTTAACAGACCTTTTTTTTTTATAAAAGGAGAAGTGATGGCATCCTGGTATCCAATCACTCTGTGGCATCTGCTCTCATGTTGAGGCTACTTTTAACAGCCCATTTTTTATTTATACCGCAGTAATAGTTTGGACAACTGCCAGACCTGAACTTCCTCTTCCTTCTCCCTCACTCTCTCTCTCCCCCCACTTTTTTTGTCACTCTTTTTTCCCTCTCACTCCACACGTGAGCATGTGCACACACACACACACACACACACACACACACACACACACACACACACACACACACGCCCAAACTCTGATACAGTGAGTCGGCACATTGATCCGTTAAGCCCCCTTTCCTGCCTGGATCCTCTCATTTCCTGTGTAAATTACCTTCATCGTGCCTGAGACTCGCCTGCCTCCCGCCACTTCTCTCTTCCGTACCCTTATTCAACTTCAAATGAGGACCTGTACAACTAACTTTGATTCATTTATAAACTTTTATCCGTTTTTGTTCAACTGGGTTTCGGCGTATGACTTATTCAGCGGTACTGAAAAAACACAGATTTCCTTTGACCCCCTTCATTAAATGAAACACTGTAGTAAATTAATTAAGCATGATGAAGCTGAATATTGTCGTTTGGATCAGAAGGAAGGTGATAAGATTGATCATTCTTTCATGAAGGAGCTTACTCATTCCTGATCATCACTGTTATAGCCTGCTGTAACAATCACAGAGCAAAGTCTTTGCTGTGTAGGCCTATGTTGTATATTGCTATGTAGGCCTACGTTGTACATTTTTCTAAGTGCCATACTCCTTACTTATAATACATACTGTACATAGATTAAAGCAGGTGCTATTCTTTGAGCTCTTGGGCTTAGAATGGTTGTGTATTTCCCTATTGCTTTCCTGGAGCAATAAGGCATCATAGTCTGTTTGTTCAATACTCATACACACACTCATACAGAATAACGGCTAGAATATTATTCATTTCGAGGCATTCGAGGTAAAAGCTGGATGAAGATTTATAACCTCTTTTCAACTCTGTAAATTACTCTCCACCTTCTGCCCCCCCCCCCCCGCCCCCCCGATAGATCTCCTATTCACTTTATTTAATAAGTCATTTGCAGCAAGGCCCTGTACTCAATAAACAACTAACGCGCTGTGCTCAATCAGAGGCATTTTTATGTACTTCAACTAATCTGCTGTGGAGTTAATATCGCTTTCAATAACAGACTTATGTAGGCTAGGCCTACATCTACGGAACGCAAGGAGCCTTCTAGTCAGTTAAATTCCTTTTTGGAAAAAGCCTTCGTAGACTGAAGCTTATCATCACAATAACGTGCGTGCCATCTTTCAAGTGCATGGGGCCAGTTACAAAAATAATATAATCTTGGGGAGAGAAAGAGAGTGTGTGTGTGTCTGAGAGAGAGAGAGAGAGAGAGAGAGAGAGAGAGAGAGAGAGAGAGAGAGAGACAGAGGAGTTAGGCTAGGAAATACAGACTGAGATGGATAACAAACACCTCATCATAATATTCCCCTGAGCTCAGTGATTAGTATTTCACCTGATAAACTTTTAAGCTAATGAACTTTGACCCGTATTTTGGATGTTTCCTTCTGTTTACATGTGTATCTTAGGGATTGAATTTGCAGAAATGCATCAAAGCGAATAGATTACTTTCCCATGTCTTACGACAATTATGTGATTTGCAATTTGCCAAATCAAATTATATACAATAGAAGAACCCATTTCATACATCCAGCAGCACAATTACATTTTCACATAGGAGCACACGCAAGAAGGGGAACATGCTCGGGGGCTTAATTGATTTACAACAAATGGTGTGTTCGCATTCTATAATATACCCCATCAATCCAATGAGCCGGAGAACAAGGTAATAAAATCAGCTTTTTCATTATGGATGACATTAATTCTGCATTAACTTTTATTAAATAAAAGCACCCTATGTGCAAACAGGGTGATGTTGACTCGTTGCAGAGGATTCTCAACAGGTCTTCCAACAGGTCTTCTAATATGGCTTCCTTTCCAGTTCTCTAGAGTCTAGACAGGCATTAGAGATTCATTGATTGCTGAGAAAAGTTCATCAGGCCCCTTAATTGATGCATAGCGCAGACATTTGTACAACTCCCAAGACAAAATATTCTATCAGAGAGCAGCATTGAAATTCATATAATCTGTCTGAATAAAGGTATAGTAAACCGATATCTTATCTGAATACCTCTACAGTGCCTTCACAACATGTACCATTTCTTGCATAATTGCATTCCTGAGTACACCTATACCTAGTCTGTATCGCCCTGACCAAGTCCATTTTGCTCTGTGATTCAGCATGCTGACATCCCAGCATCTACTCTACAGTAAGCCTTTAGTTCTATGTGATGGTCTTGCAGCCCTTCTGTGACTCTCTGACTTTAACTCTCCTTCCACCGGGCTCATTAAACAGTCTCTCTCTCTCTCTCTCTCTCTCTCTCTCTCTCTCTCTTACACATGCTCTCATTAGATCTGGTGAGCCGGACAAATGGAGAGCAGTTCACCCACGACTGTGTGACCATGCACGACTCCAACACCATCATCAAGTTTGCTGATGACACGACGGTGATAGGTCTGATCTGTGTGATCACGCTCTCCATAGCCGATGTGAGTAAGACCTTTAAACGGGTCAACATTCACAAGGCCGCAGGCCAGACGGATGACTAGGACGTGTACTCCGAGCATGCGATGTCCAACTGGCAAGTGTCTTCACTGACATGTTCAACCTGTCCCTGACTGAGTCTGTAATACCAACATGTTTCAAGCAGACCACCATAGTCCCTCTGCCCAAGAACACTAAGGTAACCTACCTAAATGACTACTGACCCGTAGCACTCACGTCTGTAGCCATGAAGTGCTTTGGAAGGCTGGTCATGACTCACATCAACACCATTATCCCAGAAACCATAGAACCACTCCAATTTGCATACCGCCCCAACAGATCCACAGATGTTCTGTTCTCTATTGCATTCCAAACTGCCCTTTCCCACCCTTTCCCATTCATTGACTACAGCTCAGCGTTCAACAACATAGTGCCCTCAAAGCTCGTCAATAAGTTAAGGACCCTAGGACTTAACACCTCCCTCTGCAACTGGATTCTGGACTTCCTGACGGGCCGCCCCCAGGTAGTAAGGGTAGGTAACAACACAACTGCCACACTGATTCTCAACACGGGGGCCCCTTAGGGGTGCGTGCTCAGTCCCCTCCTGTACTCCCTGTTCACCCATGACTGCATGGCCAGGCACGACTCCAACACCATCATTAAGTTTGCCGACGACACAACAGTGGTAGGCCTGATCACCGACAACAATGAGACAACCTATAGGGAGGAGGTCGGAGACCTGGCCGTGATCGTGATCAAGACAAAGGAGATGATTGTGGACTACAGGAAAAGGAGGACCGAGCACAACCTCATTCTCATCGAAGGGGCTGTAGCGGAGCAGGTTGAGCGCTTCAGGTTCCTTGGTGTCCACATCACCAACAAACTAACATGGTCCAAACACACTACGACAGTCGTGAAGATTGCACGACAAAGCCTATTCCCCCTCAGGAGACTGAAATGATTTGGCATGTGTCCTCAGATTCTCAAAAGGTTCTACAGCTGCAACATCGAGAGCATCCTGACTGGTTGCATCACTGCCTGGTATGGCAACTGCTCAGCCTTCGACCGCAAGGCGCTACAGAGGGTTGTGCATACGACCCAGTACATCACTGTGGCTAAGCTTCCTGCCATCCAGGACCTCTTTACCAGGCCATATCAGAGGAAGGCTGCATCTACACTGAGGTTTCTCTGCAATAAACTACAGTGTGAATGTTTGTTTGAGTTTGGAGGGTGACTATTACCTACGATCATGTGGTTGCAGACGTCGCAGAAGGTGGGCTTCTTGAAGATGTGCTCCATGAAGCCATGTCCAGTGGGGTCGATGGCAAGGGGGTGGCGTCCCGGGGAATAGACCAAGGAAGGGGGGGCACACGGGATGGCCGGGGGTGCATTAGAGATCACCAGGTTGGAGGTTGAGAGAGGGGGGGCATGGTGAATGGGGTGGACTGGGTGGACGGGGTGGACAGGGTGGACGGGGTGGACGGGGTGGACAGGTTGGACGGGGTGGACAGGGTGGACGGGATGGGCCACCGCCACCCCGACCACGCTCAGTTGGCACGTGCTGCTGCTGTTGTCAGAGAGCAGCTCCGTCGACAACTTGGCGTCATTGTTGTTGCGCTGGAAGAAGTTGTCAGCGCTCTTGCTGCGCATGCTCTTGGTCTTGAAGGAGAGGGAGCGCTTCAACTTCTGCATCTGCAGAGCGAGAGAGAAAGGGAGAGAGAGAGAGAGAGAGAGAAATAGATTGAGAAGAAATTGACCTTAAAACATGTTTATTACTGTACAATATTGTACAGTATGTATCAAATTAATTCAAATTGGCTCCATTACTGTAGCATGGGTATCTTTGCTCCATAAGCACCACATCTATACAAGGTGCCATACAATCCTTTTCTGCATTATTACTCCTTATGACTTCTCATTGGGCTGTTCCAAGATAACTCACATTGAGTCTTCAACTGAGAGTCTTCAACTGAAAGCTTCAACTGAAAGAGAAAAACATTCATGAATGTTCACTCATATTTTTCTAAGTCTATTTCTGGCGGTCATACTGTAAGTGGCCACTGAAATTGCAAAGTCAACCTGCAGTTCTTTTGTAGAAAACCGCTGTATAGGTTCGGTCCCCCACATGGAAAGGAAATGTAATTTCCCGGGTTATGCTTTGCATCATGAAGGAATCATTTCTACCATGCTGGGCCATAACCTGAATCAATTTCCTTACTGCTTCTCTTTTTTAGGTATAATTTATAGAGCAACCCGGGAGACAGGAAATGTCTCCTCTACCATCTCTACAAATGTATTTCCTCATCTTGAAGGACTTATTGTTTACTACACTCTCACTTGGGTTGTGACAAACTCTCAACAAATTCCTTACTGTACACCCTGAGGCCATGCAACCAAAACATGTCAGAGTTTTTAAACTTTGTTTCCATTGAACATGCCATACAAATAAAGGGATTTTAATTCATTATATGAAGAGTGCCTCGGTCCTCCTTTCTTTTTGATGACCAATTTATTCCTTTTACCAAAGAGCACCTTCTATCTACCAAAATCTACTATTGTGTACCTTAGCACCTTCTGTCTACAAAAACCTACTATTGTGTACCTTAGCAACGGTTTCCTTCCTCCTTTTTTTCTACAAATTCCTTACTGCTTCTGTTTATTTTTTTGTATAACTTATAGAGCAACCCGGCAGACAGGAAATGGCTCCTCTACCACCTCTACAAATGTGTTTCCTCATCTTGAAAGATGTATTGTTGACTACGCTCCCACTTGGGTCGTGACAAACTCTCAACAAAACGACTCTCAGCCAAACTATAATTTCATTGCTTCCGTATGTCTGCCCAGTCAGTGCCTGCACCGTCACATTAAAGAGCACTTCTTTATAAATTATGGTGAATGGTGGTCAGAGAATGGACTCATTAAACAATTATTTAACATTTCACAAGTCAGTGGCTGAATCTGTAATGGGGACCCAACACCAGGGTCAGTGGCTATTTTCAACTTGTTATTTAGGTGCATTTGTCCCTGCAGTTGATCTGTTTTCATTAGATTGGCCTCAATGATTTCCAGGTTCCATGACTGAAAAGTGTTGAAGATAACACACATATACAGATCATAAAATGTTTTGTTGGATGAACAAATCTCCTGTGGTGACCAATGATTGCATTATCTCAAATGCAATTTGCAATGTGTTCCCCTGTTGTATTTTCTATCCAAATGAATCCAGCAGTGAAACTGAGTTTTGGCAGTATGCTTGTACGTGATCATGACCTGTTGATCAATCTGGTCAATCTGGAAATAATTAACTCAGCCCCCCTATCAACACAGCATGGTACTCTGGTAGTTCAGTGTAGCTGTCTTTTCACAATTAAGCTTTGATGTAATCTAGCCTTGACAAGGAGATGGTGATTGGAAAATAAAATACCTATCTATAATGTATAGATCCAGTCTTCTTCCTCACTGAGAAAGGCGGCCTTTTTTGTCTGTTTAACTTCTCAGTAATGAGATTGAAATGAAACAATGGTCCAGATAAATAAAAATAAATCCTAAATTGTGTCATCTTGAAAGTCAAATTGCAATGATATAATTGAATGAAACAGATATGATGGGGTAAGACATGAGTTGATACCGTATCTGTCTACTCCCGCTCCTCCCCTCCGGCGTTCGACGTAGCCGGTTTACTAACCACCGGTCCTGGCAACCATCATTACGTGCACCTGCGCTTCATCATCAAGCACACCTGTTCTCCAATACCTCACCTTTATCTGGCACTCCAATAGGTTCCTTCCCCAGGCAGTATTGTTTCTGTTTGTTCATGTCTAAACGCTACTCCTACGTTGTATCGTTCCATGTTTGTTGCTATATTAAACTTACCACCTGCTTCTCCACTCCCAGCGTCGACATTACAGAATACAGTATCTAAGGAATACCTATTCCCCATTTCAATAGGATCCGACTGAGAAGTATAATTATTTTAAGTTATAGCTTGGGGATGGACAAAATACAGATGTGTTATCATTGCATTTTGCACTTTTTTTCTCTACTAAGACCAGAGAGAGAGCCATAATACACCAGACGTCAGTATTTTATGAGCATCTGTGTTACCCACTCTATCATGAGCTTAGTGGCTGGAATCCTTAAAGCCCCTACATGTGCACATTACAGCAGTCAGAGAATTGGAGAGGTGGGATCTATCGAAAATATTGTGTGCTTTCTTCCTCTCTCTCAATGTGACTGCTCTGTGATTTAATGAAAGGAAACAGAAAACTGTACTTCAATTAGACGCCCATCTAAAATTATTAGCCATGTTTTATATTCTATAGAAAATATGTTTACTGGTATGTTGCTCCCCTTCCATGAAAAATAAAACAAACTATGAAGAGCTTTCAGCTATATTTCTATAAAGGCAGCTGCCACTCAATGCACTTCGCCATAAACAATGAAGGCTGCACTGTTCTGTTTCTCAAGACTAGAACTCTACATTAAGGTCTTCCTCAGCATAATAAGACAAATGAATCAACAGACCAGGCTGCAGGAACACCATTGGGAAATGTCTGGCTGTTGATACAGGATCCATCACAAGAGCAATAGCCACATGGACAAGCTTAAAAAGAGCCACTCTATCATACTTCACAGGGGGCTAATGAGAAGGGGGGATTTCAAGCTAAAAGCTAATTTACCAAAAACACCTCAGGGAATATCATGAATTATACATTTCCCAAGGCAGCTTAAATAGTGTTTCTCATCAAGAGTATATAAAATGGAGGTTTTAGCAAAGAGGCTGATTAAAGTTTTGATAGGGCACTTCACTTCTCTTACTTTATGAACCCCAACTTTCCTTTAAAAGGAAAAACAATGAAAGTCACATTGAAACAAGTGAAAGAGTCCCTATATGGTGCCTTTAAAAAAGTAGCCTAATTATTTCTCTGCAACTTGCATTACAAATGGTTTACTATGCATTCCGAATGAAATCAACCGCCTGCGCCATGTGCATTGAATCACACGTGTGAGGTATGGTTTCATGCAGTATTCTAACGTTCTAGAATGACTTAGTATAAGTGGCATTCTGGGAACAGGTATCATTTCTCATTAATAAAAAAATGATCATGACACGTGACTAATAACTAATTATCCATTCAGAAAGCAATCAGCATACCCTACAGTCACACCTCTCTCAAAGGAACCCAACCATAACATCCCAACTGAGACACCTGGAAGAAATGATTACAGTTGCTTGCCCACAGCTGCTAACTACGCCAGGATACCTGCCAAGAATCCATTCAAATAGCAATCTAGCGACCACATTTACTGATGTGTAGAGATGGGGAGTGCTACAAACTAATGTAACAATGAAAGGGAAAAAGCTTTCGTTTTGCCATCGCTGGAGCAACTGGCTGGGAAAGGGAACGGAAAGGGAACGGAAAAACTGAAATGGCTTCTCTCAAATTGAGATTGTCATTTACGAGAACTGAGATGCGTGTCTAAAGTGTCCCGCATAAGCCAGAGAGCTTTGGGACAGGAAATGGAGTGTAACTGGCTGAAAATCTACAACCATAATGATAGTGACTGGTCCAGTATTTTAGAGCTAATTATAGCTAGTACTTACTCAGGGCTATGGGTGACCCAGATAAATAGGTGTGGACCACACAATTAGACAAAATGCCAATGGCAGAGCTGGAACCCTCCTATAGCTCAGCTCCCACGTGCAGAAACCCCCATCAACTTTTATGGGTCCATCTGTCTGTCCTATTCATAAATATTCAGCTTTTTATGATATTGTACTTTCATTGGCAAGGTTAGATATGATACTGTACTTTCATTGGGAAGGTTGGATGTTATAAGCCAATATTATTGGCTGAAAACAATCAGTGAAAACACTTCACTGGAATCAGTGGGAAAAGTCAATTCAGACTAAATCGAACTCAGGAACAATTAATGTTGTTATTATAGGATTTTAAGCTATAATACAACATAGTAGCCTAAAATAGTATTTCAGAGTATATATAGTTTAAATGTGTCCATCATATAACTTTACTTTAAGAATGCCTATTGTGGGACAGACACTTAGATACTGTACATAGTTAATACATGAAACATGTATGAATGGGTGGAATATACCATATGAAAATGTTTTTGTTTACAACATGATGCATAAGTATGACCATGTGCAATGTATGAGCCATTTAAAACATATACAAATAGCCTTAATTGACCATTTGGCAAAATAATTGAAATAAGCTACATGTCTAAGCTTTAGCTGTTCCCGACAGATTGCGAGGCAGTCATGCAGGTTCTTTATCTATTTTAAACCATTTCACGATCTATTGATTCATGGAATGGGCGCATCAACTAAAAACCGACCTTCTTGGGTACCACTACCTTTGTCTCCTGTTGACTCGCGCTGGGCGCTGGTGACTGAGGGGTCTCGTGCTGCTCGCGCTCGTTCTCCTTGCCCAAACGCTCGTCTTGCATGATGTTAGCTGGTGGAATCATGTTATTTCCTCTTGGACAACAACAAAAACTTAAAGAGCGGCTTCGGGTTGCGCTGAGGACTTTGTACACTCGTGTACAGCTTTGAATATCTCAATTGGCTACATTTTTCAGTGTTTCTTCATTCTTCGTCGTGACTTCGTTTTCAACTGTCCTGAGATGAGAAGTCAGTCTTATGGCGGTTCTGAGAGATAGGCTACAGAATCGACTGCCGGGAAAAGAAAACAATTTGGTGCGTAGAATACATACTTGCTAGCCAATTGCCTTATAAGTGTACCCACTATCGACTCTGTTCGGTACTTTCCATCACTATCCTGCTGCGTAATGTTGCCTACATCCCATCCGTGTCCATGCGCGCGCTGGTCTTGCGCTGTCTGTGCCCTTGCTGTCAGTGATCAGCCGGATTCTGCTGTCAGCTTGTTTATGGGCAGATAGCTGAGCGCCTGCCTCATTACTGTGAAGGGAGGGGTCTTTCTTGTCAACGTAGTTTGGTAAGCCAAGGCAGGCCTAGACAGCCTTCCATTTCTGTCATCATACATTTCAGAAAGAATTCTACATGTATTTGGTTATTTTAGTTCAAATTGAAGGAGGCAGCTGGCAGGCTATCATATTTACATAGGCTATATAATATACATGTTAATACATTTATATTTCTGAAGTACTGATGTACTGTTGAGTGACTCACATGAGGTATGTTTGTAAATACATTTGATTAAGCTACAGTATGTAGCCTATTGACAATGTTTTGTTTTTTCTCTGTAATACTAGGGAGGAGGTGAGGGCCCTCGGAGTGTGGTGTCAGGAAAATGATCAGGTAAGACCCAGATGCAGACCACGCCAAATAAACAATGGTTTAATAATCCAACAGGGGCAGGCAATAGACAGGTCAAGGCAGGCAGGGATCAGTAAACAAGAGGTGGGGCAACGGTACCGGGTGGCAGGCAGGGTCAGGGTAAGGCAGAGGTTGAAAATTCAGAGGGGGGCAAAGGTACACGTTGGCAGGCAGGCTCAGGGTCAGGACAGGCAAGGGTCAAAACAAGGAGGGCGAGAAAAGAGAGACACTAAATGTCAGCAAAACAAAAGAGATGATCGTGGACTTCAGGAAACAGCAAAGGGAGCACCCCCCATCCACATCAATGGGACAGTAGTGGAGAAGGTGGAAGGTTTTTTAAAGTTCCTCAGTGTACATATCACCGACAAACTGAAATGGTCCACGCACACAGACAGGGTGGTGAAGAAGGCGCAACAGCGCCTCAGAAGGCTGAAAAAATGTGGCTTGTCACCGAAAACCCTTCCCTAACTTTTACAGGTGCACAATTGAGAGCATCCTGTTGGGCTGTATCACCGCCTTGTACGGCAACTGCACCACCCACGACCGCAGGGCAATCCAGAGTGTGGTGCGGTCTGCACAACGCATCACCAGGGGCAAACTACCTGCACTCCAGCACACCTACAACACCCGATGTCACAGGAAGGCAAAACAGATCATCAAGGACAATAACCACCCGAGCCACTACCTGTTCACTCCGCTTCCATCCAGAAGGCGAGGTCAGTACAGGTTCTATCTCAAGGCCATCAGATTGTTAAACCGCCACCACTAGCACAGAGAGGCGGCTGCCTACCTACAGACTTGACATCATTGGCCACTTTAATAAATGAAACACAAGTCACTATAATAATGATACTTTAAGAATGCTTACATATCTTGCATTACTCATCTCATATGTACAGTTGAAGTCTGAAGTTTACGTACACTTAGGTTGGAGTCATTAAAACTCGTTTTTCTACCACTCCACAAATGTCTTGTTTACAAACTATAGTTTTGGCAAGTCGGTTAGGACATCGACTTTGTGCATGACACAAGTAATTTTCCCAACAATTGTTTACTGACAGATTATTTCACTTATAATTCACTGTATCACAATTCCAGTGGGTCAGAAGTTTACACTAAGTTGACTGTGCCTTTAAACAGCTTGGAAAATTCCAGAAAATGATGTCATGGCTTTAGAAGCTTCTGATTGACATCATTTGAGTCAATTGGAGGTGTACCTGTGGATGTATTTCAAAGCCTATCTTCATACTCAGTGCCTCTTTGCTTGACATGGGAAAATAAAAAAGAAATCAGCCAAGATCTCAGAAAATAAATTGTAGACCTCCACAAGTCTGGTTCAGCAATTTCCAAACGCCTGAAGGTACCACGCTCATCTGTACAAACAATAGTACGCAAGTATAAACACCATGGGACCACGCAGCCGTCATACCACTCAGGAAGGAGACGCGTTCTGTCTCCTAGAGATGAACGTACTTTGGTGCGAAAAGTGCAAATCAATCCCAGAACAAGAGCAAAGGACCTTGTGAAGATGCTGGAGGAAACAGGTACAAAAGTATCTATATCCACAGTAAAACAAATCCTGTATCGACATAACCTGAAAGGCCGCTCAGCAAGGAAGAAGCAACTGCTCCAAAACCGCCATAAAAATCCAGACTACGGTTTGCAACTGCACATGGGGACAAAGGTTGTACTTTTTGGGGAAATGTCCTCTGGTCTGATGAAACAAAAATAGAACTGTTTGGCCATGATGACCATTGTTCTGTTTAGAGGGAAAAGAGGGAGGCTTGCAAGCCGAAGAACACCATCCCAACCATGAAGCATGGGGGTGGCAACATCCTGTTGTGGGGGTGATTTGCTGCAGGAGGGACTGGTGCACTTCACAAAATAGATGGCATCATGAGGGAGGAAAATTATGTGGATATATTGAAGCAACATCTCAAGACATCATGTTAAAGCTTGGTCTCAAATGGGTCTTCCAAATGGACAATGACCCCAAGCATACTTCCAAAGTTGTGGCAAAATGGCTTAAGGACAACAAAGTCAAGGTATTGGAGTGGCCATCACAAAGGCCTGACATCAATCCGATGGAAAATTTGTGGGCAGAACTGAAAAAGATTGTGCGAGCAAGGAGGCTTACAAACCTGACTCAGTTACACCAGCTCGGTTAGGAAGAATGGGCCAAATTCACCCAACTTATTGTGGGGAGCTTATTGTGGAAGGCTACCTGAAATGTTTGACCCAAGTTAAACAATTTAAAGGCAACTCTACCAAATACTAATTGAGTGTATGTAAACTTCTGACCCACTGGGAATGTGATGAAAGAAATAAAAGCTGAAATATATCATTCTCTCAACTATTATTCTGACATTTCACATTCTTAAAGTAAAGTGGTGATCCTAACTGACCTAAAACAGGTGATTTTTACTAGGATTAAATGCCAGGAATGGTGAAAAACTGAGTTTAAATGTATTTGGCAAAGGTGTATGTAAACTTCTGACTTCTGGCTTCTGACTTCTTCTGTATATACTGTATACTGTATCCTTCACTATCTATTCCTTACTATCTATTGCATCTTAGCCACTCTGTCACTGCTCATCCATATATTTTATACTTATATATTCTCATCCCATTCCTTTACTAGATTGTGTGTATTAGGTTTTGTTGTGGAATTTGTAAGATATTATTTTTTTGTTGGAATTGTTAGATATTACCTGTTAGATACTGCTGCACTGTCAGATCTAGAAGCATAAGCATTTCGCTACACTCACAATAACATCTGCTAACATGTGTAAGTGACCAATAAAACTTGATATGATTTGATTTACTAGCCACCTAGCAATTGTTTGAGGTTGGCTTTAACTAGCCCGCTAGATAGGTTCCCAATCTCGCAACCTCATAACTAGCTACCATGCCTTTTCAGGCTATCAATCAAGTTAGAGTAGACTGTCTATCTTAGCTGGTATGCTTGCTGGCAAGGTTGCAAGACTTTAGAAAATACAAAAAATGCTTTCATTCTTGACTGACTTAGCACTTACAGTGCCTCCAGAAAGTATTCACATTCCTTGACCGTTTCCACATTTTGTTGTATTACAGCCTGGATTTAAAATTGATTATATTTACAAATACCTCATCTCTGTACCCCACACATATATGTCTATAAAGTCCCTCAGTCGAACAGAACATTTCAAACACAGATTCAACCACAAAGACCAGGGAGGTTTTCCAATACCTCACAAAGAAGGACACCTATTGCTAGATGGGTAAAAGCTAAATTTAAACAGACAATGAATATCCCTTTGAGCATCGTGAAATTATTAATTACACTTTGGATGGTGAATCAATACACCCAGTCAGTACAAAAATTCACCACACTTTTACGTGCGTAGACTACTTCCTTGTAGATGACAGACTTTCCATTCCATGTTAACATGCTGTATTTCCCAATTAGATGACATTTATGCCGTTTCACCATCTCATGATATTTCTAAGGAGCGTTTAACTTTGCAAGCAGAATTTGACACATTATTAACAGACCGGGTTACTCAACTGCTTGTCAAGTCTAGGAGCACTTACTATGAACAAGGAGATAAAGCCAGTAAATTATTAGCTCACAAGTTACGTGAACTATCATCATCACGCCAGATTCCTAAAATTCGTACATTGGGATATCATTAGACCCTAGGGGGATCAATGATGAGTTCAAGAGATTTACATTGGAATTGGATGATTTCTTCCTCTCACTTGCTGTGCCTTCTGTCAGCCGGGATTTGGTCAAAAAAATTGAGCAGCCGATCACTGTTGAAGAATTGTCTAATGCTGTCAAATCCCTTCAATCCGGGAGAAGCTCAGGGCCTGACGGCTACTCGGCAGAGTTTTATAAAAAGTTTCTCTCCAAAATAGCCCTACTCTAATTTAAATGTACAATGAAGCAGTTGTAAATGGTGCTCTCCCACAGACTCTCACTCAGGCAACCATTTATCTTATTCTTAAAGAAAACGAAGACCCTCTTGACTGTGTATCATACCGTCCAATTAGCCTGCTAAATGTTACTCCTAACAATGCGTCTGGAAACAGTCCTCCCATCTATTATATTTCTGGATCAAACAGGATTTATTAAAAATAGACACTCATTCTTCAATCTTCAACGATTATTTAATATTATATATAATCCTTCTGTCGCCAATGCTTCTGAAGCCATTATATCCCTGGATGCGGAGAAAGCGTTTGACCGGGTGGAATGGAAATACTATTTTTAAACTCCAAGTAAATTTGGCTTTGGCTCCAAATTCATGACTTGGAAAAGACTTCTGTACTCCTCCCCTCAAGCCTCTGTCAGGACTAATAACACCCAATCAGATTGCTTCCCTTTGCAACGATCGACACGCCAGGGTTGTCCTTTAAGTCACTTACAGTTTGCCCTCGCCATAGAACCCCTTGCAATAGCACTTCGCTCCAACTCCCTCATCAAAGGTATAGTCAGATACGGACACGAACACAAACTGTCTTTATATGCAGATGATTTATTATTATACACATCCAACCTTTCTGTTTCTGTTCCTGCTGCCCTTATCACTTTCACATCCTTCGGTCACTTATCAGGGTATAAACTGAATCTCAGTAAAAGTGAATTGATGCCGTTTAATATGGCCGCAAAAAATTCCCCTTTACATAGCTTGCCATTTAAAATTGCTCACAGTAGTTTTATTTACATGTCACAATCAGGTTTGAAAACCTTTTTCAAATCAACTTTGCTCCTCTTTTAACCCGTACTAAGGACAATTTGGAATGCTGGTCTTTGCTACACCTCTCCTTAGTCTAGTCTCCGTATTAAAAGATTCAGAGATCTCTATATTAACAATACATTTAGTACGTTTGTCACGCCCTGACCTGAGAGAGCCATTTTTCTCTGTTTGGTTAGGTCGGGGTGTGATATGGGGTGGGCATTTTATGTCATTGTATTTCTTTGTTTTGGCTGAGTATGGTTTCCAATCAGAGGCAGCTGTCTATCGTTGTCTCTGATTGGGAATCATACTTAGACAGCCCGTTTTCCCTTCTTCAGTGTGAGATCTTGTTTTTGTACAGCTCAGTAAAGCCTGCAGAACGTGACGTTCGTTTTCCTTTGTTTGTTTTGATTTAGTGTTCTGAGTTATAATAAATATTAATCATGAGCACTTACCATGCTGCACCTTGGTCTCCCCTCTTCGACGTGCGTCACAACGTTGGAACAATTGTCAGCTAAATTTGGTCTCTCCAGACTTAATTTCTTTAGGTTCTTACAAGTTCGGAGTTACGTCCACAGCATAGATCCCCACTCCCCCACCCTTCCTGGTGAAACACAGTTTGACACATTTCTTATCCCACTTTCTACTTTGAAAGACACCTTGTCAATAATCTATAGTCAAATTTGCTCACTACAAACCACCTCATTAAACAATATTAAATCCTCATGGAAGGAGGAACTGGTTGAGGAAATATCTTATGAACTATGGGAAGGGGCACTCAAAAGGATACATAGCTCTTCTATTTGTGCTCGGCACGGTCTCATTCAATGCGAACTCATTCATAGGGCCCACTGGACCAAAGCAAGATTATCCAAAATTTACAAAGATGTGAACCCTTGTAACCAGTCTCCTGCTAATCATGTACACGTGTTTTGGTGTTGCCCATCTCTTGTTGGTTTCTGGAAAGACATCTTTAACACACTCTCAGAATTAAGCGGCACACAGATCGAGCCAGAACCTTTTATTGTATTATTTGGGGTTTCCTTACCCACAATACAATTGACCAAAATGAAGAAGAATGTAATTGCCTTTGTCACTTTGTTAGCGAGACATACACGACATCTTGGATGTTAAGGACTGTATTATCTGTGCTAGTTGACCTGTAACAACTGTATCAAAATATATCTATTTTCTTGTCTTTTTATTTTTTATGTTTATTTTTCATTTATTTATGTTTGTCTCTCTCTTTGTTTTGCTGTATTGTTGTCTTTGATGTGTTGTTTTATATTACTACCAACTAACTTACAAGTGCAATTATCTTTTAAATGCTGGTGTTGAAAGTTCAATAAACAAAGTTTTAAAAAAAAGACACTAACAGCTTACAGACAGTAGGCACTTAAGGTCACAGTTATGAAAACTTAGGACACTAAAGAGGCCTTTCTACTGACTCTGAAAAACACCAAAAGAAAGATGCCCAGGGTCCCTGCTCATCTGCGTTAACGTGCCTTAGGCAGGCTGCAAGGGGGCATGAGGACTGCAGATGTGGCCAGTGCAATAAATTGCAATGTCTGTAATGTGAGACGCCTAATACAGCCCTACAGGGAGACATGACGGACAGCTGGTCATCCTTGCAGTGGCAAACCACATGTAACAACACCTGCACAGGATCGGTACATCCGAACATCACACCTGCGGGACAGGTGCAGGATGGCAACAACAACTGCCCGAGTTACACCAGGAACGTACAATCCCTCCATCAGTGCTCAGACTGTCCGCAATAGGCTGAGAGAGGCTGGACTGAGGGCTTGTAGGCCTGTTGTAAGCCAGGTCCTCACCAGACATCACCAGCAACAACGTCGCCTATGGGCACAAACCCACCGTCGCTGGACCAGACAGGACTGGCTAAAAGTGCTCTTCACTGATGAGTCGTGGTTTTGTCTCACCAGGGGTGATGGTCAGATTCGCGTTTATCGTCGAATGAATGAGCGTTACACCGAGGCCTGTACTCTGGAGCGGGATCAATTTGGAGGTGGAGGGTCCGTCATGGTCTGGGGCGGTGTGTCACAGCATCATCACTCCATCACTCCAGACCTGACTGCCCTTGACAGCACAAAAACATCCTGTGGCGGACTGCAATAGCATCGAATAGTCCCCGCGATATGCAACTATTCATGGAAGTCCGGAACCAACACACGCAGTCAGTCAGGAAAAGGCTAGCTTTTTCAAACAGAAATTTGCATCCTGTAGCTCTAACTCCAAAACGTTTTGGGACACTGTCAAGTCCATGGAGAACAAGAGCACCTCCTCCCAGCTGCCCACTGCACTGAGGCTAGGTAACACGGTCACCACCGATAAATCCATGATAATCGAAAATTTCAACAAGCATTTCTCTACGGCTGGCCACGCTTTCCTACTGGCTACCCCAACCCCGGCCAACAGCTCCGCCCCCCGCAGCTACTTGCCCGAGCCTCCCCAGCTTCTCCTTCACCCAAATCCAGATAGCAGATGTTCTGAAAGAGCTGCAAAACCTGGACCCGTACAAATCAGCTGGGCTAGACAATCTGGACCCTCTCTTTCTAAAACTATCTATATTGTTGCAACCCCTATTACCAGTCTGCTCAACCTCTCTTTCGTGTCGTCCGAGATCCCTAAAGATTGGAAAGCTGCCGCGGTCATCCCCCTCTTCAAAGGGGGTGACACTCTAGACCCAAATTGCTACAGACCTATATCCATCCTGCCCTGCCTCTCTAAAGTCTTCGAAAGCCTAGTTAATAAACAGATCACTGACCATTTCGAATCACACCGTACCTTCTCCGCTGTGCCATCCGGTTTCCGAGCTAGTCACAGGTGCACCTCAGCCACGCTCAAGGTACTAAAAGATATCATAACCGCCATCGATAAAAGACAGTACTGTGCAGCCATCTTCATTGACCTGGCCAAGGCTTTCGACTCTGTCAATCACCGTATTCTTATCGGCAGACTCAATAGCCTTGGTTTCTCAAATGACTGCCTCGCCTGGTTCACCAACTACTTTGCAGACAGAGTTCAGTGTGTTAAATCGGAGGGCCTGTTGTCTGGACCTCTGGCAGTCTCTATGGGGGTACCACAGGGTTCAATTCTCGGACCGACTCTTTTCTCTGTATATATCAATGATGTCGCTCTTGCTGCGGGTGTCACGTCCTGACCAGTGAAAAGGGTCATTTGCCATAGTAGAATGGTCAGGGCATGGCAGGTGGGTTGTTTTGTGTGTTTTGGGGTTTGTTGGTTTCTAGGGGAATGTGTTCTAGTTTTCATTTTCTATGTTTCGTTTTCCAGGTTTGGCCGAGTATGGTTTCCAATCAGAGGCAGGTGTCTTTTGTTGTCTCTGATTGGAAGCCATACTTAGGCAGCCTGTTTTCCTTTGGGTTTTGTGGGTGGTTGTTTTCCGTATAGTCGTTGTACCTTACGGAACTGTTGGCTGTAATTTTTTCTTTTTGTTTAAGTGTTCTCATAAAATAAAGGAAATATGAGCACTTTACACGCTGCGCCTTGGTCCCCTTCATACGACCCTTGTGACAGAGGGTGATTCCCTGATCCACCTCTATGCAGACAACACATTTCTGTATACTTCTGGCCCTTCTTTGGACATTGTGTTAACTAACCTCCAAACAAGCTTCAATGCCATACAACACTCCTTCCGTGGCCTACAACTGCTCTTAAATGCTAGTAAAACCAAATGCATGCTTTTCAACCGTTCGCTGCCTGCACCCGCCCGCCCGACTAGCATCACAACCCTGGACGGTTCTGACCTAGAATATGTGGATAACTACAAATACCTAGGTGTCTGGCTAGACTGTAAACTCTCCTTCCAGACTCATATTAAACATCTCCAATCCAAAATCAAATCTAGAATCGGCTTCCTATTTCGCAACAAAGCCTCCTTCACTCATTCCGCCAAACTTACTCTAGTAAAACTGACTATCCTACCGATCCTCGACTTCGGCGATGTCATCTACAAAATAGCTTCCAATACTCTACTCAGCAAACTGGATGCAGTCTATCACAGTGCCATCCGTTTTGTTACCAAATCACCTTAATCCACCCACCACTGCGACCTGTATGCTCTAGTCGGCTGGCCCTCGCTGCATATTCGTCGCCAGACCCACTGGCTCCAGGTCATCTATAATTCTATGCTAGGTAAAGCTCTGCCTTATATCAGTTCACTGGTCACGATAACAACACCCACCCGCAGCACGCGCTCCAGCAGGTATATCTCACTGGTCGTCCCCAAAGCCAACACCTCCTTTGGCCACCTTTACTTCCAGTTCTCCGCTGCCAGTGACTGGAACAAATTGCAAATATCGCTGAAGCTGGAGACTTATATTTCCCTCACTAACTTTAAACATCAGCTATCTGAGCAGCTAACCGATCGCTGCAGCTGTACATAGTCCATCTGTAAATAACCCACCCAATCTACCTACCTCATCCCTATACTGTCCCCATACTATTTTTATTGGGTCCCATGTGGCTCAGTTGGTAGAGCATGGTGTTTGCAACGCCAGGGTTGTGGGTTCGATTCCCACGGGGGACCAGTACGGAGAAAAAAAAATTATGAAATGTATGCATTCACTACTGTAAGTCGCTCTGCATAAGAGCGTCTGCTAAAATGTTATTTACTTTCTGCTCTTTTGCACACCAGTATCTCTACTTGCACATCAGCATCTGCTCATTTTTTCACTCCAGTGTTAATCTGCTAAATTGTAATTACTTCACTACCATGGCCTATTTATTGCCTACCTCCTCACGCCATTTGCACACACACATTCTTTTTTTCTATTGTGTTATTGAAAGGACGCTTGTTTATTCCATGTGTAACTCTATGTTGTTGTTTGTGTCGCACTGCTTTGCTTTATCTTGGCCAGGTCGCAGTTGTAAATGAGAACTTGTTCTCAAATAGCTTACCTGGTTAAATAAAGGTGAAATATATATATATATTTTTTTAAATCATCAGACTGAGCTTGTTGTCATTGCAGGCAATCTCAACGCTGTGCGTTACAAGGAAGACATCCTCCTCCCTCATGTGGTACACTTCCTGTAGACTCATCCTGACATGACCCTCCAGCATGACAATGCCACACTGCTCATTCTGTGCATGATTTCCTGCAAGACAGGAATGTCAGTGTTGGCCAGCGAAGAGCCCGGATCTCAATCCCATTGAGCACGTCTGGGACCTGTTGGATTGGAGGGTGAGGGCTAGGGCCATTCCCCCCCAGAAATGTCTGGGAACTTGCAGGTGCCTTTGTGGAAGAGTGGGGTAACATCTCACAGCAAGAACTGGCATATCTAGTGCAGTCCATGAGGAGGAAATTCACTGCAGTTCTTAATACAGCTGGTGGCCACACAAGATACTGACTGTTACTTTTGACCTCCCCCCCTTTGTTCAGGAACACATTATTCCATTTCTGTTAGTCACATGTCTGTGGAACTTGTTCAGTTTATGTCTCAGTTGTTGAATCTTATGTTCATACAAATATTTACACATCTTAAGTTTGCTGAAAATAAACGCAGTTGACAGTGAGAGGACATTTATTTTTTGCTGAGTTTATGTGAGAATGCTGTTCATTGACTACAGCTCAGCGTTCAACACCATAGTGCCCACGAAGCTCATCACTAAGCTAAGGACTATGGGACTAAACACCTCCCTCTGCAACTGGATCCTGGACTTCCTGACGGGCCGCCCCCAGGTGGTAAGAATAGGCAACAATACGTCTGCCATGCTGATCCTTAACACTGGGGCCCCTCAGGGGTGTGTACTTAGTCCCCTCCTGTATTCCCTGCTCACCCACGACTGCGTGGCCAAACACGACTCCAACACCATCATTAAGTTTGCTGATGACACAACAGTGATAGGCCTGATCACCGACAAGAGTGAGACGGCCTATAGGGAGGAGGTCAGAGAACTGGCAGTGTGGTGCCAGGACAACAACCTCTCCCTCAATGTGAGCAAGACAAAGGAGCTGATCGTGGACTACAGGAAAAGGTGGGCCGAACAGGCCCCCATTAACATTGACGGGGCTGTAGTGGAGCGGGTTGAGAGTTTCAAGTTCCTTGGTGTCCACATCACCAACGAAATATCATGGTCCAAACATGCCAAGACAGTTGTGAAGAGGGCACAACAAAACATTTTCCCTCTCAGGAGACTGAAAAGATTTGGCATGGGCCCCCAGATCCTCAAAAGGTTCTACAGCTGCACCATCGAGAGCATCCTGACCGGTTGCATCACCGCCTGGTATGGCAACTGCTCGGCCTACAGAGGGTAGTGCGAATGGCCCAGTACATCACTGGGGCCAAGCTTCCTGCCATCCAGGACCTATATAATCGGCGGTGTCAGAGGAGAGCCCATAAAATTGTCAGAGACTCCAGTCTCCCAAGTTATAGACTGTTTTCTCTGCTACCGCACGGCAAGCAGTGCTGGAGCACCCAGTCTAGGACCAAAAGGGTCCTCAACAGCTTCTACCCCCAAGCCATTAGACTGCTGAACAATGCATAAAAATCGCCACTGGACAATTGACATTGTCCCCCCCTCCCCCCTCTTGTACACTGCTGCTACTCGCTGTTTGTTACCTATGCATAGTCACTTCGCCCCCACCTACATATACAGATTACCTCAACTAGCCTGTACCCCTGCACACTGACTCGGTACTGGTGCCCCCTGTATATAGCCTTGTTATTGTTATTCTTATTGTGTTACTTTTTATTATTACTTTTTATTTTTACTTTCTATTAAGCGCACCTGAATATAAGCCGCACCCACTGAATAAAAAAATATATATTATTTTGAACATAAATAAGTCGCACATGTCTATAAGCTGCAGGTGCCTACCGGTACATTGAAACAAATTAACTTTACACAGGCTTTAACGAAACACGGCTTGTAACAAAAATAAATAGGCTTTAACGAAACACGACTTGTAAAAAAATAAATAGGCTTTAACGAAACATGGCTTGTAACAAAAAATAAAAAATTAGCAGTAAGCTTTAGTTGTCTTTTTGCACTGCGTCAATTCCTCACGCTGCTGTTTCCAACGTCTTATCATCGACTCATTAAGACCAAGCTCCCGTGCAGCAGCTCTATTTCCTTTTCCAACAGCCAGATCAATCGCCTTCAACTTGAAAGCTGCATCATATGCATTTCTCCGTGTCTTTGCCATGATGAGGGTGACAAAATGACTACCGTAATCAGAATGATGGGAAGTTTGAGAGTTCTCGATTTAATCTAAACAGTAAACAAAAACGTTTTTTGACCTTAACCCGTTCGGCAATTTCATTGGTCTCATGAAAGCTTCATCCGCCAAAAAACTGAGCACGTCACAGAATGTGTTTTTTTGGGAGAAAAAAAATTGAAAGCGGGAAAAATCCATATATTAGCCGCGTCATTGTTTAAGCTGCGAGGTTCAAAGCCTGGGAAAAAAGTTGCGGCTTATAGTCCGGAATTTACGGTAGTTGGTAAATATTTTCTTCTTGAACTGCACTGTTGGTTAAGGGCTTGTGATAAGCATTTCACGGTAAAGTCTACACTTGTTGTATTCGGCGCATGTGGCAAATAAAGTTTGATTTGAATTATGTTTGGGTGAAATCCAATACAACACCTTACTGAGTACCACTCTCCATTTTTGGAAGCACAGTGGTGGCTGCATTGTGTTATGGATATGCTTTTAATCGTTAAGTACTGGGAGAGTTTTTCAGGAAAATGTTAACGGAATAGAGCTAAGCACAGGCAAAATCCTTGAGTAAAACCTGGTTCAGTCTGTTTTCCACCAGACACTAGGAGATTAATTCACCTTTCAGCAGGATAATAACCTAAAACACAAGGACAAATCTACACTGGAGTTGCTTACCAAGAAGACAGTGAATGTTCCTGTGTGGCCGAGTTGCAGTTTTGACTTAAATCTACTTGAAATCTATGGCAAGACCTGAAAACGGTTGTCTAGCAATGATGAACAACCAATTTGACAGAGCTTGAAGAATTTTTAAAAGAATAATGGGCAAATGTTGCACAATCCAGGTGTGGAAAGCTCTTAAAGACATACCCAGAAAGACTCAACTGTAATCGCTGCCAAAGGTGCTTCTACAAAGTATTGACTCAGTGTCAATTTGGCAGTCAGTGTGGCAGTTGTACTTAACTCCTAAGGTATTAAAGTTCTTAAAGAATCAATGTGCATCATTTAATAAAATGACAGTTGAACAGGTAAAGAGGTATGCTTAGATAACCTATGCAGAAAAATATAGGAATAGTGATTATATCTCTAGATTGCAGGAAAAAAGCTGTTTCAGGTGTTTGAGAAATGCTAAAATCTACACCCCCCCCCACCCCATATATCATGCCTACTCTAAAATAATAGGTGCATGACGCCCCTGCTTTCACCTTGAAGTTCCATAATTACCCTGTCACTCTCCAGATCCAGCGTATCTTGTTTAAATTAGAAGACTTTAGGAAAATATTTCAAGCAATTGGAACAAAACCTCTTGACATTTGGTATAATTAATTTTTGTTCTATTTCTGCATACCTTCTAAATTACTTTTGCTGGAGAGCAGAGACAGAATTCTGCTAGAGACAGTCAATACAATGAGACAGGCATGTGTCTTTATTGACAATCAATTTGATTTAATTCTCCAATATGTTGAAGCCACAAACAAAACATAATGCATATGTTTTCTTTTTTCTTATGTGTTTTCATTGTTTTAGATTCATTTGGTTTGTAGTGCAGGACTTTAATAGGCATTTCTAAAACAAATTAACTCCCCTAATGCTCCTCTGCAAGGTTATGTCTGTGAAATTATAGCAGAGAGAGCTAGACTGCAGCCTCACTGAGACTAGAATGCAAACCATAGAGCAGTGTATGATATACAGATATTACGATACTGATCTTATATCAGGATACGGTCATCCCAAAAAGTTAAAGGTCAGAAAAAATTATAATCTTAACGTTATAACCTGGCCTACACGTCTACAATCAATACTGATGTTAGCCTACTCTACTGTGAAGTGATAAAGGTTTTTCGTATTATCTCCTGTAGCTGGATAGTGCTGCTTGAAACGAATGAAGACAGCATGCCCTTAATAACATGGTACTTTATTTTGTTGTAATCCATAATACTAAGCAGAAGGACACATTGTGGCCACAATGCGGCAGGTAACCTAGTGGTTAGAGCGTTGAACTAGTAACCGAAAGGTTGCTAGATTGAATCCCCGAGTTGACAAGGTAAAAATATGTTGTTCTGCCCCTGAACACGGCAGTTAACCCACTGACATACCTAGTTAAAAATAAAAATGCCTTTCATCAGCATAAAGACTCAGAGACAGATCAACTATCATGACACAAGGTGAGACCCAGATTCCGACACAGGAGGCAGATGGTTGGAGTCTAAGATGTTTAGTTATCCAAAAAGGAGTAGGCAAGAGAATGGTCGTGGACAGGCAAAAGGTCAAAACCAGTTCAGAGTCCAGGATGTACAGAGTGGCAGACAGGCTTGAGGTCAAGACAGGCAGAATGGTCAGGCAGGTTGGTACAGAGTTCAGAACAGTCAAGGGTTAAAACCAGGAGGACTAGAAAAAGGAGAATAGCAAAAGCAGGAGAACTGGAAAAAATGCTGGTTGACTTGGAACATACAAGACGAACTGAGACAGGAAACACAGGGATAAATACACTGGGGAAAACAAGCGACACCTGGAGGGGGTGGAGACAATAACAAGGACAGGTGAAACAGATCAGGGTGTGACGTCAACATGGTTCATGACACATCGTTATGCATAATAAAATTGCTCAAACAAGTAAGTGTAAATGACTCAACCAAGATGGTGTGTTACTGAGAACCAACTCATTACCTAAGATAAGAAGAAAATGCATTACTACTTTGAGACAGGAAGTTGGAGAGTGAAGGAAGAGAAACACTATAATTTTCAGGCTCAGCTGCTGGTCATGACTGAGAGCCAAAGGGCTAGGAGAGATGGAGGGTTAATTATATAAAATGAAGGGTCTCGGCTGAGGCACTGCAATGCGAGCTGACTTGTGTAATTTCATGGCTGACCGACTGGTTATCACAGATCTTTTATTTTCTATCCGTTCTCTGTCTTTTTTTCTTTTCTTTTTTTTCTTCCTCGTCGTGGCTTTCCGTTCAGCATCAAGGCCCTGCTTAAAGAAAATAAAGACTTTTTTCTATGCCATTTTTCTCTCAGGCAAGATATTCCGATATTACATTTTGAAGATTTCCAGTGTTGTTTTTCAATTAGTGTGCGGGTTATTACCCGAGGGAGAGAGTGAAAAATAAAATGATATTTATTTCCCATTATGACTCCGATATGCAGTGGCGGTTCCCCACATTCGACGTGGCAGAGTAATAAAGAGAGGCCTAGCCAACTTCGTTCATTCTAACCTTGATGTCTATTCATATTACTGAGAGAAGCTAATCCAGGGGTTTACAGTGTTTGCCAATCTCTGGAAGAGATCCATTGAGATTGTTTGTGTGTTATGTAACTCTACAGCAGGGATCATCAACTAGACTCAGCCGGGGGACAATTTTTTCTGTTGGGGGGCCGGAACATAATTACAAATAATTTGTAGACTACAAATTGACCGCAAGAAGCCCAAACAGATATACGTTATATATGATCACGTGTCTCTCTATTATGCATGGGAATACCTGGGAACAGATTTCTTAAATTAAAATCACTTGGAGCTGATTTTTCTTTTATGTCCAACAATGAAAACCTGTGGGCTGCCAGTTAGGGAACGCTGCTCTACAGTATAATGCATACTGCATCCTATCAGGAGAGGATCTACAAAGAAATGTTCATATTAATGGTAACGCTTTATTTGACACCAAGCATCATAACACGTTATGACACGGTCATAACCATGTCATGATATTTCATAACAGCTGACATAACCTGTCATAACACTCTCATGACACATATATTTAGACCTGTTGTGTTTGGACACACCTACTCTTTATTTGTACTATTTTCTACATTGTAGAATAGTGAAAACATCAAAACTATTAAATAACACATATGGATTCATGTAGAAACCAAAAAAGTGTTAAACAAATCAAAATATATTTTAGTAGCCACCCTTTGCCTTGATGACAGCTTTCCACACTCTTGGCATTCTCTCAACCAGCTTCAACTGGAATGCTTTTCCAACAGACTTGAAGAAATTCCCACATATGCTGAGCACTTGTTGGCTACTTTTCCTTCACTCTGTGGTCCAACTCATCCCAAACCATCTCAATTTGGTTGAGGTCGGGTGATTGCGGAGGCCAGGTCATCTGATGCAGCCCTCCATCACTATCCTTCTTAGTCAAATGAGAAAACAAATGATAGTCCCACTAAGCGCAAACCAGATGGGATGGCATATCACTGCAGAATGCTGTGGTAGCCATGCTGGTTAAGTGTGCTTTGAATTCTAAATAAATCACCAACAGTGTCACCAGCAAAGCACCCCCACACCATCACACCTCCTCCTCCATGCTTCATGGTGGGAACCACACATGCGGAGATCATCCGTTCACCTACTCTGCATCTCACAGCGGTTGGAACCAAAATTCTCAAATTTAGACTCATGAGACCAAAGGACAGATTCCCACCAGTCTAATGTCCATTGCTCGTGTTTCTTGGTCCAAGCAAGTCTCTTCTTCTTATTGGTGTCCTTAGTAGTGGTTTCTTTGCAGTAATTCAACCATGAAGGCCTGATTCACGCAGTCCCCTCTGAACAGTTAATGTTGAGATGTGTCTATTACTTGAACTCTGTGAAGCATTTATTTGGGCTGCAATTTCTGAGGTTGGTAACTGTAATGAACTTATCCTCTGCAGCAGAGGTAACCCTGGGTCTTCTTTTCCAGTGGCGGACCTCAGGAGAGCCATTTCCATCATAGCACTTGATGGTTTTTGAGACTGCACTTGAAGAAACTTTCAAAGTCCTTGACATTTTCCGGATTGACTGACCTTCATGTCTTAATGTTTCTCTTTGCTTATTTGAGCTGTTCTTGACATAATATGGACTTGGTCTTTTACCAACACAACTGATTCGCTCAAACGCATTAACCTCTACGGGCTACGGGGGCAGTATTGAAAATTTTGGAAAAAATATGTGCCCATTTTTAACTGCCACCTACACCAACTCAGAAGCTAGGATATGCATATTATTACCAGATTTGGATAGAAAACACTCTGAATTTTCTAAAACAGTTTGAATGGTGTCTGTAAGTATAACAAAACTCATATTGCAGGCAAAAACCTGTGAAAAATAGATTAAAAAAAATTGTATTTTGTGACTGTACTATTTAGTGTCATTGTTTTATAGATACCACAGTGAGAAAGGGTTCATTTCGCAACTCCTACGGCTTCCACTAGATGTCAACGATCTTTATAAAGTTGTTTGAAGCGTCTATGATTAACAGGGAGCAAATTAGAATGCAGGGAAGTTGACATGTCGTCACTTCATTTTTTTGCGCCTGCGCATAAATCTGAGAAGAGTGCATTTGTCATAATCGTTTTTCTAGACAAAGAACAGGTCGTGTGAAAATATTACTGATGTTTCACGTTAAAAATGGACCAAAAGATTGATGCTAAACAACGTTTGACATGTTTGAACTAACGTAAATAGATTATTTACTAGGTTTTTTTTAGCTTTTCGGCGTGATTTTACACCCCCACCCACCACGTTTTGTGGGAGCCTACTGAACGCTAACTACATGGTGTTATTTGGACATAAATTATGAACTTTGTCAAAAGAAACCACATTTGTTCTGGACCTGGGATTCCTGGCAGTGCCTTCTGATGGAGATAATCAAAGGTAAGGGGATATTTACAATGTTATTATGATATTAGATGCTGCCAACCTGTATAGCCTAGCATGTTGTTATTAGCATAGTACCCCGTTTATTGCAAAATGTGATTTCCCAGTAAAGTTATTTTGAGATCTGGCCATTCGGTAGCAATTACGAGATGATAATATATTGTTCTTTGAATGACAATATTATAATTTACCAATGTTTTCGAATAGTAATTCCGTGATTTGTAACGCTGGATTCACTGGGAGCATTCGAGCCGAAAAAAATTCTGAATTTCACCGCGACTGTAAATGCTGTTTTTGGATATAAATATGAACTTGATGGAACTAAAAATGCATGTATTGTATAACATAATGTCCTATGAGTGTCATCTGATGCAGATTGTCAAAGGTAAGTGCATAATTCTAGCTGGTTTTCTGTCTCAGTTGACGCCCTTCTTTGAATTGGCTAAACATTACACACAGCTATTGTCAATGTACTCTCCTAACATAACCTAACTTTATGCATTCTCCGTAAAGCCTCTTTGAAAAACGGACAACGTGGTTAGATTTAGGAGATGTGTATCTTTCAAATGGAGGAAAATAGTTGATTATTTGAGTATTTGAAATGATTAGACTCTTGCAGTTTTGAATTCCCCGCCATGGTCACATGACAATGAATCCCAATACCGGGCAGGGATCCTCAACAGGTTTTAAGAAGGAAAGAAATTCCACAAATGAACTTTTAACTTTAAATTTTAAAATTGAAATGCATCCCAAGAGTGTGCAAAGCTGTCATCAAGGCAAAGGGTGGATACTTTGAAGAATCTCAAATATAAAATATATTTTGATTTGTTTTACACTTTTTTGGTTACTACATGATTTCATGTGTTATTTGATAGTTTTGATGTCTTCACTATTATTCTACAATGTAGAAAATAGTAAAAAATAAAGAAAAACCCTTGAATGAGTAGGTGTGTTGAATGTGTAAGTGGTTACAACATGATTTCATGTGTTATTTCATAGTTTTGATGTCTTCACTATTATTCTACAATGTAGAAAATAGTCAAAATAAAGAAAAACCCTTGAATGAGTAGGAACATAGAAATATAACACATAGAATGCCCACCCCATGTCACACCCTGACCTAACCAAACAGACAAAAACGGCTCTCTCAGGTCAGGCGTGACACCCTCTTTGTGACATGTGACTGACATATGCTCATGTACTGTAAGTGATAGGCCTATCTGGCTTATTGTATTACCCTTACAACAACAAGACATTTCCTGTGATAGAGTCTATCAATGGCCATATTTTGGAATCAAAGTTTGTTTGTTCATAACATTGGTATTGTAGTCACACGAATAGCTGAGAGAAAACGGGATTGTAATGTATTTGAGAATGTGTGAAAGTGTTTGCTATTGCCATAATATATTTAGTATGAAATTTAAGTTTTCAATTTTCTTTAGCGGTGTCATTGCATTGTAGCATACTCTATTCTCTGATTTCTGCTCTCTACTTAGTTATATTGGTCAGAGAAAGTAATGCATCGGCTGCATCCAGGGGTGGAAGGAAACTTCTTGGCAGGGAAAAAATACATTTGAATAAATTATTCTATTTAGAATTAAATCATTTGTTGTTGTTGTAATTCATTACAGTCATGTTTTATTTTCATCGTATTTTTAATAACTTGTAGAAAATACACTTTATGACACTGTCAAGAAGCATTATGACCATCATAATAATATAAGCCAGATCGGCCTATCAGGTACAGGTCATCAGTCACAAAGAGGATGTCTTGTCCTGCTCCTGGAATCTGCTCCTGCATTCATCCCAGTCATCAGAAACAGAGCATTGGAGTAGGTACATGTCTGATATCAATGTGTGTGCAATTTCAATGATAATTTAATCTGGTCAATTTCAGAAAATGTTATATAACATAAACATACTATTAATTGTATTATTTTAATTTAACCTTTATTTAACTAGGCAAGTCAGTTAAGAACAAATTCTTATATACAATGACGGCCTGCCAAAAGACAAAAGGCCTCCTGCAGGGATGGGGGCTGGGATTAAAAATGTATAGGACAAAACACACATCACGACAAGAGAGACACCACAACACTACATAAAGAGAGACCTAAGACAACAACATAGCAAGGTAGCAACACATGACAACACAGCATGGTAGCAACATGACATGACAACAACATCTTAGAAACACAACATGGCAGCAGCACAACATGGTAGCAGTACAAAACATGGTACAAACATTATTGGGCACAGACAATAGCACAAAGGGCAAGAAGGTAGAGACAACAATACATCATGCAAAGCAGCCACAACTATCAGTAAGAGTGTCCATGATTGAGTCTTTTGAATGAAGAGATTGAGATAAAACTCTCCAGTTTGTGTTTGTTGCAGCACGTTCCAGTCACTAGCTGCAGTGAACTGAAAAGACGAGCGACCCAAGGATGTGTGTGCTTTGGGGACCTTTAACAGAATGTGACTGGCAAGATGGCTGGGAATATGGCAGAATACAAACAGTGTAGTTATTCCCTCCGCAAGGCAATCAAACAGGTAAAACGTCAGTATAGAGACAAAGTGGAGTCACAATTCAACGGCCCTGTCACGTGTGCTCCCTCTCCGGCCTCTAGGTCACCAGGCTGCTCGTTATGGCGCACACCTGTCACCATCATAACGCATACCTGCACGTCTTCAGACTCACCTGGACTCCATCACTTCCCTGATTACCTTCCCTATATATGTCACTCCCTTTGGTTCCTTGATTGTCTTGCTTCTGGAGAAGCAAAATACCTTCTTCGCCCACTTTGAGGATAACACAGTGCCACCGACACGGTCCACTACCAAGGACTGTGAGCTTTCCTTCTCCGTGGCCGACGTGAGTAAAACATTTAAGCGTGTTAACCCTTGCAAGTGTAAGGGGTGCGTACTGGCGGCAGAGAAGTCAGGCGCAGGAGAGCAAAAACTGTGTTACAACGGAGCAGTTTAATGGGCGCACACCGAGCAGGAGGAAACATAAACCCTCACGTCCATAGCCAAGGTAGGCCACCAGTACCTCCCGCTCAAACAACGCACTGTCCGACCGATCCCAGGATGACCAGAGGAGGGTGACGTTTGGGCCCAATAGATCAACCGATCACGAACAGCAGACGGGACATACAGACGCCCAGCGGGACACTGGACGGGAGCGGGCTCTGCACGTAACGCCTGCTCAATGTCCGCGTCCAGCTCCCACACTACCGGCGCCACCAGGCAGGAGGCGGGGAGTATGGGAGTGGGATCCATGGGCCGCTCCTCTGTGTCATACGCCGGGACAATGCGTCTGCCTTCACGTTCTGGGAGCCTGGTCTGTAGGAAAGGGTGAATACAAAACGGGTGAAAAACATGGCCCACCTTGCCTGGCGAGGGTTCAGTCTCTGCCCGGATGTACTCCAGATTGCGGTGGTCAGTCCAGATGAGAAAATGGTGTTTAGCCCCCTCAAGCCAATGTCTCCACGCCTTCAAGGCCTTGAAGACAGCCAACAGCTCCCGGTCCCCCACGTCATAGTTTCACTTCGCCGGGCTGAGCCTCTTCGAGAAGAAGGCACAGGGGCGGAGCTTCGGTGGTGTACCCAAGCGCTGAGATAGCACAGCTCCTATCCCAGCCTCGGACGCGTCCACCTCCACTATGAACGCCAAAGAGGGATCCGGATGGGCCGGCACGGGAGTCAAGGTAAACAGAGCCCTCAGGTGACCAAAAGCCCTCAGCCGACCACTGCAAACGTACCGGGCCCCCTTCAGCAGTGAGGTAATGACCAAAACCCCAGATAAACCTCCGGTAGTAGTTGGCAAACCCTAAGAACCGCTGCACCTCCTTTACCGTGGTGGGATTTGGCCAATTACGCACGGCTGAACTGCGGTCACTCTCCATCTCCACCCCTGAAGTGGAAATGCAGTACCCTAGGAAGGAGACAGACTGTTGGAAGAACAGACATTTTTCAGCCTTGACGTACAGGTCATGCTCCAACAGGCAACCAAGCACCCTGTGCACCAGGGACACATGCTCGGCGCATGTAGAGGAGTATATCAAAATGTCATCAATATACACCACTACACCCTGCCCGTGCAGGTCCCTGAAAATCTCGTCTACAAAGGCTTGGAAGACTGATGGCGCATTCATCAACCCGTACGGCATGACGAGGTACTCATAGTGCCCTGAGGTGGTACAGAAAGCCGTCTTCCACTCGTCAACCTCCCGGATATGCACCAGGTTGTAAGCGCTCCTGATATCTAGTTTGGTGGAGAAGCGCGCCCCATGCATTGACTCAATCGCTGTGGCTATGAGCGGTAGCGGGTAACTATACCTCACAGTGATCTGGTTCAGACCTCGATAGTCAATACATGGGCGCAGACCTCCCTCCTTCTTCTTCACAAAAAATAAACTCGAGGAGACGGGTGAAGTGGAGGACCGAATGTACCCCTGACGCAGGGATTCGGAGACATATGTTTCCATAGCCACCGTCTCCACCTGTGAGAGGGGATACACGTGACTCCTGGGAAGTGCAGCGTTTACCAGGAGATTTATTGAACAATCGCCCCTTCGATGGGGTGGTTATTGAGTCGCCTTCTTTTTGGAGAAGGCGAGAGCCAAATCGGCATATTCAGGGGAATGCGCACGGTGGAGACCTGGTCTGGACTTTCCACCGTAGTAGCACCAACGGAAACCCCTAAACACCTCCACGAGCACTCTCGCGACCACCCCGTGAGAGCCCTCTGTTGCCAGGAAACAGTGGGGTCATGACAAGCTAACCAGGGTAGGCCTAGCACCACAGGAAACGCAGGAGATTCAATAAGGAAGAGACTAATTCTCTCCTTGTGACCCCCCTGCGTCACCATGCCCAGAGGAGCGGTGGCCTCCCTAATCAACCCTGACCCTAATGGTCGACTATCTAAGGCGTGAACGGGGAAGGGCACAGCCACGGGAACAATGGGGATCCCTAAACTATAGGCGAACGATCTATCTATAAAATTCCCAGCCGCGCCTGAATTGACGAGCACCTTATGCTGGGAATGCGGGGAAAACATACAACAACATATGTGCAACAGAGGGCTCTGGGTGAGAATGGTGCCGGCTCACCTGGGGTGGCGCCAGAGCGCCTTGCCTGCTGCCTCGATACCCAGAGGAACTAACCCAGCACCGACCGGCAGTGTGACCTCTGCGGCCACAGATGGTGCACGAGCTGGAACCCCCTCTGGTCTCCCTGCGCACCGCCCCTCCCAGCTCCATGGGTATCGGAGAGGGGGTGCCGGGGAATGGAACCAACAGACCCCGATCTGAACGTCCGCGGGTAGCCAGCAGGTTATCCAGCCGGATGGACAGGTCCACCAGCTGGTCGAATGTGAGGGTGGTGTCTCTGCAGGCCAACTCCCGACGGCCGTCCAGGCGCAGACTGCAGCGATAATGGTCGATCAGGGCCCTGTCGTTCCATCCCGCGCCGGCAGCCAGGGTCCAAAACTCCAGGGCAAACTCCTGGGCGCTCCTCGTCCCCTGCGTCAGATGGAAGAGGCATTCACCCACCGCTCTACCCTCGGACGGGTGGTCGAAGACTGCCCGGAAGCGGTGGGTGAACTCCTCAAACTGGTCCAACGCCGCATCTCCCTCTCTCCACATGGCATTGGCCCACTCCAGGGCTTTCCCGGTGAGGCACGAGACGAGGGCGGACACCCTCCCACGGCCCGAAGGAGCCGGGTGGACGATTGCCAGGTATAATTCTAGCTGCAACAGGAACCCCTAGCAGTTTGCAGCTGTCCCATCGTATTCCTGGGGAAGGGAGAGACGAATCCCACTGGGACCAGAAGAAGGAGGGGCGCGTAGTGGAGACCCCGGTTGTGCTGGTGGAGGCGCTGGTAGAACTCCCTGTCTTTCCCAGCGGTCCATTGTCTGGACAACGCGGTCCATGGCGGTGCCAAGATGGTGGAGCATTGCTGCGTGCTCCCGGACACGCTCTTCCACCCCTATACCCGGGGTACCTGTTCCTGCTGACTCCATATAGTTTGGTCCGGAATTCTGTAAGGGGTGCGTAAGGGGTCTGAACCCTGCCCTGCCCTGTGCAACTGGGTCCTGGACTTCCTGACGGGCCACCCCCAGGTGGTGAAGGTAGGAAACAACACCTCCACTTCGCTGATCCTCAACACTGGGGCCCCACAAGGGTGCATGCTCAGCTCCCTCCTGTACTACCTGTTCACTCATGACTGCGTGGCCAAACACGCCTCCAACTCAATCATCAAGTTTGCAGACGACACAACAGCAGTAGGCTTGATTGCCAACAATGATCAGACAGCCTACAGGGTGGAGGTGAGGGCTCTGGGAGTGTGGTGCCAGGAAAATACCCTCTCACTCAACGTCAACAAAACAAAGGAGATTATCGTGGACTTCTAAAGACATCAGAGAGAGCACCCCCCTATCCACATCGCCGGGACTGAAGTGGAGAAGGTGGAAAGCTTCAAGTTCCTCAGCGTGCACATCACTGACAAACTGAAATGGTCCACCCACACAGACAGTGTGGTGAAGAAGGCACAACAGCACCTCTTCAACCTCAGGAGGCTGAAGAAATTTGACTGGCACTTCAGACCCTCACAAACTTTTACAGATGCACAATTGAGAGCATCCTGTTTGTTAGATATGACTGCACTGTCGAACCTAGAAACACAAACATTTTGTTACACCCGCAAAACCATCTGCTAAACACGTGTATGTGACCAATGCAATTTGATTTGATTTAATTTGACTGGTAGAATGGGTGTTGTATGTGGAGGATGAGGGCTGCAGTAGATATCTCATATAGGGGGGAATGAGACCTAAGAGGGTTTTATAAATAAGCATCAACCAGTGGGTCTTGCGATGGGTATACAGAGATGACATGTTTACAGAGGAGTATAGAGTGTGGTGATGAGTCCTATAAGGAGCATTGGTGGCAAATCTGATGACCGAATGGTCAAGAACATCTAGCCGCTTGAGAGCACCCTTACCTGCCGATCTATAAATTATGTCTCCGTAATCTAGCATGGGTAGGAAGTCATCTGAATCAGGGATAGTTTGGCAACTGGGGTGAAAGAAGAGGGATTATGATAGAGATTTAACTTTAGCATGCAGCTTTGATATGTGCTGAGAGAAGGACAGTGTACTGTCTAGCCATACTCCCAAGTACTTGTATGAGGTGACTACCTCAAGCTCTAAACCTTCATAGGTAGTAAACACACCTGTTGTAGAGCATTTAACACAAAATCCAGGGAGGGGCCAGCTGCGTATAAGACTGTATCATCTGCATATAAATGGATGAGAGAGCTTCCTACTGCCTGAGCTATGTTGTTGATGTAAATTGAGAAGAGCGTGGGACCTAGGATCGAGCTTCGGGGTACTCCCTTGGTGACAGGCAGTGGCTGAGACAGCAGATGTTCTGACTTTATACACTGCACTCTTTGAGGGAGGTAGTTATCAAACCAGGCCAAAGACCCCTCAGAGACACCAATACTCCTTAGCCGGCCCACAAGAATGGAATGGTCTACCGTATCAAAAGCTTTGGCCATGTCAATAAAAATAGCAGCACAACATTGCTTAGAAATCAAGGGCAATGGTGACATCATTGAGGACCTTTAAGGTTGCAGTGACACATCCATAACCTGAGCGGAAACCAGATTGCATACCAGAGAGAATACTATAGACATCAAGAAAGCCAGTCAGTTTATTATTTTTTTTACCTAACCTTTATTTAACTAGGCAAGTCAGTTAAGAACAAATTCTTATTTACAATGACGACCTACCCCGGCCAACGCTGGGCCAATTGTACGCCACCCTATGGGACTTGCAATCACAGCCGGATGTGATGCAGCCTGGATTCGATCCAGGGACTGCAGTGACGCCTCTTGCACTGAGATGCAGTGCCTTAGACCACTGCGCCATTCATTACTTTTGATAAACAGGGCAAAATATAAATTGGCCTATAACAGATAGGATCAGCTTGACTCCACCTTTAAATAAAGGATGCACCGTGGCTGCCTTCCAAGCAATGGGAACCTCCCCAGAGAGGAGAGATAGGCTTGGCAATGACAGGGGCAGCAACCTTAAAGAAGAAAGGGTCTAAACTTTGTAATGGGGCAGGGGGAAAAGAGGGAGGAGCATCATGGCTAGTCGCATTAGAAGGGGTGGGAGATGAGGAAATGTTGGATTGGCAAGGAGGCATGGCTGAGTCAAATAGGGATCGTGACTTAATGAAGTGGTGATTAAAGAGCTCAGCCATGTGCTCCTTGTCAGTAACAACCACATCATCAACATTAAGGGACATGGGCAGCTGTGAGGAGGAGGGTTTATTCCCCAGGTCTTTAACCGTTTTCCAGAACTTCTTGGGGTTAGACCCACAGAGAGAGTACTGCTCCTTAAAGTAACTAACTTTGGCCTTCCGGATAGCCTGAGTGCACTTAATTCTCATTTGCCTGAACGAGAGCCAGTCAGCCTTAGTATGCGTGTGCCGAGCCTTTCGCCAAATGGAATTCTTGAGGTGGAGTAACTCTGCAAGATCACGGGCTGAACCTGTTTTTAATTAAAATTTTCTTTATGAATCAAACTGATTCTATACCAATTTACAGAAGCCAGGTCATGAAGGAAGGCTTGCTCATTCAAGTTTTTTAGCAAGCGTCTATGACAAATCAGGACAGGTCGTTTCACTGAGCAGCCATTACGAACACAGGCTGTAAAACAGTGATCACTAAGGTCATTACAGAAAACACCAGACTGATACCTATCAGGATTATTTATGAGGATAACATCGAGGAGAGTAGCCTTTTCTGGGTGTTTGGAGTCATACCTTGTGGGATTGGTGGGAATGTGAGAAAGATTTAGGGAGTCCCATTGCTTTAGGACTTGATCAGGTGGTTTAAGCATGTCCCAGTTTAGGTAACCTAGCAGGACAAATTCAGACTTAGTGTAAGGGGCCACGAGAGAGCTTAGGGCAGGTAGGGTACTGCCCTGTGCTGATGGAGGACGATAACACCCAGCAACAGTCAACAAAGAGCTATTTGAACGTTTAATGCTTAAAACCAGCAAATCAAATTGTTTGGGGACAAACTTGGTGGAGACAACCGAGCACTGAAGGTGATCCTTGATAAAGATTGCCACTCCACTACCTTTGGAAGATCTGTCTTGCCGAAAAAGGTTATAACCAGAAAGGTTAACATCAGTATTCAAAACGCTCTTCCTTAACCACGTCTCAGTAATGACAAACACATCTGGATTGGAACTGTGATTCCATACTTTCAATTGATCCATTTTAGGTAATAAGCTTCTAGTGTTAACGTGCAGAAAACCCAGGCTTTTATGAGAGCAGAAATCAGTGAAGCGATAATTGGGGCTAGCAACAATAGATGGGCGAGGGTATACATGCACATTTCCAGATATAATCAGCAGTAATACAATCAGGGCACGGCAAAGGACAAGGAGAGCTCTGCAGTGTTGATTTATGACATTTGAATGTGCATTAGATGGCAACAAGATTATATTGTACAGCTATTTCATCAGGTAACATGAATACAAAGCCAGCGAGAGGTGGTTAGAATAGGATGGGAGGCCAAGAGTCTGAGTAACCAATAGAGAGTCAGAGTCCCGAGTGTGGGAACAAACATACACTGTCCCACGGTTGGGTAACAAGAAAGTTCATAGTCAACAAAGCATGCAGGAGTCATGAGGCAAATACCATTGTAAATTCAGAGTCACTCGCCCCAACAGTGTGTGTATGCTGGAGGCAAGCGAAAGCTCGGGAGAAAGGTGGGAGTGTGGCGGGGGTGCCTGTACCAGACAGGGGGAGACAGGCCAGGGCTTGGAATCCAAGCAGCAATGCAGCAGGGAACGGGAGTATGTGTCACACCCACTTGGGAGAAGCTTTTTTCTGGTGGCAGATTTCTTGTAGAAATGTCTGAACAGCGGGAGGGGGTCTCAAAGGCCTCTGGATTTGGGTGGGATAGGCTGTGAAAGACTCCTGCCATTGTTGGGCTCAAAGGCTTTGACACCTCTCACTTCACACCTCAGTGCTAATTGAAGTTGCATCTGTTCTGTCCTAGCAAGCTTGGCAGCCTTATTTTAGCATTCAGTCCCCATAAAGTAAAATGTATCATTGTAATGTACTTCTTTCTTTTTTCTTCTTCTTGTCTTTCAAAATAGCATCAAACCAAGCATTACTCACTCAGTTCCAGGTTGGATCCAACCTCAGGACACCAGGTTGGATGGTGTCCTGAGGTCTCTGCTGTTTGTTTGCCAGAGCACCCGCTGTATTGCTTGGAAAAAATAAACCTTAGTAGTAGGAATCAATCCAGGTAATTTTGTCCAGAATCACGTTGTAAGTTTGGAGTTTTGAGCTGGAGTAAAGGTTATGCTGTGGAGGGTAGCATCCTGTTTATGTCCCAGCTGAAAAATCCAAGTTTATTTTGTTCAAGGGAGGTGGTCTTCCACAGCTAGATGACGATGCTGTTCATGGGAGATGGTCTTCCACTAGTCTCACATTGCCATTCCTCCAAAATCACGTTGTCACACCACACCACCCTTGGAGATCTGGAGAATTTTGTATTGCAAAAACAGTTTTAATGGTCCGCTGGTTCCCAGCTGCAAGATTTTGATTGGATGTTACATTTCAAGAACCCTCCACCCGCACACCCATAGAAGGGGTACTGTGTGTTATGTGTCACTGTTTTCTGTACAAGTAAGACACATTTTGTAGAGAGTTGTTGCGTATTGTAGTTTCAAGTGTTAGTTTAAGTGTGGCCGACAGTCTGCAATTTATATTTATTGAAACTGAAAGTGGATTACGTTGGTAAAGTCAAACGTTACAACACATTCTAAATCACTCTGGTGACAAATACACTTTTTGCCTTGTCTCCATTCATCCACATGGCCCTTTGCTACCACCGGAAACATCTTGAAGATTGCCCATTATCTCGGTTTGTAAGGACCCAGAAATGGAGGCAGTGAGAGAACCTACAATATTATATATTGTTTTATTTTACATTTTTTGTGACATTTCTCTACTATACAAAAGGGGGACGCCAGTTGCCCATCCCAGCTCTATACCATGGGTTATATGTAAAGTGAAAGTGTAGGCTACTCTGAACAGGATAGGTCATTTTATGGGAGGACATTATAAAAAGATTCTACAATTCCAGTCCCTAGAGGGGTTAAACCTTGAAGACAGAGAGATAATAGCAAATAATATTCAGTGCTGTCTAATTTGAGTATAATAAAGCCTGTTTCTTTGTGATGTTCTCTGTCCTCGGATATGGAAAGCTGTGAAAGCCTGTTTGAAAAGAGAGGTCCCAAGAGACAAAGACTATATATATGTCAACATCCCACAAAACACAGTGGGGAAATGGCTGCCCAAATATGATCCCCAATCAGAGACAACGATAAACAGCTGCCTCTGATTGGGAACCATACCAGGCCAACAAAGAAATAGAACAACCTAGATTACCCACCCTAGTCACACCCCGACCTAACCAACAGAGAATAAAAGGCTCTCTATGGTCAGGAGCGGACTCCGGCCACAAAACCTGACTCAATAGGGGAGGGTCTGGGTGGGCATCTAGCGTTGGTGGCGGCTCCGGTGCAGGTCGTAAGCCCCGCACAGACCCCGGATCTGGCCATGGCGCCGGGCTGAAAGTTGTGCCTGGACTGGGCACCGGCGCAGAAGAGGGCTCCGGCCATGGAGCTGGGTTGAATGCCGCTCCCGGACTGGGCACCGGTGCAGAGGAGGCTCCGGCCTTGGAGCTGGGCTGGCCGCCGTGCCTGGACTGGGCACCGGTGCAAAGGAAGGCTCCGGCCTTGGAGCGGAACTGGACGCCGTGCCTGGACTGGACATTGGCGCGAGGAAGTCTCCTGCTATGGAGCGGGACTGGACGCCGTGCCTGGACTGGGAACCGGCGCAAAGGAGGGCTCTGGCCTGTGGACCATTGTAGGAGGTTCCGGACTGTGGACTGTCGTAGGAGGTTCCGGACTGTGGACCGTTGCAGGAGGTTCCGGACTGTGGACCGTCGTAGGAGGTTCCGGACTGTGAATCGTCGCAGGAAGGTCTGGACTGTGAATCGTCGCAGGAAGCTCTGGACTGGGGACCGTCGCCGGAAGCTCTGGACTGGGGACCGTTGCCGGAAGCTCTGGACTGTTGATGCGCACTGGAGGCCTAGTGCGTGGAGCCGGTACAGGTGGCACCGGACTGGTGACACGCACTTCAGGGCGAGTGCGAGGAGCTGCCACAGGACGTACTGGGCTGTGGAGGCGCACTGGAGACCTGGTGCGTAGGGCCGGCACAAATCGTACCGGAACGATGACACACTTCGCACGGCGAGTGCGGGGAGCTGGCACAGGACGTACAGGTCTGTGGAGGCGCACTGGAGACTTGGTGCGTAGAGCCGGCACAAATTGTACCGGAACAGTGACACATTTCACACGGCGAGTGCGGGGAGCTGGCACAGGACGTACTGGGCTGTGAAGGCGTACTGGAGACTTGGTGCGTAGAGCCGGCACACATGGTACCGGACAAATGATACGCTCCTCAAGGCGAGTGCGGAGAGCTGGCACAGGACGGGCTGTGGAGGCGTACTGGAGACCTGGTGCGTGGAGCTGGCACAGTTTTTACCAGACTGCTAGCACGCTCCTCAGGACGAGTACGGAGCGCTGACTCAGGTGGCATCAAACTGATAACACGCTCCTTAGGGCGAATGTCATGCATCATACACCAACACAACAACTCTCTCATTTCTCTCTCCTCCAATTTCTCCATCAACTCACTGACAGTCTCTGACTCTCTCCGTTTACTCTACTCCAATTTCTCCCTCTTCTCCCAGATTGGCTCTGGTTCGCTCCTCGTCTCCGCCAACCACCCCGTGTGCCCTCCCCCCCCAAAAAATTGGGGCTGTCCTTTGGGCTTTCCTTGTGGCCACGAACCCCGGGGTCATCGCTGTCCTCCCTTCTCTCCTTGCATCTTCCGCCAAGGAAGGCTTTCGTGTCCCTCCATGATTTCCTCCCATGTCCAGGATGTCTTCTCCTCCTTGATCTCCTCCAAAGCCCAGGATACCTTTTCCTCCTGGGCACGCTGCTTGGTCCTGTTGTGGAGGGATCTTCTGTCACGATCGTCGTAAGAACTGGAACAAGGCGCAGCGTACGCAGCGTTCCACATCTTAATTATAAAGTGAAACTTCAGCAAATACAAAACAATAAACGAACAAACGAAACGTGAAGCAAGTGAAGTGCTCACAGGCAACTACACATAAACAAAACAACATCCCACAAAACACAGTGGGGAAATGGCTGCCTAAATATCCCCAATCAGAGACAACGATAAACAGCTGCCTCTGATTGGGAACCATACCAGGCCAACAAAGAAATAGAACAACCTAGATTACCCACCCTAGTCACACCCCAACCTAACCAACATAGAGAATAAAAGGCTCTCTATGGTCAGGGAGTGACAATATCCTATATGCCATGGCTTATACTGTATGTGTAGGCCAACCTATATTAGCACATGTTGTATACAAAAATACAGTTAAACATCACACACAATGTATAAACCTATTACAACTGGAGCAGGCCAACCCTGCTTGGTGTGCAGGGTTTGGTTTCAGCCCAGCAATAACACACCTGATTCAACTTATCAAACCTAATGAGTTGATAATCTAGTGTGCTATTGCTGGGCTGGTATAGAAGTTTGCTCACCCAGTAGGTCAGGGATCAGTGGAGCAAGGTTGGCCACCGCTGGTATGGAGTTTTTTTTGTTCACCTGAAATGATGCTTTAGTAATTATAACCTACTTCTTACTACTCAACGATCTGTTGTTGAGACTAAGATGTCTAATCTTTACATACCAGTTAGCTTATTTGTACATTCTGTAGTGATGAAGTGTTGATTCTTTGAAGTAAAGTGTTCAAACTTGTTTTAATTGTTAAACTATTATTCAAAATTAACTAGTGTCAATGTTGGTTAATCACATATCACAAACCTGCAATAAAGAGGGAAAGGGTTCTGTCTGTAATGTGTCTCTCTTTCTGTGTTGTATTCTCAAATCAACATTTCCTTTTTGTCTAGTTGTAAGATCTCCCATCTGTTTTATGCACCCATAGGCCTACAGTATGATGGCATTACTGGCCTTATAGGCATCTGTCATCTGAAGCAGAGAATAGCTCAACTCACACATTGAGCTACAGTATATGTTCTAAATTTAAAATGATACCAGTAGACAATGTACAGTATATGAGGCAAACCATATACCAGATTTTGTACATACTGTACATACCTTTTAAGTGCTGACATGCAAAATAGTTTAGTGCAAATCCAATCCTTGTAATTTAGATACAGTGTGAACATATGGAGATGACAAGTAGGCTACAGGAGATGAGCATTACAGGTAACATATTATGAGGTTCATTTTATTTTATACATTTTAGCAATGTTGCTTGTAAAAAGGTTGCAGTTGGTCCCATAGTAGATAGAGTCCAGAGGTATTCAACTCTTACCTGCTGGTTTTCTGTTCTAACTGATAATTAATTAAATCCACCTGGTGTCCCAGTTCAAAATCAGTCCCTGATTACAAGGGAACAATGAAAAAAAGCAGTGGAACTGTCTTCGAGGTCCAGAGTTTGAGGGAGATAGAGCAACCATGTACTCTCTATGTAGGCCTATCACTGACCCCCAACATTTTGTTGGCTTTATAATTGTGAGCTAAATTTAACTGGCTAGTAGCTAATGGTAGCTAGCTAGTTATACCTTGCAAATTTTTATCAAAACAAATTTGTATTACACTGAGCTGAACTACACTTCAATGTATTTCGTAACAAGATACTTTCGAAAGCTGTAATTTGTATTTTCAAAATACAAAATACATTTCTATACCATTTGGCATTTTTATGGTATCCCTGATGATGATGCAATTAAAGAGAGATGGTGTTCCAATGCTAGATGATGATACATTTCACTAAAGGTGTAGTTTGAGTGCAGATGGCGTCGATGGTACAGCCAGGGAGAGAGAAACATCAGACAGGCCGCAATCAGGCACCTCTGTTTTTGAAGTTCACAGCTAGTCCTCCTCTGTAGGTAGGCTGGAACATCCACCACCTAATGTGCAGCACCCATCTGGGTGATGCTTCACCGGTTGTAAGCGCCGGAGAGACTACCACAACTCAGCAGTAATCAGCAGCAGTCTCCTACGAGGCGAGCCTCTGTCATCCCCTCCTACCACAGTGTTGTGAGATTTGTTCTTGATATAGCGAACAACACTATTCAAGTGCTAGTCTTCAATGGCCTGTTTGTGAGTGAATGTTCACACTCTGTTCTGGTACCAGAATCATAGTACCAGCCGCTTTATGGAATTCTATTTGCTAGATCTGATGAGTGATGATGAATGCATGAATTAACTTGGAATTACCTTTCAAGCACTGCATGAATGAACGTTTTGAATAATGAGAGGTCATGATCATTCACTTCTCAACTGGATTTTATAAATGGGTGCCAGTTAAATTTTCCGCAAAGCACAGCAAAAAAAACAAAAAACTATCCACTTGAAATAGAGATGACATTCACAAGTTCAATGTTTGAGAACACATTCCATGTGGTTCCCCTGGCAAGGCTATTCCAAGGACTGGTGGTAGTAGTATTTACGAACTAGATGGATGTTTTGTGCTACAGAGAGTATAGAGAAGCAATACGTTTGGCTGTGATTGATGAGTAGTCTTTGAATGTTAGAAGCGAAGTCTTTTGCGATAACGTCAATGCCTTGGCAGTGCCTTTCATGATTTAGTCCTTGTATGTTGAATCAGAATCAGTGCTATGCTGTGCTGTCAGAGCCATTGCCTTCCTAGAACATACATACACACACACATGCGCGCGCACACACCCACGCACGCACGCACGCACACACACACACACACACACACACACACACACACACACATCCAAAAGAGCCCACAGATGCAACTCATTAAGGTAAGGTCATTTCAAGTCTCTGAGTTGCCTCATCACCTACTTTACCAATATAACTCTACTTTCATAGTCATTACAAAGGAAAGCGAGATCTGGTGTGTTCAATTCGGAGCGCTTTCTCAGCTCTCAGTTTATGAACAGAGGGGTCTTCAACAAATCAATTGCGAGCTACCAAACAATTCTGAAAGTACATGCAATTTTCACATTTTACATGGCAATACTGTCATAAACAAATCTCACAAGCATTTCACTACACACGCAATAACATCTGCTAAATATGTGTATGTGACCAATAACATTTGATTTGATTTGACAACGCAAGCTCCCAGGTACTAGCTAATCAATCCAACTTTGACATTATCCCACCCCTGGCTTAAAAAGCCAAACCTAACACAATATCTGCCAATTAATTTCCAGCAATATTGCCCGTCTGACTGTGTGATAAGTGCGTTTGTCCATCACTCAGTGTGCAGCCAGTTGATGTAATAACCTTCTTGTGGGTTGACAAAAATATTTTCCCCCAAAACCTTCTCAATTGAATGTTAACTGCAAAGTAGGCTTACCTGGCAGAAGTATATCATGAATAAGTATATTTATTATTGTCATTTGTATCTATTATTTGTTATTTGCTAACTTTGCCATGAAATGAGCAGCAGCAGTACAGAACCATCGCTAGACCAGCACATTATATGGAACTTTCCCCACTCGCTAGATACGTGATTAAAGGGCCAGATGTGAAATGAAAGAAAAAATCTAAATGTGTTAGTTTTCTTCCAGCCCTAAAAAAAATTGTCTTCAGATGGGATTTAAGCATTGACATGGACTCAGAACATCCAACTCCGTTGCTTCTCTATGAACAATTGTAATTTTGAGAGTAAAAAAAAATATACAACCACGAAAAATACAACAGAGATTTTTTTTTCCGTGAATATATAAAACAGAATTTGTGGGGACAAGTTACAGGGGAGAAGAGAAGAATGTAGCTATTTGAAAAGCTAGAAATAAATGTGTAGCTCGCGATCATTGCTAGAAAAGGTTGGAGACCCCTCATCTACACAGTCCCGTGTGGCTCAGTTGTTAGAGCATGGTGTTTGCAACGCCAGGGTTGTGGGTTCAATTCCCACGGGGGACCAGTATGGGAGAAAAAAAAAATAATGAAATGTATGCATTCACTACTGTAAGTTGCTCTGGATAAGAGCGTCTGCTAAATGACTAAAATGTAAAATCTACACAGTCTCGTCTAATACCACAGCCTTACTTTGTTTTCACATTTTGTAATCATAAATAGTTCACATAAATACAAATCAATTTTCAATCAATACATTTGAGTTCATAATTCCATAACATGATTTACAGACCTTCTTTCCATGAGTTCCAATAGATGGGTGTGTTGTTTAGCAACTAAACCGATGCATGCGCAACCTTGGGACAAAACAACTGTCAGCTCCTTAGGATTATTGACAACGTTAATGTCACGACTTCCACCGAAGTCGGTCCCTCTCCTTGTTCGGGCGGCGTTCGGCGGTCAACGTCACCGGCCTTCTAGCCATCGCCGATCCACTTTTCATTTTCCATTTGTTTTGTGTTTGTTTTACACACCTGGTTTCAATTCCCCAATTACATGTTCATTATTTAACCCTCTGTTTTCCCCATGGTTTTTGTGCGTGATTGTTTTATGTATGTTCTGTCCGTTATTGTGGGCTCGGTATTACTACATGTTATTGGAATATTTGAGTAAAGTTACTTGTGTTACTCGTCTCTGCTGTCCTGCACCTGACTCCTCTCCACCAGCTACACCCAGACCACTACAGTTAACTATATTTAGTCTACAAATGTTTATTGAAAACATATTACAATGTGCACAATAGGCGTTTGTGGTCTCTCAAATACATCATTACAGTTAGTGGTTAGCTAGCTAGCAAATTTTATCCATATTATCATAGACGTGACAATCTGTCAAAACACCTCAAAACAAGACAGATTTGGATTTTAATTTGATGCAATGCAGGACATTTAAAACTTGTAGTGTATTTGAAGTTTAAAAAGGCTTTTGATGTTTGTAATTTCTACTTAGAAATTTGAGACTTTATTTCCCTTGTGAAAAATGTATCAACCCCTACAAAAATGTCCATTAATGTAGCACCATGCAGAAATCACTCCGCCATTTCCTGGTTGCTAAAACTCTAACGGTTGACCTAATTTCAGTTTATGCGCCAAAATATGCTAGTATAATGCAGAGAATCATTGTACCATCTAAATCCCTGTTAAATATATTTTCCATTACCAAAAATACTTTGTTTCAGCTGTTTGAAGCTGGTGTACAAAACTGAAAGAAAAAGATGCAACTACAAAATGTAAGCATGGGAAACATAGAAATAGCGCATATAGAATATATCTCTCGCTTCTTAGACTTGCTTTCAAGTAGAATTATATATCTATGACTAACATTTCTATGTGAATTTGGTAGGGTTGCCCAAAAAGTTACATATTGCCACTTTAATTATAATCCACATAATAATTCACATTTTCTGTTACTGCAGGATCATTTTTCTGGCTCAAGATTAAGGTCCTACATTGCCTTGCAAAAGTATTCATCCCCCTTGGCGTTTTTCCTATTTTGTTGCATTACAACCTGCAATTTAAATGGATTTTTATTTGGATTTCATGCAATGGACATACACAAAATAGTGAGAAATGAAAATGAAAAAAAAATTATACTAAATAAAAAAATGGAAAAGTGGCCCATGCATATGTATTCACCCCCTTTGCTATGAAACCCCTAAATAAGATCTGGTGCAACCAATTACCTTCAGAAGTCACATAATTAGTTAAATAAAGTCCACCTGTGTGCAATCTAAGTGTCACATGATCTGTCACATGATCTCAGTAAATATACACCTGTTCTAAAAGGCCCCAGAGTCTGCAACACCACTAAGCAAGGGACACCACCAAGCAAGTGGCACCATGAAGATGAAGGAGCTCTCCAAACAGGTCAGGGACAAAATTGTGTAGAAGTATAGATCAGGGTTGGGTTATAAAAAAATATCTGAAACTTTGAACATCCCAGAGTACCCTTAAATCCATTATTAAAAAATGGAAAGAATGTGGCACAACAACAAACCTGCCAAGAGAGGGCCGCCCACCAAAACTCACGGACCAGGCAAGGAGGGCATTAATCAGAGAGGCAACAAAGAGACCAAAGATAACCCTGAAGGAGCTGCAAAGCTCCACAGCAGAGATTGGAGTATCTGTCCATAGAACCACTTTAAGCCATACACTCCACAGAGCTGGGCTTGACGGAAGAGTGGCCAGAAAAAAAAGACATTGCTTAAAGAAAAAAATAAACAAACACATTTGGTGTTCGCCAAAGGGCATGTGGGAGACTCCCTAAACATATGGAAGAAGGTACTCTGGTCAGACTTTTTGGCCATCAAGGAAAAAGCTAACCCAACACCTCTCATCACCCCGAGAATATCGTCCCCAGCATGGTGGTGGCAGCATTATGCTGTGGGGATGTTTTTCATCGGCAGGGACTGGGAAATTAAATACAGGGAAATTCTTGAGGGAAACCTGTTTCAGTCTTCCAGAGATTTGAGACTGGGACGGAGGTTCAACTTCCAGCAGGACAATGACCCTAAGTATACTGCTAAAGCAACACTCGAGTGGTTTAATGGGAAACATTTAAATGTCTTGGAATGGCCTCGTCAAAGCCCAGACCTCAATCCATTTGAGAAGCTACGGTATGACTTAAAGATTGCTGTACACCAGTGGAACCCATCCAATTTGAAGGAGTTGGAGCAGTTTACCTTGAAGATTGGGCAAAAATCCCAGTGGCTAGATGTGCCAAGCTTATAGAGACATACCCCAAAAGACTTGCAGCTGTAATTGCTGCAAAAGGTGGCTCTACAAAGTATTTACTTTGGGGGGGGTGAATAATTACGCATGCTCAAGTTGTTTGTTTCACAATGAAAAATATTTTGTGTCTTCAACCCCCCCAAAAAATCTATTTTAAATCCAGGTTGTAAGGCAACAAAATAGGAAACATGCCAAGGGGGATGAATACTTTTGTATATCAAGAACAAAATACAACTAGCTGAAACAAGACATCTGCGATTCCCCACATGGCAGCTTCTTGTCATTGTTGCTAGATATCTGACTGTTCAGAATCATAACAGCACACGGTCTTCTGTCTCATCGATGCGCCCATCATTTTCGTGACGTTGTCAGGGAACCCGTCTATGATCTGTAAGCCTATGAAAAGCCTGACCACATCCATTAGATATGACTCATCTCCTGTGGACCCTGTTCCTGAAGGGAGCCTCTTTCCTGGGTTAAGCCACCCAGTACTGAATGCTGTCCTGTACTGTTCTTATGCATCCATTATCAATACATAAGCCTTTGTGAAAGGGACTAGCTGCCAAGAGACCTGATATTTGGGGTCCCAATGTTTTTTTTGTATTTTGTATTTTTGGTGAGTATCGTTCTGCCAAAGAGACAATTCAGCAAGCACAAGCATTTGGCATTTAGCGGCTTATTGGTAATGATGATTCTGCCAAACCACATGTTACACATGTGACAATGATGTCATTGTCACTGCCAAACCGCACCCAATTCAAACACGGTACAATGGTTATGGAAGACAACTGAGATATTGGCTACAGAATCAAGGTTATGGATGGTGGCCATCTGAGTCTGTGATTACCATGCTAATGATGACATAGGTTTCAGAAACACTAAATAAACAGAAGCCTCAACATTCTCAGAATCTTCACCATGCTGCCAGATGTCTTGGTTTTATTTCTGGACCTGTCGAGTTTAGCATGTGTGAATGACGTACTGGGGTAGTTGTGCTCACTAGGTGTTTGCAGGTTGGCGTCACGGACCTGTGAATACTATATATACACAGTTCCAATTCTACACTGAATATTTCATGATTTTACACACAGATGTGCTATATTGAAATACAGCTGCTCGGTTCCCTCCCTATACAATGTAATCAATGCCCCAATATCTTCTAATATGATCATTTCACCTAGTTAGGCTTTATATGGTCAAGACTATGTTTGTTCTGACCAATACAAACACCAGTACTGATGTAGCACATGTAGAAAGGTTTTTTATGGCTATTTGTTTTGACTTTTGTTGGAGATTGTTTTGCATTACAGTAGAACTTATTTCCCTATGCAGGCTACTAAATTCTCATTCCACACCAAAAGCAGTGGCAAAATATGGTAAAATTGTAAAAAGTACTGAAGATTGGCAAGGGACTCTTTCTCGCGCTCTCTGTCCTTCATGAATTATATTTGCTTCGACGCTTTATAAAATATCAGGATGTATAAAAAACGATCCAATGCGTCAGAAGCTTTGTCACCCTTGTCGGCCAAAATCTAAATTTCCTTCTTTGTGATTCTAAGCTCCTGTGAGAGACTGCACGTGTCATTTGCACATGGTATGAACTGCCTTGACAAGCAGTGGTCAAGGTAGCACTTTACATTAAAGTGATAATATAGCTATGCAACTATCAGCAAATGATCACTGTTTATCATGCAAGCATGTAATGCACTTCCATATTTATGTGGTAGTGCTTCTATTTTTAAATGCCCCCAAAATCAACAAGTTCTTATGTAAGATGTTCTTTGGATGTTGCGCTTGTGTAAGACCACTCTAATGTAAGGTGTCAGGCCATTGGCAAAAATGCCATTAGAGGGGAAAACAAATCATATACAGTATCCATCAATGTTTTGAAGTAGAAGTGAGAATGTCTAAATCGTTATGCTGACACCACCCTGTGAAAAACGTCCTGTAAAAATCCAACAAAATGTACCTTTAAAGATGAAGCACTGCAAATGAATTTGTATTTCAGTGAAATTTCTAAGCTATGGATGAAAGATTGCTAATTCCCTTCATAATTGCCTTTCTTTGGCAAGAATTCTCTCTGATGGGCATATCAACTATTACAGGCTGTGGGAATTTCAGTACTCCTGTTATTCTAATGGAATTTTGATCAGGAAGCTAACAAGCTTTGTGTCTCACACTGACAGAGACTTCAACCCAAAGAAACATGATGTTAAAACCAAATATGTGACTGAAATATACTGTGTCCCCACCCCACATGACCTGACAAACACCTCCCCTACTGTCTGTAGCTACTTGGGAGGGCGGAGAGAGGCACAGCGTGGGTTTGGAGTAATGGGTAAATGGATTCCCTAAGAAGCTCTTCACTGGCACCGGGCTAATTAACCCAACTCATAATGAGGAATCCAAGGAAGGATCTCAGCAGGGAGGGAGACCGATGTGAGATAAAAGACAGAAACTATAATTTAATTGAGCATGGTAATTTTGTGAATGTATCTTTTAAGATTACACAAATTATAATCGGTGCACAACATCACTTTTTTTAAACAGAATAATGTAACATGGTCAGGGTCAAGTGGCAGTGTAACACTTAATAGCACTTCAATATCACAATTTACTTGACTATCCTTTAGTAAAGCTGTTGAAACTGATTATGAAGTCTGATATGAGAGCAGGGGTCTTCAATAACACAAAAACTCAACAGTTGCATGTATTTGTATTGTACACGTGAAATGCACTGCCTTAATTCTTCAAATGGAGAAAATACATCAACAAACTGTCGTTGCCGAGTGTCATGTTTTGAACCTACCATCCTGAGTATTTTCATCTGCTGACGCACACAACTGAACCCCAAAGACCATGATGCTGCTGGTCTCCAGCTGGTCACTTCGTCTCTGTGTGCAGCAGCCAGCATTAATGAGGCTGCGTAGGGATAAAAACAGCATGCAACAGCAGCAGCAGCAGCAGCCCCCTGCCTCACTGAAAGCATCTCTCTCCTAAAGTGGCACTGTGCTAAAGGCTCCCTCACCCCAGGGAGAGATGTAACACACAGTGAGGGCTCAGAGAGTGAAGATGGTCTGGTAGTGAGGGCATTGACAGCATGGAAAATCCAAGGGTTGTATTCTTTCCCCTTCAACATTTATGTACCGTGTTTTTCCTCTCAATCCCTCAATCCACACATTTCTCATTCTTAGTTGAAGTGATACCTCTATATACATTGCTTTCAGAAAGTATTCATGCCCGTTGACTTATTCCACATTTTGTTGTGTCACAGCCTGAATTCAAAATGGATTCAGTATTTTTTTTTCTCTCTCACCCATCTACACACAATACCCCATGACAAAGTGAAAACATGTTTATAGAAGTTTTTGCAAATTTGTTGAAAATGAAATACAGAAATATCTCAGTCAATGTTAGAATCCCCTTTGGCAGTGATTACAGCTATGAGTCTTTCTTGGTAAGTCTCTAGGAACTTTGCATACCTGATTGTACAATATTTGCACATTTTTATTTTTTAATTCTTCAAGCTCTGTCAAGTTGGTTGTTGATCATTGTTAGACAGACATTTTCATATCTTGCCATAGATTATCAAGCTAGTTTAAAAGTCAAAACTGTAACCAGGTCACTCAGGAACATTCAATGATGTCTTGGTAAGCAACTCCAGTGTATATTTGGACTTGTGTTTTAGGTTATTGTCCTGCTGAAAGGTAAATTTAAAATAAAATAAAATTGTATTAGTCACATGCGCCGAATACAACAGGTGTAGACCTTACAGTGAAATGCTTACTTACGAGCCCTAACCAACAATGCAGTTAAAAAAAATATGGATAAGAATAAGAAATAAAAGTAACAAGTAATTAAAGATCAGCAGTAAAATAACAATAGCAAGACTATATACAGGGGGGTACCGGTACAGAGTCAATGTGTGGGGCCACCGATTAGTTGAGGTAATATGTACATGTAGGTAGAGTTAGAGTTATTAAAGTGACTATGCATAGATGATAAGAGCAGAGAGAAGCAGCGGTGTAAAAGGGAGGGGGCAATGCAAGTAGACTGGGTAGCCATTTGATTAGGTGTTCAGGAGTCCTATGGCTTGGGGGTAGAAGCTGTTTAGAAGCCTCTTGGACCTAGACTTGGCGCTCCGGTACCGCTTGCCATGCGGTAGCAGAGAGAACAGTCTATGACTAGGGTGGCTGGAGTCTCTGACAATTTTTAGGGTCTTCCTCTGACACCGCCTGGTATAGAGGTCCTGAATGGCAGAAAGCTTGGCCCCAGTGATGTACTGGGCCGTTCGCACTACCCTCTGTAGCTCGAGCAGTTGCCATACCAGGCAGTGATGCAACCAGTCAGGATGCTCTCGGTGGTGCAGCTGTAGAACCTTTTGAGAATCTGAGGACCCATGCCAAATCTTTTCAGTCTCCTGAGGGGGAATATGTTTTGTCGTGCCCTCTTCACGACTGTCTTGGTGTGCTTGGACCATGTTAGTTTGTTGGTTATGTGGACACCAAGGAACTCTCAACCTGCTCCAAGAACACCAACAACCTGCTCCACCGCAGCCCCGTCGATGAGAATGGGGGCATGCTCGGTCCTCTTTTTATTGTAGTCCACAATCATCTCCTTTGTCTTGATCACGTTGAGGGAGATGTTGTTGTCCTGGCACCACACGGACAGTTCTCTGACCTCTTCCCTATAGGCTGTCTCGTCGTTGATCAGGCCTACAACTGTTGTGTCATCGGCAAACTTAATGATGTTATTGGAGTCGTGCCCGGCCGTGCAGTCATGAGTGAACAGGGAGTACAGGAGGGGACTGAGCACGCACCCCTGAGGGGCCCCTGTGTTGAGGATCAGTTTGTTGGATGTGTTGTTACCTACCCTTACCATCTGGGGGCGGCCCGTCAGGAAGTCCAGGATCCAGTTGCAGAGGGAGGTGTTTAGTCCCACGGTCCTCAGCTTATTGATGAGCTTTGAGGGCACTACGGTGTTGAACGCTGAGCTGTAGTCAATGAATAGCATTCTCACATACAGTACAGTGGCTTGGGAAAGTATTCACCCCCTTTGCATTTTTCCTATTTTGTTGCCTTACAACCTGGAATTAAAATGGATTTTTTGGAGGTTTGTATCATTTGATTTAGACAACATGGCTATCACTTTGAAGATGCAAAATAATTTTTATTGTGAAACAAACAAGAAATAAGACAAAAAAAACTGAAAACTAGAGTGTGCATGACTATTCACCCCCCCCCTCCAAAGTCAATACTTAGGTGTAGAACCACCTTCTGCAGCAATTACAGCTGCATGCCTCTTGGGGTATGTCTCAATAAGCTTAGCGCATCTAGCCGCTGGGATTTTAGCCCATTCTTTAAGGCAAAACTAATCCAGCTCCTTCAAGTTGGATGGGTTCCGCTGGTGTACAGCAATCTTTAAGTCATACCACAGATTCTCAAATGGATTGAGGTCTGGGCTTTGACTAGGCCATTGCAAGACATTTAAATGTTTCCCCTTAAACCACTCGAGTGTTGCTTTAGCAGTATGCTTAGGGTCATTGTCCTGCTGGAAGAGGAACCTCAGTCCCAGTCTCAAATCTCTGGAAGACTGAAACAGGTTTCCCTCAAGAATTTCCCTGTATTTAGTGCCATCCATCATTCCTTCAATTCTGAACAGTTTCCAGTCCCTGCTGATGAAAAACATCCCCACAGTATGATGCTGCCACCACCATGCTTCACTGTGGGGATGTTGCTTTCGGGGTGATGAGAGGTGTGGGGTTTGCGCCAGACATAGCATTTTCCTTGATGGCCAAAAAGCTAAATTCTCATCTGACCAGAGTACCTTCTTCCATTTGTTTGGTGAGTCTCCTACATGCCTTTTATCAAAAAGAAATTCTTTAAGCAATGGCTTTTTTCTGGCCACTCTTCCGTAAAGTCCAGCTCTGTGGAGTGTACGGCTTAAAGTGGCCCTATGGACAGATACTCCAATCTCCGCTGTGGAGCTCTGCAGCTCCTTCAGGGTTATCTTTGGTCTCTTTGTGGCCTCTCTGATTAATGCCCTCCTTGCCTGGTCTGTGAGTTTTGGTGGGTGGCCCTCTCTTGGCAGGTTTGTTGTGGTGCCATATTCTTAAAAAAAATGTAGAATGGATTTAAGGGTGCTCTGTGGGATGTTCAAAGTTTCATATATTTTGTCCCTGACCTGTTTGGAGAGCACCTTGGGCTTCATGGTGTCGCTTGATTGGTGGTGCCTCTTGCTTAGTGGTGTTGCCTTTCAGAACAGGTACATATATACTGAGATCATGTGACACTTAGATTCCACACAGGTGGACTTTATTTAACTAATTATGTGACTTCTGAAGGTAATTGGTTGCACCAGATCTATTTAGGTGCTTCGTAGCAAAGGGGTGAATACATATGCACACAACACTTTTCCGTTTTTAATTATTTATTTTTTTGGAAAGAAGTCATTTTTTTCATTTCATTATTTTATGTATGTCCATTACATAAAATCCAAATAAAAATCTATTTAAATTGCAGGTTGCAATGCAACAAAATAATTAAAACACCAAGGGGGATGAATACTTTTGCAAAGCACTGTAGGTGTTCCTTTTGTCCAGGTGGGAAAGGGCAGTGTGGAGTGCAATAGAGTTTGCATCATCTGTGGATCTGTTGGGGCGGTATGCAAATTGGAGTGGGTCTAGGGTTTCTGGGATAATGGTGTTGATGTGAGCCATGATCAGTCTTTCAAAGCTCTTATTTGCTACAGACGTGAGTGCTATGGGTCGGTAGTCGTTTAGGCAGGTTACCTTAGTGTTCTTGGGCACAGGCACTATGGTGGTCTGCTTAAAACATGCTGGTATTACAGACTCTTGACAGGGAGAGGTTAAAAATGTCAGTGAAGACACTTGCCAGTTGGTCAGCGCATGCTTGCAGTACACGTCCTGGTAATCTGTCTGGCCCTGCGGCCTGTGAATGTTGACCTGTTTAAAGGTCTTACTCACATCGGCTGCGGAGAGCGTGACCACACAGTCTTCCGGAACAGCTGGTGCTCTCATGCATGTTTCAGTGTTATTTGCCTCGAAGCGAGTATAGAAGTAGTTTAGCTCGTCTGGTAGGCTTGTGTCACTGGGCAGCTCTTGGCTGTGCTTCCCTTTGTTGTCTGTAACGTTTTGCAAGCCCTGCCATATCCGATTAGCGTCAGAGCCGGTGTAGTACGATTCGATCTTAGTCCTGTATTGAAGCTTTGCCTGTTTGATGGTTCGTCGGATGGCATAGTGGGATTTCTTATAAGATTCCTGGTTAGAGTCCCGCTCCTTGAAAGCGGCAGCTCTAGCCTTTTGCTCAGTGCGGATGTTGCCTGTAATTCATGGCTTCTGGTTGGGTTATGTCACTGTGGGGACGACGTCATCGATGCACTTATTGATGAAGCCAATTACTGATGTGGTGTACTTCTCAATGCGATCGGAGGAATTCCGGAACATATTCCAGTCTGTGCTAGCAAAACAGTCCTGTAGCTTAGCATCTGCTTCATCTGACCACTTTTTTATTGATCTAGTCACTGGTGCTTCCTGCTTTAATTTTTGCTTGTAAGCAGGAATCAGGAGGATAGAATTATGGTCAGATTTGCCAAATGGAGGGTGAGGGAGAGCTTTTTATGTGTCTCTGTCTGTGGAGTAAAGGTGGTCCAGAGTTTTTTCCCTCTGGTTGCACATTTAACATGCTGATAGAAATTTGGTAAAACGGATTTAAGTTTCCCTGCATTAAAGTCCCCGGCTACAAGGAGCACCGCCTTTGGGTGAGCGTTTTCTTGTTTGCTTATGGTGGAATACAGCTTATTCAATGCTGTCTTAGTGCCAGCCTCTGACTGTGGTGATATGTAAACAGCTACAACAAATACAGATGAAAACTCTCTAGGTAGATAGTGTGGTCTACAGCTTATCATGAGATACTCTACCTCAGGTGAGCAATAGCTCAAGACTTCCTTAGATATCGTGCACCAGCTGTAGTGTCGTCGTTCAGCCATGACTCCGTGAAGCATAAAATATGCTTCATAAAATATGCAGTTTTGAATGTCCCGTTGGTAGTTTAATCTTGCGCGTAGGTCATCGATTTTATTCTCCAAAGATTGCATGTTTGCTAGCAGAAAGGAAGGAAGTGGGGGTGTATTCGATCGCCTACGAATTCTCAGAAGGCAACCTGCCTGCACTTTGTCCCCATTTTCTCCACTTCCTCTGCATGCAAATCACGGGGATCTGGGGCTGTTCCCGAGAAAGCCGTATATCGTTCGCGTCAGGCTCGTCAGACTCATTAAAGGAAAAAAAGGATTCTGCCAGTCCGTGGTGAGTAATCGCAGTCCTGATGTCCAGAAGTTATTTTCGGTCATAAGAGACACTAGCGGCAACATTATGTACAAAATAAGTTACAAAAAAACGTAAATAAACAAACAAAAAAACACAATCGGTTGGGGACACGTAAAACGTCTGCCTTCTTTTCCGGCGCCATTTGTCTTCGAGTGTCTGTTGGAAATCAGGCTGAACAAGGTTTTCCTCTAGGATTTTGCCTGTGTTTTGGTCTTTTCCGTTTCTTTTCATCCTAAAAAACTCCCCAAGTCCTTGCCGATGACAAGCATACCCATAACATGATGCAGCCACCACCATGCTTGAAAATATAAAGAGTGGTACTCAGTGATGTGTTGTGTTGGATTCCAGAGTCATACATAACTCTTTGTATTCAGGACATAAAGGTTGTGTCTACACTTGACACTTACATACAACTTCTGTTATCAGAATATGAAGAAAAGATGGGTCTACACGCACAAAATACGCTTTGTGGTCTGTGATTGTGTTCAGATCTGGCTGATCAATTCAGGAGGTGGTCAGGGATGCATTGTGTGCAGGTTTCTGTCTGGATGCATTCAGGCTACCGAAACACATACAGTGAGTGACGTCATCAGCACTCCTCCCACAAGTCTCCAGAAAACCTATGTTTTGTGACCGAAAGACACCTTTTCAGACGTGCCCCCAATATCAGTAAAATGGTGGTGAGGCCACGTAGCACCTTCCTAGATGTGCCGGACGGTAATTACAGATGTGGCCAATGTACCCAGTGGAACTTTACGAACAAATGCACAATGTTCAATCACCCTATCACGGGCAAGGCCATTAAGATTAAGGGCATCATTACGTGTTCCACAAAAAATGTGATATACCTGATCAAGGGTATTTGTGGCCTATGCTATGTAGGAATTACCAAACAAGCTCTGAAAACAAGGATAGCAGAACACAGGAGTAATATCAGGACCCTTGACCAGAGAAAACCTGTGGCGGTGCAATTCATGGAGGCTCGTCACAACATTAGCTCTCTGAAATACAATGGTATCGAACACAGTAAGACTCTTAGGAGGGGGGGAGATACTGATAATCTATTATTGAGAAGAGAATTGTATTGGATTCAACAATTGTGCACCATGTCTCCTAAAGGTCTGAACCAAGAGTTTGAAATCAGCTTTTTGTGTTTTTAAATGTAAAAAAAATGTTTACACCCTTTTTCTCCCCAATTTAGATCATGTCTCATCGCTGCAACTCCCCAATGGGCTTGGCAGGCAAAAGTTGAGTCATGTGTCCTGAGAAACATGACCCGCCAAACCACGCTTCTTAACACCCACCGGCTTAACCCGGTAGCCAGCTGCACCAATGTGTCAGAGGAAACACCATTCAACTGACGGCCGAGGTCAGCCTGCAGGCGCACGTTCCGCCACAAGGAGTCGCTAGAGCGCAATGAGCCAAGTAAAGCCCCCAAACCCTCCCCTAACCAGGACGATGCCGCGCCAATTGTGCGACGCCCTATGGGACTCCCAATCACGGCCAGTTGTGATACAGTCCGTCATCGAACCTGAGTCTGTAGTGACACCTCTAGCACTGAGATGCATTGCCTTAGACCGCTGAGCCACTTGGGAGGCCCTATCAGACCATTTCTTACATGAATATGTCACTTTGATTTTCCTTGCTCTCCTGGTCACACATTTGGTCATTTTGTAAATATAAGTTAGATTCTGTAACTACTACATGTGCCCATCTCATTGATATCAAATTATTAGAGACACAGAAATTGTTTTTGGAAATGGTCACTGGAATTATATTTACTGCGTCCGTGCCTCCTGCACGTAATGGTCATATGGGCGGGTATTCCAACAGTCTCCAACGTAATCTTATATACTGTTGCCTAGGTTTTAACTTGAACCCATTTGTATGTATATAATCCTTTATGACCATATGTACCTCTGTGATTAATTATGATTGATTGTGCACAAAAGTGAATTTACTTGTTTCCACACCCACAATGTGTCATGTGCGTAATATTGATGTGAGAGGAAAAGTGTTTATTTTGGAAACTCTGTTTGTTTGTTTGACCTGACAAAGATCCGATCTGGATCGAAATGTTGTCAATAAAGCGGTGAATTGGGAGTTTTAACAGTGTGCGGGCCTTCTTGTTCTTTACAGCGTGTTTGCTTGCCTCAAAAATGCTAGCCAGCTAGCTAATATTTAGAAAAAATGTTTTTTGGGGGGTTAGAGATATGCTAACCCGTTTCAAATCCCTTTAGCATTGCTTGCTAACTTGATGGGTAGCTACAGAGGTTAGCTGGCTAGTTAGCTGGCTAGTTAGCTTCAGTAGTTAGCTATTGCCATCAGTTGTTGTTGTGTTAGTATCATATTTTGCCTATTCCACTGTTTGTACAACGTACAGTTGAAGTCGGAAGTTTACATACACCTTAGCCAAATACATTTAAACTCATTTTTCAAAATTCCTGACATTTAATCCTAGTAAAAATTCCCTGTCTTAGGTCAGTTAGGATCACCACTTTATTTTAAGAATGTGTAATGTCAGAATAATAGTAGAGAGAATGATTTATTTCAGCTTTTATGTCTTTCATCACATTCCCAGTGGGTCAGAAGTTTACATACACTCAATTAGTATTTGGTAGAGTTGCCTTTAAATTGTTTAACTTGGGTCAAACGTTTCGGGTAGCCTTCCACAAGCTTCCCACAATAAGTTGGGTGAATTTTGACCCATTCCTCCTGACAGAGCTGGTGTAACTGAGTCAGGTTTGTAGGCCTCCTTGCTCGCACACGCTTTTCCAGTTCTGCCCACAAATTTTCTATAGGATTGAGGTCAGGGCTATGTGGCCACTCCAATAACTTGACTTTGTTGTCCTTAAGCCATTTTGCCACAACTTTGGAAGTATGCTTGGGGTCATTGTCCATTTGGAAGACCCATTTGCGACCAAGCTTTAACTTCCTGACTGATGTCTTGAGATGTTGCTTCAATATATCCACATAATTTTCCTCCCTCATGATGCCATCTATTTTGTGAAGTGCACCAGTCCCTCCTGCAGCAAAGCACTCAACAACATGATGCTGCCACCCCCGTGCTTCACAGTTGGGATGGTATCCTTCGGCTTGCAAGCATCCCCCTTTTTCCTCCAAACATAACGATGGTCATTATGGACAAACAGTTCTATTTTTGTTTCATCAGACCAGAGGACATTTCCCCAAAAAGTATGATCTTTGTCCCCATGTGCAGTTGCAAACCGTAGTCTGGCTTTTTTATGGCGGTTTTGGAGCAGTGGCTTCTCCTTCCTGAGTGGCCTTTCAGGTTATGTCGATATAGGACTCGTTTTACTGTGGATATAGATACTTTTGTACCTGTTTCCTCCAGCATCTTCACAAGGTCCTTTGCTGTTGTTCTGGGATTGATTTGCACTTTTCGCACCAAAGTACATTCATCTCTAGGAGACAGAACGCGTCTCCTTCCTGAGTGGTACGACGGCTGCGTGGTCCCATGGTGTTTATACTTGCGTACTATTGTTTGTACAGATGAACGTGGTACCTTCAGGCATTTGGAAATTGCTCCCAAGGATGAACCAGACTTGTGGAGATCTACATTTTTTTCTGATGTCTTGGCTGATTTCTTTTGATTTTCCCATGATGTCATGCAAAGAGGCACTGAGTTTGAAGGTAGGCCTTCAAACCTCATCCACAGGTACACCTCCAATTGACTCAAATTATGTCAATTAGCCTATCAGATGCTTCCAAAGCCATGACATAATTTTCTGGAATTTTCCAAGCTGTTTAAAGGCACAGTCAACTTAGTGTATGTAAATTTCTGAGCCACTGGAATTGTGATACAGTGAATTATAATTGAAATAATCTGTCTGTAAACAATTGTTGGATAAATTACTTGTGTCATGCACAAAGTAGATGTCCTAACCGACTTGCCAAAACTATAGTTTGTTAACAAGAAATTTGTGGAGTGGTTGAAAAACAAGTTTTAATGACTCCAACCTAAGCGTATGTAAACTTCCGACTTCAACTGTATACTGGCATTAGTGCAGGAAAAGGGAATCCGGACACACTGTGCGCACTGCACATTTAAATGTGGTGTAGACGCATGACGTGTTCTAAATTCCATGATCAGAACTCTATGATCAGAATACTAAAGCTGCATGAACTGTCAAGTCTAGACACGGCCAAAGTTAATTTCTTTGACATCTTTTGCAGTTTTGCTTTAGTGACTTATTGGAATATTTTTTTTATTCTGTACAGGCTTCTTTTCAGGTGGGTTAGTATGGTGGAATAACTACAATGTTGATCCATCCTCAGTTTTCTCCTATCTTAGTGATTAAACTCTGTAACTGTTTTAAAGTCCCCATTGGCCTCATGGTGAAACTGAGTTAGGATGGCTGCCAGTATCTTTGTAGTGACTGGGTGTATTAATACACCATCCAAAGTGTAATTCATTACTTTTTTAGCAGTAGGTGCCCTTCTTTGCGAGTCATTGGAAAACATCCCTGGTCTTTGTGGTTGAATCTGTGTTTGAAATTCACTGCTCGACTGAGGGACCTTACAGATAACATTGAGCAAATTACACTCACTGGAGTATCTGACAATGGCTTTGAAAAAGCACTGGCGAACAGGCTACCAGTGCAGCAAGTGTCGCTGGCTGCTGGTAAGCTGTCTTGACTTGGACATATGTTTTTGCCAACACATGGCTAACCTTTGTTTACAGTACTGTTTATTCTAATTGTGTCTTGTTGGTCAAATTCAGTGTCAGACCCCATATTTATTTGTGGATAAAACAAGCACATATTTAACGTGAAGGCTGACACAAACACTCATGTTGTAGGTAACGTCACAAAAGCATGAATCATCTCTGACTGGAAATGACTTATTTGTGTTCTGATGCAAGAAATTGCCAATTAGTCACCAGTAATTATTTATATTAGACTAAATGGGTTTATTTGTGTGTATGACTCTGGAAGCTATGACTGAATCATCAGTGAGGAGGGGAGTGAATCTGTCACATGCACTGAATAATCATCATTTGTTGGGTTGCTGAAGAAAGAACCATAAATATTTCCACTTGGCTTCTGTAATTGTTTCTTCATTAACTCAATTTACTCTCATTTGTTGTCTCCAGGTAGCATCAATTCTCCTCCCATGTCATCTTCTTACTAAAGAAACCTCATTATTGTTTTGAAAGAAAGTGTTTTTCCTATCTGACAAAGAAGATGAGAAACTCAGTAGCATGAAACACATTATTTTCGCAATGATCCACAATCACACTAACTATACACTAAAAAGGAACTATTTAATAGTGAGATGACACTTCAAGAATATCAGATCATTCTCATATTTCCCCCCATAAATGTGATCGGTTTCTTAATTTGGCCTTTAGTGTTACGGCAACATATGGGCTTCTAACACAGAAGCCATGTTGCAAGAGTACCTTATGTGGAAGGCAACTGCCTCGCATCAATTTCTAACCAAAACGTGACCCTGAGCTGAGGGGAAAAGACTTCACAATTACTCCCATTCTCTCCCTCTTCTCTTCTCCTTTTATGAGCTATGGGAGGCAGCTGGGAGCAGGAACTGGGAGCAGGAACTGGGCCCCAGATCAAACCGTTTGCTACGAAGGTGTCAGATTAACGCCAAATGCCCCCCACGAGAAGATGACTGCCTAGAACAGGACTTTGATGACATGCTCCAATTAATGGTATAACTGATGGTTTTGAGCATCCCAAAATATATGGGTAGGTAGTTATTGTTTTCAAACAAGCCCAGCAAGCCCTAAAACAGCGTCATGAACACATTGTGAATCTAATTGAGGAATTTTAGGCAGACTTGGGGTCAATTTAATCTTACGACGGAACTTCCCTGACTGTCCTGAGACCTTCGAGTATTGGTCTAGAAAGGTAATTCATGATTCACGATGACACCACAAAATAATAAAATTATGAATCACATGTTTGGTTCAAGTGACAATCTTTATCAAAATGTATTGATTAAACATTGCACATACAGAAAAGATAAGAAGTATGGAATACATTTTCAAAATACTTTCAAATCAGGAAAGCCTTAAGGCTATGTAGTGAAGAAAGCACTGTTAATTTCTGAGATCTCATCACAATTAACATGTAATAGGAGGATTAATGGAGCTCTGAAGAAAAAACGATGAGTTATTGTGGCAGCTTCCAGCCAAGACTGAGTTACAATAGCTAGTTGGAAGGTCAAGAACATTTGCAATATACAAAGCAATATTTTGCGATAGTTGCCTAGTGTGAGTCCATTTCCTGGTTGCTATGGACATGATCCATATTTAGTAATGTATGCTTTTCCTAAACACCTCTCATTGTTTGGTATTCAGACTTACATGTATTTTATTCAGTCCCGTAACGCGCTCTGCAGGTGTGGCTACCTTGTGCGCTCGGAATGAATTTCATTCAACCACTGAAAACCCTCCCACTTGCTTGCCAACGGATTTTGTCATGGAGTTTTCATTTGATGGGGTTTTCAGTACATTTATCTTAAGCCATTCCTTTAAATATGGTGTACCTTTAATTAGAATTTTTGTCACATACTCAATAGAATACATTGAGAGAACGGGGTCAGATTATAAGGATCAATGAAAGAAAGCCATCTATGCATTTTGGTGTCCGTTTCAGCACCAACTGATAGATAATAAAAAATACTATGATCTTGTTGATTATTTTGGCAAATTTTAGGGTTAGGAATGTCTGTATGAATAAAAAAAAATAAAAAACGGTTTGGAGAGCTTTTAAGCACTAAATACTGTACTATTCCAAAATGATTCAAATAGCCTACATGTCCCAAATTATTGCACAACGTTAGCCTAATATGATTCATTAATGCTTGACATTCTCTGGGACAACTTACACAGATGTGACAGAGGAAAGAAAAGTAAACAGAATGGAATGATGCATAAATAAATGAATGTGGGTATTATTGACGGTGGCTCCTGATAGTGGCTAATATTTAACATGCTACAAATTGTAAAATAAAATGTAGAAAAGCCTGGGCACATAATCAAAACATTCTAAAGTGCATACATCACCTCAGCAGGTTCAGCCCTACAGAAGCCTATAGCTTGGGTCTCCAAATTTTATCCACGCAAATTATGAAGCCACACATTTAGAATTCAGAATAAGGCAAAGCTATTTATATCCTACTTCACTGTGGAAAAGGGGCTGTAATACATTTCATGATGATACGATTTTCAGTTTGCTTCCATATGGCTGGTTTCACATTCGTCTCCAGGGATCATAAGGAGAAATCATTTAAAACAACTGCTATGTGTATTTACAATCCCCTTCCCCAAACAGATTACTCATTTACCAAGCTCTTATCAACAGCTCTTATCAAATGATAAATTACAGTGTGTGGAGAATAGTGTTATTTCTATCGGAAAAAAGAAAGTAGGTGCTTTTTCCACTTGGAACCGGCAGGTTCGCTTGACCTTATTCATTGCGCAAAGGTGGTGGAATTATGATTTTTGTTATTTGATTTATTAGGATTCCCATTAGCCGACGCCAAGCTAGTCTAACTGCGGTCCGACACATAATGAAAAAACATTACAGACAAAAGACTTTACAATTTACATACATTTAAAATCATTAACATATAGTGTGAGTGTGTGTGTGCGCGCATCTATCAATTACACATACACACAACAAGTAGGTCACATGGGAGAGGTGTTTAAGTCATGAGGGAATTAAGTCAAGGTCAGAATATGGTTTATCTGTAGACACACCTCCGCCTCGGCTTCATTTATTCCATCTCCACCCAAAAGTAATAGCAGGTGAATCGCATGCTATTCTCCTGCTTAAGTTCAAGGTCAGAATACGCATTGAGAGAAAAACGCATAAAAAGGGAATTCTATTCCATTTACGCATGCTTAACTCGGGTCGGAATCAGGGAATATCTGAGTATCATCAGAGACACTTTATTTTCCATTGCAAAGCATCAAGAGAAGGCGGCAAACACATTTTCAAAAGCAGGAGAAAACAGTACATTCAATATGGAGATCCTCTTTGTTGTTGAGGCTTTCTTGTCTTGGCTGTGACTCACAAGCATTTAGTGTTTTTAGGCGACTGAGGTGGGGGCTGAGGCGGTGGGGGGTGTTCCACAAGACTGTTTTCCTCCATTTAGTTTAACAACATCCAATTGGCTGTTCCTACAATACATCCTTCCGATGTGTGATGTCAAGAGGAAAGAAATGACTCCCCGGGCAGACACAAAAATTACTGCCAACTTTTCATACTCATCCTGGGAACCTTTTTTTTGCATGGCAACAGACCTGCTCATCACATGTATCTTTGAATAAGTCATGTAGGCATGTCTGTTTGAAGAAAATGGGGGGGGGGGGTGATCTTGATACAAACCAGTCCATAGTGTATAATCTTGTCATAACAATCTAGAAGTTGTGCCAACGAGTCTGAACCCCTTTGAGGGATTGTTTTAGTTATAATTCAGGTATTTTAGATATTGTTAAGTGAGTGATTACTTTATGTAACCCATGTATGATAGCACTGTATATTCCTGCGCCTGCATCTAACCCAGAGGTGGGCAACGTTTTTTTGGGGGGGATGATTATTTTAGGAACAACTAGAACCAGATAGAAAGTATGTAGAACTGATAATGGAATTTTTAAATAACTGCTCTTTTTTTGGGCCGCAAATTGATTTTGACAAACAAATTGGTCAACAACAAAAAAATATGAGTGGCCCTCGGTTGAATTTCAAAAAGTTTCCCCACCCCAGAGTTAACCATTTAGTAGACAGCTGGGCCCTATAAAGCAATCCTAATAAGACAGAGGGCAGAAGCAAGGTGCTGTCAGTGGATTTAATTAATATGAAATACTGGCGGAGGGTGCGTTCTTGAAGGTAATGTTCTCCTGCTAATCTGTTGCTATGGGTATGGTTGAGACAGAGTTCAGACAGTAATGCTCATTAAGCTGGCAGCTCTCTGTCTCTGGTATTTTCAAATTGGCAAGTCATTCATACTCATCTGGACAACAGCATCATTACAGGAGCATTGGATCCTACGGAAACAGATATTGTGATTGTCTTCCAATTATTGTCAGACGCAAGTGAATTTGAGCCAATTTTTTGTATAAATCGCAGTTTCTTATCGCTCTTTTGAGTTTGATATGACATTGTGATAAAAAGACAATATAACTAATTTACAAAAAAACAGAGCTAGTGTACATTAGTACAAACATCATGCACAGTTAGTTTCCGCTATAATGGGTATGAACCATGGATGAGGACATTCCACTGCACTGAAGTGACTTTCCCCGAAAGTCCAGAAAGGGTATAAATCTTCCTAAATGACACATTCCCTGCGACACCCGCCCTGCAGCTTGCAGTTTTACAAGACTGATGACCGTTAGGGCAATCTCTCTTCCCCTGGTTGGAGCAGAGACGTAGAGCAAATCGCTCTTCACCGCAGCCAAGCCTAGCAACACCTCAGAATTACCTCTCTGCTCAGTCTGCTGCACTGCCGTGCCTCAACTCTCTACACATTTGTCAGAAAGATTAATCGAGGCTAAAGTTTCCACTTCATCACTTTGCTGAGCAAGTGTCTTGTTCCCTGGGCACTTTGAAGACCGACAACTAGAGAACAACACTTACAGTCACAGTGTGGGACTGGGACAAATGGACAACTTGTAAAATGGTAGTGGCAATGTCTGGGAAGCGAGGAGAACTTTGAGAACATTGGGAAAGTTTCCCGCTTAATGACTTGTTTGTTTATAAAAGGTTTCCGGCAAACGAAAGAGGCATTCATGAAAAACACTGGAACAGTTACGGTGTTGGCTTGACAGTTGCTGGAGCCGGGGCTACCCCCCGAATTCGCTACAATATACTTCCATTGTTGGTTTCATTGACTCTCCCCTTTAACTGCCACTAATTGACCTATTTCTAGCTACAACTGCAGAGTTCATTGGAGAAGATCAGCTTGAGCAAATTGAGGTGTAGTATCACGGATGTACAAATAGTATTCCCTGACAAATAATAGGTTGTTGTTTGATTATGATTTGCAGAGCTACTCATCTCCTAGCTTAGGCAATCCCCCCATAAACACACATACACACAACCAGACATTGATTGATTGATTGATTGATTGATTGATTGGAGACAGCTTGCATCAATTACAGAACATTTCCTAGGATTTCCTAAACACTAGTGGACAATGCTGGAAGTACTGGTAAAAGAATTGGGGCATTCAAAAAGTGCCCCCAACCTCCTGGCCCTACCTATATGTAACATGGGGTCAAAAGTGGGATCCATAGTGACTTGGGCAAAATATATTGATGAGGCTGAGAGAGATGAGTAAAGTTAAGATGTTTAGAACTTTAACATGGATTATTTGAGAAGATAATATGGCAACAACACACGTCATGCATCCAAGTCTTTGAACGAATTGACCCTTTACAGGACAAGTTTAAATCAAAAGACCCAAAGCTCCATGTCACATTATTGCACCCACTTTGTGTAGAAATGTTACTAAGGCCTACCTGGCAAGGGAAAGACTCATAATGGGTTCCAAAGCATTTGGAATATCTCTCGTGGGACTTCTCATGTCACGGTCCGTTCATTTTCTCTCAGAAGCACAGTAACCTTCTTTGGGGAGCTTTACATATATATTGGATTACGAAACCGTCTCAATGTCACCCTAAGGTCTATAATAATAGTTTTAACAATGCCACGTTGACACCGAGCCATATCAGATCAACTCTCCACAGACATCTCCCAGCATCTAAAATAGCTAGGAAGGTCTTAGTGGAGGTGAGGGAGGAGAGACAAAGTAGGCCAAGGATTAACATGGAAAATAGACTGGCCTGGATCATCTTGGGCCATCGAGAGACAGAAAAATAACGAGGTTAACTAGAAAGTTATTAGCCTCCCTAGGGAACGAAGGAGAGCTTTCAAAGATTGTTAAAGAACTGACGGTGTCATGATGGACAGGTTTTTAGGGCAGGTGACGAGAAATCATCTTAACAACAGGGCAAGATATAAAGGTGTCATGGTGGACAGGTTTTTAGGGCAGGTGACAAAGCATCATCTCAACAACAGGGCAACAAGATCTGAGCAAATACAACGGACTTGTGTTTTCCATCTGTAATTCTGCTCTAGTGTGCCACTGTCGCGTAAACAGAAACCACAGGAGATTTTAGCTTGGGGCCTTGCCATTTCAGAACTAGTCCGCAGAATGTTTTATATACAATGGTACTACTGTCACTATTTATTTTTTATTAGCATTGTGTATCACAGTATATGCTTGCACGCTCAAGAAGAGAAAGGCGATATACATTATGATACAAAAGTATGTGCTTTACCACTTGTCTACCAGGGTTGGGGAGTAACGGACATGTACATGTAATCCGTTACATGTAAGGGATTACAAAAACCCGGTAACTGTAATCCATTACGTTACCAGCTGAAATATTGTAATCAGATTACAGATACTTTTGAAAAACTAGATGATTACCTTGAGTATTACTTTTAAATTCAGAAAGGATGTTTGCAAGAAAATAAATCTTTGACACTTCTGTTTTCTCAATGACATTCAAATCAGCATTGAAAAAAGGAGCAAGTTTAAGTTTGTTCCATCTGAGCGAGTCTGACCACAAGTCAGAGACCACAATGATGACACATCAAATGTGTTTGAAGGATTGCGGGAAAAGAGCAGGAATAGGCTTTTATAGGCTACAGTCCAAACTATGTCTTCCAATGGTGCGACTGCTGTCGGCATCCAAAGATTATCCAACTTGTATAAACGCTTGGAGGTAAGGATGACAGCAGTGGATATCACTTATTATTGATATCTATATAGCGCATTCATGTGAATCACACTGCTGCTATCATTTAGCTATTTGCGCCTTACGGATTGTGGTTGTTGTGGATGGCTGTTCACAAATCTAAACGTGTATTTGAACCCAATAATGTTTGAATTAAAGAAGTTTAAGCTGCCTATCAATCATTGTTTTTGAAGCCAGTGGACCGCCAGTGAAAATGCGCTCTTGCAACAGCTGCATAGTGCAGATCCCAGCCTATAGATTAAAAGTGGGGCTTTTATTGCACAATCTCATTCATGCTGATAACAAAAAAAACATCCACAGGCCTAATGAACACATGCTCAAACTCGCACACTTTTGAAAGACTTAAAAGGGGCAATCTGTAGTTGCTACATCAATTTTTGGACTTGTAAATTATATATACACACACAATACCAGTCAAGTTTGGACACACTTACTCATTATAGGATTTTTCTTTATTTTTACTATTTTCTACACTGTAAAATAACAGCGAAGACAACAAAACTATGAAATAACACATATGGAATCATGTAGTAACCAAAAAAGTGTTAAACAAATCAAAATATATTTTATATTTGAGATTCTTCAAAGTAGCCAACCTTTGACTTGATGACAGCTTTGCACACTCTTGGCATTCTCTCAACCAGCTTCACCTGGAATGCTTTTCTAACAGTCTTGAAGGAGTTCCCACATGTTAGCTGCTTTTCATTCACTCTGCGGTCCAACTCATCCCAAACCATCTCAATTGGGTTGAGGTCAGGTGATTGTGGAGGCCAGGTCATCTGATGCAGTAGTCCATCACTCTCCTTCTTGGTCAAATAGCCCTTACCGAGCCTGGAGGTGTGTTGGGTCATTGTCCTGTTGAAAAACAAATGATAGTCCCACTAAGCGCCAACCAGATGGGATGGCGTATCGCTGCAGAATGCTGTGGTAGCCATGCTTGTTAAGTGTGCCTTGAATTCTACATTAATTAATTCTACCATTCCAGTGTTTTTCTTGCTATACTTTATTTACTTTGCCACCATGGCCTTTTTTGCCTTTACCTCCCTTATCTCACATCATTTGCTCACATTGTATATAGTCTTATTTTTTTCTACTGCATCATTGATTGTATGTTGTTTTACTCCATGTGTAACTCTGTGTTTTTGTATGTTGTCGAACTGCTTTGCTTTATCTTGGCCAGGTCGCAATTGTAAATGAGAACTTGTTCTCAACTTGCCTACCTGGTTAAATAAAGGTGAAATAAATAAAAAATAAAAATTAATCACAGTGTCACCAGCAAAGCACACCCACACCATCACACCTCCTCCGCCATGCTTCATGGTGGGAAGCACACATGCGGTGATCATCCGTTCACCTACTCTACGTCTTACAAAGACACGGCGGTTGGAACCAAAATTTGGGACTCCTCAGACCAAAGGACAGATTTCCACCAGTCTAATGTCCATTGCTCATGTTTCTTGGCCCAAGCAAGTCTCTTTTTCTTATTGATGTCCTTTAGTAGTGGTTTCTTTGCAGCATTTCAACCATGAAGGCCTAATTCAGGCAGTCTACTCTGAACAGTTGATGTTGAGATGTGTCTGTTACTTGAACTCCATGAAGCATTTATTTGGACTGCAATCTGAGGTGCAGTTAACTCTAATGAACGTATCCTCTGCAGCAGAGGTAACTCTGGGTCTTCCTGTGGCGGTCCTCATGAGAGCCAATTTCAACATAGCGCTTGGTGATTTTTGCGACCACTTGAAGAAACATTCAAAGTTCTTGAAATGTTACGGATTGACTGACCTTCATGTCTTAAAGTAATGATGGACTGTCGTTACTCTTTGCTTATTTGAGCTGTTCTTGTCATAATATGGACTTTGTCATTTACCAAATAGGGCTAACTTTCTGTATACCACCCCTACCTTTTCACAACACAACTGATTGGCTCAAATGCATTAAGAAGGAAAGAAATTCCATAAATTAACTATTAACAAGGCACACCTGTCAATTGAAATGCATTCCAAGTGACTACCTCATGAAGCTGGTTGAGAGAATGCTAAGAGTGTGCAAAGCTGTCATCAAGGCAAAGGATGGCTACTTTGACGAATCTCAAATATATTTGTTGGGGTTCTACATGATTCCATATATGTTATTTCATAGTTGTGATGTCTTCACGATTATTCTACAATGTAGAAAACAGTAAAAATAAAAATCCTTGAATGAGTGTGTCCAAACTTCTGATTGGTGCTGTATATATATCCATTGATTCCTGAAGACTATAACTTATAAATGCCTCATGAGCTTAGTTCAACTGTCACACTACATGAGAACCCAAAATATAAGCTTGTTTTTAGCCAATGTTTGTAAACAGAAACACACACTGTATAGCCTCACAACATGGTTAAAACAATAATGTTGGATATCATGGATAGTCAGTCCTTGCATCCATAGCTCTGTCTAGTAATCTGAGAGTGGAAACATTCCTCTCGGCCTATCCCTCAGCTTTTTACCAAAACAGAAGCAGGGTGACTGTTTTGCTATTGTTGCATCTGTAGATTTGACCTTTAAACAGCTGCAAATTAACAAGATGTCAAAGTGTCACCAACAAAAAGGTAAACAATAGGCCTATAGCAAATGCAGCATATGGCATTCATTTTTCACATGTACATAGCACTTTTCAATAGTGCTCAAAGCACGCCATTTCATGAGCGCCGCATTTATTTTTCAACTTGAATCAATGAGCCCAATCAGTCCTCCATGACAACAAAATCATAAACAACAGAGTAGGGCTGGCTAATAAGTCCTTAGTTTTGGGGTTCTGCTCAGGTAGAACAATTTGGCTAATCTATACTTCCATATTTCCAAGTGCTATTCTTGAAGATCAAGGGGTATTATAAGGGCACAAGGTGAGACCCAGATGCAGACACAGGAGGCAGATGGTTAGAATACAAGATGTTTCTTAACAATCCAAAAGGGGTAGGCAAGAGAATGGTTGTGGACAGGCAAAAGGTCAAAACCAGTTCAGAGATCCAGAGGTACAGAATGGCAGGCACGCTCGAGGAGCCGTGCAGGTAGAATGGTCAGGCAGGCAGATACAGAGTCCAGAAAACAGGCAAAGGTCAAAACTGGGAGGACTATTAGAAGAGAATAGAAAAGCAGGAGCATAGGAAAAACCACACTGGTTGACTTGAACATACAAGACGAACTGGCACAGAGAGACAGGAAACACAGAGATAAATACAACAGGGAAAATAAGCGACACCTGGAGGGGGTGGAGACAATCACAAGGACAGGTGAAACAGATCAGGGTGTGACAGTACCCCCCTCAAGGGGCTCTACCTGGCGTCCTACCTGGACGCATACCTGGTTGACCGGGGTGTCGGCAGTGGAAGTCGGCGATGAGGGCTGGATCCAGGATATCTCTAGCAGGAACCCAGCACCTCTCCTCCAGGCCGTAACACTCCCAGTCAACCATGTACTGGAAACCCCTGCCCTGTGGTCGAACACTCAGGAGGCATTTTACCTTGTATACCAGATGGCTGTCAATGACACGGGGAGGTGGGGGGGTGCGTCTGGGAACAGAAGACAAAAAACAGTGAGACACAGGCTTAATCTTAGACACATGGAAAGTAGGGCGAATACAGAGGGTACGGGGTAACAAGAGACGGACAGCAGTGGAACTAAGGACTCTAAAGATGGGAAACAGACCAGAGAAACGGGGGGACAGTTTGCGAGACTCTACCAGAAGGGGCAGGTCCCGTGTAGACAGCCATACCCCTCTGCCCAATGCGGTAGCGGGGAACAGGAGTCCACTTGTTGACGATACCTAGAGTTGGTCTTGAGAAGTGCTACCCGAGCTCTTCTCCAGGTACGTCGACAGCGGTGGATGAACATCTGGGCCGAGGGTATGTTGACTTCCGGTTCTTGTCCTGGGAGGAGGCGGATTCCCCTTTTGAGTGCTCCATGGGATGAGTCCCGTGGCAGAACAGGGAAGGGTGTTTCGGGCATACTCTGCCAGAAGGAGCTTGCCGTGGTGTGTTGTTCTGGCGCACACCTTGCATGAGGCGACGAAGGCAGAGATGTCAGGAACCATTGTGGGCCACCAGAAACGTTGTCGGAGGAATGCTAGGGTAGGGCGGGAACCTGGATAACAGGTTAGTTTGGAGGAATGAGCCCATTCCAGGACCGGACTGAGTTAGGGACAAACAGCCGATTACCCGGGCCCCCTTCAAGTCCAGGCTGGGAGCGTTGTGTCTTGCGAACCAGGGTCTCAATACCCCAACCCACTGTGGCTGCAAGGCTTGAGGTAGGGAGAATGGTTTCAGAGGTCGAGGGTGTGGCAGAGGAACTGTATAGGCGGGAGAGAGTGTCAGGCTTCACATTTTAGGACCCTGGGCGGTAGGAAATGGTGAAGTTGAATCTAGTAAATAAGAGAGCCCACGGGCATGCCTGGAGTTAAGACGCTTGGCTGTACGGAGATATTCCACATTGTTATGGTCGGTCCAGACCAAGAATGGCTGTTCTGCTCCTTCCAGCCAGTGCCTCCACTCTTCCAACCCCATCTTGACTGCCAGGAGTTCTCGGATGCCTACGTCGTAGTTCCTCTCTGCAGGGTTGAGACGATGGGACAAGAAGGCACAGGGATGAAGCTTTTGATTGTGGGCAGATCACTGGGACAGGATGGCCCCCAATCCAACACCAGAAGCATCAACCTGAAATTGACGAAACGGGTCCGGATGGATGAGGATGGGTGCTGTTGTGAACCGATGCTTCAGGTCCACAAAGGCTTTGTCGACAGCTGGAGACCATGTGAACTTTGGGAGAAGTGAGTGCCGAGAGGGGGGCCGCCAGGGTGCTATAACCCCGAATGAAACGGAGGTAGAAGTTTGCGAAACTTAGGCAACGTTGCAACTGCACCCTGGACGTAGGTCCAGGGCGATTGTAGAGGGGTGGAACTCACTTCTTGGCTTTCACAAACAATTGGTTCTCCAGGAGGCGCTGAAGGACCTGCCAGACATGAAGAAATTGTTCTTGGGCAGACTGGGAAAAAAACAGGATATCGTCAAGGTAGACGAACACAAAATGGTTTAGCATGTCCTGGAGAACATCGTTTACCAAATCCTGGAAGACAGCGGGGGCGTTGGTGAGTCCAAACGGCATGACTTGGTACTCATAGTGTCCTCTGGCTGTGTTGAAGGCTGTCTTCCACTCATCCCCTTCGTGTATCGGAACCAGGTGGTAGGCATTCCGAAGGTCCAGCTTGGAAAAAATGATGGCCCCTTGGAGAGGCTCAAAAGCCAAGGAGAGGAGTGGTATGGGGTAATGATTTTTACCAGTAATGTCATTCAGTCCCCGGTAGTCAATGCACGGACGCAGGGTCTTGTCCTTCTCCAAAGAAAAACCCTGCACCGGCAGGAGATGCAGATGGACGAATGGCCCCAGTAGCCAGAGACTCCTCTATGTACTCCTCCATAGCCTTGGTCTCCGGCCCGGATAGAGAATATTGCAGACCACGAGGTGGTGTGGTGCCTGGGAGAAGATCAATGGCACAATCATAAGGACGGTGCGGGGGAAGGGAAGTAGAATGTGCCTTACTGAACACTAACAGGAGGTCATGGTATTCAGTGGGAATGGCAGAAACATCTAAAGCCTTGCTAACGTCCTGAGGAAGACATCTCAAGGAAGGCTGTGCTGCTTGAAGACAGTGGGAATGGCAAAATGGGCTCCAACCCAGGATAGAGCTTGTGGTCCAGTCAATAACAGGGTGTGTTTTTGGAGCCAGGAATATCCCAAGACAACAGGAACATAGGGAGATGCAATGAGGAGGAACTCTATGGTCTCACTGTGGTTACCTGAAACCCGTATATGAACGGGCACAGTACTATGGGTGACTCCACCTATTGAGTGGCCGTCCAGTGCCCAGGGTAGGCTGCATGGACGCACCGGTAGTCAATGCGTCCGTGCAATGACTACCGGGGACTGCCTTCAGGAACTTCCGGAATCCTTTCAAGGTGAGCGAGCCATAGCGGAGGAACGAGTGTGCCCGAGGCCAGACCTCCTCTCACTCCTAAGTTCCCTTAAATGTCCATCAATTCTAATGGTTAGGGCGATGAGGGAGTTGAGGTCCTCCGGCAATTCCCGAGCAGCTAGCTCATCTTTTACCACCTCAGATAATCCATGAAGAAGAAAGGTATCAAAAAGACACTCGGGATTCCAGTCACTCTCGGCAGTCAATGTGCGAAAATCAACTGCGTAGTCTGCCACGCTACAGGAGTTTTGACGTAATTCAAGAAGTTTACTGGCCTCCTCTCTCCCGGATACCAGAGACTCGAATACCTTCCTCACATCTGCCATGAAATCCTCCAGATGACAACAAATGGTGGATTGTTACTCCCAAACTGCCATAGCCCAGGAGAGCGCCCTTCCCGACATCAGCGTAATAATAGTCTGAAGGAAACGAAGGATGGCTGTAGCTCAAAAATAAGAGAGAAAGAAAACCCCAGCAGGTACCAGGATCCCCAGAATTTCGCTCCGGAGGAGGTAAGCGGGGTTCTCCGGGAGCCGGAGTAGGCTGTACAAACGCACCACAAATAGGGAAAAGGTTACTGGCTGGTTGGGGTTTCTCAGAGGTGGCAGGCTGCCTCTGAGCTAACTCCCTGATTTGCTCCATTATAGCTTTAAACCCTTAGTCGTGGCGTTCCGTCAAGGAACGGAGCCCTTCCAGAAGGTCCTGTAACAGCTCCTCATGTCTCCCAATGGTGGCTCCCTGCAGGGAGACAGCGTGGCGGAGCTGGTCCAAGTCTGCTGGGTCTGTCATAGCCAGTTTGTACTATAAGGGCACAAGGCGAGACCCAGATGCAGACATGGGAGGCAGATGGTTAGAGTCCAAGATGTTTATTAACAATCCAAAAGAGGTAGGCAAGAGAATGGTCGTGGACAGGCAAAAGGTCAAAACCAGTTCAGAGATCCAGAGGTACAGAATGGCAGGCCGGCTCGAGGTCAGGGCAGGAAGAATGGTCAGGCAGGCAGGAATGGAGTACAGAAAACAGGCAAAGGTCAAAACCGGGAGGACTAGTAGAAGAGAATCGAAAAGCAGGAGCACGGGAAAAACCACACTGGTTGACTTGAACATACAAGACGAACTGGCAGTGAGAGAGAGACACGAAACACAGGGATAAATAAGCAACACCTGGAGGGGGTGGAGACAATCACAAGGATAGGTATAACATTTATTGGAATGACTGGAATGATGATATATTTACATTGAAAACCAAAGTCTATCATTTAATAAGGGATGCACGATATATCCCTAAGCATATCGGAATCGGACGATTATAGCTAAAAATGTCTAGTTTAACGCCTATGGACAAAACCAATGTCAAAGCTGACGTGCATACCTATATAACGTAGGTAGATGAAGAAATGACGCCATGAAAAATATAGTGCTACACAGTATAGTGCAACACAGCATTCCTAACCTAGCCCACAATGTCTGCTGTGTGGATCGAGCAGTCAACAGGTCGAGCAGTCATTTGAAAGAGTAAGAACATTTCAGCGAGACAACTCAAAGGCAAAATCCATTAACGCCAAGATAATGGAATTCATTGCCCTTGACAATCAACCGTTCGCTGTCGTGGATGATGTTGGCTTTCGCCGACTGGTCGAGCACTGGTACACACTACCAAGTTGGCGCTATTTTTCAGATGCTACCCTACTGGAGTTACACAGGATTATTGAAACTCACATCCATGAGCGTCACTGCTATTAGCTTCACGACTGACATTTGGACCAGCGATGTCAGCCCCATGAGCATTATGAGTCTGACAGTCCAGTGGGTCCACGAGGATGTCATACTGAGTAAAGCCATATTGCATGCTCAAGAATGTGCTGGTTCTCATACCGCTGCTGCCATTTCAATGGCATTTGAGAACATGTTTGAAACATGAACACTCCTAGCTCCATTTGAACAACTGACTTGAGAATTGAGCTTAACTGCATCTGCAGCAGACATGATACCCTGTCATGGCATTGAAACGCCTGCTCAACAAAAATGCCAACACAGACCGTGGGGTTAACTTGGAAAATAACTCTATTAGAGGCTGTGAACAAGCAATTTGGTGGCATTCTCTCTGAGCCTCTACGGTGTCATGCTCGATGCTAGGTACAAGGACCGCTACTTCGATGCAGACAAGAAATAGGGTTTAAGTGAAATGTTACAGACACAGCTGGACAAGATGGAAACGGACACAGTGACAGTGCGCACCGAGGAAGAGAGGCCACGGACAGCTGACACCTCACTGCTTGACATGTATGATGAAATCCTGGTTGAGACTGAACAAATGAACAACGAAACAGCACAGCAAATAAGTGAAAGAAATTGGTTTTGATTATGTTTTACGGGTAAGGGTGACATACGTAAATGCCAACAAAATAACTTTTTGGTCAGTGTGTGTGTGTTTCAACTATTTAACTGTACTAAAATGCGCAAAATTTTTATATACCGATTATCGGTATAAGTTTTTTTGGAAAGGAAAATATTGGATGTCGGCCAAAATGTTTATATCGGTACATCCCTAAATTTAATCGTATTATTATATGTAGTAGAAAGCGATGGGTTAGAATAAGCCTACATAACCAACCCATAAAGTAAAATGTAACATCCAAATATGGCCAGCTATGTAAACTTTAACATTGATTTATCCTACAATAGATGTCATTCAATTGGTAACATACATTTTTCTTCTAATGCCTCTTAAGGGGAAAGTAATCTAAAAGTAACTGAATGTAATCAGATTACGTTACTGAGTTTGGGTAATCCAAAAGTTAAGTTACTGATTACAATTGGACAGGTAAAAAGTAACTAATGGATTACACAACCTACCCAACCCTGTTGGCTACATATGAATAAAATGTATACTGAACAAAAATAGAAGAAATGCCACATGTAAAGTGTTGGTTCCATGTTTCATGAGCTGAAATAAAAGATCCTATAAATGTTCTATATGCACAAAAAGCTTATTTCTTTAAAATGGTGTCAACCAATTTGTTTACATCCCTTTCAGTGAGCATTTCTCCTTTGCCAAGATAATCCATACACCTGACAGGTGTGACATATCAAGAAGCTGATTAAACAGCATGATCATTACACAGGTGCACCTTGTGCTGGGGGACAATAAAAGGCCACTCTAAACTGTGCAGTTTTGTCACACAACACAATGCCACGTCTCAAGTTGAGGAAGCGTGCAATTGGCATGCTGACTGCAGGAATGTCCACCAGAGCCGTTATAGAATTGAATGTTCATCTCTCTACCATAAGCCGCCTCCAACTTCATTTTAGAGAATTTGCGAGTATGTCCAACCGTCCTCACAACCACAGACAACTTGTAACCATGCCAGCCCAAGACCTCCACATCCGGCTTCTTCACCTGCGGGATCGTCTGACACGAGCCACCCAGACAGCTGATGAAACTGAAGAGTAAATTTATGTCTGTAATAAAAACCATTCTGATTGGCTGGGCCTATGGCCTCCCAGGCTCACCCATGGCTGCACCCCTGCCCATTCATGTGAAATCCATACATTAGGGCCTAATTTATTCATTTCAAATGGACTGATTTCCTTACATGAATTGTAACTGAGTAAAATCGTTGAAATTGTTCCATGTTGCGTTTATATTTTCGTTCAGTATAAATACATTTACTGATTTAATTATTGATTCAACATAACAGTTCAGGCAATAGTGAACCTACACTGCCACCCAGTGGTGATTTAGTGATACTACAGTGAGTACCATAATTCATTGGACAGTGACAATTATTTTGTTATTTTGGTTCTGTACTCTAGCACTTTCAGTTTGAAAGGATACAATGACAATGAGGGTGAAGTGCAGACTGTCAGATTTAACTTGAGGGTGTTTTCATACATATCGGATGAACCGTTTAGAAATGACAGCACCTTTTGTACATGGTCCCCCCATTTTAAGGTACTACAGGTATTTGTTGAATTGGCTTCACAGACGTGTGTCGTTAGGCAGGTATATTCTTTTGTGTCGTTAGTGAATGCAGGAGAGCTGTTGATGAATAGTATTGATTCCAGACTTTGCTATTGCCTTTCGAGGTTGTTGTTGGGGGTGTGACAACATGAGGAAGACAGCAGTGTCGATGCAAATGAAGCTGGCCGTCATAAGGCTCAAAAATGAAAATCAATCAGGAACATTGCAAAAACCCTTGGCACGTCCAAGTCAACATGTTGGTTCATCATTAACAAGAAAATAACAACCGGTGAACTCAATTATGTCTAAAGACACGGATGACTGAGGAAGACCACTGTAGTGGATGACCGGAGAATATTCTCTAATGTGAAGAACCCCCCCCCCTGACAACAGTCCAACAGATCAAAAACACTCTCCTGGATGCAGGTGTAGATGTGTCAAAGTCTACCATACGTAGAAGACTACACCAGCAGGACTACAGAGGGTACACTACAAGATGCAAACCACTGATAAGCCTGAAGAACAGAAAGGCGAGATTACAGTTCGCTAAAAAGCACCTAAAAGAGCCAAGAGCTCTGGAAAAAAGTATTGTGGACAGATGAGACAAAGATTAACATGTACCCGAGTGATGGGAAGAGGAAAGTGTGGAGAACAGAAAGACATGCCCATGATCCAAAGCATACCACCTCATCCATGAAACATGGTGGAGGGGGTGTTATGGCTTGGGCCTGTATGGCTGCCAGTGGAACAGGCTCATTTGTCTTCATCGATGATGTGACTGCAGACAGAAGTAGAACAATGAATTCTGAAGTCTACAGAAATATTTTATCTGCCCAGATAAAACCAAATGCCTCCAAATTCATTGGACGGCACTTCATCATGCAACAAGACAATGACCCTAAACATACTGCTAGAGCAACGAAGGTTTTTGATGGCCAAAAAGTGGAAAATCCATGACTGGCCGAGTCAATCACCGGATCTGAATCCAATTGAACATGCATTTTACATGCTGAAGAGGAGACTCAAGGCAATAAGTCCCCGAAACAAGCAGGAACTGAAGATGGCTGCAGTACAGACCTGGCAGAGCATCACCAGGGAAGATACCCAGCGTCTGGTGATGTCAATGCATCGCAGTCTTCAAGCAGTCATTGCATGCAAAGGATATGCGACCAAATATTAACAATGATGACTTTATTCTACATTATGTTAAACTGTCCAATGTTTTTTGATGCCCGAAAATGGGAGGGGGATCATGTACAAAACCTTCTATAATTTCTAAACGGGTCATCCGATATGTATGAAAATACCCTCAAATTAAAGCGGACAGTCTGCACTTCACCCTCATTGTATCCTTCCAAACTCAAAGTGCTAGAGTACAGAACCAAAATAACAAAAAAATGGTCACTGGCCAATGAATTACAGTGCTCACTGTATATGGAAATGCACAACTATACCAAAGGTGGCCATTTTGGCCTGTCCACACTACTTATAGCAATGACAGCTTGTATGGATATATAGTACAACATTGTTAAAGTCGGCAACAAGAGTTTTTGAACAATGGTCAACTATCAAAGGGGATGATAAAGAATGAGTCTGGAGTTTAAAACATCAGCCCATCTTTATTTACGTTTCAAAACAAGACAGACAAAGAGCTCTTTCTTCCATTTGGCAGAATAAAACGGACAAGTATGGCGGGCATATTATCAGAGACCATTATGTGGCATGGTCAATAGTTATCCAAAACAAAAATGGAGGCAAAGGAGAATAAAAAACAAAGCTGGTGATTGAAATGTTCAGTAAAGATCCCTTTCTATCAATAGGAACGCCGGTGCACCAAGAATGGTAATAACTGCCCTGGTTCCGTTCCTTGTGGGGTTCACAAAACGCCTGTAAAGACAGACTCTTGACCACATGAGTAATGCCAAACCTTAAAAAATGTAAAATAAATCTGAAACATACTTTGTGAAATGCTCAGCTCAAAGCTTTGCTTCTCTCGATTTTGCACACTTAAAATGGAAATATTTGTTAAAGACCTAAGAGCCAAACACTGAAGAAAAAAAAACAGACGAGATACAGACCTTAACACACAGCTGGGCAAGTCCTTATTTCACCCCATAGATAACTTTGTGGGACCTCGCTTTCACTGCAAACTAAACTACAGTTCCACTGCCTAGACGCAAGTTGGTATTCACACATCAACAAAGGGTACAGTAATATAATTATCTTATCCTGATATGATAAGAACTCAAAATGAGTGGAGAAGCATTTCTTCTGTGAGGGGGGAGGGGTTTCATGAAAGGAGAAGAAATGACACATGATTGGCTCCCAAAGTAGTCAAGTCAGTCACTTGATGTAAGGAAATGTCAAGTGTGGTTGTTGACAAAGAGATTGATAGAGGTCTCTAGACGGATAAAACCCGTTTTTTCATGGACATTGCCATTGAGGGCTCCCACCATTTTAAAGTAGTAAACTGGGTAGGGATTCCTATGGCTTAAGGAAGGATCACATAATTAAATCCAGGTCACCAGGAGGGATCAGCCAATGAATTATACTTGTGAGCAAACATTCCATAACTGCAGGTGGCAGTAAATCGCCAAACCTCGTCTTTATACCTGTTCAAGCACACTCTAGGTGGCAGTGTGCACCCTTTCAGTTTGTTTGCCAACTCATAGAAGTAGAATGACAAACTTGACTACCTCAAAATGGAGATGGCCTCAATGGCGCTGCCGGTGCTCTCAGACGCCATAATGGGACAGATACAATGTGTCTATGGGTGGTTGCGTAAAAGTTTAAGGGCTCAAGAGGTGGGGCAAACTGAGGAAAAAGACAAAAACTGTGGAAAGTTACGGCACACCAACCAATAAATAAAAATAACAACTGCCATATTGGAAGAGGCAATAGGTTTTGTTATAAGGCGTCAACAGGAGATCATTTTCAAAAAGACAAGAGTCACTCATACTCATATCTTTTAGTGTATCGTGACAGTAAACATGCACATTGTCACATTCCCAAGAGCCACGCATTCTACACCATAGGGCAATCTGACATTTTGTATCTACATTAAAAAAACCTGTACAGTTGTTCTCTGGTGTCTTAACAGGCAGATATAGCTCAACATCACACAAGGAAAGAGAAAACTTTCATTCACATTTTACGGTAGATTTATAAGTCTTCCAAGCTTTCCTTGTATCACAAGTCCGAAGACTACACATCAAACACATATCATTCATATTTAGCCATGGCCGTCCACTGATTTTAATTGGGATTTATTTATCTGGATCATGTTAAACCAAGGGGCCATCAATCAAGCTAAATTCTGAGAGTCCTTACCCAAAGGCCAACAATAACATTTTCTCGTATCGATGCAATGGGTTAATGAGTAGGTCCTGAAGACAGCAAATAAATAAACCTGTGTTGTACACATTGACTATGACCGCAAAGTCAATACTGTATTTCTAATGCAACTATACACTGAAAAACGTGAGATTTTTTTAGCTGTAAATTAACAGAGAATTAAGTGTTTTGTAGTAATCCGTTACTCTCCGCAGTCTTATTTGTACATACAACTTCAAGTATGTATTATCACGACTATACAAATGAGAAAAAAATATAACAATCCCACTCCAACAAATGCATCCATCCACAACTCTTCTGTTCAAAGTTTAAGCTTGTCAACAACAACAAAAAGAAGGGGGAAATGGTTTCTCTCGTGGTACTAGGACAGGTACTATATCCTAGAGAAACCCCAGCCTGTACATAAAAAGATGACTGGGCAGCACTGGAGTCAGTCTGGTGATTAGCGAGAGCCATCAAAGTAGGTGAATCTGTAGGGCATGTTATACAGTGCCCACAAAATGACGTTGCTCCTGAAGCAATGGGATAAGGGCTCTACCTTTTTCGGAGGTGTGTGGGAGCAGACAGTGAGTGTAAACAGAGTGTTGATTGAATAACAGGAGGGGTGTGGTTTAGCTAGCATATTGTAATGGCTAATGTGATGTTCCATCAGCCGTTACAGGTTAGGTACCGTTTTGACATAGCACAGAATTTTCAACCAACGTTCACTTTGCGAGATTTCCTCCATTCCTGACTTGGAAGACCAAATGTATTTTAAAACATCCATATCTAGTTGCAGGCGGTTTGTTTGAATTTAGAATATGCTGTTATATGTGGTGTACACATTGTTGGATTACCTCATGGAGCAAAACAATTCCATGTCTTTATTGGTTTTCACCCACAGCAGCCAATTCACATTTCCTTCCCGATCTTAACTCCAGCCCTCCCATGTCCACAGATAAACCCATCTTTCCCAATATAACGCCATTTAGCAATTTCCTTTTGCAATACATCCCTCCATTTTACTGTGATGTCTTACGAGGCTCCTGAATCTCCCTATTTGTAACATTTCTACCGATATTGCCCTGAAAATAAATACTTTACCCAAGACTACAATGATATTTCCCCATTGACTGATCGTGGTTGTTCCGATGCCATAACAATAGTCGGCCTGTCCATCTAAACCCTGATATGACATAACAACCATTCCTGGACCTGACTCCAAAAGCGAGCCAACGATGGACAGTACCAGAAAACGTTAAATTGATTCTGTTTCCTCGTGGCAGAGTCTGCAGAAGGCTGACTGTTCTATTGATTCTGTTTCCTTGTGGCAGATTGTGCACAAGGCTGACTGTCCAATACCCCATATATTGAGCATTCTTTTTGTAGTAAGTATTTTATATAATAGCTTAATTTTAATTTAACAGATTGATAAATTATTGTTTTATATGTCAGTTCATAGACTCGATGCCAAGGTATTGGGACATCAAAAACCTGTTCCGAACTGACTTGCATTTTATACGGTACTGCTGTCAAACCTTTTGACTTTTCTTTTTAATCATTATTAATGGGTGGCAGACAAAATTGATTTTTCTAAATTCAAACCCCCTGAAACTAGACATTGACTTTTAGAAGACATTAGTTGTCTTTCAAGTCTGGAATTGAGGAAGAATCGACAGGTTAAGGTTGCTCGAAAATTCTCTGTGCTACGTCAAACAGCACCCATCTAATAGTGCCTATCAGCCAGCTGCTACCATGGTCTGACTAGGCAATATTTTTAATAGCTAGGGTATGGTTTAGATTTGGTTGGGTTCAGACTGACTGGGCCTGCTGGGAGGTGGTGGTTTGTTTTTCCAGACATCTGGTTTAACCGTTGCCACGGTTGATGAGGTGCAGCCGGGTCTCCACGGGACTGGGTCGTCAGGCACAGGCCTGGCAACAGAAGAGAGAGACGCAATGAGAGACAATCCTCTGTGAACCAAGAGTAAAATGCTGTCATGCAACACACATTGGAAAGTCCACTGGCAATTGAACATTTTCAAAATAAAGCTTGATAGATGTTTCTGTCTAATCTTGCAAGCCTGAATGTCTGTGGAGAGGGACTACTTTCTGTGTGGCCTGACTTACGTGGGGAGGTGGAGGACTACGGGGGCTCTAGTTGTGTTTCTTCATCCCCCTGATGTCTTCATCCTTCAGGGTAAACTTCTTCCTCAAGGCCTCGGAGATAAGTGAGGCGGAGTCCGACTCCCCCATCAGGGAGGTGCAGCCTCTGTTGCACCTGCATGGACACACACATTAAGAGCATGGTCTGGTACAAAGACAAACTGAAATCCATGACCTAATTCAGCAATGGCAACTGGCGGCCAAGGCCTCCCTGTTTGTAGGCCCACAGATTTTCAGAAACGGGATTAAATATATTAGTACCTGTCAAAAGTTTAACACACCTACTCATCCCAGGGTTTTTATTTGTACTATTTTCTACATTGTAGAATAATAGTGAAGACATCAAAACTTTTAAAAAACACATGGACTCAATGATAGTCCTACTAAGTGCAAACCAGATGGGATGGCATATCGCTGCAGAACGCTGCGGTAGCCATGCTGGTTAAGTGTGCCTTGAATTTTAAATACATCACTGACAGTGTCACCAGCAAAGCACCCCTACACCATCACACCACATCCTCCATGCTTCACGGTGGGAACCACACATGCAGAGATCATCCGTTCACCTACTCCGCGTCTTACAAAGACACGGCGGTTGGAAACAAAAATCTCATATTTGGACTCCTCAGACCAAAGGACAGGTTTCCACCGGTGTAATGTCTTTTGCTCGTATTTATTGGCCCAAGCAAGTCTCTTCTTCCTATGTGTCCTTTCATATGTGTCTACTTTTTGTGTGCTTTACTTTGGCGGTCCTCATGAGAGCCAGTTTCATCATAGCGCTTGATGGTTTTTGCAACTTTACTTGAAGAAACTTTCAATGTTCTTGAAATGTTACTGGTTGACTGACCTTCATGTCTTCAAGTAATGTTGGACTGTCATTTCTCTTTGCTTATTTGAGCTGTTCTTGCCATAATATGGACTTGGTCTTTTACCAAATAGGACTATCTTCTGTATACCACCCCTATCTTATCACAACACAACTGATTGGCTCAAACGCATTTTAAGAAGGCACACCTGTTAATTGAAATGCATTCCAGGTGACTACCTCATGAAGCTGGTTGAGGGAATGCCAAGAGTGTGCAAAGCTGTCATCAAGGCAAAGGGTGGCTACTAAAATATATTTTGATTTGTTTAACACTTTTTTGGTTACTGTATACACTTAAGTACTGATATGATGTTATGCAATTCTCACGATTCTATATGCATTGTGATTTTGTGATTTGCTTTTCCAAACATATGGCTCACTATATGTCTGCTGCAGAGAGACAAGAGAGCATAAGAAAAGGAGTCACAAGCTATAGGATGAAAAATACCGGAGTTTTGGCGCAGATACAGCCGAGTAGCACAATCTAACGTTACTTACAGTAGCAAAAAAAGTTTATAATTTTTCAATTCGGAATCAAATATCGGTATGATAGTCCCAAAATAATATTGCGATATGTAACTATTGATTTCGTCCCCCATTACTAGTGGGTATGAATGTGGGAATGCAGACCGGCAAACCACTGTGACCCCTCATAATGACTTCAGATTTTTTGTGACCCCACCCATCAAAGTAGCCCATCCTTGACCTAATTGATTCCTCTTGCTTTTTTCCTATCTGTGGAAAACGGGACAACGACCAGCTGTCCTTGTGTTTCCTGCTAATGCATTATCATACACCTTCTGCTGACATGGTATTTACACTGTGTGTGTGTGTGTGTGTGTGTACTAAGAGACATGAGAGGAAGCCATTTTCTTCCGTGTCCTGACTCGCCCTTTAACTTTTTAGTGACAGGGGGCAGTATTGGGAAATTGGGATGAATGACGTGCCCAAATTAAACTGCCTACTACTCGGGCTCAGAACGTAGGATATGCATATTATTAGTAGATTTGGATAGAAAACACTGAAGTTTCTAAAACTGTTTGAATGATGTCTGTGAGTATAACAGAACTCATATGGCGGGCAAAAACCTGAGAAAAAAATCCAACCAGGAAGTGGTTTGTAGTTTTTCAAGACTGGGCCTATTCAGTATACAGTGACTTAGGGTTCATTTTGCACTTCCTAAGGCTTCCACTAGATGTCAACAGTCTTTAGAGCGTAGTTTCAGGCTTTTGCAGTGAACAGAGAGCGAACAAGACCTCCTGGAGTCTAATAACCGAGAGAATGACATGGCCTCAATTGCGCGCATTCACATGAGCGATAGCTTGTGTTCCATTACATTTTTGAAGACATTTGAATCGTCCGGTTGGAATATTATTGAACTTTTATGTTAAAAAGGCCCTAAAGATTGATGCTATACATCGTTTGACATGTTTCTATGAACGTAAATAGAACTTCTTTTGACTTTGTGGTGAAATTTTCAGCGCGCTTCCTACAATTGGAGTAGCTAACTGAACACGCTAACAAAGAGAACATAAATGATGGACTTTATCGAACAAAACAACATTTATTGTGGACCTGGGATTCCTAGGAGTGCATTCTGATGAAGATCATCAAAGGTAAGTGAATATTTATAATGCTATTTATGATTTTAGATGACTCCAAAATGGCAGGTATCTGTATTGCCTGATGTTGATTTTTGAATGCTGTACTCAGATTATTGCAAAGTGTGCTTTCCCCGTGAAGCTTTTTTTAAATCTGTCACAGCGGTTGCATTAAGGAGATGTTTAGCTATAATTCTTTGAATAACAGTTTAATATTTTATCAACGTTTATGATGAGTATTTCTATAAATTGATGTGCTCATTCACCAGATGTTTTCGGAGGAAAAGCATTTCTGAACATAACGGGCCAATGTAAAATGGGGTTTTTGGATATAAATATGAACTTCATCGAGCAAAACATACATGTATTGTGTAACATGAAGTCCTATGAGTGCCATCTGATGAAGATCATCAAAGGTTAGTGCTTAATTTTAGCTATATTTCTGTTTTTTTGTGACACCTGTCCTTGCTTGGAAAATGGCTGTCTGGCTTTTATTTTTTAGGCACTGTCCTAACATAATCTAATGTTCTGCTTTCGCCGTAAAGCCTTTTTGAAATCGGACAACGTGGTTGGATTAAGAAGAAGTGTATCTTTAAAATGGTGTAAAATAGTTGTATGTTTGAGAAATTTGAATTATGAGATTTTTGCTGTTTTGAATTTGCCACCCTGCTATTTCACTGGCTGTGTCCCGCAGGTGGGACGCTACCGTCCCACATAGCCCATACTAGTTAACCTACCTGTCCTTGCTCATCTTCATGCGGTTCATGTCCTTCAGGATGTCCATGACGTCAGCAAAGCTGGTGGACTTGGACAGCGACACTGTATCCTCCTCCGCCTCCCGGAAGTCCATGCTGGGATGGTCCAGGTCAAAGGTCGCCGAGGCCGTCATGGAGGCAGACATGTTTGCGGGCGGCATTGGGTCTGGCATAAGCTCCGAAACCACAGACACCACATCCTCCTCCTCGTCTTCCTCCTCTTCCTCTTCCGTCACGTCGCTGATGACGAAGGAGGCTGAGGCGGCGGGCTGGTAGGGCGCCGTCTCGAAGGGCGCCATGGAAAAGCTCATGCTGGTGTCGTCGGGGGACAGGAGGTCGGGGGTCAAGGGGTTGGAGCCTTTAGAGGTACAAACAGAGCAGAGACAGGCTAGTGATCACACTTTTCAGAGTTTATCCAGATTTTTTTTTTCTTCCCATAAATAAACCTCAGAATTGGGACAGACAGAGCCTTAAAGGGATGCAGATTGGCAATCAACTAATCTCCTGCACTAGGGTCACATGGTCAGGCTATTTAAAATACAGAGTCCTCTGATGAGCTTCTGAGGCATGGGCAGGCAGGTTAGTGTGCTTTCAGTTTTAATCCCAAAGCCCATCACTTTCAGAGGGCGAGCCCTACGCTCGTCTAGGAAAATCAGGTTATCTGCCTGATAAGAACTCCAGTGTCATCTAACAGCGCATGGCTATATCATGTGACACTGTCATCATAATTTCTGCAACAATGACTATATGCTAATGCATCCACGACATAAGACATACAATCCCAAGGACCATTAAGACACATACGTCTTCTAAAATACACGCATGGTAATATCCGTGGTTGTATATTACAGGAGGCTCTTATTATTACACATCACTGCATGCGGTAGCCATACTGAAGATAATGACACGTTAAAAGCAACACATAAAGCCAAGATACTCTAAGACAATCCCCTTGCTGCATAAATGACAAAGCATCAGATACTGTATATAGGCACCAGAGGAAGCTAGCGGGAGGAGCGATAGGAGGACAGGCTCATTGTAATGGCTGGAATGGAAAAAAAATGGAACGGTATCAAACATATGGAAACCACATGTTTGACTGCATTCGATTAATTTAATTCCAGCTAATACAATGAGCCAGTATTCCTATAGCCCCTCCCACCAGCCTCCACTGATAGGCACTTAGGAAGGGCTCTACGCTGACCTATTTTTACAAGGAGCATGTGTGCTCCAGGTCGCAGAGCAAAATATTTAGGCACATACGTGAGTAAAATGGTCGCACTGTATATCCCTGATAGCTAGCTTTACCAGCGAAAGAGCCCCTTTCACTGGTGAATTCCCTACCAGATTCTGTGGCTACGATCTTGGCGATCTGGGAGCGGAGTCTGCTCAGCTCATCCTGCAGGGAGGTGGTACGGTTCATGGCCGTCACCGCAGGCTTCCTCAGCGTCTCCACCTTCTTGACGTCGCGGCGGAAGTTGGGCACAGAGGAGTTCCTGTGCATAACCAGGAGAGGCGTGGGTCGCCACTCATGTCTAAGAGGGCGTGAATCGCTCCTGAGAAAAGAAATGGACCACAAGAAAACGCTTGCATTAAAAGAACAGGAGGTGAAAGCCTCTATCACATCTACCAGAGAGTCCTTTATCATAAGTAACGCTAGCATAACCAATAGGCCAATTATTGAGACCCCACGATAGCTGACATTTTTGCGGACTCAATGAAGGAACATACTCAAGTTCAGCAGCCACATTCTTCTGCACTGTGGGTGAGAAAAGCACATATTTACCGCACTCTGGCATAGGTCTCAGACTCCTCATCTGCTGCAATCCAGGCAATGTCTGCCAGTGTGGGCACCGTGGGGCCATCCATGGGCCGCAGAGGAGGGAGACCTGGGAGTTCCTGGTAAATAGGTGCAGGTTCCCTTTGTTAGCACCTTTAATGCAATTTGGCCACAAGGTCAACCTTCTGACAGAAAGTCATTGTCTATACCGTGTACTTATGCTATTGCATGTGTTGAATTTGATAATGAACATATTTACCTGGAAACATGCCCTGGGCGGTGGTTTCATGGGTACAATAGAGCCTATTCTCCTCACCACACTGCGAGTCGACCCATGAGGCTTGTTCTGCCAAATAGGAATAACCTCCTGAATAGCGGTAAGAAACGTGCTGTTAGTTTTTCCAACACACCACAAACTTAGCCTGGTCCCAGATCTGTGCTCTTGCCAGCTTTGCTGTCATTGTCAGGCAAATGAGTGGGATGGAGGGTAGAAACAGGCTGGCACCCAGGCTACCACAAACTCTTGTTAGTACACTTCCGAATGCATGCTTTAATCTATAAAAAGGGCTAGCAAGCTAACTTACTGCTTCGGTTTCCATGGTGAATGATCTTGCTCATAAAATGTGCAGAGGACACCTAATCAGCGCTGGGCTCAGTTGGCTAATGTGTGTTTAGTAAACAAAGGACATGCCGTAAACAGTCTTCAGAAGCTGATACTGAGGTCTTCCAACATCTGTGAGGGAAACAAAGACACATGTTGACAATTGAAAATGGACTATGTAGATTATCGACAGCAGGCCACACATTCAGCTGAAAGATATAAACGGCTTTAACTAGCTACATAAAGTTAGAAGACTTGCTAATGGCTAATGTTAGCCATCCAGCCTTTTCGAGCCAACTCGGTAGCTATGAAATTAGCAGACGAAGTTGCCTCAAGTGTGTTGAGGATTATATTAAAAGGCTTAGTGCAGTCAAAAACGTGATATATATTTTTTTTCCACACAGGTTGGAATAATACTGTGAAATTGTGAAAACGATGATCGTGCCATTTTAGTGTAAAAACTGTTTGAAAAGACCACCTGTCAGCCTGTAGTGGTGGGATGGAGTTTGTTTCTCATTGATATCAGCAAATTGACAGTTCCAAACCTCTTTGACAATAACAGGTAGTTTTCCCCTCCCCACTCAGGCATAGCAAAATTCTTGCTTGAGTAATTGCTCTTCGCTAAGAAGCCATTTGTTTCTTTTTGACCATTTTCAATTTAAAACAATCACAGTAAGGTACTTAATTATTACCCAGAAATTATTTGACATCGAGATAAATACGGCTGTATTGTATTGGACCTTTAATGTTGCTGTAAATGAGGCTGATCAAATGGCATGAGTGGATTTTCAAAGAGCAACAGTTCCAAACACCAAAAGTATAAACCAAGCATATCACGCAAAGCAAATGGTTAAAAATGAATTGACTAGCTAACCGGTTCACAATAGATTGACTAGCTAGCTGACCGCAGTTGCTAGCCGCAGTTTATCTGTTAGCTTACTAGCTAACAAGCTTCAGCCGGTCCTTTGATTGACCCTCAAGCGTACATCGAAATTATACCATATATTTCGGTTATCTTAACACAAAATAAAGAAAACTATAAGCATGCAACTCACATTTGTTAATGCAACATCTGAGAGATTTCAATAATTATTTTCTTTTCGACTAACACGTTCTCCTTTTCGTCTTTCAGACTTCAGCAATGTTATCGTTTTGCTAGGCCTGGAAAAAGCACTCTATTCTATAATGTGATTGGTCGGATCATTACACATGCCTTTTCTCCAGCCAATACAATTTGAGCATCAACAAGCGAAGCGATGTGATGATAGTGCCTCGTGTGGCAGGAAAAGCAAGTGCGGGGCTTTTTGCAGAATGGCTGCGGACCCCCTTATAAATAAGGGTAATATTTCCCTAAACTGGAAGCCACTCTAGTTTTCTGTTCTAAATTGAGGAAGGCCATGCTATTTGCTCCGACTGTTTTATGCATAGATTATTTCTCTGCAATGAATGAGTGCCACAAACCAAAGGAATTTTGAAAAGTTACCATTGTAATTTAAACTGTTTGTATGGGGGTGCGTGAAACATTGGGGTTGGTTTGATGATTACAGAAAATAGTTGTTCTAGCCATGCAATGATTCTACATATCTGCTATAAATCTCCTCAATCTCCGGCCCTGGAGGATGGATGAAATGGGCGGAGCATACATGCTCAACTTTTTGCTGTTGTCTGCAGTGATATCACAAAACAAAACACCGTACGTAATATGAAGCCTTCCGAAATCACTCGCTTTCGATCAACATTCCGGGCAATCTTTTTGACAGGTCAGTCCCTAAATCCTTTCAATATTAACATTTCCGAATTCAGTGTACCCCACTGCTACGTTTTATTGTCGCATGCCTCGAATTTTCGATATGGAAGTGAGGAACATCCATGTTTAAAAAGACTACAGTAATCTATTGCAATATTCTCCAAGACAGAAGGATTTGTAGGGATGCTTCCTTCTACAGTAAGAACCCGTAACCCTTACGTACTTGAGGTTAGTGTAGGAACAGATCTTCTGGTGAAAGAAAGAAAATGTAAAATATAGTTCCATTCATTGCATCAGAACTCGGGCCCAAAGGAATTTGAGCGCTAGCTCTAATAGACTGTGTTGCAAATAAAATATGTTATGTCTGCTTGTCAAGAAATAAGGCAACAAAAATACCATTCAATATCTATTAATCAATCAATCAAATGTATTTATAAAGCCCTTTTTACATCAACAGATGTCACAAAGTGCTATACAGAAACCCAGCCTAAAACCCCAAACAGCAAGCAATGCAGATGTAGAAGCACAGTGGCTAGGAAAATGTCCCTAGACAGGAACCTAGGAAGAAACCTAGAGAGAAACCAGGCTCTGAGGGGTGGCCAATCCTCTTTTGGCTGGACCAGGTGGAGATTATAACAGTACATGGCAGTTAAGGCCAGATCGTTCTTCAAGATGACCAGCAGGGTGAAATCACAGTGGTTGTAGAGGGAACAACAGGTCAGCACATCAGGAGTAAATGTCAGTTGGCTTTTCATAGCCAAGCATTCAGAGGTCGAGACAGCAGGTGCAGTAGAAAGAGAGTCGAAAACAACAGTTCCGGGACAAGGTAGCACGTCTGGTGAACAGGTCAGGGTTTCATAGCCTCAGGCAGAACAGTTGAAACTGGAGCAGCAGAACAACCAGGTGGACTGGGGACAGCCAGGAGTCATCAGGCCAGGTAGTCTTGAGGAATGGTCCTAGGGCCTCTGGGAGGGGAGGGAGAGATAGAGAATTAGAGGGAGCGTACTTAAATTCACACAGGACACCAGATAAGCCAGTATAATTACACCAGATATAACAGACTGACCCTAGCCCCCCCCCAGCACATAGACTATTGCGGCATAGATACCTGAGACGGAGGGACACTGTGGCCTCATCCGACAATACCACCGGACAGGGCCAACCAGGCAGGATATAACCCCACCCACTTTGCCAAAGCACAGCCCCCACACCACTAGAGGGATATCAACAGACCACCAACTTACTACCTTCCTCCACCGCATGACACCAAGTATGCATGTACATTCAATATACATGCATCCACTTCCTGGCTTCTCTTCCCTTGCATGTTTCTTGCATATAGTGTTTGAGAGCATTGTCTCAATACGAAATGTTATTTTTCTAAGATGATCTACATTGCTTATTTGTCAATTTTTCCAGCACAAGCTTATACCCCTGCTAAAATGCTCTGAGTCATCATTGATTCTCGAGTTGAATTGAATTGAAATACCTAACACCTACCATTACTTGGAGCTTATGCACTCAGTCTCACTCTCATTCTTCATGGTGCACTAACTTTTACTCTCCTGTAGGTACAATTACAGGAGCTTAATAAGCATGGAGACTGAACGGAGGGATGCCAGCAGAGCCCCTCAACCTACCAGAATATTGCTGTTGTCAACATCACAGTAGTTGCCGATAGGTCCCTGAGAAGGCCTTCTTGCAAACCCTTGGAGCCATGGAACATAAACTACAACAGAGGGACAAAAACAGGCCCAGCTACTTTGGCAACGTCAAGACCAGGTCAGACCAGCGATTAAACGTTTTATTGGCTAAAAATGAAGAAAAGCACAGCTTAGACTTGTTGTGAGAGAGGCGTTGTTTAGTTATTCCCAGAATGTGTCAGCCAATACAGTGCTTCTCTCCTGACATGTTCTGTTTCTCTCCTGAGATGTTGAGGTGAAAGGAGCACTGCAGCACAAAACAGGAGATGTACGGTGCATTCGGAAAGTATTTAGACCCCTTCCCTTATTCCACATTTTGTTACGTTACAGCCTTATTCTAAAATTGATAAAATAAATATTTTCTCTCATCAATCTATACACAATACCACATAATGACAAAGCAAAAACAGGTTCATAGAAAGTTTTGCAAATGTATCAGAGCCTTTGCTATGAGACTCGAAATTGAGCTCAGGTGCATCATGTTTCCATTGATCATCCTTGAGATGTTTCTACAACTTGATTGTAGTCCACCTGTGATAAATTCTATTCATTGGACATGATTTGGAAAGGCACACACCTGTCTATATAAGGTCCCACAGTTGACAGTGCATGTCAGAGCAAAAACCAAGCCATGAGGTCGAAGGAATTGTCCGTAGAGTTCCGAGACAGGATTGTGTCAAGGCACAGATCTGGTGAAGGGTACCAAAAAATGTCTGCAGCATTGAAGGTCCCCAAGAACACAGTGGCCTCCATCATTCTTAAATGTAAGAAGTTTGGAACCACCAAGACTCATCCTAGAGCTGGCCGTGTAACCGATGTGAAATGGCTAGTTAGTTAGCGGTGGTGCGCGCTAATAGCGTTTCAATCGGTGACGTCACTCTCTCTGAGACTTGAAGTAGGGTTTCCCCTTGCATTGCTAAGGGCCGCGGCTTTTGTGGCGCGATGGGTAACGTTGCTTCGTGGGGTGTCAGTTGTTGATGTGTGCAAGGGTCCCTGGTTCGAGCCCGGGTTGGGGCGAAGAGAGGGACGGAACCTACACTGTTACAGCCGCACGGCCAAACTGAGCAATTGGGGAGGTGACCAAGAACCTGATGGTCACTCTGACAGAGCTCCAGAGCTCTTCTGTGGCGATGGGAGAACCTTCCAGAAGGACAACCATTTCTGCAGCACTCCAACAAACAGGCCTTTATGGTAGAATGGCCAGACAGAAGCCACACCTCAGTAAAAGGCACATGACAGCTGGCTTGGAGTTTGCTAAAAGGCACCTAAAGGACTCTCAGACCATGAGAAACAAGATTCTCTGGTCTGATGAAACCAAGATTGAACTCTATTGCCTGAATGCCAAGCATCACGTCTGGAGGAAACCTGGCACCATCCCTACGGTGAAGAATGGTGGTAGCAGCATCATGCTGTGGGGATGTTTTTCAGTGGCATGGACTGGGAGACTAGTCAGGATCGAGGGAAAGATGAACGGCGCAAAGTACAGAGAGATCCTTGATGAAAACCTGTTCCAGAGCTCTCAGGACCTCAGACTGGGGCGACGGTTCACCTTCCAACAGGACAGTGACCCTAAGCACACAGCCAAGACTACGCAGGAGGGGCTTTGGGACAAGTCTCTGAATGTCCTTGTGTGGCCCAACCAGAGCCCAGACTTGAACCCAATCAAACATCTCTGAAGAGACCTGAAAATAGCTGTGCAGCGACACTCCCCATCCAACCTGACAGAGCTTGAGAGGATCTGCAGAGTTGAAGCTTGTGTCATACCCAAGAAGACTCGAGGCTGTAATCGCTGCCAAAGGTGCTTCAACAAAGTTCTGAGTAAAGAGTTTGAATAGTAATGTAAATGTGTTTTATTTTTATTTTTTTCATTTGCAAAAATGTATAAAAAACAATTTTTGCTTTGTCATTATGGGGTTTTGTGTGTAGATTGATGAGGGGAAAAAACTATTTAATTCATTTTAGAATAAGGCTGTAACGTAACAAAATGTGGAAAAAGTCAAGGGGTCTGAATACTTTCTGCATGCACTGTATACGCGTTAGAGCACTCCATCAACATTTTTCATATAGTCACCCTTGTGAATGTACTTTTCCTTTGAAAAAACAAACACAAACAGTCAAGGGCATTACGTGGGAGAGAGGAGTGGAGGTGCTTGCCAGGAACAGCAACAGCCTATTCTGAACTCCCACAATCCTACCAATATACACTGAAACAAAATATAAACGCAACATGCAAGAATTTCAAAGATTTTACTGAGTTACAGTTCATATAAGGAAATCAGTCAATTGAAATGCATTCATTAGGCGCTAATCTATGGATTTCACAGATACCTTTTTAAAAAAGGTATGGGCGTCGATCCATAGCATTCCAAACATGCTCAATGGGTGACATGCCTGGTGAGTTTGCAGGCCATGGAAGAACTGGTACATATTCAGCTTTCAGGAATTGTGTACAGATCCTTGAGACATGTCTGTCTCTCCTCCAGACTGGGGTCCAAGCTCCCTCCTGGTGTTGCTCAGCCCCCCGGCTTCATCGCCGGCCCCTGGGAGACAGGGCCTCAGACCGGCCCAACCAAGGAGGCCAGGGACAGCGGTCAGTCCCACCGTGCCGTGGGGCGTCCCTTTGACCACGTCCGCCACATCCGGAACCCCCAACTGCGCCAGTATTACCTCCAAGGTGAGGTATCTCCTAACATGATTATCTCGATATCTAGGTCAGCCTGTACTTTGTTTGTCCCAGTAGGGGCTTGGTAGCTGCGTTAGTTCCCTATCCAATTATTTATATGGTGTTTATAAATGTGTTGTGTATTTTCATAGCAAACAACCTACAGAATGACAGATAACACACTCAAAGGAAGGTTGGTAAGGAGAATTCCTCTCTGGCATTTATTTATTGGGCTCCCGAATGGCGCAGTGATCTAAGGCACTGCATCTCAGTGGTAGAGGCGTCACTATAGACACCCTGGTTCGAATCCAGGCTGTCTCACAACAGGCCGTGATTGGGAGTCCCATAGGGCGGCGCACAATTGGCCCAGCGTCGTCCGGGTTTGGCCGGTGTAGGCCGTCATTGTAAAAAATAATTTGTTCTTAACTGACTTGCTTAGTTAAATAAAGGTTAAATTAAAAATGTAAATGACTTAAGAGGAATTGCAAAACTGCAGCTAGGAATGCTTGGCAACTTCTCTCAGGATGACATAGATACAAAATACCTATGGTCTCTGTCACTCAGAAACATTCACTCATAAGCACATGATCCTATTGTCATTTCCTCATGCCATCCATATCTGAGGGGACAGGTTTCGCCAACACTCACAGTAAGACAACAGTGATTCTGAATGTGCTTGTCTGTGGGTAAATGGCTTATTTTCGAGTCCCTTTTACAGAACACAGCATTATGCTTTTAGTGATATCTATTTAGATACGATTATTAGTATACCTGAAAAATCACTTGTGTAAAATCTGTTAACTTACTTGTAACAAATCATGTTTGTGACATGTAATTGGGAGCATTTTCACCATAGCTCAAATACTTATGACTTCTTGTTCTCCCTAAATCTGATTATGCATTTTTGTAATAAGTCGCCCCCTTGACACGAGGAAGCAATTATCCAAGAACTGTAGAGGTGCAAGATGCCTTCTGCCTCACGTATTCTAGATTGTAGTATTTCTTTCGGATTATATTCAGTACCGAGGGCACCCACACAGAACTTTGATATTCTATTTGGGGATTTTACTTCTGGTCTGGCCTAGGTTGTAGCACAAGTGTACACATGCTGTGTGTCAGCGCCAACATAGCTGCCTTGTTGCTGGCAGGCCTGACATTCAAGGAGAATCCTCAGTACCTTAATAAATCTCCAAAACATCCAAAATGCCTCATGTAGGTATTAGAGAGCAGAGAGCAGTGCCACATTTTGTAAAGATGCACGCCACACACAGGGCTAGATTTAAGAGGAGGAAGTTGTTTTGCATTAATTAAAATGATTTACAGGACCGCAAACAAGTAGATTTGGAGAAACAGCTGTTGGATTTCAGGAGCAGAGAGAATTGGTGGAAAGAGTCATCATCTATCGCTTATCAACACAATGTTTTTACATCTTGCCTTCGTAGAAGCTACATGGGTGCCAGAGGGCGCCACAGCTAAATCCAGAGAAGAGGGTCAACCGTCTGATGACAAAGCAGACTATATGGTGAGTCACAATCTCATGTAGACCTACTCGTAGATCAATAATGATAACATATTTAAGACCTGCTTTACCCACACACTTGATAACCGATACATTGCATAATACTGTATATATGGTAATGAAAGATGCTGATAATAAATGTTCAAAGGTCAGACAAGCTGTATTTCAGTGAAACAGAGTTCAGAGATCAGTCCCAGATCTTCCCCTATTTCAATGGGTATCCACCGGTATATTCAGAAGCTCTACAACAGTTATAATGGGAGGACAGTGTGTTCCAAGGTATGTGATGAAAATAAATGCTGGTAATTCTATTATATACAGATTTAGAAGCTTCTATTACTACAGCTTTTAAACGTTGTTATCAGATCATGTCTTTCGTAAAGCAGATATGGATATGTGGAACTACTGTAGTAACTTAAAAATACTTAAAAAATCAAGGCAAAACCATATATTCAATAACTTTTTGGGGGTGTCTAGAAAATCCCTTTCTAATGCATATCTGTCTAGAAAATATACATTGAAAAGATATACAGCATATTAAGAAACTTTTAAGGACCAGTGTTGCTCTGAATCTGGAATCATAGTGTGACAATGATGTTAGAGTGTGTTGATAACTGAACTCGGACAGAATATGTAAAGTAGACAGAATGTCTATAATCCATTTAGACCCTTTGTATTCTTTGCAGTTAGGTACTTGGATTATAGACTTGTTTTACAGTTATGGAAATATGAATGAGTTCCATGTCTATCTGTCATGTAGGATGTGAAGTGGATTCACTAAACCAGTGTTAAAATAATGCCGAACTTGGAGCCTGTATCACTATGGCTCGCCATCAGTTTAAAAATGTTTTAATACTCAACACACACACGGAAGGCATATTTTCAACAGTATAGTTTGCAAGCTCGCACACACATAGCTGTGCGTGAATAATGACTGCATGCAGGTGCACAACTTTAGTTTTAGAAGTGGAGGGGACATCATCTGGCAGAGGGTCCTCCCTCAGAATGTTTTAGGGCATCTAAAGCTAATTTCCTGCATTCCTACTAGGTCTGTCCCCGACTATCCATCAATTGGTAAAATTGTTAAAACCTGTATTTTTCCATAGGCATATGTATGTATGTATGTATGTATGTATGTATGTATGTATGTATGTATGTATGTATGTATGTATTTTTTTTGTTGTTAATTTTTTTACCTTTTTTATTTATACAGGTTTTTCTCATTGAGATAATATCTCTTTTCCAAGAGAGACCTGGTCCAATAGCAGCAGTGGGAACAATGTTTCAGACAAAACAACTTACATACACTAACACAACATTAAACACAACTATAAACACACATACACTAACACAACATTAAACACAACTATAAACACACATACAATACAACAAAAACATTTTATATTTAAAACACGAAACTCTTGACTAAAAACAGCTGGTCTAAAAACAATTACACTCTTCTATGATATATACATCGATCAAGTGTTTAAACTCCACCAACGAAACTAGATCATCAAATTTTATATTCAGGATAGAATTCCAGGACCATGGTGCTAAGTAACTAAAACTATTTCTACCATCACATAATTTTTGGTACTGTTAGAAGCAAATGAGAATTGTACCGTAATTGTCATTTATTTACCGACCTGACTAAAAAAGAACCAAGATGATAAAATTGCATTTTACCCAATATGGCCTTATAAATCAGTGTATACCAGTGTTTAAGCCTACGCAAGGTCAATGACGACCATCCAACAGCACTGTAGAGATCACAATGATGTGTTAGACGTTTTGATTTGTAATGAACCTGAGGGCTGCATGATACACTGAATCAGGTGCTCTCAGGGTAGTGGCTGAGGCCTGCATGTGTGTTTTAATAAAGTCAACTGATGCTTTATGCACGCACACAAATGACTTGAGGGAGCCAGAGATCAAGACAGCATAACCAGAAGAAACAAAACCTGTTCCCGACCTGCCTTCTCCTGCTGCTGGTGGCCTTGGCAGAGTTACTCTCCTGAAGTTGCCGGTAATAGACTATACCAGCGGTGGGCAACCTTTTCCATATGGAGTGCCTGATTATTGTACTATTTCTACCAATCTGCATACCAGTTATGATTTTCATATGCACATTTTCATGGAACAGTTTCATTTAATTTATATTAGTCTTTGTATCTCACAATCATTGTCTATGGTTAATCTACATTCTATCTAAATGAAAATTAAAGTAACTTTTATTGCCATTGCCAATTATCTAATACATAATAACCCACATAAAGCCAACACAAAAACATTGCAGCCTGCAGGTAGAAAATATCCTGATAAAAATAAATATCCTATAAATCACATTGGCTACGCATGGCCTGTCTGCAACAATCTTGAAACATTGTATCAACTCGGTCACCCAAAAACTTATACCAGCAAACTTTAAGCATTGTATAAAATATTCTGGGCCCTCAGTTTCCCACTCCAGTGAGCTCGGGAGAGACACAGCTGTAGGTGCAAGGGATGAGAAGTAATCAGGTATTTTATGACATTTCCACTGGATCAGAGAATTACATTTTTCCCTTTCATGCCGAGTGGTTATCAAAAGGGAGAGAGCTGGAAATACCGTTCAAGTAGTTTGAGAATCATTCTCAATTGATTCTAAAAACAGACTTTGTTTACTTGCTGTATGAGGTGAATATAAATTACTTTGAGAAACGCCACAGCTCATTAATGGTGGTGAGTTAAGACAATCAGAAATATTGTTAGACATCCCCAAAATGGGCACTTTTATCGGCCTACATTTGCGCGCAGGCCAGGTAGACTAGTCCTACTTCTATATGTGGAATCATGTGCTTATTCAACCTTGACAAAAGCATTTCAAACAAAGGACGATGAATAAATTGACAACTCATAAATGTGATGAAATTAACAACAACTTGTTTCTCACAAGTGTAGCATAGGTTGTGAGTTCTGCATAAAACACATGTCCACTCCGACAATGAGAACGGTAAATGATTGGAATAATAATCTATTGAATGCATTAACAGAAATTACCATTACCAAACAAATATTTCAGATTAGAAATTATGTGAATTAAAGGTAAATGTTGGCTACTATTGGTGATGTATGTAATGGGGAAGTGATAGACGTAGCAAGCAAGGAAGTTATGAAACAATGAATACTCACAAAATGGCAGGAGAGAGAGCGCATTCTGGAGAGAGACGTGCCTTGTGCATCTGAGCCACAATCCCCATATTCTTGGACCGTGGCATCTCCATGGCCTTCACTAAGACAGGCGCAAATCACAAAGGTGTCTCGTGTGCAATGACATTTTTGTTTCTATTTGCGACTGCTCGACTAAGAAAATCTCATGTTTTCAATACAGACCCCTTTTGTCATACAGTAGGCTATTCCATATAAGGCACCCAGACCTTATGAAAGTTGCACAGTGTACCCTTAATCTAGTAATACATCAAATCTAGTGATACATAGCTTGACATTTCTGCCATCCATTGTGATATTGTGGGAGGATAACCAACCTTCCAATTAATGGCAATGCATTTCTTACCTGCTATAAATGCTAGGTTCTTCTGATAACAGTCTTCAGTATCAACATTTCCAAGCAATCAAAAACAGGAAGAAGGGAGAATCTGTAGACATGCTGATCTTGTGAGCCTTCACAAGATCGTAAAATAATGCAAATATGTCCCCTTTTGTGTTTTACACCTCCAGCAGAGGAATTACATTTCTGAGTGGAATTACATTTCTGAGTGCATGTATTTCAGTTTCACTGGCATACAGGATGTTCAATGGATGGTCTGAAACTGCAGTAATTTATGTCTGAGATTATATGAACATGACTGGGCATTCAAACATATCTGTATCCATTCATCATCATCATCATCATCATCAATATTGTGTTGTGTACTTACTGTGCACCATGACAGTGTAGTCTGTAGATATGTTTATACCGTGTAAGTGTGAAAAGTAGGGAATTAGCACTGGAAACTGACAGATCAATAACGTTACATTGCTATACTGACAACAAAAAAACTCAGTGCGCCAGCAAAAAACGTCAGAATATCAGTCTTTCATTGTTTTGCCGCAGGTTTCATTGTTTGATTCAGATCTGATGTGATTGGAGCAAAACTAATACCTAAAGTTAGTGAGCTAGCTAGCTAGCTAGCTAATCTTAGCCAAGATTTGGCAGGCTCTAATGGTACATCAACTGGCAAAAACTAGCCAAGTTAATTTACTTCTATTGAAACGGGACAAAAAGGCTACAAAACATTTCTATACACACAACAGCTGTTAGATACTGCTATCTGACAGATAGCTAGAGGCAAGAGCTGAACTGTCCATGGTAGCTACCACCGAGCTAGTTCATTCTCTTCAGACAGAAGTTTAGTCAGAGGGGATGAATTAATTAGCTAACGTTACATGTCAATTACACTACTAGCTCAGCACTGGGAATAAGCACTTTTTTTCTGTTAAGTCAAACAGAAGTTACTTTGCCAGCTACGTCAGTCAAATAAAGAGTAGCCAGTTTCTGCTCTGCTTGCTTTTACAACTTTTACAACACACAGACAGCATCTGCAGAAAGTAGCACCGTGCTGGTCAGAAGCTTTGCTTTCACACAGCCTGTCTGCATGCTCTGTGGTGTCTGCGCGGTCCTAAATCTAGCTGGCTGTAACCGCCAAACAGCCTACCGGACCGCTCTGAGGCGTCCACATGGTCCTAAAGCACACCGAAGCCGCTTTTTTGTATTACAGTGCAATGATATAACTGCAATGATAAAAAATGCAATTTTAGAATGTGGTGGGGGTTATGTCCCCAGTGAAAGTTGTGCCCCTGTCTGCATGGAGTCTGTCAAGCGTTAGGAACGTAATTTAGGTCAATGGGCCCCATCTGTCAATAGCTGAGTTTTGGTTGTGTTGTGTGGGAGGCAGCGGCTGGAGGATTAGCATGATATTATTGGGCTTGCCAGGGGGCTGTGGCGCTTCAGCAAGACAACACCTACCTACCTACCTACCTACCTACCGACACAGCAGTGGTGTTCACTAATCTGTAATGATATTTTAACTTTGAACTTTCTTCAAACTACAAATCTACCATTCCAGTGTTTTTCTTGCTATACTTTATTTACTTTGCCACCATGGCATTTTTTTTTGCCTTTACCTCCCTTATCTCACATCATTTGCTCACATTGTATATAGTCTTATTTTTTTCTACTGCATCATTGATTGTATGTTGTTTTACTCCATGTGTAACTCTGTGTAGTTGTATGTTGTCGAACTGCTTTGCTTTATCTTGGTCAGGTCGCAATTGTAAATGAGAACTTGTTCTCAACTTGCCTACCTGGTTAAATAAAGGTGAAATAAAAATAAAATAAAAAAAATGATAGGTGTAGTAGTAAGTAGCCTTACACAAGCCTTGACTGGTGTGAGCCAGAACACCTCATAGGGCAGGAGCCCTACCTCCTGTTTCTGTAATCATAGGTGTAGATCCAGCTAATAAGCATTCTGAAAATAAGTAGGCCTCGATCTCAAATTATTGGAAAAGATTGGTATTATTTAGTCTGATTGTATTTTCATATTGGAGTACCTAACGTGGATTTCTGCACTGTGTGTACTCACAGGCCCACCATGAAGACACTGTGTTCAGTGTCACCTCCAAGTACAGTAGCATGGGAGATCAGACCAAGCTGAACAGGCATCTCTCCACCTCCTCCTCCCTCATCTCCCGGCAGGTAAGAAAAAGTCACCATGGTTCCCAACCTTATCAGATGCTACATACATGCATACATACAGTATATGACACTGGTATCTTCTGTCGTTGTATCAGCATTCTGAACGTTATCTTCACCGAGAGATGTGACAGGTTATTTCTGTCACATTTCACGGTGAGGAGACCTGACACACTAATTGCAGGCCTGCGGGTATGATCAGCTTCATACCATTTGAAGAGAAATGGACAAAATGTACATTGTCATCTTTTATCTCCATACTTGTGCTTTTTTTTCCAGTATAATGATCAAAAGTCAGCATAGTGACATTATATGTTGCTGTTTTGTTTGTCCCTTCCACTATGGATTTGACATGCAAAGTGAGTGACAGAGCATAGCTTTCACCACATGGCATTCTGGGAAAACCTATTTGCATGGTTACCACTCAAGCGTCCATCCCTCCACTCCAGTAGGCTACAGAGGAGACCACAGATGTAAAGTTCAGTTAGAAAGAGGAAGTGGGAGGTCCTAGACTTGGCAGAGTATTATTAACAGCAGTGCTTGAGTTTGTGTTGTTCTGTGTTGTGATGTTTCTCCGCTCTTCCATTTTGAAGCACCTCCGCGTTCCCAAGAGTAAAGGCTCTGGCCAAGGCTCATCTCCCGTGGCGACGCACCCTGACCCCGACCTCAGGCTGGAGCCAGAGTTGGACACTGACCCAGGGCTTTCTCCGGCCCCATCGCCCAGCCCTCACTCCCTGTCACCGGACGCAGAGTATGACAAGTTACTGGTAAGGACAATGTGGATGAATTTATTCCACAATCCACACAGAAGAGGAAGTACATTTAACAATGTTTTTAAATGATTTAACCATGTTTTTCTGTGTCATGTCAGGCCTTTAATGGAGTGTGTTATTGCTTTTGGTGTGGTGAACCTGCCTGTTCTTGTTAAGAGAGGCTAAACTAGCTTAGCAGAGCTGAAATTGTTCAATAGAACAAGAGTCAATGCAGGACTGGAAAAACCTTTAGCTAATGGCAATGATTGATTGTTTCTTCAAATGCTGTTCTTTTGGAAGCTGCTTAGTTAGCTTTCAATGCAAAGCACTGTTTTAACGAGTGGATAATGCCTTCTTTAAACACTGCTAACTTTTATTTTCATTTTATTTAACCTTTATTTAACTAGGCAAGTCAGTTAAGAACAAATTCTTATTTTACAATGCGGGCCTACCCTGGCCAAACCCTCCCCTAATAAACCTGGACGACGCTGGGCCAATTGTGCACCGCCCTATGGGACTCACAATCACGGCCGGTTGTGATACAACCCGGGATCGAGCCAGGGTCTGTAGTGACGCCTCTAGTACTGAGATGCAATGCCTTAGACCGCTGCGCCACTAGACTTTAAAAAAGTGAATTTCCTCTGCTGTGTTTAAAAATAAAAAAAACTGTGCTTGCTTTGATTCTCATAGGATGTGGAGGCGGTGCAAATGCCTGATGGACAGCTCTGCCTACTGGCCCTCCTACCTGAGTGTTCCCTGGGGGAGGGGCCAGCGGCCATGCCGTACCTCAAGCTCTTCTGCCGCTACATCACTGACCGCAAGGTGGGTGGAGACGAGTCATTCTCGCTCACTCCTCTCTAACCTCTTGCTGACCTCTGTTTCACCACCCACTCACCTCTGTTTCACCACCCACTCACCTCTCTCACCACCCACTCACCTCTCTCACCCCTAGCATTAACAACATAGATGGAAAGCTACTGAGGATGGTAGCTGACTCTATAGCCACTCCTAACTGTCATATCTTTAAATCTGAGCCTAGAGGAATGTCTTTGTCCTCAAACCTGGAAGGAAGCTAAAGTCATTCCGCTACCCAAGAATGGTAAAGCGCCCTTTACTAGTTCTAACAGCCGGCCAATCACTTGCTGCCGGCTCTTAGCAAACTTTTGGGGGATTGTTTTTGTGGACCAGATACAATGCTACTGTATTTCTCTGTGTTTCTCTGACTTTCCACATGCTTCCAGAGAAGGGCACTCAACATGTACTGCACTGACACAAATGACTGATGATTGGCTGAAAGAAATTGGTAATAAGAAGATTGTTGGAGCTGTATTGTTAGACTTCATTGCAGCCTTTGATATTATTGACCATAATCTGTTATTAGAAAAACATATGTGCTATGCCTTTACATCCTCGACCATATTATGGGTTGAGAGCCATCTATCCAATAGAACAGAGGGTTTTATTGAATGGAAGCTTCTCTAATGGTAAACATGTAAAGTGTGGCATTTCACTAGGCCCTCTAATTATCTATCACTAGCATGTCACCTTAGACTGTAAATTGTTAAGGTCAAGGCATATTGATTCAATTGTTGTAGAGATACTCAGCATTTTTAACACCACAGTCGACCAAAAAAGTCCTGCAGGCTCTAGTTTGATCTAATCTTGAATATTGCCCGGTGATATGGTCAAGTGCTGCAAAGAAGGACCTAGAAAAGCTGCAACTGGCCCAGAACAGAGCAGCACGTCTTGCCCTTCTATGTACAGAGGGCTAATGTCCACAGTATGGCTCAAAGTAGAGGAGAGATTGATTTTGGGTTGGGTGGTATCTAGATGGTGTCCAGATTTTCCTACCGTCATATTGTTTCTGTACCATACCTGCATTTACAGTATTACCAGAGGTGCACACAAGGGGCACTATATATATATATAAACAAACGCTGGATATAATTTATTTGATATATCTTAGATTTCTTATAGTTATACTGAATTTATAGTTAAACTCAGCAAAAAAAGAACGTCCCTTTTTCAGGACCCTGTCTTTCGACGATGATTCGTAGAAATCCAAATAACTTCACAGATCTTCATTGTAAAGGGTTTAAACACTGTTTCCCATGCTTGTTCAATGAACCATAAACAATTAATGAACATGCACCTGTGGAACGGTCGTTAAGACACTAACAGCTTGCAGATGGTAGGCAATTAAGGTTACAGTAATGAAACTTAGAACACTCAAGAGGCCTTTCTACTGACTCTGAAAAACACCAAAAGAAAGATGCCCAGGGTCCCTGCTCGTCTGCGTGAACGTGCCTTTGGCATGCTGCAAGGAGGCATGAGGACTGCAGATGTGGCCAGGGCAATAAATTGCAATGTCCGTAGTGTGAGACGCCTTAGACAGCGCTACAGGGAGACATGACGGACAGCTGATTGTCCTCGCAGTGTCAGACCACGTGTAACAACACCTGCACCTGTACATCTGAACATCACACCTGCGGGACAGGTAGAGGAGGGCAACAACAACTGCCCAAGTTACACCAGGAACGCACAATCCCTCCATCAGTGCTCAGGCGGTCCGCAATAGGCTGAGAGAGGCTGGACTGAGGGCTTGTAGGCCTGTTGTAAGGAAGGTCCTCACCAGACATCACCGGCAACAACATCGCCTATGGGCACAAACCCACCGTCGCTGGATCAGACAGGACTGGCAAAAAGTGCTCTTCACTGATGAGTCGCGGTTTTGTCTCACCAGGGGTGATGGTCGGATTCGCGTTTATCGTCGAAGGAATGAGCGTTACACCGAGGCCTGAACTCTGGAGCGGGATCGATTTGGAGGTGGAGGGTCCGTCATGGTCTGGGGCGGTGTGTCACAGCATCATCGGACTGAGCTTGTTGTCATTGCAGGCAATCTCAAAGCTTGCGTTACAGGGAAGACATCCTCCTCCCTCACGTGGTACCCTTCCTGCAGGCTCATCCTGACATGACCCTCCAGCATGACAATACCACCAGCCATACTGCTCATTCTGTGTGTGATATTTCCTGCAAGACAGAAATGTCAGTGTTCTGCCATGGCCAGCGGAGAGCCCGGATCTCAATCCCATTGCACACGTCTGGGACCTGTTGGATCGGAGGGTGAGGGCTAGCGCCATTCCCCCCCCAGAAATGTCCAGGAACTTGCAGGTGCCTTGGTGGAAGAGTGGGGTAACATCTCACAGCAAAAACTGGCAAATTTGATGCAGTCCATGAGGAAGAGATGCACTGCAGATACTGAATGTAGCTGGTGGCCACACCAGATACTGACTGTTACTTTTGATTTTGACCCCCTCCATTGTTCAGGGACACATTATTCCATTTCTGTTAATCATATGTCTGTGGAACTTGTTCAGTTTATGTCTCAGTTGTTGAATCTATGTTCATACAAATATTTACACATGTTAAGTTTGCTGAAAATAAACGCAGTTAACAGTGAGAGGACGTTTCTTTTTTACTGAGTTTATAAGCAATGGCGTAGCAAGCACATTATTATACAGTGATGGGAAAAAAGTATTTGATCCCCTGCTGATTTTGTACGTTTGCCCACTGACAAAGAAATGATCAGTCTATAATTTTAATGGTAGGTTTATTTGAACAGTGAGAGACAGAATAACAACAAAGAAATCCAGAAAAACGCATGTCAAAAATGTTATAAATTGATTTGCATTTTAATGAGGGAAATAAGTATTTTACCCCTCTGCAAAACATGACTTAGTACTTGGTGGCAAAACCCTTGTTGGCAATCACAGAGGTCAGACATTTCTTGTAGTTGGCCACCAGGTTTGCACACATCTTAGGAGGGATTTTGTCCCACTCCTCTTTGCAGATCTTCTCCAAGTCATTAAGGTTTCGAGGCTGACATTTGGCAACTCGAACCTTCAGCTCCCTCCACAGATTTTCTATGGGATTAAGGTCTGGAGACTGGCTTGGCCACTCCAGGACCTTATTGTGCTTCTTCTTGAGCCACTCCTTTGTTGCCTTGGCCGTGTGTTTTGGGTCATTGTCGTGCTGGAATACCCATCCACAACCCATTTTCAATGCCCTGGCTGAGGGAAGGAGGTTCTCACCCAAGATTTGACGGTACATGGCCCCGTCCATCGTCCCTTTGATGCGGTGAAGTTGTCCTGTCCCCTTAGCAGAAAAACACCCCCAAAGCATAATGTTTCCACCTCCATGTTTGACATTTACATTTTAGTAATTTAGCAGACGCTCTTATTCAGAGCAACTTACAGTTGTGAATGCATACATTTCATACATTTATTTTTTTGTACTGGCCCCCCGTGGGAATCGAACCCACAACCCTGGCGTTGCACACACCATGCTGGCGTTGCAAACACCATGCTCTACCAACTGAGCCACAGGGAAGACCCGAAAGTATTCCTCACCGTTCTCATTTGACGGTGGGGATGGTGTTCATGGGGTCATAGGCAGCATTCCTCCTCCTCCAAACACGGCGAGTTGAGTTGATGCCAAAGAGCTCCATTTTGGTCTCATCTGACCACAACACTTTCACCCAGTTGTCCTCTGAATCATTCAGATGTTTATTGGCAAACTTCAGATGGGCATATATATGTGCTTTCTTGAGCAGGGGGACCTTGCGGGCACTGCAGGATTTCAGTCCTTCACGGCGTAGTGTGTTACCAATTGTTTTCTTGGTGAATATGGTCCCAGCTGCCTTGAGATCATTGACAAGATCCTCCCGTGTAGTTCTGGGCAGATTCCTCACCGTTCTCATGATCATTGCAACTTCACGAGGTGAGATCTTGCATGGAGCCCCAGGCCGATGGAGATTGACAGATCTTTTCTGTTTCTTCCATTTGTGAATAATCGCACCAACTGTTGTCACCTTCTCACCACGCTGCTTGGTGATGGTCTTGTAGCCCATTCCAGCCTTGTGTAGGTCTACAATCTTGTCCCTGACATCCTTGGAGAGCTCTTTGGTCTTGGCCATGGTGGAGAGTTTGGAATCTGATTGATTGATTGCTTCTGTGGACAGGTGTCTTTTATACAGGTAACAAGCTGAGATTAGGAGCACTCCCTTTAAGAGTGTGCTCCTAATCTCAGTTTGTTACCTGTATAAAAGATACCTGGGAGCCAGAAATCTTTCTGATAGAGAGGGGGTCAAATACTTATTTCCCTCATTAAAATGCAAATCAATTTATAACATTTTTGATATGCGTTTTTCTGGATTTTTTTGTTGTTATTCTGTCTCTCACTGTTCAAATAAACCTACCATTAAAATTATAGACTGATCATTTCTTTGTCAGTGGGCAAAGGTACAAAATCAGCAGGGGATCAAATACTTTTTTCCCTCACTGTATAGAGCCATGATCACATGGAACTCCCTTCCATCTCAAATTACTCAAGCAAACAACACGATAACTAATACAACACAGCACAGCGTCTCTCCCCTATCTATCTGACCAGACCTGGTCCATCACCCAAAGGACATCATGTCAACTTGACACAACTGTAGGAAGCATTGAAGTCCACATTGGCCAGTATCCCTGTGGAACGCTTTCGACACCTTGTAGAGCCCATGCCCCGACGAACTGAGGCTGTTCTCAGGGAAAAATGGGGGGGATGTAACTCAAGATTAGGAATGTGTTCCTAATGTTTTGTACACCCAGTGTATATGTACTAATGTATGTATGCATGGAACTGTTCGTAGAACCTCTTTTGGTTCTATTGTTCTTATTTAAAATGTGTGTAGTACAGTCCTTGAGCTGTTCTTGTCTATTGATGTTCGGTATTATGTCGTGTTTTGTGTGGACCCCAGGAAGAGTAGCTGCTGCTTCAGAAACAGCTAATGGGGATCCTAATAAAATACCTGCTCACCTCTCTCACCTCCCACTCATCTATCTCATCTCTCACCTCTCTTTCTTCACATGCTCACCTGTCTCTCACCCCTCTCTCTCTCCCTCTCTCTCTCTCACCAGGGTGTGGTTTCTGGTATCTTGCTGGTGACATCCAATAAGATGTTCTTTGACCCGTGCAAGACTCACCCGTTGGTGATAGAGCACGGCTGTGAGGAGTACCTGCTGTCCTGCTCAGTGGACAGCCTGGCCTCGGTCTCCTTCTACTCTGACATCTCCCACGTGCACTTCAACTCCTCCACACACAGGTCAGCGCTAAATGGCTATGTGCACGTTCAAGGCACACACCGATTTGGTGTAGCTTAGCACAGATCAACATATGGCCCACTGTTCAGCATCCTACAGCTGTACCATGGCCCACTGTTCAGCATCCTACAGCTGTCATATGGCCCACTGTTCAGCATCCTACAGCTGTCCTTCCTAATATTGAGTTGCACACCCCCCATTCATTTTGTCTTGCCCATTCACCCTCTGAATGACACACATACACAGTCTATGTCTCAATTGTCTCGAGGCTTAAAAAGTATTCTTTAACCTGTTACTAGGTGGAAAGGAACTAAAAACATACAGAAAACTGGCTCCAAAACTGTCAAGATGCTCGAGCAGGGTGGGCGGCGAAGCAGCAGTAGCCCTCCACACCACAAGGGGGAGACTGTCCCAGCACTGGTGTCTGCTGCTACGTCGGAGCTGAGGTCTGACCTGGCTCTGAGCCTGGTCCAGGGGTTCTCTGAGGAAGAGAGGAGCAGTGACATGGCTGAGTGGCAGCTGGAGGGGAAGGGTAGTCCGCTGGAAGAGCTGGTTGTGCAGTCATCCAGGACTGTGGAAGGAGCCGTGTTGAGCAGTGCTGCCACCTTCTGTTGTGGAGGACAAGAGGCAGCAGGGACAGGGAATAAAGTGAGGATGGAGCTGGTGGGCAGAGAGGGGACGAAGAAGCAGCAGTCTGTGAGGAATCAGACACCAGGTAAGGAAAGGAATCAAGTCAATAGGTTTAGATCATGGTTTTATCCCAAGGAGTACTGTTTAGTTCATTTTTCTCCATCCTTCCCTCTCTCTCTTTTCACCTTTCTCTATTTCTCTCTCTCGCTTTCTCTCTCTCTCCCTCATTCTCCCCCTCCCTCTTCTCCAGGCCCCTCTAGACTGTCTTCAGGGACTTCTGGAGGTCTGATGTTTGTCAGGCTGCGACTCCAGCAATCCACTGGGAAGAAGAAAGGTGTGGCTGCAGGCTTGCTGCTGGGGACAAACAAAACCTTACCCCGGAGGGACTCCTGGTTCGCCTTCTCCCAGGAGAGGTAACCGTCTGCAGTCTGGAGCCACAGAAACAGACTGTTTTAGTTTAACATTAACATTCCGTTTAGATTCTGTGAACATTAACACCTCACACTGACAATGTCTAACATTAACATCAAGTTTAACATGTCTCCTGTAGCGATTTGAATTGCTGTTGAATGCTGAGGAATGTAGAGGCTTCAAGTTTTTTTTAATGTTCACATTAGAAGTTAATCAAAGGTCTGACGTGTTTTGTCGCCTGTAGCTCAGATGAGCTGTACGCCTACATGAACCACTGGAGGCCTGGCCTGTGCATGCTGGAGGGAGGGTCGGAGGAGGGCGACGAGGAGGAGTTTGTACTGGTTGAAGACAGAGAAGAAGAAGAGGAGGAGGAGAAGGAAGAAGAACAGGAGGTGTCCAAGGACCATGGGCGGACTGGGGAGGACTGGGAGGTAAGTCTGGATTTTAGTGGGGAGGACTGGGAGGTAAATCTGGATTTTAGTGGGGAGGACTGGGAGGTAAATCTGGATTTTAGACTGAGGGGGACTGGGTGTTAAATCTGCATTTTACTGGGGAGGGCTGGGAGGTAAGTCTGTATTTTACTTGGGAGGATTGGGAACTAAGTCTGTATTTTACTTGGGAGGATTGGGAACTAAGTCTGTATTTTACTTGGGAGGATTGGGAAGTAAGTCTGTATTTTACTTGGGAGGATTGGGAAGTAAGTCTGTATTTTACTGGGGAGGACTGGGAGGTAAATCTGTATTTTACTGGGGAGGACTGGGAGGTAAATCTGTATTTTAGTGGGGAGGACTGGGAGGTAAGTCTGGATTTTAGACTGGGGAGGAATGGGAGGTAAGTCTGTATTTTAGAGTCTTTGAGGAGAGTCATAAAGAAAGGCTGGAGTGCCTGATGTGGACATACAGGTAAACTGCAATAAATTGCTTTTGACTATAGCATTAAGTAAAGACCCCTTGTGCACACCATGGCCTGGGGAAGTTTGGGCAACTGTTTAAAAGTTTGAGAAGTGTTTAGGTGGGGTCAGGGATTATTGTTTGACATGTGTGTGTCAAGTTTTGGCGACAGTGGGATTTTAATGGGTTTATGACTAGGTTGTGTGTCTTGTGTTGCAGCTGGTGACAGTGGAGGATGGTAGAGAGAGACTCCCTCTGGACATGGACAAAGATCCAGAGGGACTGTGTGAGATCGTAGCCCAGAGTCGCATCTTAGACGCATCGCTTGTCAGAGAGGTGAGTGTGAGCACATGTTCATAGACAGAACTTCACAAAACACACGCTCTGTCTCATCTAATCACACACAAATTCACAATGGAAGATAATTCACAGATCTCATCCATTCTTGGATAAGAAAGATAGATAATTACTTAATTAATCCCAAATGGGAAATGAATGACTGCTTCTCATGACGTGTCGCTGGCCAGCGCCACACAGAAGAAATTGCACACGTTACTCTTCTTGCCTCTAGTTCCACAAATGTATTGACTGGTCTGGGTTTAAAGTTAAATCCAGAGTCTGAGACTTAACCTAACTTTCCTACTTCAGGCTCCCTTGAGCAGCACTGTCCTTCAGTCAAACACATTTACTGAACCTTCGTGCCGAGTAGAGTACTGAAAATATTGAAAACCTCTACTGTGGCCATGTTTCACGATAGAGGGTGAAGTAGGAAAGGATCAGGTATGAAGGGGTTTAGGTATGAGCTAGAACACCGGTAGTGAACTCCAGTGGAGAGATTTAAAGCTCCAATATAGCCATTTTTATCTCTATCATATTATTTCTGGGTAACAATTAATTACCTTACTGTGATTGTTTTTAATTAAAATGGTCAAAAATAAATCAAATATAGCTTCTTAGCGAAGAGCAATTTATAAGCAAGAATTTTGCTAAGACTGTCTGGGAGTGGTCTGAGTAGGGAGGGGAAAACTGAAAATGAACTGTTATTGACAGAGGGGTTTGGAACTCTAGAGGGAACATTATCTATTATCTGATGTCACCAGGCAGGCCAAAACTCCATCCCACCACAATAGGCCGCAATTAGCAATTTCAAGCGGTCTTTTCAAACAGTTCTTACACTAAAAGAGCATACCGGTAATCATAATTTTCACAATTTTACAGTATTATTCCAAACTCGGAGTGGAAATATACACTGATGGTACAAAACATTAGGAACACCTGCCCTTTCCATGACAGACTGACCAGGTGAACACTATGATCCTTTGTTGATGTCACTTTTTAAATTCACTTCAATCAGTGAAGATGAAGGGAAGGAGACAGGTTAAAGAAGGATTTTTAAGCATTGAGACAATTGAGACATGGATTGTGTATGTGTGCCATTCAGAGGGTGAATAGGCAAGACAAAAGATTTAACTGCCTTTGAACAGGGTATGATAGTAGGTGCCAAGCACCTGTTTGAGTGTGTCAATAACTGCAATGCTGCTGAGTTTGTAACGCTCAACAGTTTCTCGTTTGTATCAAGAACGGTCCATCACCCAAAGGACATCCAGCCAACTTGAAACAACTGTGGGAAGCATTGAAGTCCACATTGACCAGTATCCCTGTAGAATGCTTTCGACACCTTGTGGAGTTGAGGCCGCTCTGAGGGCAAAAGGGGGTGCTACTCAATAGTAGGAAGGTGTTCCTAATGTTTTGTACACTCGGTGTATATAAAACACAGGAAAATCACGTTTTTTTACTTCACTTGGCCCAGCGACGTCCAGGTTAGGGTTTGGCTGGGGTAGGCCGTCATTGTAAAAAATAATTTGTTCTTAGCTGACTTGCCTAGTTAAATAAAGGTTAAATAAAAAATGAATTAAGCAGAGCAGTACTGTGGTCACTTTGAACCAATACATTAGCTAATGAGCCCTGCAGGTCAGCTCTGCAAGTGGCTTATTGTTTCCAGTCTCATTCACTTAGATACCAACTATCTCCCTTTCACTTTCTTTTCCGCTCATTTTAAACATGTAATAAGTGTATATTCCCCTATCTTCTCTCTCCCGCCACTCTTTCTCCTTCTCCATCCGTCCGTCTTTCTCCAGCTCTCAGTGGAACTGCCACCCAGGACAGTGGGCCACACATGGCAGCTGGCATACAGCACGTCTCGTCACGGCTCCAGCCTGAAGTCCCTCTACCGGAGGCTGAAAGGCAGCGACTCGCCTGTACTCATGGTCATCAAGGACTCACTTAATCAGGTGTCCTTTTTATGTACTCGTATTTGTTATTTTCACGTTACAAACGACACCCCTAATGTTCCACGCACCATATTTTGAAGATCTATCTGACTTAGGTGTTAGAGATTACACAGAATGTGTGCCATAGACTACCTGCTTTTCATTTCATTTGCACCATTAACTTGGACACCCACAGGTCAAGACTACTGTGGGGTTAGTTTGAATAACATACCGATTTTCCAGGAGCCACAGAGTTCGTTGTGGTCACCTAATGAAGTCCCCCATTTTATGAAGTCTGTCTCGTTTGGTTACCAGAGAGTTGTATTTTGGTTAATGGTAGGTTTGTTTCTCTGTGCCCCAGGTGTTTGGGAGCTTCCTCTCTCACCCTCTGAGGCCGAGCGAGACCTTCTACGGCACAGGAGAGACATTCCTCTTCATGCTGCTTCCTCGCTTCAAGGTCAGCCAAGACACACACACACACACACAATATGACACACACTATGGCTCACCCACACACATACACCTTATGACACACACGCAATATGACACACACACACACACACACACACACACACACACTGTGACACACTATGACACACACACATTATGACGCATACACTACACTCACAACCAATGCCATACAATTCTCTCCCACATGTTCTAATCTGAAATGTGGCTTTTTAAGGTATAGGTGCAGAATTGTTGTTTTGCCAAACTGAAAAGACGATACTGTTTGTTGTAAATCTTGCTGACATAATATTGCAGGAGTTTCCATAGCAACCAAATTACTATTCACATCAAGGTCTCTACCAACGTCACATAATCGATTAGTGCATGAATGTGGATTAAGAAAAAGGTCACTTTCTGCTTTTATATGCACAAACAACGTGTAGGAACTCATTGCTATCAATAGTGTACTGTATATGCATAGCATTACAGAAGGGCAAGGTCATTCATAAGCACAGAGGGGTACTCCTGTGTTGGTAACCTATACTGACTCTGTCCTTGTCACGTCCCACAGTGTTTCAAGTGGACCGGAGAAAACTCCTTCTTCATAAAGGGAGACCTGGACTCTTTTGCTATCGGAGGAGGAAGGTGGGGTCACTCCGAGTCATACCAATATGTCTTAGGTTTTCTTGATGCTGATGTTATTTATGTTTGCTTGACACTTACTGCATGTTGGTGCTACAGCTACACTACATGACTAAAGGTATGTGGACACATGCTTGTCAAACATCTCATTCCAAAATCATGGGGGATTAATATGGAGTTGGTCCTTTGCTGCTATAACAGCCTCCACTCTTCTGGGAAGGCAATCCACTAGATGTTAGAACATTGCTGCAGGGACTTGCTTCCATTCAGCCACAAGAGCATTAGTGAGGTCTGGCACCGATGTTGGGCAATTAGGCCTGGCTTTCAGTCGGCGTTCCAATTCACCCCAAAGGTGTAAGATGGGGTTGAGGTCAGGGCTCTGTGCAGGCCAGTCAAGTTCTTCCACACTTATCTCAACAAACCATTTCTGTATGGACCTCGTGTTGTGCATGGGGGCATTTCCATACTGAAACAGGAACGGGCCTTCCCAAACTGTTGCCACAAAGTTGGAAGCACAGAATCGTTTAGAATGTCATTGTACGCTGTAGCTTTAAGATTTCCCTTCACTGGAACTAAGGGACCTAGCCCGAAACCATGAAAAATAGCCCCAGACCATTATTCCTCCTCCACCAAACTTTACAGTTGGCACTATGCATTGGGGCAACTAGATTTCTACTGGCAACCGCCAAACCCAGATTTGTCCATCGGACTGCCAGATGGTGAAGCGTGATTCATCACTCCACTGCTCCAGAGTCCAATGATGGCGACACCACTCCAGCCGACGTTTGGCGTTGCGCATGGTGATTTTACGCCTTGATCACACTGACAGTGTTTTCGCACAAAATGGTATGCAGCATCATCTGGATATGTGTGCAACAAAAGTTAAACATTCACCTTCTGCTACCATTTCTGTCAAGGCATCTACTCATACAGTTTGACGCATACAGTTGAAGTCGGAAGTTTTCATACACCTAAGCCAAATACATTTAAACTCAGTTTTTCACAATTCCTGACATTTAATCCTAGTAAAAATGTCCTGTCTTAGGTCAGTTAGGATCACCACTTTATTTTAACCTGTTGGGGGTAGGGGGCAGTATTTGCACGGCCGGATAAAAAACATACCCGATTTAATCTGGTTATTACTACTGCCCAGAAACTAGAATATGCATATAATTATTGGCTTTGGATAGAAAACACCCTAAAGTTTCTAAAACTGTTTGAATGGTGTCTGTGAGTATAACAGAACTCATATGGCAGGCAAAAACCTGAGAAGATTCCTTACAGGAAGTGGCCTGTCTGACAACTTCTTGGGCTTCTTGACTCTCTTTATTAAAAACTGAGGATCTCTGCTGTAACGTGACACTTCCTACGGCTCCCATAGGCTCTCAGAAGGCGGGGAAAAGCTGAATGATGTCTTTGGAGCCCCTGGCTGAAAAACATTAGCGCCTTTGGTAAGTGGTCGATCAGAGTAGACATGAGACTGAGGCGCGTGCACGAGGCGACCCCATGTTTTTATTTTCTCTGTCTTTGAACTAAAACAGGGTTTCCCGGTCGGAATATTATCGTTTTTTTACTAGAAAAATGGCATAAAAATTGATTTTAAACAGCGGTTGACATGCTTCGAAGTACGGTAATGGAATATTTAGAATTTTTTTGTCACGAAACGCGTCGGGCGCGTCACCCTTCTTTACCCTTCGGATAGTGTCTTGAACGCACGAACAAAACAGAGGATATTTGAACATAACTATGGATTATTTTGAACCAAACCAACATTTGTTATTGAAGTAGAAGTCATGGGAGTGCATTCTGACGAAGAACAGCAAAGGTAATCAAATTTTTCTTATAGTAAATCTGACTTTGGTGAGGGCTAAACTTGGTGGGTGTCTAAATAGCTAGCCCGTGATGGCTGGGCTATCTATTCAGAATATTGCAAAATGTGCTTTCACCGAAAAGCTATTTTAATATCGGACATAGCGATTGCATAAAGGAGTTCTGTATCTATAATTCTTAAAATAATTGTTATGTTTTTTGTGAACGTTTATCGTGAGTAATTTAGTAACCTAAGTGTATGTAAACTTCCGACTTCAACTGTACGTTCGATAAATCCAACGTATGCACCACACAGAACGCACTGCAACTGCCTCTGCAACACAATGCTGCAAGGCAAACGCTGCGTTCCATTGGAAATGAATGTACTTCTGGAGACCAAAATGCAATGACGCTGTTGATGTGATCGAGGCATTAGGCTGAGCTCTTCAGTAAGGCCATTCTACTGCCAATGTTTGTCAATGGAGATTGCATGGCTGTGTACTCAATTTTATACACCTGTCAGCAATGGGTGTGGCTGAAATAGCCAAATCCACTCATTTGAAGAGGTGTCCACATACTTTGTGTGTATATACAGTATGTGTCAATGTTTAGGAAAACATCACTTTACTCTAAAGCAATGAACAAGGAACTGAGTTTGTCTCGCTCTCTCTTCCCCAGTGGTCACTTTGGCCTGTGGCTGGATGAGATGCTGTACCTGGGCAGGAGTAGCCCCTGTTACACCTTCAACAACTGCTGCCTCTCGGAAAGAGACGACTTCCACGTCATGGAGCTGGAGGTGTGGACATTCTGGTGAAGACATGAACTCAACTCACCTCGCCTAGCAACACATTCTGACTCTCTCTGGCTGTCCAATCACTACATTAAACAGGACTCTAACACCATTCTAGAACAGGACTCTAGAAACCATATATTCTAGTACAATAAGTTGTTGGGTATACCTGACTATTTTGACTTAATTGTGTGGTTTTGGGCTGGAAGCTCAACTGAATATTCTGAAAGTGGACCAAACTGTTACGTGGAGGGGTATTGGTGGTTTGGGACAGAGATTGTAGCCTCACTGCATTGGAAGACTTGTCCTGTTGCAGCCCCCCACTCCTTCCGCAGGTTGGTATGGTCCTCACTTTCAGGTGACTCTGCATTGTGTAAATTGTTGTTCTATGGTGGAATTCACATTTCCTTCTAACAATGGATCTCCCCATCTAAAGGCCTGCCTGCATTTCCACCCCAGCACAATTCACAGTTATTCTGGCACCATAGTTTAAAATGAATGACTTCATTAATTGGAGGAACTGAAATGACTACCCCTTGTTGCATATGGACCAACTTATATGAACTGGGGGGGGGTGTCTAAACTTAGTATCTTTAGAAATGTTTCATTTTACCCACTATCCACCACACACAACCTGAAATGTACTCAGATCTAATTTCTGATCAATGTTCACACAGTACAACACAAATAGACAGAATGAATGGTTATTAATGTTATAACGTCTTTATCTGATACTTCTGGGACACGTCGGTTTCATCCAGTGTTCAGCGCAAGCTCACTCAAGACTACTTTTTAGTAAAGATCCATTTTTATTTTTTGCAGACAATTTGCTCAAAAAGCCTATTTCAAGGGGATGACTCACCTCTGCAATGGCTAAATGTGCTGCCTACATTGCAGCACTTAACAAGAGGCTGATGGAGAAACAGACACTTTACTAAGATATGACCCATTTCAAAGTTTCACATGTACCCGTGGTAGAATCCACAATGATTAACTTCTTCTTGCCTCTAAGTTAATTTTGTTAGATAATCTTTGGTGTAGTCACCCCTTGAGTTCTGCTCTCATGGTCAAGGTGTTAAGAAATAACTAGTCAGTCAACATAAGACTGTTGGCTTTCATAAAAAAATATAAACAAAAAAGTATTACATTATATATTGTGCCACCATACAGCTTTGTTTTTGGGTTTACATGACAGCTGTTGGCAACCTTGGGGGAACAGAGCGGGTGTGTTGCCTGAAGAAGCTTTAGCAATGACATCAGGCCCTACCCAGCCAACTTTGGACTTTCAGGCAAGGCCGTCACAAACTGCTGAAACTCTAGAGGGAACGACTTGACCTGCCCTGCCCCTCCAACAGAAATACAACTTGTGGTTCTTTGCATATTGCGAGATATAACAAATAAAACAGAACAATGCATTATGGTGCAGTCTGTTTTGATATGAAAATGTAGATATAAAGAAAAGTTTGAGCAAAGCAAATCTCACTCACTTATGACATGATAACAGAAGGCATAAATAAGTAAAATTAATTAGCCACTAGTAGGTGAGGCCAAAGCAATGTTTGGAACCTGGCCACTGTTCTGACCCTGAACATTGTACTTTAAAATAGTTGGTAAGTAACAGCAACATTAGTGATTATAGGGAATGGGATTAGAAGCATGTTAACTTGAAAGAACATCTACCAACTGAGTATTGAGTTTAGTTATAAAAAAAAACCAGTTGTCTAAAGCATATGTCTTCAGAAGGGCTCAACTGGTATAGCGGCCACTGTCGTTTGAAGAGGTTGTAATACTGATAATGTTGGATGCTAGTAAAACAACCTGAAAAGTTAACAGCTGCCAGCACTGTAGGAATCTGATCTCTGCACACAAGTTAGCTTTTTCCTTGATCATTATCCTTCACAGAGGAATTACTGTAGTTTTTACACACACACTTTTGACCACCGTTCGTCTTTACTGTGCCAGGTGCTCCTTGGCTTTCTCCAGACCCTCTTTGAGGAAGTTGATGTACGTAGCAGTGGATGGGTCCTCGAACCCCCCAGAGAAGCTAAATGTGGCAGCTTCCTCCTCCGGCTTCATGGACGTCTGGTCCAGGAAGTAGTTAGCATTGATGTGGTGAACCTAGAGAATTTAAGTCATTAGAGATTCAAGTAATTTTCAACCCTCCATAGGCTATTGTCATTTCCTCCAAACCCTTTTTTAAATTTGTCAGCTGGTTATTTAGCAACGCCCAGAATCAACAAAGTGAAGTATCCACTTAAAGGTTGTTGATAAACAACTGGGATGTTGAGATGGAAACATGATGGAACTGTAAGGACTTACGATAGTGCCGTTGGGCAGCGCCACCATCATTTCTACTGGAAAGTTGTACTTCTCCAGGTGTAGGCGGGCCCTCTGACTCTCAACCGGGTTCTGCTCGTTAGCCTGAGATTAAGATTATTAGGATACATTACCACCACAACAATCAAAACAGACAGCAGGACCTCGACAACAGATGGTGTGGAATATGTTCAACATTAGGTCACTTGAGACAAACTTTGATTTAGTAATGAACACTATCCATTTAAAGTGGTATCATTATTTTAGGCTTGAACCTTGAGGGTGAGCCAGTGGTGGCTGGTGTCACTTTAAAATCAAAGGATGGGCTCATTGTCATATCTGGAATGGAACAAATAAATAGTTTCCATGTTTGACACCTTTCCATCCATTCCATTACAATGAGCTCATCCTTCGATTAAACTGCCTACCAGCCTCTGATGGGCTGAGCAATATGGGCCGCTCACTCACCTGCATGTCCTCCAGCTCTTTGACCAGGGACCAGCTGCTGACGAAGCTCTGGTTGAGCAGGGCCAGGACGGGCGAACTTTCCAGGACTGTCTCCCGGAGAGTCCGCCCAGAACCTGTGACAATGTGTTTGGAGGAAGCAAAAAGGTCAGATGCAAAGCAAAAGGCATTTTAATATTCAGTGCTCGAAAAGGTAAGGCTATGCTGGATGTCTTTCCCTAAGTCACTCACTTCAACCCCCCCCCCAAGATGAAACCCCTTGACCCCCAGGATATACTTTATATTTTGTAAGTTCATCACTTAGAATGGCCCTAAGTGAGCACTAAGGTGGATTATAATCATTATCTTCATAGAGCACAGTGTCACAGGTGAACCGTCTCACCTCAGCAGGATTGGTCATCTAGTGCCCCCCAGAGGAGGATGGAGTGCACCAGCTTGCTCTCTTCCTGCGCTTGCTGAAAGGCCTCCGAGAAGGGCAGGTATGACACCTGTGGACAATGGAAGAGATGTACATCATCACAATGGTGTGGAGTCTATCAAGTTATTTTTGAGAGAGCTTGGGGACTACCAAGTTGTGACCGAAGTTCAAAGGTGACTAGAACAATCCCCTAAATAGATGGGACAAAACAGAGCAGGACGTATTGAGCCGTACCTTCTTGAAGGGGTAGAAGGTGACCTCGAGGCGGCGAGCAGCCTCCTCGCGGCTGATCTCAGACGTCCAGTGGATGTCCTCAAAGACAAACTGGACAGGGTCGCTGCCTCCCCCTCGGCTATCGATAATATTCCCCTCCTCATCCTGGATGAAGGAGGGCGTGGATGGACCAGCGGCCCGCAGCTCCATCTGACAACACACACAGCGTTTCTTAATATGAATACTACCGTGCTCCACTCTCATGCTACGAGTGCATTCTCCGAGGACGTTCTCTTGAGTACGAGAGTGTGGAGAAAGCATAAAACATTCCATTTGAGAAGAACTCGTACTCCCCTGAATGCATTACCTCACGCTGCACATCCCCATTCACTGAACTTGCCTCCAGCCAGGACATTGGCAATAGAAACGAAACAAGATTTCCACAAAGCCAACGTTTTACTTCATAATTATCAGCTAGGTAGTTTAACAGGCAACGACGTACAACTATTGTTATGCAAGGTAGATGACTAGCTGTCCATTTTTTGTGGGTAGCTAGCTAGCCTGTTAGCCATATTTACTTACTATGGGCTTGAGATCTATGCACATTCCACAATCAACACAGTGTGTATTTATTAATGTATCAAGAGTCGTTTTTTACATGGTTGTGTCATTTCTGTGCATACTTTCCGTTGAAGCTTGCGTCGATGCATGCTTCAAAATATGTACAAATGGAGTATGCATCCGAGAAGTGCCCTTCGTGCTCCATGTCGCATATTTTGATTTGGACTCATGCTCTGACACCCATGCTCCAATTTGCGTGCTCGGAGCACGGTAGTATGCATATTGACAAAACACCCACAGAGATCCCATAACAAATACAACACATCCTACTATGTCACATTACACCAAATCAAATGTTGGTATGCCATAGCATGACAAGGCACAGTAGCCTACCTGTGGCAGGTATCCAATGTCCACCTCCATATTACTGTTCTCAGTGGCTCCATAGAGCCACTCCATGTCCACATTCAGAGTCCTGTGAGACCGGGAGAAGTCAGTGTCTGCCATCTTACATTCACTTACGGATATATCAGTAGCATTACTATCATCCTAAAGGTCGACTCTGAATGGATAAGACACAAAGTCTGTAGACTATAGAGGTAATTCTGGTTATCAATAACAGAGTCAACCATGTTATTCACTGACCTGTCGTTGGGGACGTAGAGGGTGAACTGTCGGACGTGGGAGGAGTCCCGGGAGAGGACGATGTTGCCAGTGAACTGGCCCGGGGTGAACCAGAAGGGGAAGTCTGGGACATCGTTGAGCTGGAACTCTGCATGGATCCTGTGGAGGTACAGGGGTAATAACATGGTAACTAGTTGTAAACTCAATGGACTTGATGAGGAATCTCAGTTCTCTTACCTGAAGACAATGTCCAGATAAAAGTCACTGGCGGCTCGGATGCAGGCCACTGTTCCCTGAGGGGCAAAACGGGACTTGATGAAGGGCCGTGGGTGGAACATACTTAGCAGGGAGTGAATGAGAACCTGTGGGGAAGTAAATACAGTCACTGCTAGGTTCATGTATTTCCTTCAACCAAGTGGTGACAATTTACGTTTTCTACTGATACCGCTTGACAGACTATGCTGTAATATCATCTCATAGTCAAAGTAACACTTGGTTTTCGCCAATGATGTATATATAATCGTCGCCAAGAGTTTGAGTGATGAACAAGTGTAGTAGACAGTTAAAAGTCAAACGGAATATAAAATATCAGATAGTCACTTCCTAAGACTGTACCTCTTTTCCTCGTGGTGCAGGAGGGTGGTAGCGATTGTTTGGCAGGTACCCAGTGAAGATGTTGAGCTCACTCTGAATGACCCACCAGGTGTCCCCCACTTCCCCTTTGTTTTTGGGGGGCAGGAAGGCCCTGAACTGGCTGGCAGAGAAGGACATGGAGGACACAGCAGGACTCTGCCAGGAACGCAGCCCACTCAGGGAACTATGAGTAACCTGGAGAAGCGGAGACTAATTGTGATATCTGAGGCTTTCTCTGCTAAACCTTGGACTGTCTATTTGAACCTTTTTCTTCCTTTTCTGTAATTTATCACCTTAAGTCATTTTATAAAAGCAACTTACTGGTAGGTCATCTTTCGAATCCACTCAGAGACACAGCTTCGAAAGCAGTAAAATGTTTACAAGTTTGAGTTATCTATTCTCTATTCAAACCACCCAGCTTATCCCACAGATCCCACAGTGTAAATCACAGGCAAGGCATCACTATCATTATAACGTGAGTGTTGGGCTGGTCTACTCTTATTACCCCAAGGAAGCCATCCTTGCTCTTCGTCATTGTGTCAAGCTGCAGAGGCTGCATCTTGGCCTCCAGGGTTAGGGTCTCTCCATTGCGGTCATGGGTCACTTCCTCCTCAAAATCTGCTGGAGGTGAGATCCCTGCAGGGAGGCAGGCAAAAGGTTACAAACCAATGACTGTTTGTGAGCATTCGTGTTGGGTTTGTGGGGATGGAGTATTTTGGATTTGAATGTGTTAGGGTGCAGAAGAAGGCTGGTGGTGAACCTGTGAGTTTCTCTGCGACGAGTTTGAACTCCTCAGGGCTAAGGTACAGGTCATGGTCTGTGTCCAAGGAGGAGAAGAGAAAGAGGCCCTCGGTGCCCAGTGCTTTCAAGGCCACTTCCTGTTGGAGGAACACAATAAGAGCTCCTTATTGTGTCTTACTGTGTTAGTTCTCACACTCCAGTGACATTCCTGGACAATGGCTGGGACAGATCAGAGTGAACCTTTTTAACACTAACCTCTAAGCACACTACAATTTTGAAAACATTGTTTTGGATAAAGAAAGCAGCTACAAATATATCCGTTTATTAAATGAGTGTACTTGAAATTAAACATGCCAAGGAAGTGAGGGGATTAGTTTCCCAAAATAATGTTGTAACCTTGAGGCCCTTCTACACAAAAATACACCGACTGCGTGCTCTCTTATGTTAGCTCAATGGATGGAAGAAGGAGAACAACTTGTGAGCCAGATAACTATTTCTGTAAGTGGGGTGTTGATTGTGGGACCAGCTGTGGCAGACATCCAACCCCCTAATAAAACGATTTTGGGTTAAAAAAAAACAAAAACAAAAAACGCTATGGGGTATAAAAGTGTTTGATCCCACAAAGACAATACGTGGCGGCACGCAAGGTACGTGTTCAATTTCTAAAACCTTCCCAAAAATGTAAAATAAAATAAGCCCCATGATTTCAAATACTATGAATAACTTAACAGTTAAGAAGAAAAATAACTGCCATCAGCACAAGACTTGGCAGAGAAAATGCACTCTGAGATAATTTCAAAGGTAATTCATGTTTTATATCACAGTCAATCAGTTGTGGAAAAAGTACAAAATGTTTATACTTGAGTAAATGTAATGATACCTTAATAGAAAATGACTCAAATAAAAGTGAAAGTCACCCAGTAAAATACTAGTTGAGTAAAAGTCTAAAAGTATTTGGTTTTAAATGTACTTAACTATCAAAAGTAAATGGAATTGCTAAATTGTACATAAGTATCAAAATGTAAAAGTATAAACTATTTTAAATTCCTTATATTAAGCAAACCAGACAGAACAGTTTTTATTTTTTAATTTACGGATAGCCAGGGGCAAACTCCAACTACAAACAAAGCATCTATGTTTAGTGAGTCCGCCAGATCAGAGGCTGTAGGGATGACCAGAGACGTTCTCTTTATAACTGTGTGAACTGGAACATTTTCCTATCAAAATGTAACGAGTACTTTTGGGTGTCAGAGAAAATGTATGGAGTAAAAAGTACATTATTTTCTTTAAAGAATGTAGTGAAGTAAAAGTTGGCAAAAATATAAAAAGTAAAGTAGAGATACTTAGTCGGTGTTTTTTTGGGGGGGGTACTTTAAAATATGTTTTACTTAAGTACTTTAAGTACTTTACACCACTGCAGTCAATTCAGATGCATAACTAAAGACATCTGCTTAACAAGATGCGTAAAACATGGATACAGATATTGAACTTACATGACGTTTAAGTAGCTGTGAGTCCTGATAATATGTGTAACCAAAGGCAAGAAGGGGAACAATAATGAACATAAGCAATGTTGACATTGATCCAATGATCCAAGATCGCTTGGACCTGCCAGGCGCCAGTCGTTCACCGCCTTGAGATTTGTCCAGACGCTCATCCTCCCCCAAACTAGCTTTCTTGTCCTCCGGGATTATTTTATCCACGTCCGCGGCCATTCCTTGCTCTCGCCCCTACACAAACGCAGGCATGCTCTCTAGAAAGACAATCGGCGCAAAGTACCTTAATCTATTGGAAATACAGCTACCAATTACGGTTCAAATGTACTCTACTCGGTAGAACTATCGGCGACTTCCCGATCGCTACTCTGTTGCAACCAACAGCTAGCTATTTCTGTATCGACATTAATTTCTTGATATTCTCATTTCCCACATCTCTTCTTCTCCATTCATCGAATACATTCCCTGAGGGGCAAGACAGCATTAAAGGGCCAGTGTGCTATTTTGTTATTCGCTGGAATATCTGCTTGGTTCATCATAACCATAATAATATGTAGGACTTGCCAGAGAACATTGGATGAATGGAAAGCCGTTTAAACATATATTCATATTAAAAAATATATCTATAATTGTATGTTTTGATATCAATCATTCAAAAATGTATATCAAGAAATTATCAATAATTCGAAATGCTTCCTAAACACTGACGGAATGGTACTATAATTGGATTTAAGGGTGATGGTGAATTATAGGAGCACAAACTGCTTTACAGTAGCATTTCATCTCAAGTTACAATCTCAAGCAATTTATTGAGTTGGTCTATATAGTGTATTCTAAATTCAGAGCTATATTTAATGTTTTACGGGTTGCACAGGCATTGAATACAGACTGTATAAATATTTTGCATTTGTCACTAGATTGTCTCAAGCCTGCTGCCAGAATGACAAATTATTATTTTTTAAATGTATGTTACTTCACCTTTATTTAACCAGGTAGGCCAGTTGAGAACAAGTTCTCATTTACAACTGCGACTTGGCCAAGATAAAGCAAAGCAGTGCAACAAAGACAGAGGTACACAAACAAAACGTACAGTCAATAACACAAAAGAAAAATGTCTAAAATAGAAACTCCATTTCCTTTTAGTTTATTGTTTCTGTCAACAAGTTCCCATTTTGATCCACAGACATTACATATTTACAGGTGCATGTACATATATGGGTAATGCATTTATGTAAAGCAATGTCCATAGTTCAGAGTCACCAAAAAGCAAGACGTTCTTAAAGAACGGCAGTCCACATTCAGTCCATCTTCTCTTCCACCTCTTGTGTTTTCACCTCTACGGTTTTGTGAGGTATATAAGAACCCATACCTGCAGCTCTATCTGCTTCTGCCTGGGTGTAGGGTTCCTCCTTCAAACGCTTAATCCTGAACACAGTGTTGGACAGAAGAAATGTAGCTGCTCAGTCATCAAAACATCATCAACATGCCCAGCTACAAAGTTATACTACTAGGGTGCTGGGAGGGGGGAGGGAGGCTGCCTCACAGGAACTGTATCCACATTTATTCAAACAGTTGTCTGCTTCAAAAGAAAAGTGGGGATCTTACCGTTTCTTGTGCACTTTGGTTTTAAAGTGCTCCTTCAGGGCTTTCACGTCAACAAAATATCGTCTGTAAACAAAACACATGCACATTAAATTACGGCTTTCCAGTTGCCTTTGTTTTCTTCCTGTGAACCTTTGGGATAGATGCAAGAAAGAGCAGTTAAGTGCTTACGCGCAATGTAAACAGTAGTGCTGGGCACTACCAGTGACATCATAGTCCACCTCCTGTTTGAGCAACTTGGCTGCAGCTGAAGGCTTCATGTCTGCATGGATTTGGTCCAAGTGCTTCGTATAATTCTTTGTCTTCCATGTCTTGCCAATACTCTTCTTCCTGGTACTGTTGTGGTTTCCGATCTGTTTGGATTTCCCCATGGTGACGCTAGGTGATACCTATTGGAATAATAAAGTGGGTGATTGCAAAATCGTTGCTATTCTATTGCATGGATTAATATGTCCGCAGGCTGCTTTACGTTTACAAGCAATTTACAACAACATTGGCATATTGTCTGACTTGACTGTCAAAATTGCCATATGTTAAGTTTTTGACTTGATATAAACATTAACTAGCTAGCTATCTAGTAGTAGCTAAGTTAGCTAGCAACAGCAGTTACTGAGACAGGACCAGTCTTCTAATCAAACATATTAATCTACGCGAGAAATAACACTTTTCAAAACTAGTTTAACGTACCTTAGTTAAAAATGATTGCAATACCTTTCTGTAGTCATAACACAGTATTAAACTCACCCTGTCGATTATTTTTCCACAAAACCGTGCAGTTCGTTTTTTAGCTTGGCTAACTGGCTTGCTAGATTCAGTCACACGTGTTTGTTGACGGAATCATATCCGGGTCAACATGCTGTACCTAAACACGCCACTAGAGGAAGCCAGAACACAGTCCAAAATGTTATTAGTAGGGCTACATGTGTGAAAACGGGCGGTACAGCATGTCTCCTGCACGGAGCAGCGGGAAATATACTGAACAAAAATATACGATTTTCCTGAGTTACAGATCATAAGGAAATCAGTCAATTGACATAAATTCATTAGGCCCTAATCCAGGGCAGCCAATTTTTGAAGAAAGCTTGGGGTGAGATTTGCTATGTGATTTTCATTACCCCCTGGCACAACCCCGAGAATGGAAAATGTTACTGCAATTCTACATCTTTTAACATGGTTTAAGCGTATGACCAGTGTGGAAAATAGAACAATTAAAAGCACAGGTCAAGCGTATTTAGGATGCTTTGAACATTAAATGAACCACTCAAAATTAGACAACTTTGTTACTTTGCGATTTTGGGGTGATGAAATTTAAAGTAAAATTGTAATATTAATGGTTGAGGCAGTGGGTAACTAAATCATAGATTGCGGTCTCCTTGTCCATAGACCACTTTCAAGGAAAGGACAAAAACGTTTTGTAACACCTCGCTCTTTAAAATAGGGCTGGAAGAAAATCCTACTTGCTCTACAGGAGGTTTGGCCTCCCCTTAAGTGCTGGGTGTTTGAAAATGTCATTGTTATAACAATTCATTTCTCAAAATCAAATGAATAGCAATATTCATGTGGCTTATTCCTACTAGTTGAAGATCCTTGCCCTCATTTTACCATACATAAACATATGATGCATTTACGAGTACACCTACCATCTCTGCCTAACATGTGCACAATACTACAATTATATTTGATTCCTGGAGCGTTTAATATCCAATGCTTATTGGTATGACTTATTCAATAAGGTCCATAAATGGTTGCAAAAATTCAGCACTTACTAGCATTCATTTTCAAAGACAGCCATAGATTTCAAATATGTGATTTACGCTGGCCAAATTAGGAAGAAATGGAATTAAATACGTGTGGAAAACCAGTAGTGTTCTTGCTGACTAGCACAGTAATTACCCTATATTTTATTTTAGCCCACTGTTAAGAATGAGAATTGTTCCACTGATCAGACTAAAGTAAATGTTACGCAGAGTGGAACCCAAGAGCAGACTCAGACGAGGAGACTGGGATGAAGTAACCAAGGTATTTATTGAAACACAAGGGGAAGATGGAGTGCAAGCCTAGGGGAAGCTCAGGTAGGTTGCAGAAAACCAGGTGCGGAGGCTGAGGCTGGAGTGAGAGGGGTTGGGACAAGTTAAGCAGGTCCGGGGGGGGGGGGGGGTCCAAGGGAGTTTTATGGTGTGGAATCCAGGACAGATTAGCAGGATGATGAGATGTGGAACTGGAGACAGGGACCAGAATCTGAAGCGGAACTGCAGCGGAGAGGAAAACCGGCACAACAGGATCTAATAGTAACAATGGCTAGAAGCGTAGACTGACTGAGTAGAGATTACGATCTGGCCATGTGGAGGTGGCAGGGCTGAGTATTTTTAGAGGTCTTGATTATGGAACAGGTTGCAGCTGGTGGAGAGAGAGAGCGAGAGCGACTGGGAGTTTCAGGCGCACCGCAGAGGGGTTAATGACACAGTCAATTTCAAAGGGACCAATGAATCGGGGGGAAAGTTTCCTCGATGCCACCTTCAATGGCAGGCCCTTCGATGAGAGCCATACCTTTTCGCCCGGGGGGTAGACTGGAGCTGAGGCCCGGCGATGGTTGGTTTGGGACTGGGTCTTGTCGGAGGCACAAAGGGCAGCCTGGGCCTTCCTCCAGGTATGGTGACAATGGCACCTATGGTCCTAGACAGAGGGAACCACAACCTCTTGGGCGGGGAACAAGTGGGGTTGGTAACCCAGAGCACACTCAAAGGGTGACATACCTGACGAGGGTGTTGTGGGCATATTCAACCCAGGGTAGCTGAGCGCTCCAGGAGGAAGGGTTAGCAGAAGTCATGCAGCGTAGGGCAGTCTCCATCTCTTGGTTGGCCCGTTTGGTCTGGCCGTTGGTCTGGGGGTGATAGCCAGAAGACTGACATTGATACCAAGAGCTGAACAAAAGGATCTCCATACCTGGGAGGAAAACTGGGGTCCTTTGTCGGAAACGATGTCAGTGCGGATGCCCTGCAGATGAAACACATGGGATACTAACAGGTCCACAGTCTCCCTGGAGGACGGGAGCTTGGAGAGGGGAATGAAGTGAGCCATTTTGGAAAACCTGTCAATAATGGTGAGGATGATGGAGTTACCGTTAGATAGGGGAAGACCAGTGACGAAGTCCAGAGCTATGTGTGACCAGGGGCGACTGGGTATGGGAAGAGGGTGGAGCAGACCGGAAGTGGGTTTAGTGGAGGTTATGTTCCGGGCACAAACCGAACAGGCTGAGAAACTCCCGGACATCTCTATCCATGGTGGGCCACCAAAAACGCTGACGCAGGAAGACGAGGGTCCGGTTCATACCAGGGTGACAGGTGAGGAGAATGGCCCCACTGAAGAGCATCAGAGCGAACACAATCTGGAACAAACAGATCATTACTAGGACTGTTACCCAGGTCAGGCTGGTTCTGCTGAGCCTGGTAGATCTCCCAGGTGACGGCGGCAACGATGCAGGTGGATGGCACAATGGCTTCTGGCTCGGGACCTATGTTGTTGGTGGTGAACTGGCGAGAGAGACCATCAGGCTTGGTATTCTTCGAACCGGGGCGAAAGAGGTTAAACAACCGGCTACTGGGGAGAGGAGCTCCAGGCTGGAGGTCAATGGCGCAGTCGGCCGATGAGGCGGCAGCGACAGGGCGTGGTGCTTGCTGAACACAGGTGCTAGATCATGATACTCGGGAGGAAGTGATGACAGGTCCGGAGGTTCTGAAACAGACTGGGGCACAAACAAGGCAGGGGCAAGGGCAGAATGTAGACAATTTGAGTGACAAAATGAACTCCAAGTGGTTACCCTTCCGGCAGTCCAGTCAATCTGTGGGTTGTGTAGCTTTAACCATGGATGGCCAAGAACCAGGGCAGAAGGAGGACAGTCGATTATGTGGAAACTGATCTTTTCCTGGTGGTCTCCAGATAGACACAGGATGACAGGGACGGTTCTCACAGACAAGGGCGAGGAGCTGTCTGTTGAGAGTGATGGCATCGAGAGGTGAATCAATTGGGACAGTGTCCAGGCTCAACTGGGTAATGACACCTCGGTCCAGGAAGCTCTTGTCGGCGCCCGAATTGATGAGAACAGACAGGAAAAGCCTGGCTATGCCACACAATGTTTCCTTCAAGCAGGGGTCTGGGGGAAGATGGGCAGGTGATTTCGCTCAACAGTATATCCCTTTTCTTTTCTGGACGCAGGGAGCAAGTGGCGACAAAGTGACCAACCTGGCCACAGTTTGTGGAAATGTGAAATTTCTGTAGGATAATATAACACATTAGATCTGGTAAAAGAGAATACAAACAAAAAACATGTTTTTTTAATATAACTTTTTTAAATGCAAGAGAAATGCCACACTTTCAGAAAGGATTCTAGGTGTAATTTAGATTTTGGCCACCAGATAGAAGCAGTATGTGTGCAAAGTTTCAGACTGATCCAGTGAAGAATTACATTATGCACAATATTTTGTATCAAGTCTGCCAGGAGTTTGACCAAAAGCGCAGAATTGGTCAATTGATGCATTTTCAAGTACATAACTATAGAGAACATACAATGCAATGGTAATAACAAATAACAAATTAAAGTTTGCACACTCCCAGGAATGTCATACATGATGGATCATTAGCTTATACACTAACTTTCACACATCTAGATGGCCAGGCCAGATGGATGTGGAGCCAGAGACAGCAGTGGTTCAAACTGTAGACACCAGTTCCTACATTTGAACATAAACATAGTTATATTTAATAAAATCTATGCTTCATTTTATCTCTGGGACCCTCAGGATGACAAATCAGAGCAAGATTGCTGAATGTAAGTACATTATTTACCTTCAGAGGTGAATGTATCAAACCAGTTGGTGTTCTAAAAGTTTTTTGTTGTTGTGCACTATCTTCAAACAATAGCATGGTATTTTCTCACTGTAATAGCTACAGTTAATTGGACACTGCAGTTTTATTAACAAGAATTTAAGCTTTCTGCCCATATAAGACATGTCTATGTCCCGGAAAGTTGGCTGTTGTATATAACGTCATTCTTGTCACATTAGCGCATGTTAGTAACAACCGTCCCGTAGAGGTTAAATTGCAGGCGCAAATGCTCTGATTTCAAAACGATTTGGAGCACAGTTGAAAAGTGAACATACTGACTAATTAGAAAATAAAAGCAGTACTTTTCTATGCGTGAGATATATAAGAGGTGTGCCATGAGAGCCTGAGAAGAGGGTTAAATCCATGTGTCTCACGGCCAATGTGTGAGAGTTGGCAGCTCTGCCTGATCTATGGATTTCACTTGACTGGGCAGTGGCCCAGCCATGGGTGGGCCTGGGAGGGCATAGGCCCATCCACTGGGGAGCCGGGCCCAGCCAATCAGAATGAGTTTTCCCCCACAAAAGGGCTTTATTACAGACAGAAATACTCTCAGTTTCATCAGCTGTCCGGGTGGCTGGTCTCAGACAATCCTGCAGGTGAAGAAGCTGGTGTCACCCCCTGATCAGTTTCACCTGTCCTTGTTATTGTCTCCACCCCCTCCAGGTGTTGCTTGTTATCTTCTATGGGCTAAGTGGGACGCTAGCAAATTCAAAAACAACAAAATGTCATAATTCAACTTTCTCAAACATACAACTATTTTACACCATTTTAAAGATACACTTCTCCTTGATGTAACCACATTGTCCGATTTCAAAAAGCCTTTACAGCAAAAGCAAAACATTAGATTATGTTAGGAGAGTACATAGACAAAAATAATCACACAGCCATTTTGAAAGCAAGGACATGTGTCAATAAAACCCAAAACCCAAAACACAGCTAAATGAAGCACTAACCTTTGACGATCTTCATCAGATGACACTCCTAGGACATTATGTTACACAATACATGTATGTTTTGTTCGATAAAGTTCATATTTATATTCAAAAACAGCATTTTACATTGGCGCGTGATGTCGAGAAAATGTATTCCCACCAAAACTCCCGGTGAATGTGCACATCAATTGACAAAAATACTCATCATAAACGCTGACAAAATATATAACAATTATTTAAAGAATTATAGATAGACTACTCCTGGATGCAACTGCTGTGTCCGATTTTAAAATAGCTTTACGGAGAAAGCACATTTTTCAATATTCTGAGTACATAGCTCAGCCATCACAGAGAGCTACACAGACACCCGCCAAGTTCGGGGCAACCTAAACTCAGAATTAGTATTAGAAATATTCTCTTTGCTGATCTTCATCAGAATGCACTCCCAGGACTGCTACTTCCACATGAAATGTTGTTTTTGTTCGAAATAATCCTTATTTATGTACAAATACCTCCGTTTTGTTCATGCGTACAGATCACTTATCCAAAGGCATAACGCGCGAGCGCGGAACCATTTACATTTACATTTAAGTCATTTAGCAGACGCTCTTATCCAGAGCGACTTACAAATTGGTGCATTCACCTTATGATATCCAGTGGAACAACCACTTTACAATAGTGCATCTAAATCTTTTAGGGGGGGGGGTTAGAAGGATTACTTTATCCTATCCCAGGTATTCCTTAAAGAGGTGGGGTTTCAGGTGTCTCCGGAAGGTGGTGATTGACTCCGCTGTCCTGGCGTCGTGAGGGAGCTTGTTCCACCATTGGGGTGCCAGAGCAGCGAACAGTTTTGACTGGGCTGAGCGGGAACTGTGCTTCCTCAGAGGTAGGGAGGCGAGCAGGCCAGAGGTGGATGAACGCAGTGCCCTTGTTTGGGTGTAGGGCCTGATCAGAGCCTGAAGGTACGGAGGTGCCGTTCCCCTCACAGCTCCGTAGGCAAGCACCATGGACTTGTAGCGGATGCGAGCTTCAACTGGAAGCCAGTGGAGAGAGCGGAGGAGCAGGGTGACGTGAGAGAACTTGGGAAGGTTGAACACCAGACGGGATGCGGCGTTCTGGGTGAGTTGTAGGGGTTTAATGGCACAGGCAGGGAGCCCAGCCAACAGCGAGTTGCAGTAATCCAGACGGGAGATGACAAGTGCCTGGACTAGGACCTGCGCCGCTTCCTGTGTGAGGCAGGGTCGTACTCTGCGAATGTTGTAGAGCATGAACCTACAGGATCAGCTCACCGCCTTGATGTTAGTGGAGAACGACAGGGTGTTGTCCAGGGTCACGCCAAGGTTCTTAGCACTCTGGGAGGAGGACACAAGGGAGTTGTCAACCGTGATGGTGAGATCATGGAACGGGCAGTCCTTCCCCGGGAGGAAGAGCAGCTCCGTCTTGCCGAGGTTCAGCTTGAGAACCAGAGACGAAAAGTCAAAATGTTCCATTACCGTACTTAGAAGCATGTCAAACGCTGTTTAAAAGCAATCTTTATGGTATTTTTAATGTAAAATTGCGATAATATTCCAACCGGACAATAGCATATTCATTCAAGAAGAAAAAGAAGGTACAGCGCGCTCGCATGACTGCGCATATCCAATCCCTTTGTTGCCAGGCAGACCACTCAGTAACTGAGCTCCTATACTCTGCCCAGTGACAGGAGAATGCTCAAACCACTTTCTGAAGGCTGTTTACAGCCAATGGAAGCCTTAGGAAGTGCAACATCACCCCACAGACACTGTAGTTTTGATAGAGAATCAAAAGAAGAACTACAATTCTCAGACTTTCCACTTCCTGCTTGGATTTTTCTCAGGTTTTTGCCTGGCATATGAGTTCTGTTATACTCACAGACACCTTTTAAACAGTTTTAGAAACTTCAGAGTGTTTTCTATCCAAATCTACTAATAATATGCATATTTTAGTTTCTAGGCCAGAGTAGTAACCTGTTTAAATTGGGTACGTTTTTCATACGGCCGTGAAAATACTGCCCCCTAGCCCAGACAGGTTATCCCTGTATCCTTGTGTTTCCTGTCTCTCTGTGCCAGTTCGTCTTGTATGTTCCAAGTCAACCAGCGTGGTTTTCACGTGCGCCTGTCTTTTCTAGTATTTTTTACTTGTCCTCCCGGGTTTGCTCTTTGCATGTTTTTCTGGACTCTGTACCTGCCTGCCAAACCATTCTGCCTGCCTTGACCTCAAGCCTGCCTGCCACACTGTACCTCCTAGACTCTGAACTGGCTTTGACCTTTTGCCTGTCAACGACCATTCTCTTGCCTACCCCTTTTGGATTGATTAATAAATATGAAAGACTCAAACCATCTGCCTCCCGTGTCTGTATCTGGGTCTCGCCTTGCCCTTATAGCTGGATGTGGAGGTCCTGGGCTGGCGTGGTTACACGTGAGGCTGTTTGGACGTACTGCCAAATTCTCTAAAATGACGTTGGAAGGAGCTTATGGTAGAGAAATTAACATTAAATTCTCTGGCAACAGCTCTGGTGGACATTCCTGCCAAATGCATGCTCCCTCAAAACTTGAGGAGTCTGTGGCATGGTGTGACAAAACTGCACATTTTAGAGTGGCCTTTTAATGTCCCCAGCACCAACTGCACCTGTGTAATGATCATGCTGTTTAATCAGCTTCTTGATATGCCACACCTGTCAGGTGGATGGATTATCTTGGCAGAGGAGAAATGCTCACTAACAAGGATGTAACCAAATTTGTGCACCAAATTTGAGCGAGAAGCTTTTTGTGCAAATGGAACATTTACAGGATTTTTTATTTAAGCTCATGAAACATGGGAACAACACTTTACATGTTGCGTTTATATTTTTGTTCAGTATAGTTGATGGAGCGAGTGGAGGTAAGAAAGCTATGGCAGTGGATGCCCCGCAGCCTGTTGAGATTCAGAATGTCATTCACCGGTTGAAAGACACAGATACACTAATAGTGAAGAAGGTTGATTTTTGTGGCGTTAATTGTGCAAATGATTAATTGTACTGTCCAAACAAACAAGAGGTGTAAGAAACTGTACATAATTGTATCTATCTGTGGTTGAAAGTTTTTTTGGGGGGGTCTTCAGGAATTAACAGCTGAAACATTGCAGGGAATGCTAAATGAATATGTGATTTGAATTGGACTGTGACTGAAGGAGTGGGATGTATGATTTTTTTTGTATCTACTTGTCTTTTGTGTAATGTTGTTTTATTCCCCCTTTCCTCAATGGATTGATTTTATTTTTCTCCAGTTCACTACCCATACAGTAGGTGGTGGCAATACAATGTATAGGTTGTAGTCTGCTATTAAACCTCACAGAAGAAGAAGCGGTGGGTTGATGACTAATGCCGTCAAGTACAATCTGTACAAACCTAAATCTCCCGACTACAATACAGTGGTAGCAGCCAGAGTCTGGCTGGAAGTGAGCTGGCAACCGGAGTGTTGCTGGTATCAAATCCTAGATGCCATTACCTGCCGTTGTGCCCTAGAGCAATTCACTTAATCCCGCACAACAACAGCTTCCCGGGCGCCCAGTGTGGGAGCCCCACGCACCTCTCCAAAACCTGTATATGCATGTATCAGTGGAGGCTGCTGAGGGGAGGACGGAGCGAATGGAATGGTATCAAACACATGGAACCCATGTGTTTGATGTATTTGATACCATTCCATACATTCTGCTCCAACCATTACCACGAGCCTGTCCTCTCCAATTAAGGTGCCATCAACCTCCTGTGGTATGTATGTAGTATTTGTGTCTTTCAGAGGGGTTGAGTTAAAAGCAAAAGTCAAATTTTGTTTGCAATTGACTAATAAAGTAATCTTAAGGAGTTTTCACACAGTTTTGAGCTATAGTTCGAATCCGAGTTAGAAATTTGGCAATGTGACAAATAGTCTAACTAAAATTCCTAAACAAAACCACTTGTCCATGCAAGTTTCTTTATTGGACAAAAATGCTCACGTTAAATTCATTTATGATTAAAATGAAGCATCATTTGTGTCCCAATCTTCATATTACTATTGCTACAGTCTTCCAACAACATGCGGGAGGAAAAAAGAGCAACATCCCCAGTCTCCTCTATTCTGCATCGGAAGCACTCATAAATGTGCTGCTACTCACAGAATGTTAGGTCGTGTCTACACTTGACACTTACATGTGACTTCCGCTATCAGAAAACGAAGATCGCATTGGAAAGACGGGTCTAGGACTAAAAGGCTCCTTAACAGCTTCTACACCCAAACCATAAGACTGCTGAACAATGAGTCAAATGGCCACCCAAACTATTTACATTGACCCTGACTTTTTTGTTTTGTTTTTACACTGCAGCGACTCGCTGTTTATTATCTAGGCATAGTCACTGTGGCGGATGAATCAGAATTAGTTGTGTAACATAGATAAGATGTCTTATCTGCATAATATGCTTATGTGATATACTTGTTATTAGAATATATCCCTTCGGACTCTGGTGTTGGCAGTTGCACTTCTTCCCTCAGCTGGGGCTCAGTCACCTGGGGCCCAGAGAGGGGAGAGGTCAGGCTTGTGTTTCACATGTCCCTGGTGCTATGCAGAATATCAGAAAGGGAAGAGGACAGGATGGAACATTGTCTTCATATGTGAATGTATCTGTTAAACCATGTGAAGGGATGGTGTGATTAATGGGGAACCAATTATTGGTTTCCACAATGTCTGTGCGCCAGTCACTCCCTCCTTTGGCCTTGGGGGATGTGTGTGGTAGTGTCTGGAGTTGACAGTTGTATTATGCCATTGGTCGAGTTGGTGTTTTTGTGCTAGAAGTAACAGGAACGAGATAGGAACCTCGTCTTAGGGACCTAACTGAATGATAATTTATAGCGAATGCTATCTGGCTACGGAATACTCCTTTCTCATTTAAAAAGTCTCACCTTGTGACCCATTCTATGTATCTGTTCTTTGTCATGTAGGTTGAAAGCGGTGTATCTTGGCTATAAAATACATTTATACTTTTGTCTCGCCACTTTCAACGGATCATTAGAAATGGTGAATCGTTGACAAGTCATTGCTATCGCAAAGCTCTCATTATTAAAGATTTAGTTTAAGTATAACTCTGACTTGTGTGATAAGTTTGTCTCTCCTCATTTGATAGTAAAGAAATGAACCACCACATCACTTTGCAAAGCATTTCACAATAAGGTCAATTTGATTTGATTCCACACGCACAAAAGTCACTTTGTGATCTGATTGTATTCAGATCTGGTTGAAAGCACTGATTGTGCTCAGATCTCGCTGACCACTTTAGGAGGTGGTTAGGGATGCATTGTGTGCAGCTTTGTCCTCAGCACTCCTCCCACAAGTCTCCAGAAAACGTCTGTTTTGGGACCAAGATGCACCTTTTCATTATGTTTGGTGGAAATACTTTCCTAGCGTGTGAGGAATGTGTTTGCTGGCCTAAAATGGTAGCAGGCTAGTTAATATTTATATAAATAAAAAAATTGTTTAGCTAGAGTTATCCTGGTTTTGCGCCCCCTCGGGCTGGTGCGGTGGAGGAGATCTTTGTGGGCTATACTCAAGCTTGTCTCAGGGTAGTAAGTTGGTCTGTTGATATCCCTCTAGTGGTGTGGGGGCTGTGCTTTGGCAAAGTATTATATCCTGCCTGGTTGGTCATGGCCGGGGGTATCGTCGGACGGGGCCACGGTGTCCCCCGACCCCCACTGTCTCAGCCTCCAGTATCTATGCCTCAATAGTCTATGTGCCGGGGGGCTAGGGTTAGTCAGTTATATCTGGAGTAATTATCCTGTCTTATCTTGTGTCCTGTGTGAATTTAAATATGCTCCCTCTAATTCTTTCTCGCTCTCCCCTCCCGGAGGACCTGAGCCCTAGGACCATGACTCAGGACTACCTGGCCTGATGACTCCTGGCTCTCCCCAGTCCACCTGGTTGTGCTGCTGCTCCAGTTTCATCTGTTCTGCCTGCGGCTATGGAACTCTGAACTGTTCACCGGACGTGCTACCTTGTCCCAGACCTGCCGTTTGACTCACTTTCTCTACCACACCTGCTGTCTCGACCTCTGAATGCTCGGCTATGAAAAGCCAGCTGACATTTACTCCTGAGGTACTGACCTGTTGCACCCTCTACAACCCCTGTGATTATTATTTGACCCTGCTGATCATCTATGAACATTTGAACATCTTGAAGAACAATGGCTTTAATGGCCATGTCTCTTATAATCTCCACCCAGCACAGCCAGAAGAGGACTGGCCCCCCCTCAGAGCCTGGTTCCTCGCTAGGTTTCTTCCTAGGTTCCATCCATTCTAGGGAGTTTTAACTAGCCACCGTGCTTCTACATCTGCATTGCTTGCTGTTTGGGGTTTTAGGCTGGGTTTCTGTATCACACTTTGTGACATCTGCTGATGTAAAAATGGCTTTATAAATGAATTTGATGATCTCATTTGCAATCCCTTTAGCGTTGATTGCTAGCTTGCTGGCTAGCAACATAGGCTAGCTGGCTATTTAGCTACAGTAGTTAGCTTCAGTCATCAGTTGTTGTTCTGTTATCATCTTTTGCCTATTCCACCTTTTGGTGAATGCATACTGGCATTTGAATATAGCTTGGGAAAAGGGAATCTGGACACACTGTGGACATGGTAGACATATTTTAATGTACAGGCGTGTCTAGACTTGACAGTTCATGCAGCTTTAGTATTCTGATCAAAGAGTTTGGATAATGGAATTCAGAATGCGTTATGCATCTACATCTAAATGTGTCCACAGTGTGTCCGGATTCCCATTTCCTACGCTATATTAAAATGCCAGTATGCATTCTACAAATGGTGGAATAGGCAAAATACACAACAGTAGATAACTAGCCAGCTATAACCACTGTAGCTAGCCAGCAAGCAACGCTAAAGGGGTTGCAAATGGGTAAGCATAACTCTAGCCAATCAAAAAAATAGCATTTATGAGTTCAGTGAACACGTTCTTAACACCCCTTACAAAAAAGTCCTGCAGGATTCCTGTATGATTGACAAAATCCTGCAGGAAAAGTCTGATGAATATGAATTGTCTTGCACAAACATGACAATTCCTGCAGGAATCCTGCAGGACCGAACCCTGCAGGATTTTTTAATTCCTGCAAGATATGGCAATTTCAAGTTAACTACAGAATTTGAGATGCAGTATGTTGTGACAACAGAGAATATAGACTTTTGAAATATAGTGCAATAGACATTTCAACTCAGCAGATGAGAAACGTAATAAATGACCATCTCCACATGCAGTAAATAGTGTATGCTATTTTTATTTGATAGATACCAACACAATTTATAATAGTTTCAGTAGGCCCACACTTCAGTCAATGTAATAATGCATTTATATATCATGCTGCCAGTTTAAGAAACACCTTCATTCACACACATACTCTGAATAAATCAATATTGTAAAAATAAAAAGTTGTTTTCAGTTAAGTGGTTCAACCCTTTCTCAGTCTACTTCCCATTTGTTGGGCTGTAAACAGATGTAGTTCCCTTGTACACCAGGGATGTCTTTCAGCTAAACACAGGTGCTACGGATGTCTGAGAATTTGATTAATTGAACCTCATTTGAAATGCCAATCTCTTTAAGAATCCCAGAGGCAGAGCCTCCTGTCGCTAGGTCTCTTACTGTGCATCTTGTTGTCATCACTCGGTCTATAAAAGCGTAGCCCTCTTCACTGCCAACGTCAACAAAATACTTGACCATCCCCACTGACCCATGTTGGGTGACCACGACATGGTTTACTCGTTTCCATAAGGTACTTCCTGTTTTGGACGTCTGACTCTCTAAGGAGAAAAGCCTCCCTTGATGTAGGGCTCCGTGCAACAGGATACCCTAGTAAAAATACAGCATTTTTTTCACATTTGTTTGGCCGAGTTTGTAGCCCCTTAACATTTCTTCAACAAACCTTTTGCTAGCTTGGTTTGATTCTGTGTTGAATGTAATAGTAAGTAGTCTCTGGATGTGTTGGTAGATGGTGAACATTTCCACTATTTGTCCTCGTACACATTGAGTGCCATGGAGGAGTTTACCAAGTCTCCCATTATAACTTTCAAAGACTAATGCACTGAGCCCACAAAGGTCCCCAGTTTCAGACAGAAACTGTGCATGTACAAGTATGTGGACATTGCAGCTGACATGACATTTCCCATACAATTGTTCAAACCTAATAAATTCTGGAGAGAACATCTCAATGTCATGAGATGCAACCGTGTCTTTCAGTAGACAATAGGTGCCCTGTAGCAGAAAATGGTGGAAGTTCTGCCTGGGTAAAATCCCATTTAAACAGGTGAGGCTATAGAATAGCAGGGAGTGTCGGAACTCTGTGGCAAGCAATCTTTTGTTTATGTGCTCTATTTCTTTTCCAATGTACCAGGACTCAGGGTGATATTTGGACTCAAACCACAGTGTAGTCATTTACCGTCACGTGCCAAGTAAGATGCCCTGCATGTAATCAATAGCAAACCCTGCCATCATGTTGAAAACCGTAAGGAACATTAAAGGAGACGGGCCCTTAACACTATGTATGATGTTCCCTGACTCTACAACAAAGGCAACGTCTCTGCGGTGTTTAGTGTCTGTGCGTGGTTCTGGCTCACGCGATCACCAAGGCAACCTCTCTGCAGGTGTTTAGTGTCTGTGTGTGGCTCTGGCTCACTCAAGCGGATACATTCTGGTGAACCCATTACCCTTCAGAGGATACACTCTAGTGAACTCATTACCCTTCAGAGGATACACTCTAGTGAACCCATTACCCTTTTCTACCACTTCTCCTTTGTGATAGCACCTGTTACCCAAGTGCTTCTCAAAGGGTGGCTACTTTGAAGAATCTGAAATGTAAAATATATTTGGATTTGTTTAACACTTTTTTTTGGTTACTACATGATTCCATATGTGTTATGTCATAGTTTTGATGTCTTCACTATTATTCTACAATGTAGAAAACAGTAAAAAGAAAAGGAAAAACCCTGGAATGAGTAGGTGTGTCCACACTTTTGACTGGTACTGCATATTCTGCAGGATTTCTGCATGATGTTTAGTGCATTACTCCTGTAGGACTTTGTAAGGGACGTATCTTCTCCAACTTTATAGTAAGTTTTTCTTCAAGGTTTTATGGCAGACTACAACTATTGGTGTATTGCCGCAACCTACTGTACAGGTAGTGAACGAAAAATGAAAATATGCATTGCATGAAATCAAATCAAAGTTTTTGTCACATGCGCCGAATACAACAGCTGTAGACCTTACAGTGAAATGCTTACTTACAGGCCTTAACCAACAGTGCAATTTTTAAGTAAAAATAGGTATTAGGTGAACAATAGATAAAGAAATAAAAAAATACAGTGAAAAATAACAGTGGCGAGGCTATATACAGGCACCGGTTAGTCGGTCTAATTGAGGTAGTATGTACATGTAGGTATGGTTAAAGTGACTATGCAGATATGATAAACAGAGAGTAGCAGTAGCGTAAAGAGGGGTTGGCAGGTGGTGGAAGGCGGGGGGTGATAATCCTTCAGTGATAATCCAAACCACATCCCTACACAGGCTTAGGAAGATGAAAATGGTGCTGACAGACATGACAGCTCTTCTTCTAGCTCCTAAGCAACTTTGCAGAATAGCTTGTGTGTTATTTCTTACATTATTAGCACACAACATTTGTGTTATTCCATACAGCCGGAAATAACTTTTGGATATCAGAGCAGCAACTCACGCAGACTGGGATATGTTCCTGGTTGCCTCTGACAATAATATTGACGTATACACGGACATGGTGACTGAGTTCATCAGGAAGTGTATAGGGGATGTTGTTCACACTGACTATTAAAACCTACCCAAACCAGAAACTGTGGATAGATGGCAGCATTCGCGCAAAACTGAAAGCACGAACCCAAAGTATTTAACCATTGAAAAGTGACTGGGAATATGGTTGAATACAAACAGTGTAGTTATTCCCTCCGTAAGGCAATCAAACAGGCAAAACGTCAGTACAGAGACAAAGTGGAGTCGCAACTCAACGGCTCAGACACGAGAAGTATGTGGCAGGGTCTACAGACAATCATGAATTACAAAGGGAAAACCAGCCACGTCGCGGACACCGATGTATTGCTCCCAGACAAGCTACAACCCTTCTTCGCCCGCTTTGAGGATAACACAGTGCCACCGACGCAGCCCGCTCCCAAGGACTGTGGGCTCTCGTTCTCCATGGCCGACGTGAGTAAGACATTTAAGCGTGTTAACCCTCGCTGCCGGCCGAAACGGCATCCCTAGCCTCATCCTCAGAGCATGCGCAGACCAGCTGGCTGGAGGGTTTACGGACATATTCAATCTCTCCCTTTCCCAGTCTGCTGTCCCAACTTGCAAGATGGCCACCATTGTTCCTGTACCCAAGAAAGCAAAAGTAAATGACTATCTCCCCATTGCACTCACTTCTGCCATGATAAAGTGCTTTGAGAGGCTAGTCAAGGATCATATCACCTCCACCTTACTGCCCCAATAGATCCACAGACGATGCATTCACCATCGCACTGCACACTGCCCCATCCCATCTGGACAAGAGGAATACCTAGGTAAGAATGCTGTTCAATGACTATAGCTCAGCCTTCAACACCATAGTACCTTCCAAGCTCATCATCAAGCTCGGGGCCCTGAGTCTGAACCCCACCCTGTGCAACTGGACATTCAGACGGGCTGCCCCCCGAGGTGGTGAAGGTAGGAAACAACACTTCCACTTCACTGATCCTCAACACAGGGCCCCACAAGGGTGCGTGCTCAGCCCCATCCTGTGCTCCCTGTTCACCCATTACTGCGTGGCCACGCACGCCTCCAACTGAATCATCAAGTTTGCAGATGACAACAGTAGTAGGCCTGATTACCAACGATGACAAGACAGCCTACAGGGAGGAGGTGAGGTCCCTGGCGGCGTGATGCCAGCAAAATAACCTCTCCCTCATCAACAAAATGAAGGAGCTGATCATGGACTTTAGGAGACAGCAGAGGGAGCATCCACATCGATGGGACCGCAGTGGAGAAGGTGAAAAGCTTCAAGTTCCTCGGCGTACACATCACTGACAATCTGAAATGGTCCACCCACACATACAGTGTGGTGAGAAGGTGCAACAGCACCTCTTCAACCTCAGGAGGCTGAAGAAATTTGGCTTGGCCCCTAAGACCCTCACAAACCTTTACAGATGCACAATTTAAAGCGTCATGTCGGGCTGTTTCACCGCCTGGTATGGCAACTGCACCGCCCGCAACTGCAGGGCTCTCCAGAGGGTGGTGCGGTCTGCCCAATGCATCATTGGGGGCACACTGCCTTCCATCCAGGACATCTACAGCACCCGATGTCACAGGAAGGCCAAAAACCACCCGAGCCAATACCTGTTCATCCAGAAGGTGAGGTCAGTACAGGTGCATCAAAACTGGGACCGAGAAACTGAAAAACAGCTTCCATCTCAAGGCCAACAGACTGTTAAATAGCCATCACTAGCTGGCTACCACCCGGTTACTCAAACCTGCACCTTAGAGGCTGCTGCCCTATGTACATAGACATGGAATCACTGGTCACTTTATTGAAGTGACTAGTGTTCCATTATTAATGTTTACATACTGCTGTACTCATCTCATATGTATATACTGTATTCTATTCTACTGTATTTTAGTCTATGCCATTCCAACATTGCTCGTCCTAATTTTTATATATTTCTTAATTCCATTATTTTACTTTTAGATTTGATCAGGTATGAAGGTAAGACCCAGATGCAGACAACGTCAAATTAACAATGGTTTAATAATTCAACAGGGGCAGGCAATAGACAGGTCAAGGCAGGAAGGGGTCAGTAAACCAAAGGTGGAACGACGGTACAGGACAGTAGGCAGGCAGAGGTCAATAATCCATAGGTGGGGCAAAGGTACAGGAGGGCGAGAAAGAGAGAGAGACTGGGAAAAGCAGGAGCTGAGACACAAAAATACTGGTTGACTTGACAAACAAGATGAACTGGCAACAAACAAACAGAACACAGGTACAAATACACAGGGGATGATGGGGAAGATGGTCGACACCTACAGGGGGGTAGAGACAATGAACAAAGACAGGTGAAACAGATCAGGGTGTGACAATAGGGGGAAGGAGTCTATATTAAAGAAATGTATTAGCTAGTTACACCCTTTTAATGTCATACGTTTGAGGATTCCATTGACAATTTGGTGTCACTTGGTGTTTGTCCATTTAAATTAACAGAAATTACATCGTGAACAAAATTATTCATCATATTAATTCAGTAAATTATTTTTAAAGGGTTTATGATTTCAGCATCATTTAAGAAAAACCTCAATAACCAAACATTTCTCAGGTGTTGCCATCATTCGTGTTACACCTACTGGTGGCACAATGTTATCATAATGGTTAACATTATTTAAAGTCATTAAGATGCCATATTAGTTGATGTAGAATGGGAAGATGGACCCAAATACATTTAAATAAAGAAAATTTGAAAAAAAATGTATATTTTTCCCAAAATGCCATGCCCAAATGCCACCGCAATTCAAGAACAACCAATTTCTACTAACTGGAAAATTCCCATTGATGACAAATATTTGCACAGACAGACGTATAGTTTTTGATACAAAGCAGTCAGGCAGTGTTGGATTTCCCTTACTGTTACAGTAGATCCCATGTATTTCCTGTATTTAAAAATTACCCTTCACTGCACTAGCTCTGAAGTGGTTGTGGCATGGAGCTACTGAACAGATCTGTTGATGTTATGAATATCGGGCATACAGTAGCCTATAGCTGAGCCATTCCGTCCCATTGAGAAATAAGGACAATAAACAGCAATGTGCATACGTATAATAAGGACGAGTCTAGAGTTCACAATGCCAATGATGAGAAGTCACGATTCCAAGGACCCCTAATGGGAATATCTCCATTCCAAACAGAGAGGCAAACTTAACAGGACATAATTTCCATCAATTTGCTGAAATTCCCATCTCTCTCATCATGACAGACCTCCAGTCCAGTCAATATAAAAGAAACATGAATATAAAGAAAAGATTTGAGATAAATGGAGATGAGATTGCTTCTGTAAATTGCCTTGTGTGCTGACAGCGTGCTTACATGTGAGTGAGATGGGCGCCTGCTGTTAGCAACACAGGATGTTGTGAAGTTCTTGGTACCCGTGACAACCTGTACCAATTATTAGTAAAAATCAAAATAACTTCACAGATCTTCATTGTAAAGGGTTTAAATACCGTTTCCCATGCTTGTTCAATGAACCATAAACAATTAATGAACATGCACCTGTGGAACGGTTGTTTAGACACTAACAGCTTGCAGACGGTAGGCAATTAAGGTCACAGTTATGAAAACTTAAGAAACTAAAGAGGCCTTTCTACTGACTCTGAAAACACCAAAAGAAAGATGCCCAGGGCCCCTGCTCATCTGCATGAACGTGCCTTATGCATGCTGCAAGAAGGCATGAGGACTGCAGATGTGGCCAGGGCAATACATTGTAATGTCCATACTGTGAGACGCCAAAGACAGCGCAACAGGGAGACAGGACGGACAGATGATCGTCCTCGCAGTGGCAGACCACATGTAACAACACCTGCACAGGATCGGTATATCCGAACATCACACCTGCGGGACGGGTACAGGATGGCAACAACAACTGCCCGAGTTACACCAGGAACACACAATCCCTCCATCAGTGCTCAGACGGTCCGCAATAGGCTGAGAGAGGCTGGACTGAGGGCTTGTAGGCCTGTTGTAAGGCATGTCCTCACCAGACATCACCGGCAACAACGTCGCCTATGGGCACAAACCCACCGTCGCTGGATCAGACAGGACTGGCAAAAAGTGCTCTTCACTGATGAGTCGCGGTTTTGTCTCACCAGGGGTGATGGTCGGATTCGCATTTATCGTTGAAAGAATGAGCTTTACACCAAGGCCTATACTCTGGAGCGGGATCGAGATGGAGGGTATGTCATGGTCTGGTGCGGTGTGTCACAGCATCATTGGACTGAACTTGTGATTGCAGGCAATCTCAACACTGTGCGTTACAGGGAAGACATCCTCCTCCCTCATGTGGTACCCTTCCTGCAGGCTCATCCTGACATGACCCTCCAGCATGACAATGCCACCAGCCATACTGCTCATTCTGTGTGTGATTTCCTGCAAGACAGGAATGTCCGTGTTCTGCCATGGCCAGCGAAGAGCCAGGATCTCAATCCCATTGAGAACATCTGGGACCTGTTGGATCGGAGGGTAAGGGCTAGCGCCATTCCCCCCAGAAATGTCTGGGAACTTGCGGGTGCCTTGGTGGAAGAGTGGGGTAACATCTCACAGCAAGAACTGGCAAATCTGGTGCAGTTCATGAGGAAGAGATTCACTGCAGTACTTAATGCAGCTGGTGGCCACACCAGATACACCAGATACTGACTGTTACTTTTGATTTTGTCCCCCCTTTGTTCAGGGACACATTATTCAATTTCTGTTAGTCACATGTCTGTGGAGCTTGTTCAGTTTGTCTGTTGTTGAATCTTATGTTCATCCATGCCATTCAGAAGGTGACTGGGCAAGAGAAAAGATTTAAGTGCCTTTGAACGGGGTATGGTAGTAGGTGTACCGGTTTGTGTCAAGAACTGCGGCGCTGCTGGGTTTTTATGCTCAATGGTTTCCTGTCTGTGTCAATAATGGTCCACCACCCAAAGGACATCCAGCCAACTTGACACAACCAGTGCACCTCTCTAACTTTAAGCATCAGCTGTCAGAGCAGCTTACCGATCACTGTACCTGTACACAGCCAATCTGTAAATAGCACACCCAACTACCTCATCTCCATATTATTACTTACCCTCTTTCACCCAAGTATCTCTACTTGCACATCATCATCTGCACATTTATCACTCCAGTGTTAATGCTAAATTGTAATTATTTCGCCTCTATGGCCTATTTATTGCCTTACCTCCCTACTCTTCTACATTTGCACACACTGTACATAGATTTTTCAATTGTGTTATTGACTGTACGTTTGTTTGTGTAACTGTGTTATTGTCACACTGCTTTGCTTTATCTTGGCCAGGTCGCAGTTGTAAATGAGAACTTGTTCTCAACTGTTCTACCTGGTTACATAAAGGTGAAATAATAGAAAAAATACGTGGGAAGTATTGGAGTCAACATGGGCCAGCGTCCCTATGGAATGCTTTCAACACCTTGTAGACAATGGCGTAAAGCATATAAGTAAAATTACTTTAAAGTACTACTTTTATTTATTTAACTAGGCAAGTCAGTTAAAAACAAATTCTTATTTACAGTTACGCTTAAGTCGTGTTTATGGGTATATGTACTTCGCTATGTATATTTGACACCTTTTGTTTCACTACAGTCCTAAAGAGAATAATGTACTTTGTACTCCATACATTTTCCCTGACACCCAAAAGTACTTGTTATATTTTGAATGCTTAACAGGACACAAAAATGGTCAAATTCACATACTTATCAAGAGAACATCCCTGGTCCTTCCTCCTGCCTCGGATCTGGTGGACTCACTAAACACAGACACATCGTTTGTAAATTATGTCTGAGTGTTGGTGTGCCCCTAGCTATCCATACGTAATAAAAATTTTAAAAAAACAGTGCCGTCTGGTTTGCGTAACTCAATATTACGAAGGTGTTCTTAATGATTTGTGTACTCAATGTATGTCATTATGTGTATTCTAGATACTATCAGATATACCTCCACAGTACACTGGGCCTGTATATTGTATGTAAGCTGTTACTCATGGTTATTTCCTTATCTTTCCATAGAACCAATTTTACACTCATACTTTCTATTTGAGCAGTCAGCACTAGGAGTTTGGTGTAGTGAACCACATTATCTGAATAAACCTGTTTGAAGATTTCTTGGACTTTGTTCTTGCTGGGCAGACCTGTGGTGGCTAAACCTTATCCAATGGCACCTAGAGCTCTCTACTGGTGTCCGTTCTACATGGTCGTTCCGGAACAGACCCTTAGTATTTTTCAATTCCATTCTCAGAATATGAAGAAAATGTTTCTTAAAAAAACACAAGAACTTTAGTAACATTCTAAGAATACTTTAAAAAAAAAACATATATTCCACCTAAAAATCCTGTAACCTTTTTCACTTCTGTTCTCAGAACATTTAAAAAAAATGTTCAGTTTTACCAGTCAGGAAACGTATGGCTTCGTTCCAAAAACCAATGGCAAACCAAAAACGTACTTCCCACAACTTCCAATGAAACAAATGTGCTAGTTGGGTAGGCCTAGTAAGCCAGTTGAGAGTGACCCAAAATTGTGCATTTAGTAAGTTTGGTTTCTTGGTGTTTATTGCTCTAGTCATTCATTATATTGTACAGAAGGGGTTCCAGCCTCCCAGGCCAACTGCCTGGTGGATCTGTTAGGAACAAAATGGTGGTTTTGTTGGGGATAGTGTCGTATTTGTAGGGTTAGATGGTGCTGCAAATTTTTTTTTTTGCAGCACCATTTTTTTGTGAACAAAATGTGCAATTTGAACTCCGACCTGAAAAACGCAGCAATACGCCACAAAGCGTCTAGTCTGTCGGAAAACAACACGAAGAAGAAGTGGTGAGCGCACGCTGGTGCACGCGCGTCACATGAAGGGGATGCATACGCGCGGTGGCGGGGACTGAAGATGGCGGATAGTGATGTTGAACCAGAGCCCGACTGGAGTAATCGGCCTTCCAACACTGCCGAGGACACTCTCGTCGCCATGGAATGCTTGCTCACCACCTTGAGAGCGCTTGAAGCAACGCTCAGGCAACAAGACATTTTGGAAATATCATCCACCGAATATTGCGACAACTTCTGCCAGGTAGCTAGCGTGCGTGCATGCAAAACTCAAAGGAAAAGCAATGTTTTTTTCGCATAGCTAAACTAGCTAGCGATGTTGGCTGTGTATGCGTCAGCGCCAATATGGCCTTTAGCTGCTAGCTGGAACATTTTGATCAGGATAAGCGAACAATATGCATCTAATGCACAATAAACGATCCCAGCAAAGTATAACATAACTGCATGACATAACCACCAATGATGTGCAAAACATAGCCATGCTATCATCAGTTGGGCTACCTAATAGTTAGCCAGCTAGCTAACGTTAGCGACCAATGTTGTCATGGTTGTTGTGCAAGCTTGTCCGAGAGAGAGACGGATGCAGTGGTCCAGGACGACAACCATGCATGCAAAATATTTTAGTACTATGTCCAGTCTGTACAAACTAGTAGTTAACTAGTTTATCGTGCTGCTATTTGCAACGTTTAGAATATTTAAAGTAAGCGGGGCGGGGTGTTTCACGTTTTGTTTCAGGCACTTGCAGGCATGCATGTAAATAGGCCTGCAGTGCAAGTGTTCTAAGTCAGCCTACTTATCAATTAGCCTAGTTAGATTATTTATTAGACATATTATTTGTTAACTTCAACCTTACTTGTTTCATTATCGAGTTGAGGAGTTTATTTGACCCCCACTCTACAAAAACATGCTTTCTCGCTAGTTGATGGCAACAACGTGGTTCATCCACGTTCATTTTGTTTTTAACACTAACACTTGTGTCAATCAATATTCAAGTAAAAATAATTTGAAAATGAAGACTATTTTGTTTTAAACAGACTGTTCTGTAGTATCAGTTTGCTATGCTGTTTTATCTACTTTCGTAAAGTTGAGAGTTTAAAGGGACAATCAGATTGCTACATGCTTGTTTTACTTTTAAATTAATGATATAGCCATTCATTCTTGAATATAACTTTAAAATGGCTCAATCTTAGTTTTAACTGTCTTGTTTGTTTTTATAGGCTTTTTCTAAACTAATGTCTTTGTAAAGAATGCCATTTTAAACACACACACTGTATAACCTCAACCTGGTTAATACTATGTTGATATAATTGATGGTCCTTGCATATATCGCTCTGTCTATGAATTTGATAGTGCTTACTTTTCTCCAGCCCCATCCCTCAGCTGTTTACAGAATCAGTGGTGGGGAGATTACTTTATTGTTTGAACTGCAGACTTTCCATTTAACTATTTTACCGAAAAACCCTAAACTGGGTTAATTATAGCTGCTAACCATTAATTAGAAGTTAATTGGGTGTTAGATATACCCAGGCTGGAGCTTATTCTCTGGAGGAGCGACTCTCATATTTACCCTAGATGGAGGTTAAATTTAGCCAACCCACTGTAATGGTGGTAGAGAAGTGCACACTGAGGACTCTTGGCAAGAGAGGCTTTGAAATGTTGATGTGACAGACTGGGGGTCCACAGCTCTCTAGGTACACCTTGTCTTAGAGCTGTCAAATACATAGGCTCTTCCCCCAGGCCCAATCAAGGTAAAGAGAGAGTGCAAGTTGGGACCAATCGGACAGGTACCCCACACCCACCCACCTGCCATGACAATTCATATATATATATATATATATCTCTATCTACATGTAGATGGCGTAAAAGCAAGACTCATCACTTTGGACAAAAAGTAATGGGCCTTTTGTAAGAAACTGAAACAACAAATTCCATGCAATTTAGGAGGGAGAATAAAATAAATCCTAGGGGAAACACTCTGTAGCCTGTTTCCCCAATGAGCCTTGCCACACCTCACAGGAAGACTAATTAACAATGGCATATGGTGCTCGCCCTGCCTGCTATCAACAAAATAGCTTCGGCATTTAGGGTGTTTTCCATAACTAAATAAGATAGCTGTTGTCTTAATCATAGTGAAAGTGCAAAGAAAACATATTTTTTAATAACCTTAACCCAGCTGCCTGTTTTTTTGTCATTGAAAGTGTTTTTGACTTCTCCATGACTGTCTTTGCAGGCACTGATGGACTATGCTGGGAGCAGGAATTCTGTGGAACATGGTCTTCCTCTCCTGGAGGTCTACTGCCTGGCCATCAACTGCTTTGCTGCTGCAAGGCCACATCTCACTGCAGACTCTGACACTGTTGCCCTGGTGTTGAAGAGACTAGCACTGTGAGTCAACTCAGTAACAGTGCTTTACATTGTTAGGGTTGTACCTAGATTATTATTTAGAAACTAGAGAAGTATAGTGATCACCACCCTTTCTACTGTGTGCTCCAATGCATAGCCTTCTTTTGTTGCTGACATGGCTTCATTGTTTTTTCTTTGTGCTGCATGTTAGAAATAGATAACGTTGTGTCATGAAGTTTCACAAGTTGTCCTTCGTTGTCTCTGTTATTTTGCTTCCAGGAGCTGTTTTGAACTGTTGCTATCTGTGCCTGAAAACGAAATCCCTTATGAGGCCTGGGTTCAATTTCACCGCTCTGTTCAGGTAAAGGATGGGCTGTGAGATGTTAAGAAATAGTAGCTAATGAGAGAGCGAGAGAGAAGATGGAAGGAAAAATAATGATTGGCCGACTGATTAAACTATAGAGAAGTGGATGCAGTATAAAGAGATTTATTTACTATCGCTTGGTGGTACTATTGACATGCTGTGTTGTTGATGAATGGCAGTGGCCCAAGCAATGTTCCCTGGAGAATACTACGTTATACACTGGTGCTGTCTGATAACGTGCCGTGGTTCTTGACCACCTGGGGCCTGTTTGATAGGAAGTTGGGAATAAATGTTTTACATTGAAAGTAAATGTGTTCTGGAAGAAGGGAGTGAAAGCATGACAAAACATTAGCAGGGGGAATTGAGACAAGTTGCAGTGGGGATTTTTTATTTATTTCCAATCCAAATCTTGATATAGTGAGGACCTGTCCTGCATTACATACTTTATAGGGCTGGGACAATACCAGTATCGCGATACTCATTAGTATCGTGGCAAGGAAATAAAACAAACAGCGGATTATAACTTCTTTAGGAAAACGTCCCTAATGTTAGAAACAAACATGTTGTCATCCAGAGTCATATTTATTTTCCAAGCTAAAGCACACAATATTTTATATACCGCATGTTTTTAAATTACCAAAGAGTCTGGTCTGCTTCATGTTTTCATTTTTTTTGCTGTGGAAAAAAATATTGCAATACTGGTATCGTCACAGCCCTATTACTTTACCATGCTGTCACTGTTACCTCACCTGACATTTGTGGCACAACCCCATTTTTTTGTGTGTTCTTGCCGGTTTTGCAGGTGGCCCATGATGCCTTGTTGGAGTATGGGAGCATAGATCTACAAGCCCTCCTCCAAATCACAGGGGAGGGTGGAGCGTGGAGTAACCCTGTCCTAAGCGCCCTTCTCACCGGTCATCCTACAACCGCAGAGGAAGGTCACTATCACAACCTTACTCTATTGTCAATAGTGCAATAATAAAGTAGCAGTAACTGTAATAAACCTCATCTTGTCTATTTGATGTATTTTACTATGATTCCAGTCAGCCAATCAGCTAGCATCTGTTGTTTTGTCATGTTCCTGTAGTTGACGCGTACATCTCCTTGGAGGGGGAGGGCTTCATGGAGATGCGAGTTAAACACCTGGAGAAAGTGGGGGAGGTGGCGAAGGCTGTGGTACTGGCTAAGGCCTGTGCTGAATGCCATCTTGTCTCCAACCAAACCACCTTCCGCCAGACCTATGTCTCTCTCCTCTGCCAACTGCTGCCGGGCGAGGAGGCCATCATGGAGGTCTGTCAGTGTGTTGTTCAGCTCAGCTCAGTTGCATTATTATTCATACTGCTATTTAAATAGCTTTCAGAGAATGCTATTATGTAAGGAAATAAATGTGATGGCTTAGTGAATTTGACAGTATTGTTCGTTTGAACTCCTTTGGTTGGTGTTTTCAGAATGTATTCGTACCTCTTGGCTTATTCCACATTTTGTTGTTACTGCCTGAATTCAAAATGGATTCAATGGATTTAGACACAATACCCCATAATTACATATTGAAACATGATTTTACAACATTTTGCAAATGAAATGCAGCAATATCTCATTTACATAAGTATTCACACCCCCGAGTCAATACATGTTAGAATCAACTTTAACAGCTGAGTCTTTCTGGGTAAGTCGCTTAAGGATCCACCCCGTAAAAAAAAAAAAAGGCCTAAAATGGCATACCCAAATCTGACTGCCTGTAGCCCAGGCTGTGAAGCAAAGATATGCATGTTCTTGGTACCATTTGAAAGGAAACACTTAGAAGTTTGTGGAAATGTGAAAGAAATGTAGGAGAATATAACACATTAGATCAGGTAAAAGATAATACAAAGAAAAATGTTTAAAAAAAAAAAAATAATTGTACCATCTTTGAAATGCAAAAGAAAGGCCATCATTTTATTCCAGGCCAGGTGCGACTTCGATTTTGGCCACTAGATGGCAGCAGTGTACATGCAACGTTCTAGACTCATCCAATGAACCATTATATTTCTGTTCAAAATGTTGTATCAAGTCTGCCCAAATGTGCCTAATTTGTTTATGAATAACTTTTCATTTTCAAAATTGTGCACTCTCCTCAAACAATAGCGTGGTCTTTTATTCACTGTAATAGCTACTGTAAATTGGACAGTGCAGTTAGCTTAAATTCTTGTTAATCTTTCTGTAATACCAGATATGTCTATGTCCTGGGAAATGTTCTTGTTACTTACAACCTCATCCTAATCACATTAGCTTAAGTTAGCTCAACCGTCCCGTGGAAGGGACACCAATCCAGAAGAAGGTTTAAGAGCTTTGCACACCTGGATTGTACAATATTTGCAGTAATTAATAACTTCACCCTGCTCAAAGGGATATTCTATGTCTGATTTATTTTTTTGCTCATCTACCAATAGGTGCCCTTTGCGGGGCATTGGAAAACCTCCCTGGTTTTGGTTGAATCTGTTTGAAATCCACTGCTTGATTAGAGACCTTACATATAATTGTATGTTTGGGGTGATGTAGATATGTAGTCATTCAACATCATGTTAAACACCATCTTTGCACACAGTGAGTCCATGCAACTTAGGTGACCTGTTAAGAATATTTTTACTCCTGAACTTATTTAGGGGTTGGAAACGTATTAACTCGAGACATGTCAGCGTTTTTGTTTTTAATTCATTTGTTAAAATGTCTAGAAACATAATTCTACTTTGACATTATGGGGTATTGCGTGTAGGCCAGTGACACATCTCAATTTAATCAATTTAAAATTCAGGCTGTAACACAACAAAATGTGGAAAAAGTCAGGGGGTGTGTATACTTTCTGAAGGCCACTGACTTGGCCTTTTATTTATTTATCTCACAGATATCCAGACTGGACTGTAAGGATGTGCTGGATATTACATGCAATTTGGAGACCGAGGGGGAGGATAACACGGCCTTCATCCTGTGTACTACCTTCCTAACTCAACAGTTGCAGCAGCAGAGCCTGTACTGCTCCTGGTGAGTTTTCAGTGGTCAATGTCAAGAGTTTTGCAAAGCATATGGATAAATTGAAATTCTCATTTCTGCGCAGGTGTGTTTTTGGGTCTTGTTCTAATTTTATATTTTTCTATGCTACTTCATCTTTTCTGACTTTTAGGGAGCTCACACTGTTGTGGAGTAAGCTGCAGAGAAGGATCGACCCATCTTTGGAATCACTGCTGGAGCGTTGCCTGCAGCTAGGTGCAATTGCTAAGACTGTCTACCATCTGCTCTTCCTTGTGCGTGTCATCCGGACAGAGGTAGGAGAATAGACTTTTCTACCTCTGATTTTGATATGTCATTGCAATATAAAGTTAACTTATTTTACTAAAATATCAGTTACAATTTCCCAAAATGTAAAGTAACTGCCCAGTGTTTGCAGATTTCTATGAAATATGACCTATAATTACTTACAATATGAATTAAATCGTTTTAGTTCCAAAAAATGATAATTAAGTATGTTAAAAAGCAACTTTTCTGTGTTGGAATGATGTCGGCGTACCCCAACAACAGAATGATGTGGGTGTATAGACGGGTTGGTTGTTTAGTAACAAAAGCAACGCGTGCGCAACTATGGGGTAAAACGGACCGGTTGGCTTACACTGTTGACGACATATATAATTAGCCTCAATGTTTAATGAAAACATAAATACATTTGCTCAATGAGCACTTACTGTCTCTGAAATACATCGTTACAATTGTTGGTTAGCTAGTGAGTTTGAGCCATATTAGCATAGACATGAGATCAGTCAAAACAAGACATGGTATCAATACAAGATACATGCTGAAATGAGCCATCTGCAATGTCCCACAAGGAAGATTTTTGTCATTGTTGCTAGACATCAATGCGCGCATCATTTTCATGACGTTGTCAGCCAACCCGTCTATACTGGTCATTAAATATTCATGTAAGTAAACCGCTAATTGGCCAGCTCAATCCTCAGTGAGATGACGACATGTTCTGAGGAAATCGCAGCATTTTTTAAACGGTCTGTTTGAGATAAGTTTGAGGTGGGGTTTTTGAAGTGTTTATTTTTTTATTTTATACTTTGGCCACGAGTATATGACGAGTCAACAACATTTGGATATGACTTAACATAATATTTTTTTTAAGTTACATTTTCACTGGGCAGTTACTTTAAATTGTAGGCCACTGTCAAACCATTGGAAAAAACGATCTCATGTTTATTCTACAGGCAGAGGAGCTGGGTCTGGCTTCATCTGTGGAGTTATGTGTTAAAGCACTACAGCTCCCAAAGCAAGAGGACACAGAAACGAGGATATCTGTGTGCAAGACTGTATCCTGCCTCCTACCAGACGATCTTGAGGTGTTGCGGGCCTGCCAGCTGACAGAGTTTCTCTTAGGCCTCTCTCATGTGGCCTTCAGCACCCTTCAAGAGCTCTATCTGCGGCCCGATCAGAAGTATGACCAGGAAAATGCCATTATCCCCAACTCGCTGCGGTGTGAACTGCTCCTGGCACTTAAAGCCCACTGGCCTTTCGACCCTGAATTCTGGGACTGGAAGACACTAAAGCATCAGTGCATCATGCTGCTGGGGCTTGAACCTGAGCCGGAGGAGGAAGAGGAGAAAGGGAGGGGGCAGGAGGAGGTTAGTCTTGAGCAGGATGTAAAGGAGGAGGTGGAGACGGGATTTGTTGATATGCCAAAAGAATATGTAAATGGGACAAGTGGAAGCATTGATGGTCATGAGAAAGATGAAGAAAATGACCGGGACAGTAAACCACCTTCAAAGCCAGATGCTGAGGGTACCTCAGAGCAGGGTTCACTGCAGAAAAAATACAAGTTCTTCTGCAAGATTTGTAAGAAATCTGTTACTGAGACTCGAATCCTTCTTCACTCTAAGCGGCATGAAGAAAACGGTGTTTCCACCTGCCCTGTCTGCCTGAAGAAGTTTAAGAGCAGAAAGGATTTTATCCCACACACCAAACTACACCTTCAAATGCCATCCAGAAGCACTCGACAGAAGAAAAAGGACAAAAAGAGGGTTGATTTGGATAAGGAAATGGAGGAGGACGACTTGGATGACTTGGAGCCTGGTGAGATTGCCCTTGACCCATCCTTAATGCTGTACTACCAGTCCACACATGATCCTGATGTTCTGGAGCACATTTTAGAGCAAGCTTCATCTGCACCCAGGAAGCCTGGTCATGAGGATAACATCACAATTGAATACATTAACGTTCATTTTGAATTGCAGAATCGTGACATATACACATGCCCTGCTACTCACTGTACAAAGACTTTTAAGCATTCCAAGTACCTGGGTGTGCACCTTAAATCAGAAGACCATGTTAGCGACGAGAATGTGAAACATTATTGTGAAATGAGAGACCGTAGGGAAAAGTGCACTTACTGTCGGCGCCACTTCATGTCTGCCTATCACCACCGCAGGCATCGGCGTGTGCACTACGGTGACCTGCCTTACATGTGTATGGTCACAGATTGTGGTGCTCGTTTCAGCACCTCCAATGAGCTTGTCACACATAAGCAGAGCCATGGCTTTCAACTTAGCTACCAGTGTGAGCTCAAAGGTTGTAGTCTTTCTTTCTGTGACTTGGGGCAGGTATACCATCATGAAGCACAGCACTTTCGTGATGCAGCATACAGCTGCACTAGCCTTGATTGCAAGAAGTTCTACTTTTCTAAAAAGGAATTTGGCCGGCATTTAGCCACACATGGCATTACCTTCTCTGAGGAAGACTTTGAGGCACAGAGGAAGGCCAAAAGAAAACATCTTGACTCCATAACAGAGGAGATAACCAGCCCCAAAAAGTCGTGTGACATAAAGACTGTACTGGAGGAGGTAGTCAACGGGGAAAACAATGCTACTTTCTCTACATGCAGTGCCTCCTCCTCACAGATTTGCAAGGAGCCCAAGGGCACAATGGCATCTGTTGCTGTGTGCTTTGATGGAAAAAAGTTCACTTGTGGTTTCGAGAGGTGTGGATTGACCTTCTCCAAAGCTAGAGATGTCCACCAGCACCTAAGGTGTGTTCATCCAGAACATTTCAAGTCTGAGAATAAGGAACGCAAAAATCTTGTCAAAGAGAAGGACTTGAAATCAAAAGGTCTAAAGATAAAAACAGAGAAGAACAACGATGACAAGAACAAACATGAACTTGCAGCTTGTCTGCTAATGAAGGGGTCAAGCCAGGAAAATGCTTGTCCTTCTATTAAGAACACAGCAATATCTCCCTCAAGCCTGGACAATGACCCTTTGAGAGAGATTTTGATTGGGCTTAGCCAGCTTAGTCTGACTCTCTCCAGCTCTACAAATGGATTTTGTGAGCCCTTCCATCCAATCTCAGGATCCACATCAAAGATATCCTGCCATCAGGGTCTTGGTACCAGGTCCCCAGTTGTGTTTTTGCAAAAGAGAGCGCAACCCGCTGTTGGCAAGAGGGTGAAACTGACATCAAACACTGAATCATCAGTAGCCCACAGTCTACCCTCAGAGCAACACTTAGATGCAGACCAGGTCAGCCCCTTTGTTTTGCAAGCCTCTACTAAACCATACTTCTGTGAGCTTAATGATTGCAACTTTAGAAGTGTGACCAGCACAACCCTAATGCGCCACTACATGAACAAGCATAATTTCTCAGAGAAGAAGGCGAAAGGAATGAAGATCCTCAAATCACTGACATTTAAGCCATTTAAGTGTCACCTCTGCTCCAAATGCCATAGAGAGAAGACGGACTTGAGGGTTCATTATCTTCAGACGCATAGACTTAGCGAGGCAGTTGTGGAGCAAATGAGCTGTTGGTCTAAAAAGCGGGTTGAGGGTAAACCCCCAGAACCCACCAAGCCAACCGTCTCCATAACACAACCCCCAGAACCCACCAAGCCAACAGTCTCCATAAAACAACCCCCAGAACCCACCAAGCCAATAGTCTCCTTTACACAGCCCCCAGAACACACCAAGCTAACATCCTCCTTTACACAAAAATCTCAGACCCCCACCTGGCAACACCCCTCCTGGCAGCAGAAGTACCAAAAAAAGAAAATAATGCGACAAAATATTGTACAGTTTGCTAAATCTGGAGACAAGCGTAAGAAATGCAGTCATGCTCCATCTTCTGTGCAGGATCACTTCGAAGAGGAGGAAAGGGAAGACGGAGGTATGCGAAGAGGCAAGGGCGGCATTTATATGTGCAAGCTCAAGGACTGTGGGGTTATTTTCTCCCACACCTCCAGTCTTTATCGCCACCAGAAGAAGTTTCATTCGCAGGTGATGGGACATCCTTCCGTGCTTTCAGAAGACCCAGCTTTACAGAAGTTTAGGTGCAGCTACACCAACTGTAATGCTTCTTACCTCCTGAACAGTAGCTTGGTGCGACACACAGAGAGTGAGCATCCTAACCAGGCGACCAGTAGCTTAAAGCGTCACAGAAAAAGTGATCATCCTAACCAGGCGACCAGTAGCTTAAAGCGTCACAGAAAAAGTGAGCATCCTAACCAGGCGACCAGTAGCTTAAAGCGTCACAGAAAAAGTGATCATCCTTACCAGGCGACCTTGTGCTGCAAGTATGACGGCTGTACACAAGTGTTCACCCAAAGCAGTAGTCTGAAAAAACATGTACTCTCTAGCCACCTCAATTATTATGATTCACTCGTATTACGTCTCCAGAATACTCACAAGGACACGTCAGCCACTGGATGCCAAAAGAAGCTGATCATCACATCTACGCCACAGAAAGATGCAACCAAGCTACCCCTCAGGCAATCTCTAAGACACTGCCCAAAGTCTCCTGAAGATGTTAAGGCTGAAGAAACTAGTGAAGAGCAAGAGCAAGATGAAGATGACGGCAAAAATGTGTCAACTGAAAAGAAATCCAGAAGGTTTGAAGATATGGTATTCCGTTCCCATGAGGAGGCCTTGCAGATGTGCCAAGATCGTTCTCAACGTAAAGCCTACCCGTGCATGGTGCAAGGTTGTGATTCTGTAGTCAAATTTATACGTAGTATGCGCCGTCATTATTTGACTTGCCACAAATTAACCAATCATGTTTTTGAATTGAATGAGGATAAGCTTGTGTTTAGTGCAGAGCAACTGGATGAGCTGATTCAGAGGAATACTGTATTATCTGCATGCCCTGATATGACGAGGGCACCTAACGGAGTTCTGAAGATGGAGTATCAAGCAGAGCCAGATAACCCTGGTGGTCCATCTGTCCCTATGAGTCTGCACTCCATCGAAGCAGACACACTTGATGAGCATGACCCACTGGGGTTCAAAGAGGAGCCACCTGCTGAGAGGAATGTTTTGGTGGGTGCCGATGACTTGCTTTATGGAGAACCTAGTGGGCACACTGAAGAGCCTGTTACTCAAAACAGCCAAGAGGAGAGGCCAAGGCGAAAATCCTCAAACCCGCCCGCTCTTGATCTCTCTCCACCATCCTCCCTCCGATTCAGTGTTGATGAGGGCTTCATGGACAGTTCAGGCAAAGATGGTGGCAAACCAACAATTTCTGTGCCATTGCCCTCCCCTCAAGCCCGCCAGCCACTTAAACGTAAGAACGAGCTCTCTGAGCTCCTTCCCATTCCAAAGGACCCCCAGCCTCACAGCCCTCCCCCTCGCACATTTGACCTGGCTGCTTATAAACCTATGGGATTCGAGTCATCTTTCCTGAAGTTCATACAGGAGAGCACTAAGGATGATGTGAGGCCCCGGGCTTCTCACTGCAACAGCCACAGGCCTGAACCACCTGTGGTGTCTGCTCGGCGGCGGGATTCCTACAGACGTAACTGTTCTGTAAAGGAGAACAGCCAGATGGGCCTCACTACTACCCGTAGCAGGCGGGCTCGTTCTTCCCCACTTCAGCCTCTTCCCAGGACAGGGGAATACACATCAGTCCAGAACTTGCGCCTCATCTTGGACAAGGCTCTGACGGGTTGTGGTGACCTAGCCATTAAGCAGCTGCAGTACCTCAGGCCCGTGGTAGTTCTTGAGAGGCCAAGGTTTTCCACCTCCTTGCTTGACCTCTTCCCCACAAAAACTAATGATAAGCTACTTCTCGACAGTTCGTAGAACTGAGTACCTTTGTGTCCAATATAAAGACTATCCCAGTGTTTTTTTTTTTCTAATGTAATTACTACTCTGATATTATCAGTATCTTTTTAAGTTGCCAAACTGATTAGCTCAAGTACCTTAATTGACATACAACAGATACGTGTGTAAAATGATCCTTCCCCTGATTTTTTAAAACTTCTTTAGAGTATTTGTATTACATTTCTGTCAGGTGATGAACGTTCTAATGTGTGCATATATATATATATATATATATATATATATATATGCGTCTTCTCACTACACAATGAAGTTTTTTATAAAACATTTTCAAATATTATTTAGAACGGTGTAGCTCATTGTACCATTTCAATGCTATTAATTTGTCTGAAAATAGCTTTCATGGGACAGAAACATCTCATTTGCCCACTAATAACTTGAGGAAAAATGTTGTCCCCTCTGAATATCAAGACCCCTTTCTTTTTTTCAATGCAGTGGGCAGATGTGTAATGCTTTATAAGAATAATAAATGTTTGAATAGGCCCTTTCAAAAATATGAAATTGCATTGTCTATCTTTATTTTCCTTGTCATGCCTTTACATTGATTAGTCTTTAAACTCTTCAGGGAACTAGTCAGTATTAAATAGTCCACTAAATTTTCACTATCTATGAAAATAAACCCATTTTACTTTAGTGGCTTTTCTCACAGTGTTTCTATAACGATTGTGCCCACTAGCAAAGTGGCACGTGCGCTCTAGCAAAAAGCGTGCAGGTAAAGTATCTATCTGCACACTGTTGGCTAGAACGCACGTATAGTGAGATTATTATGGACAAAAGATCAAGATTATTTTTATTTGTCAAATGGCAACTAAGCATCAATGATAATATCGCCAGAATAAGACCCTCTATTTATTGGAAATGAGCATCAAGCTCATCACCTTGCACTTTCACCGCCCTGTGAAGTTTATCGTAATTAATTTAATCTGTAGCCTAATAAACTGCATGATTTCCCGACCAGTCGTAGTGGAAGGACCACACGTCATCGTGATACTCCCAAGTTTTCTTCAATATTATGGTTATATCAATATTTGTGCATAAAAGTGTTTCCACCGACTTCTCTCGCATAATTAATTTTATTGACACCAGTTGTGAAGAAAACCCATTTTAGTTTACCAACCATGTCTGTTTCTGTCAGGCCTGTCATGAGGTACTTTACTTGCATAAGGTTGGATGAAAACCTGGTTTGACATTTCAGATTAAGGAATGAACATTTTTCACAAAGCAGTTTGGTTGTAGTGAACAACACTGAACAAAAATGTAAACACAACATGTAACGTGTTGGTTTCATCAATTCATCAACCAGAAATGTTCCATATTGCACAAAAAGCTTATTTCTCTCAAATGTTGTGCACAAATTTGTTTACATCCAGGTTAATGAGCAAGTTTTCTTTGCCAAGATAATCCATCCACCTGACAGGTGTGGCATATCAAGAAGCTGATTAAACAGCATGATCATTACACAGGTGCACTTTCTGCTGGGGACAAAAGGCCACTAAAATGTGTAGTTTTGTCACACAACACAATGCCACAGATGTTTTGATGGAGCACGTCTGTAATAAAAGTCCTTTTGTGGGGGAAAACTAATTATGATTGTCTGCACCCCTGCCCAGTCATGTGAAATCCATAGGTTAGAACCTAATTTATTTATTTCAATTGACTGATTTCCTTATATGAACTGTAACTCAGTAAAATCTTTGAAATTGTTGCATGTTGCATTTATATTTTCTTCAGTATACTTTTTCAAAATAACTTTAGTTAAGTAAACTATATGTTTCTTAAGGGTAGCTTAACTTTTCCAGGTTGAAGTAATTGGTGGCTTGGTAAACTGGGCTCCCGAGTGGCGCAGCGGTCTAAGGCACTGCATCTCAGTGCAAGAGCCGTCACAACAGTCCCTGGTTTGAATCCAGGCTGTATCGCATCCGGCTGTGATTGGGAGTCCCATAGGGTGGCGCACAATTGTCCCAGCGTTGTCCAGGTTTGGCACTGGTAGGCCATCATTGTAAATAAGAATTTGTTCTTAAGTGACTTGCCAAGTTAAATAAACTATTTAAAATATGTTTTCAGATGCACAAACACTGGTTAGTGTGGTAGGAACAGGACCAAAACAAGGGAGAAGTTGAGCCTTGCACTTCAATGCTCTTAGTTGATGTGTAAATTGACCCACTATGCTGTTTATTTTCTGCATATACATCATATCGCTGAGACTACCTTTTAAGGTATATTTATAAAAAAGGCATATAAGTGGTATTGAACTGTTCATTATTCAATGGTTTTAAATCTGAAATGATCAGTTTGCAATAATGTGCAATCATCATTTGGGAAGAAAGGAAAAAAATGATAATTTCAATGTCTTTTTAACTGTTTATTGCAGATTTATGAACTTAGCTAAACTGCTAAACCTCTTAATATGATAAGGAATAAGACGGGTGTATTCAATGATTGACCAGTTGTATTCAAAACCAAGGGCTACATTTATTAGTTGATTATACTGAAAATCAAAAGACTGGTTTCACTGGGGTTGGGAAAATGTCTGATTACAAAACAGGGGAAGATAGAAGATGGTGGTTGTCAGACAGCCAACCCAAAGACACAGACTATACAGTATGTGGTTTTGTTCTCCCATCTCACCGTACAGCTTCCTGGAAGAGAAACAAACACAGATTGTGATAGTTCCCATTCCAACATTCTACAGATGATGAAAAACCATTGTGGGCCTCTGCTGTTACTTAGCTTTGTAGACACTGTCTGCAAAACATTATGTTGCTTACTGTCCATAGTGTTGTCCCAGAAGCAAGAGCTGGCAGTGTGCAGGCCTGCTCCATTTTTCTGCAGTATGATGCAAGTCACTAATGATGAACACAGTAAAGATGCGTAAATCATTAACTGATTTTGTTGGGTCCTTTCATTGCCATACTTTTACATTTTACAAATGTACTGTACACAACATAACAAGAAGGGTTACCTATGTATTTAAAGGGTTTTCCTAGTTTGGACAGTTGATTCAGACTTGTTTCCACCACACTGGATGTCCATTGGTTTATTCGATTTTGTTGATAGGCACTGCTTCCAATAGTTGTCTCCACAGTCTAAGTATTTATTTCAGTTAACACCGACATGTCAATCACCACTTGTTTAGGAAATTGCAAATACATTTTATGATTGTAGTAATATCACCAATTGCGCAAATACTTACATCTTTTATGATTGTAGTTATATCATCAACGACAAATGCAGTCTGAAAAGGGAGCGAAAATATAAATTTTTCTAGCTAGGAAAGTAACATTTGCAGTATGACATTTGGTGTTTTTGTCTCTTGTTTTATTTCCCACATACAGTATATAGCCACCTGATTTTAGAGGTCAGTTTATCTGGCCCGCTCAAATAATAGACATAACGTCACAGCAACATAATGTTGTCAATGTGATACAATGCAACAATATACCGATGCATGAACCATGCAGCCCGGAAAGACCTCAAATGTTTCCCCAAGATAATTTGATGTAGCGTTTTTTCTTTAAACCTACCTCTTCAGATAATTGAAATTCGTCCATGGTCCTGTGGCGTACGACAGTTTTAGATGGTTGCTATAGGGACCTCCAAACAAATATGTCAACGTCAAATCACGGGGACCTGAATCTGTGCAACATAAATTCTGAGATTATTTGGTTTCAAGTTTAGGCTATTTCCGACTATAGTGTAAATTTTATTTTATTTTCAATACCGTTTTATGTCTATGCCATATCCCGAATATTCAGAAAAAGGGGACGTTTTAAGATGTCAGATATTTTAATTTATTTCTGGATAACATAGGCCTTAAGCACAAATGTGTGGACATGATGTAATGAAAAACATTAAATGGAAATAATGGATGGAATGTTGTGGAGAAAGACTAGGCCCTGTCATAATTATCTGCAGCGTTTGTGAAGTCATGCGTATAGAATTACTAGAACCTCATTTTAGATGCTGGAATGTCGACCAATTTGTGGGAAATAAAATTGCTCCACAACACGTTTTATCAGTGTATTTCATCCATCTAGCCAGTTAAAATGTCAAAACGTTGATTGAAATGGATTGGATTGAAGGAGTTGAATCCCAATCATCTGAGTGGTCAAGGATGCGTTGTGCATTAACGACAGGCTTCACTGGTAGCAACAGAGTCAGACATGCAACTTTCAATATGGTTGTCTCGTCGCCGCAGACTGTCTTTGAAGGATGGAAATGCTTCACAGCTTTATTTGTGGCTGCTCTCTCCTACCTGTGTTATATCTATTGGGACAGAATAGAACTTGCTTCACAGGTAAGTGTGGTCCTAACTCCTGTCTCATCCATCATCATCACCCACAGCACAGAAGACAATTCAATGTCTATTCATCGGTTGGTTCAACGGAATTTCCTTGAAATGACGTATAAACAACGTTGATTCAACCGGTGTGTGCCCAGTGGGCATCACCACCACCATCGGAGTGGCAGTTGACTACTTCAAGCAGCTTGATGCTATGTTTAATCAAAATGCATTACCATTAGGGAATGATTTAGCAGTCAAATGATCATGAAAGGAGGCCACAAACTCATTTTCTGTAACCAAATATTTGATTCAGCCACTCATAATCCCATGTTCATGTTTTGTCCATTAATAGTTATGTGTTAATTTAAAATGTAGTAATTATCCTTTTATAGGCTATTGATGTATTACATTCTCAACGTTTTCATTAAGGCTGCCTGGACTTGGGTGACCAAATGTCCAGCTAGCTGGAAGAACTCAGGGGAGAAGGTGGTGCAGCGAAGGTCCAGAAAAAGGCAGCAAAGCCCCCCGCTGATCAAAGTCAAGCGGCTTGAATTGAAAGTGACTGCTATGAAGAGAACCTTGATGAACCATGGTTCACATCAAACCTCCCCATCTTGTTCCTCCCCACACTGCTCTCAAAACATTCTCCAGACCAAGGGCTCTGTACACACCAACAGCTCTTCAGACTGGGAGAGTGCTGCATAGGTCATAAAGACAACATGGACTCCCCTCCAAAGGAGACATTTAAATGGTTATTTCATTGACCCTGCAATTTAGACTGTGCAGGACACCTATGTGTATACAGCATTTCATTGGCATGAGAAAACACTTGTTTTCTAAATATATTTTCTTTCAATAATATCTCTGCTGTCTCTTTCATTCTTGTACTAACAAAATGATAGGCACCACTTAAAAGGGCTAAGTAATCGGTCATACAGCCATACTACAACAAATAAATCTCTAATTGCTTGAAATCAATGCCTTCCCACAGGAGAATATTACTGATTATCTGTAATGTTCATAGCATGGAATAAATCCAAAATAGGTTTACCTACTCAGTTGACTTTGTTTACACATTTTATTTTTATTTTAACCTTTATTTAACTAGGCAAGTCAGTTAAGAACAAATTCTTATTTTCAATGACAGCAGTGGGTTAACTGCCTTGTTCAGGGGCAGAACGACAGATTTGTACCTTGTCAGCTCAGGGATTTGATCTTGCAACCTTTCGATTACTAGTCCAACGCTCTAACCACTAGGCTACGCTGCTCCGATGTTTATCAAGCTCATAATCATGTTACTTTCCAAATTACTTTGTTTTCAGTCATTTTACATTCATGGTATTATTATATATATATATTTATATAAATGTATTTATTAGCATGTGTAAAGTAAGAAGATACAATTTCATCACAACGCCATTAGTTGCTTTCATAATACACTTTTGCCCCCCTCCCCATGAGTTGTATATACACATGTACAGTACCAAAAAAGGTACAGCAATGAATACAGGGAAAAAATCTGACCTACATATAAACATGTCACTCATTATTATGAGGACTGTTTCGCTAGCACAGACTGGAATATATTCCGGGATTCATCCAATGGCATTGAGGGGTTTACCACATCAGTCACCTGCTTCATTAATAAGTGCATCGACAATGTCGTCCCCACATTGACTGTACGTACATATCCCAACAGGAAGCCATGGATTACAGGCAACATCCGCACTGAGCTAAAGGCTAGAGGTGCTGCTTTCAAGGAGTGGGACACAAATCCGGACTCATCAGAAATCCAGCTATGCCCACCGACGAACCATCAAACAGGCAAGCGTCAATACAAGACTAAGATCGAATCCTTCAACACTGGCTATGGCTCTGCTCGGATGTGGTAGGGCTTGCAAACTATCACAGATCACAAAGGGAAACCCAGCCGCGAGCTGCCCAGTGATGTGAGTCTGCCAGACCAGCTAAATGTCTTCTATGCTCACTTTGAGGCAACCAACCCTGAACCATGCATGAGAGCACCAGCTGTTCCGGATGACTGTCTGATCACGGTCTCTGTAGCCGATGTGAGTAAGACCTTTAACCATGTTAACATTCATAAGGCTGCAGGGCCTGACGGATTACCAGGACACATACTCAGAGCATGCGCTGACCAGCTGGGACATTCACTACATCTCAGTATTTATTATTTTTGTATTTTATCCCCTTTTTCCCCCCAATTTCGATCTTGTCTCATTCCTGCAACTCCCCAACAGGCTTGGGAGGCGAAGGTCAAGTCATGTGTCCTCTGAAACATGACCCGCCAAACCGCGCTTCTTAACACCCGCCCGCTAAACCCGGAAGCCAGCTGCACCAATGTGTCGGAGGAAAGACTGTTCAACTGACGACCGAGGTCAGCCTGCAGGCGCCCAGCGCACCACAAGGAATCACTAGAGCTTGATGAGCCAAGTAAAACACCATCCCCTAACCGGGACGATGCTGGGCCAATTATGCGCCGCCCTATGGGACTCCCGATCATGGCCGGTTGTGATATAGCCCGGGATCGAACCCGTAGTGATGCGATGCAGTGCCTTAGACCGCTGCGCCACTTGGGAGGCCCTGCACTGACATTTTCAACAACTCCCTGACCCTGTTTCAAGCAGACTACCATAGTCCCTGTGCCCAAGAATGCCAAGGTAAGCTGTCTAATTGACTACCGCCCCTTAGCACTTACATCTGTAGCCTTGAAATGATTTCAAAGGCTGGTCATGGCTCACATCAACACCATCATCTCAGAAACCCTGCACCCACTCCAATTCGCATACCGCCCCAACAGATCCACAGATGACGCAGTCTCTATTGCATTCCACACTGCCCTTTCACACCTGGACAAAAGGAACACCTACATGAGAATACTGTTCATTGACTATAGCTCAGCGTTCAACACCATAGTACCCTCCAAGCTCATCACTAAGCTAAGGACCGTGGGACTGAACATCTCCCTCTGCAACTGGATCCTGGACTTCTGGAAGGGCCTCCCCCAGGTGGTAAGGGTAGGCAACAACACATCCGCCACGCTGACCCTCAACATGGGGGCCCGTCAGGGGTGCGTGCTTAATCCCCTCCTGTTCTCTCTGTTCACCTACGACTTGCGTGGCCATGCACAACACCAACACCATCATTAAGTTTGCAGACGACACTATAATGGTAAGCCTGATCAACGACAACGCCGATAGGGAGGAGGTCAGAGGTCTAGCAATGTGGTGCCAGGACAACAACCTCTCTCTCAACGTGAGCAAGACAAAGGAGCTGATCATGGACTACAGGAAAGGAGGGCCGAGCATGCCACCATTCACATCTACGGGGCTGTAGTGGAGCGGGTCGAGAGCTTCAAGTTCCTTGGTGTCAACATCACTAAGGACTTATCATGGTCCAAACACACCAAGACAGTCATGAAGAGGGCATGGCAATGCCTATTCCTCCTCAGGAGGCTGAAAAGATTTGTCATGGGACTTCAGATCCTCAAAAAGTTATACAGCTGTAACAATGAGAGCATCCTGAGTGGTTGCATCACCGCTTGGTATGGTAACTACTTGGCATCCGACCGCAAGGCGCTACAGAGGATAGTGAGTACGGCCCATTACATCACTGTGGCCGATCTTCCTGCCATCCAGTACCTCTATACCAGGTGGTGTCAGAGGAAGGCCCTAAAAATTATCAAAGACTCCAGCCACCCAAATCATAGACTGTTCTCTCTGCTACCGCACAGCAAGCAGTACACGAGTGCCAAGTCTGGAACCAAAAGGCTTCAGCTTCTACACCCAAGCCAAAAGAATGCTGAACAGTTAATCAAATTACTATTTGCATTGACCCCCTTATTTTATTCTAATTTATTCTTATTTCTTGCACTGACTCTCTTGCACAGGCTCGATGTATAGTCACTGGACTCTAACCACACACTCACACATACTACACTGACACTCCCACACACACACACACAAAACACACACACACACATGCATTTTGAGGAGTATTTATGTCTGTAATAAAGCCCTTTAGTGGGGAAAAACTAATTATGTTTGCCTGGGCCTGGCCCCCCAGTGGTTGGGCCTGGCTGCCAAGTGGGTGGGCATATGCCCTCCCAGGCCCACCCATGGCTGCACCCCTGCCCAGTCATGTGAAATCCATAGGTTAGGGCCTATGTCTGATTTCCTTACATGAACTGTAACTCAGTAAAATATTTTAAATGGTTGCTTTTATATTTTTGTTCAGTATATTTTGAGAGATAATATAGTGAGCATGGAACCTTAGTTATTTAGACGACTGGTTTAGTTTCACTGGGAACAAAATTAACTGCTGCACTGACATTTAGCATGGCAACCTCTATTGGATGCCAACCGCCGTTAAACCTTATCGAAGAAGAACATTTAGCATGAATGGGAACTGGATGCGAATGAGCTTGCTATCATTTTGAGTGGACTGGATGCTAGTCAATTTAAACTGGGGATATAAACCATACTAAGTTATTTAAATATAAACAGTCTTATCTTCTGAATAAAGACTGGAAGGCGTGTGAACAACGGGTTCAACCAGTGAGTCCAACTAGCAACACATGCAGGCGAGCTAGCTTGCTAACTTTAAATAGAGACCAAGGCCAGAATAAAGATGGAAACGATACTTAACCTACCAATCGAAAATAAAATATTTTATGCTGTTCTGGTGTTCTCATGGACGGTGTATCTATGGGAGGCCTACCTTGCCTACAGACAGGTAATTGTTGAACTTTACTTTGTTTCTTAACGGTGTCTTTGTCAATAACAAGGCTTTCTTTACTGCATTTCACTGCTGGCTAGCTGGCCGCATGCTGACTGTTGTCATTGTTGTTTGTCTACAATATTTTACCAAGAACAAAGCTGTTTTCGGGAGTGACGTCTTCTTTATACTGGGCAATTCAATGGTAACAGACTTATGCTCTAAAATGTATTCTAAACTGGGCTTCTGAGTGGCGCAGCGGTCTAACGCACTGCATCTCAGTGCTTGAGTCGTCACTACAGACACCCTGGTTCGAATCCAGGCTGTATCACAGCCGGCCGTGGTTGGGAGTCCCATTCGGTCGGCACACAATTGGCCCAGCGTCATCCGGGTTTGACAGGTGTAGCCCGTCATAAGAAATAACTGACTTGCCTAGTTAAATAAAAATCATTGATTTAAAAGGTTAACAAACCATATAACTCTATCCACAAGAACTATTTTTAACAATTTCCACTTTTTTTTTTTTTTACAGAAATACGTTTACAGAAAGAACTTTGCACATATAAAGTTTGGTAACAGAATAACACTGAGGGAGATGTTACCTTAATTCTGATACCAAACTTTGCATCTGCAGTTTTTCCAGTAAATATTTTTATTTTATATACTGTGTGAATTGTTTAAAGTTCTCATTGTGCGTAGAGTTATATGGTTTGTTAAACTTTGAAATCAATGGTTTTTGTTTGGCGTAATTCCACTAACATGGAATTGCCCAACTGCAACTCGAGGCCCCACTAATCATTCTGTAACATGGACATTTATTTTTTTGATTAGCTATGTTGAATAGAAAAAACCATTATGTTTAAGTGTCTCTTCTAACACCCAGCGGAGAATATACAGGTTGACCATGCACGTACCACACGAGTTGGGAAAGATCATGGACACGGATACCTTTGAGAAGTCACGCCTTTATCAACTAGACAAGAGCAACTTCAGTTTCTGGTCTGGACTGTATTCAGAAACAGAGGGGACGGTGGGTACAACTAAAATATCCATTGATTTGTTAGGACCTACTTTGTTATATTATAACCTAGTTGTCTACCTCAATTTATCTGCTGACAGAGAGTACCACCTCCACACAGAGGGAATTTCATTTTTTGCCCGATATAACACTGCTGTGTTCTCTCATAGCTGATCCTGCTATTTGGCGGAATCCCTTTTGTTTGGAAAGTTGCTGGGACAGTGACTGCTCGTTTTGGATTGGGTCCAGAGTATGAGGTGTGTGCATGGTCCACAGTTAAAATTGGTAGTCCAGTATTACAAATGTTTTGGCAAATCATTCCATGGCTCTGTCTTTTCTTTTAGATTTTCCAGTCTCTTTCGTTTCTGATACTAGCAACCCTGTTCAGTGCATTCACTGGCCTTCCCTGGAGTATCTACAACACCTTTGTTATTGAGGAGAAGCATGGCTTCAATCAGCAGGTAGACTGTCAACTCTCTGAGGACATTCTTATTATACAGACAGTTTCCTAGATTGAATCAATTACTTTTTTCCACTGGCATGGTTTCTAACACCCAGTTTATTTGTTTTTGTTGTCGTCTATGGTCCTCCTTCCAGACGCTGGGGTTCTTCCTAAAGGATGCTGTAAAGAAGTTTATTGTGACCCAGTGTATCTTGTTGCCTGTGACCTCACTGCTCCTCTACATCATCAAGATTGGTGGAGACTTCTTCTTCATCTACGCCTGGCTCTTCACACTGGGTGTCTCACTTGTCAGTCCTTTCACCTCATAACTGGCTGGATGGGAATATTCAAACAACAGTTGTTTAGGCTCTGGGGAGGAATTAATGGAGCTAAACTAATATCCAATACATCCTAATAGATTACAAATGTATTTCTTTCTGGTTGTTCCTTCTCTCTCTTAGGTTCTGGTGACCATCTATGCGGACTACATTGCGCCCCTATTTGACAAGTTCACCCCTTTGCCAGAGGGTGAGCTGAAGGAAGAGATTGAAAGCATGTCGAAGTCTATCAGTTTCCCTCTCACTAAGGTCTATGTTGTAGAAGGTAATAACTTGTTTTGTCCCAAAGATGTAACACCTTAGACTGTATCTATAATTGTTTAACATCAGAGGAGAGCAAGGCATAATGGGCGCTACTCTGCAGCTTGACCCTGTGTTCGTCTTAACTGTGTGTGGTGACGTGTAGGGGTTGAAAACATAGCAGAAACACCTTTCCGATGTTCGCTGTTACTTATGGACTATAAAGTTGTATTGTAATGATCCATTTTGACCTACTCTTTCAGGTTCCAAGCGTTCCTCTCACAGTAACGCTTACTTCTATGGGTTCTTCAAGAACAAGCGCATAGTGTTGTTCGACACCCTGCTGGAGGACTACTCTCCCCTCAACAAGGACGGAGAGCCAGAGACTGACACACCAACCGAGGACAAATCCAAGCTCAAGGTCAGACTTACTCCGTTACGCAGTGAACTGGGTGTCAGAATGTTATAAATATAAAATATTGAAAAAAGGTTTAGGAAGGTAACTTGATTCCATTCAATAATATTTATTGCTGAAGAAAGCTTCTTCTTCAAAGGTCTCCAGTATTACTGAGCACCACTTCAGCCATACATACCATTTCTGTAGTCTTGGTTAGAGCACCACCAGCACATTACAACTTTTCATGTTATAAATCTAATTTGTCGTGGTGGTCCTATCATAGAAACATAACATGGTGTACTAGAAGTTGTAGTCAATATTTAATGCATAATTCTTTTAAAAATCAAACCAGTTATGTTCTAACTCTATTTTCTTTTTCCAGAACAAGAAGCAAGGCTGCAACAATCCAGAGGTCTTGGCGGTGTTGGGCCACGAGCTGGGCCATTGGAAGTTGGGCCACACTGTAAAAAACATAGTAATCAGTCAGGTTTGTTTGGGAATTCCCTTGATATGCATCTGCACATCACCTCTATACCAATAGGCCACTTTCATGTTGATGCAGAAATGTTATCGATACAATTTTCCCCCCTGCCTCTGTCCTTGCAGATGAACTCCTTCCTGTGCTTCTTCCTCTTTGCTGTGCTAATTGGACGGAAGGAGCTGTTCGTGGCCTTTGGTTTCTATAACAGCCAGCCGACTTTGATTGGGTTGATGATCATATTCCAGTTCATCTTCTCCCCATACAATGAGGTGAGTGACTCTGTCTCCTAAACAATGCATTTACACTTGAGTGGACAAAACATTAAGACCATCTTCCTAATACTCAGTTGCATCCCCCTTCTGTCTTCAGAACAGACTCAAATCGTTAGGGCATGGACTCTACAAGGTGTCGAAAGCGTTCCACAGGAATGCTGGCCCATGATGACTCCAATGCTTGCCACAGCTGTCAAGTTGGCTGAATGTCCTTTGGGTGGTAGATCATTGATACACACAGGAAATTGTTGAGCGTGAAAAACCCACCAGCGTTGCAGTTCTTGACTCATACCGGTGCATCTGGCACCTACTACCGTACCCCTTTCAAAGGCATTTAAGTATTTTGTCTTGCCCATACACCCTCTGAATGTCACAAAGACACAATCCATGTCTTAAGGCTTAAAAAGTATTATTTAACCTGTCTCCTCCCCTTCATCTACACTGATTTTGATATGGATTTAACAAGTGACATTAATAAGGGATCATTGCTTTCACCTGGCCAGTCTGTCATGGCAAGAGCAGGTGTTCTTAATATTTTGTACACTCTGTCTATCTGACCTCTTAATACACTTCTATCTGTTGGCCCTGCAAGTGCTGTGGTAGCTATTCTCATTAAGTCCAGTGTTTGTTTGGCAAAAATACGTTGAGCATACTAGTAGTAAATATTGGCCAAAGAAATATACATCTAAAGCTACAATATATTTCTTAAGTCCGCTTAAACAGAAAGTGTTTTTGAGTTGGCGATGAGCAGATGAGTACCTGCTACAGGCCACTGAGGAAAACTGATATTTCTCCCATTCTTACCTCCAGGTCCTGTCATTCTGTCTGACTGTCCTGAGCCGCAGGTTTGAGTTCCAGGCGGACTCCTTTGCGCGGGGCATGGGTCGAGCCTCAGAGCTCTACTCTGCACTCATCAAGCTCAACAAAGACAACCTGGGCTTCCCTGTGGCTGACTGGCTCTTTTCCATGTGGCACTACTCCCACCCTCCCCTCCTGGAGCGCCTAAGGGCCCTGGGAAGCACCAAGCAGGACTGACAAGTCCCAAAAGGAGAGCCACGCCCGCTGCCTCTCCCCAAGGGTTTCCGCAGGCCTCTTCTGGCACTCTGATGTAGTCTCCCTTATTTCTCCTCTGTTTCCCTATTTTTGTTCTCCTTTATCCTTGCCATTATGTTCCTTTTTTGGTAATTTTTTTTTCTCCCAGTTTCAAACTTGCACAATACCAAAAGTTTTCAGAAATCTAGTGTGAGACAAGAAGATCTATCGGCTATGCTTATTCTAGGTGTAATGGAGTTAAGAATGTACCATAAGCTCATGCCACAGCTAGCTTGACATGTCGCCGATGGAGCTATCGATTTATACATTTTCCCGATAGTCAAACGGTTTGTAAGTTGTCAAGGAGTGCGGTCACGTGTGCTAGCCAGTCATAGGTCCTGAGTTCGAGCTCTGCGAGACGAATCGGGAGGAACCTGTACTCACTAAGCAAGCAGCGTGACGTCCGTAACATAGGGAAACATGAACATGCAATACAATTGTGGGCATAAATAATTACCCAAACATTTTTAGTTTAAGCACTTCCAGCTAGTACAGGTCACATTGATCAAGGATTTCTCATATTTCAGCAAGGTTTATATTTTTTTACTGAAGTTTTATTTGAATTTCATTTACTCCCCTGAGAATTTGTCATTCCAAATGTTTTCTCATAAAACCTTGATGTACAGTAGTGGAACTATCCCTGGCCAGCAGGGGTGGAACTATCCCTGGCCAGCAGGGGTGGAACTATCCCTGGCCAGCAGGGGTGGAACTATCCCTGGCCAGCAGGGGTGGAACTATCCCTGGCCAGCAGGGGTGGAACTATCCCTGGCCAGCAGGGGTGGAACTATCCCTGGCCAGCAGGGGTGGAACTATCCCTGGCCAGCAGGGGTGGAACTATCCCTGGCCAGCAGGGGTGGAACTCTTCTAGGCCAGCAGGGGTGGAACTCTTCTAGGCCAGCAGGGGTGGAACTCTTCTAGGCCAGCAGGGGTGGAACTATCCCTGGCCAGTAGGGGTGGAACTATCCCTGGCCAGTAGGGGTGGAACTATCCCTGGCCAGTAGGGGTGGAACTATCCCTGGCCAGTAGGGAGGGAACTATCCCTGGCCAGTAGGGGTGGAACTATCCCTATCCAATCCATTTTGGGGGGTGTTTGAGAAAAAAATATCAAGAGTGACAATAGGATGTACAGCGAATGGGCCATCAATTTATTATTAATAGTATATCCTGCTTGTTGATTGGCTCCATCTACAACTGTTTATTATGAGACGTGTGTGTGTGTGTGTGTGTGTGAACACTAGATCTTCAAAAGATACACACCTTTTCAGATTTAGTCAAGACTATGCTTGAGATGGATCATTGTTGAAGTTATACAGGTAACTGCCAAAGTAATGAAACACTTGAGGAAATTAGGGATACAAAGTATATTGAAAGCAGGTGCTTCCTCACAGGTGTGGTTCCTGAGTTAATTAAGCAATTAACATCCCATTGTGCTTAGGGTCATGTATAAAAATGCTGGGCAGGCCATTATTTTGGCTACCATGACTATGCCCCCATAGGATGACGATGCCCAATCCACAGGGCATGAGTGGTCAAATTACATTTTATTTGTCACATGCCGAATACAACAGGTGTAGGCCTTACCATGAAATGCTGATTTACAAGCCCTTAACCAACAATGCAGAGTAAGAGGGGGGACAATGCAAATAGTCTGGGTAGCCATTTGATTAGATGTTCAGGAGTCTCATGGCTTGGGGGTAGAAGCTGTTTAGAAGCCTCTTGGTCCTAGACTTGGCGCTCCGTTACCGCTTGCCGTGCGGTAGCAGAGAGAACATTCTATGACTAGGGTACTGGAGTCTTTGACAATTTTTAGGGCCTTCCTCTGACACCGCCTGGTATAGAGGTCCTGGATGGCAGGAAGCTTGGCCGTTCGCACTACCCTCTGTAGTGCCTTGCGGTCGGAGGCCGAGCGGTTACCATACCAGGCAGTGATGCAACCAGTCAGAATGCTCTCGATGGTGCAGCTGTAGAACCTTTTGAGGATATTAGGACCCATGCCAAATCTTTTCAGTCTCCTGAGGGGGAATAGGTTTTGTTGTGCCCTCTTCACGACTGTCTTGGTGTGCTTGGACCATGTTTGATGTAATATGTAAACTCAGCAAAAAAAGAAACGTCCTCTCACTGTCAACTGTGTTTATTTTCAGCAAACTTAACATGCGTAAATATTTGTATGAACATAACAAGATTTACCAACTGAGACATAAACTGAACAAGTTCCACAGACATGTGACTAACAGAAATGGAATAATGTGTCCCTGAACAAAGGGGGGTCAAAATCAAAGGGAACAGTATCTGGTGTGGCCACCAGTTGCATAAAGTACTGCAGTGCATCTCCTCCTCATGGACTGCACCAGATTTGCCAGTTCTTGCTGTGAGATGTTACCCCACTCTTCCACCAAGGCACCTGCAAGTTCCTGGACATTTCTGGGGGGAATGGCCCTAGCCCTCACCCTCCGATCCAACAGGTCCCAGACGTGCTCAATGGGATTGAGATCCGGGCTCTTCGCTGGCCATGGCAGAACACTGACATTCCTGTCTTGCAGGAAATCACGCATAGAACGAGCAGTATGGCTGGTGGCATTGTCATGCTGGAGGGTCATGTCAGGATGAGCCTGCAGGAAGGGTACTACATGAGGGAGGAGGATGTCTTCCCTGTAACGCACAGCATTGAGATTGCCTGCAAAGACAAGCTCAGTCTTATGATGCTGTGACACACCGCCCCAGACCATTACAGACCCTCCACCTCCAAATCGATTCCGCTCCAGGGTATAGGCCTCGGTGTAACGCTCATTCCTTCGGCGATAAATGCGAATCCGACCATCACCCCTGGTGAGACAAAACCGCGACTCGTCAGTGAAGAGCATTTTTTGCCAGTCCTGTCTGGTCCAGCGACGGTGGGTTTGTGCCCATAGGCTACGTTGTTGCCGGTGATGTCTGGTGAGGATCTGCCTTACAACAGGCCTACAAGCCCTCAGTCCAGCCTCTCTCAGCCTATTGCGGACAGTCAGAGCACTGATGGAGGGATTGTGCGTTCCTGGTGTAACTCAGGCAGTTGTTGTTGCCATCTTGTACCCGTCCCGCAGGTGCGACGTTCGGATGTATGGATTCTGTGCAGGTGTTGTTACAAGTGTTCTGTCACTGCGAGGACGATCAGCTGTCCGTCCTGTCTCCCTGTAGCACTGTCTTAGGCGTTTCACAGTACAGACATTGCAATTTATTGCCCTGGCCACATCTGCAGTCCTCATGCCTTCTTGCAGCATGCCTAAGGCACGTTCATGCAGATGAGCAGGGACCCTGGGCATCTTTCTTTTGTTTTTTTTCCAGAGTCAGTAGAAAGGCCTCTTTAGTGTCCTAAGTTTTCATAACTGTGACCTTAATTGCCTACCGTCTGTAAGCTGTTAGTGTCTTAACGACCGTTCAACAGGTGCATGTTCATTAATTGTTTATGGTTCATTGAACAAGCATGGGAAACAGTGTTTAAACCCTTTACAATGAAGAGCTGAAGTTATTTGGATTTTTTACGAATTATCTTTGAAAGACAGGGTCCTGAAAAGGGATTTTTTTTTTTTTTGCTGAGTTTAGGAAGGGGTAAAGTGACTGCATAGATAAACAGCGAGTAGCAGCAGCGTAAAAAAAGGGGTCAATGAAAATAGTCCGGGTAGCCTTTTGATTAACTGTTCATTAGTTTTATGGCTTGGGAGTAGAAGCCGTTAAGGAGCCTTTTGGACCTAGACTTGGCCTGATGAACATGAACTATGTAAACCATATGCCACGGCCGTCTCAGTCACCAGATCTCAACCCAATTGAGCACTTGTGGCAGATTCTGGAGCGGCCCCTGAGACAGCGTTTTCCACCACCATTAAAACACCCAAATTATGGAATTTCTTGTGGAATAATGGTATTGCGTCCCTCCAATAGAGTTCCAGATACTTGTAGAAGCTATGCCAAAGTGAATTTAAGCTGTTCTGGCAGCTCATTGTAGCCCAACACCCTATTAAGACACTTTGTTGGTATTTCCTTTATTTTGGCAGTTACTTGTATTAAGGTTTGAGTGCCCAGGGATCTGTCACTTGTGGTGATATTTTTAAGTAATATTTGGGCCAATGATGGACCAAAGGAATTTTCAATTAAGGTTACATTTCCAAGTTTTTTTTTTACAACACAATTTCTGTTTTTTTAATGCACTTTTAACGGTCTGACCATACTGTACTTTTAAATCATTGAATAGCTTAATGGCAAAGGGAGAAAAAAGTGAATGCATTTGTAATATGTGAATGTGGTTTGGACTCTACTGTTAATGTGTTATTGTTTTGTTTCTTCTCTTCTGGTTCCTGTGTGTGCGAGGTGTGATAGTGAACCCAGTTTTGACTGAAGGGGGGGGGGGCTACATCAGATGAATCAAGTGTTTGGTTTGTTATAGAAGGACATACTTTTCTTGCAGCATTGTGAATAAAGTCCCTTACAGCAGCTGTCTTTTCCAATTTGTGTCTCGACCTTTTTATGGGTAGTGAGTCACATATAGTGACAGGTGCACTACTGCACTAACTGTGATATGGCCCATTTGTATAGTCATATCGCTGCCAACCAGGTCTCAAAGCTTTTCATATTATTGTGTACGATATTATTGTGTACGTAAATTTGAGGCACTCATTTAGTTTTGAGACACTCATGTTTCGTTGGTATTTATTTGTGGATGTCCATCACCCATTTCGTATGATATGTTATGAATTACATTTCGTATTATGTTATGAATTTTCAAACTGTGTTATTTTATGAATTCTACCTAGGTGGCTAATGTTAGCTATGTTAGGGGTTAAGTTTAGGAGTTGGGGGAAGGGTTAGCTGTGATGATTTGAACTCGCAACTTTTGGTTTGCTAGACATTCACATTATACGCCCACCCCGACCAACCACCCTACTTTCGTTAGTAACCATCTATCTTGTGTAACCATGCCAAACGTAACATATCATACTAATGAGTGTCCTGGATTTACATTTACTATGTTACGTCTAGTCTGAGACCAGGCTAAGGGTACATATTTTAGCCCAATATCTTGTATAGCGTAGTAGATTATGGCTATCAAAACAATAATTATGTCTACACATAGTAAGCATAGCCTGCATAAGGGACCAATTACAGTAAATTACAGGCCACATAATCTCATTACTGACTTTAAAGTGGCAGTCAGCACCTGAAACAAAGTGTTCTTGATCCCCACATCTCTTTCGGTAAAAAGCTGAGGGATGGGGCTGGAGAAATGTAACCACTCTCAAAGGACTGGCCATACATTATATTAAATGTACAGTTTTAACCATGTTTTGAGGCTATATAGTGTTACATTTAGTTTGTTTACAAACATTGGAATAAAACAAATTTACATTTTGGGTTCTGATGCAGTACAACAGATGAACTAAGCTCATGAGGCATAAGTTAATTCTTCAAAAATCAATGTGTATATCATTAATATACTTAAGGCCAAAAATTGCTGTTGCACCTGCTGATTGCCCTTTTAACTGATCACTTGTTACAGCATAAAACAAACGTTTTGTTTTCACGCTGCCTCTAAAGTGTGATACTTGGAATATAGGCCATGGAAAATGTCAGTTACCCAAACGATTTACTACTGGGTAAAGAGTCATGCATGGCTTTCCTGCTTGTTTTCTGATGACTGAACTTGTTTAATAGTAGGCTATAAATACAAATCCTTAATTTCGAAATAGAAAATGTAATTTTGAAATGTCAAATAGTTGTGGTGTAGGCCTACTGTGTGTTTGACAACATGCATATGTGGTCATCAAAGCCATAATTTAGCAGAAGTGCTCATAGTAGACGAATGCAATCAACAAAAGGCCACTCCCGACGCCACTACGTAGTACGCAGTCCATCTATATCAAACGGTCTAGCTATAGCGGTGTCATCAGAAAGGCAAAGTGAAGGAGTTTACGCCGGCCTGAAAGTGAGGAATTTTTGTATGGAGGTCAATGAGAGTGTCGAATTTGGTCAACAAAACATGTAATTGCTCATTTTATCGAATATAAGTTTTGTAATGGTTAGGTTGTTATGAATGCACATGTAAGTAGACGCACGTGGCATTTCGGCAACTTTGACATAAAACGACTTTATAAAATGGTCCCAACTGATCTTGCGTCATTCAGCCTGCCTTCAATTTTGAGGACATGTATTTCCCTTGTAAGAGCGGTCACTCGACTATCTTGTAAATATGATAAAACATCTTTGGTATCATACTGTCCGTTATGAGACCGTACCATTACGCATAGGGGTGAACGTTTTTTCAAATATAATTGTTGTTTGAGGCAGATCACCATTTATTAAAACGTTCTTACTGGTAAAAACCCACTTACTTTTCACAGATGGTCATCTATTTCGCTGTATCTTATTGATCCTTCATAGAAAAATAAAGACTCAGTTCATTCTCATCCACAAACACCCCCATTGTATTAAATGGTTAGGCCCTGATTTGGTTTATTTTGGTAGACAAGGGCAAACGGTCTAAATTTAGTTGTTTTTTGGGACGAAATGGCAAGGTTTTTGAGAGCTGATGTTAGGAGTCTCCTCACCACACAGCTAAGGATGGCATCTGACCAGGTAAAAATGCGCCACATATGATTAGACAACCACGTCTCGCTGCTAATACAGTCCAAAGTTAAAATGAAACGAGTCGTATTCAATTGTCAAGTGATTACGCGATGGCCTTGGACACTTTGTAATGCTCTTGTTACTATGTCAGTCAGTATGTTACAATGTTTAGCTGGTATTTGGAATGTTCTGATACAAATTGTAGCAAACGACTGTACTGACGCCGTTCTATGAAGCGAAATAGCTTTGTAAGCAGGTCAATCATACACCTCGGTCTAATGTGTGTATGGAATTTGGTTGAATGCGTCCATCTATGAATGGTTATTGAAGCAATTCTCAGACGCTACAGTTGTTGCCCACAATGGTCAGAGTTTTTTTTTTAAAGGCAGTGTTTACGTTCTCTGGTCAATTATGTTGGTCTTTTCAGTCAACATTAAAGGGGGGAGTTTTTCATTGGGACATAAGAATTAGTGTATGCATGATTTGAGGCTACATAGCCTAACACGTTGCAATGCATTGACATAGATTACAGTGTTCCACGTGCAAAAACCTCCCCACTTCAATATGTGCCTTAGCTGCATGTCACGTGACACTTCATGAGGATAACCCATAGAGATGTATAGAGGACTCAACTTGGAAATAACCAGTTTTAGCATGGACATTGCCATTGATGGCTTCCACCATTTTAAAGTAGTAAATTGGGCTGGGATGTCTATGGTTTGGGAGCAGAGAGTCAATGATCAGAGCATTGTCCCCTTCAAATGGGGTGCTATGAAATTATCTCCACTATGATACCAGCATCTAGTGGCCACAACATATCAATGACAAGATTTGGTTCAGGACTCCAGCACTGCAGGTGGTGGTTAATCACTAATATTAGCTTTGCACTTTTTTCAAACAGAAAAATAATTGACTACTTTAAAATGGAGGTAGCTCATTCTCGCTGCCCATGCTGTCAGACGCCATAATGGCACAGATGCAAAGATTATACCTCTTTCCATCTCTGTGAGAACCCTTTACTTCTATATACTGTATGCTGATAACAGCCTAGCCTTTACCATTGTAAAATGACAGCTTTATGCAATGTGAAGGTCATGTTTTTTTCTTTAACAAAGGTTGTGCATAACACAATATACCAATCTCATAAATAGTTCTACTAAGGAACATCTTGTTGTTCTTATATGTTCACCTGTTGATTAATCTTCTCCATGTACCAGCTGGGTGAGTTGGGCAAAGGTGCAGGGAAAGGAGGTGGCGGCGGAGGATCTGTCAGAGAGGCAGGAGGAGCCCTCGGAAAGAAACAGGCAGCAGAGGAGGAAATGTACTTCCGGTTAGTTGGGACTTACAGTATACTGTACGACCAATAGGTGGTAGACCTATTTGTTTGCCAAAATTGACACTGTATATTTATCGAGGCTTTGTGGCAGTCTGCCTGGCCTGTATTCATACTGTGTCCTCACTGTACCTAACACTTTCCAATCTCCCTCTACAGGCGTAAAGAGCAAGAACAGTTGGCTGCACTAAAGCAGCATCACCAAGAGGAGATTGACCACCACAAGAAGGAGATTTCGAGGCTGCAGAGTGAGATTGACCGTCACAAGGGAAAAATTAGGAAACTGAAGCACGATGACTGAGACTCACTCCATTAGAATAAAGGCCAGGGATTCTCTATTGCCAAATCCTAGTCATCGCCTGCACTGTCTCTGGGCAGCTGTGTATATGTGATTGATTGTTCTGTATATGCTTGAGGTTATTAAACATTTATTTGAAATGGTTATTGTTTTGTCATGGTTATTGCTTTCAATTATTGTTTGTGCTAAAATTAAGATTTGAGATGTGGGGTGCCATTATGGAGGATGATTGTTTGCCACATTACAGAAGGATGATTACAACTAGTGTAGCTGTACTGTCTAAATGGGTTCCGGCAATATGAATGGCAAAGGGAAGACAATTTGGTGCCATGTCTTTTATTGAAACTTATCCCATGAATTGGTGTCCGTACACAACTCTCCGTTTTGCCAATGCCATAACATCCTCCATGGAAGAAACAATCATGCAACATTGCTACTTGAAGGTGATACCAGCTATTACCATCAGGCCGCAGATACAGATCCCATGTACACATCCGCCAGAGCACAGAAATCACCCCCACCCCCACCACATGAACCTTATCCACATGTTTGTAATATTGTTTGATTTTCATTGTATTGATGCTGTGCTGTTGCTATGCAAGACATTTTGTGAAAGGGACACACAATAGTCATGTTTATCTAATTGCTATAGATGTATGAAAGCCAATACATGTATGAAAACATGAAGCTGACACTTTGTGAAGGAGATCAAATTTATTTATATAGCCCTTCTTACATCAGCTGATATCTCCAAAGTACTGTACAGAAACCCTGCCTAAAACCCCAAACAGTAAGCAATGCAGGTGTAGAAGCACGGTGGCTAGGAAAAACTCCCTAGAAAGGCCAAAAACCTAGAAAGAAACCTAGAGAGGAACCAGGCTATGAGGGGTGGCCAGTCCTCTTCTGGCTGTGCCGGGTGGAGATTATAACAGCACATGGCCTAGATGTTCAAATGTTCGTAAATGACCAGCATTGTCAAATAATAATAATCATAGTAGTTGTCGAGGGTACAACAAGTCAGTAACACAAGAGTAAGTGTCAGTTGGCTTTTTCATAGCCAATCTTTGAGATCTACCGCTCCTGCTGTCTCTAGAGAGTTGAAAACAGCAGGTCTGGGACAGGTAGCACGTCCGGTGAATAGGTCAGGGTTCCAACAGGTCTGGGACAGGCAGCACGTCCGGTGAACAGGTCAGGGTTCCATAGCTGCAGGCAGAACAGTTGGAACTGGAGCAGCAGCACGGCCAATTGAACTGGGGACAGCAAGGAGTCATCAAGCCAGGTAGTCCTGAGGCATGGTCCTAGGGCTCAGGTCCTCCGAGAGAGAGAAAAAAGCGAAAGAGAGAATTAGAGCATATATAAATTCACACAGGACACCGGAAAAGACAAGAGAAATACTCCAGATGTGACAGACTGACCCTAGCCCCCCGACACATAAACTACTGCAGCATAAATACTGGAGGCTGAGACAGGAGGGGTCAGGAGACACTGTGGCCCCATCCGATGAAATCCCCGGACAGGGCCAAACAGGTAGGATATAACTCCACCCACTTTGCCAAAGCACAGCCTCCACACCACTGGAGGGATATCTCAAACCACCAACATACCATCCCGGGACAAGGCCGAGTATAGCCCACAAAGATCTCCGCCACGACACAGCCCAAGGGGGGGCGCCAACCCAGACAGGAAGACCACGTCAGTGACTCAACCCACTCAAGAGACGCACCCCTCCCAGGGACGGCATGGAAGAACACCAGTAAGCCAGTGACTCAGCCCCCGTAATAGGGGTAGAGGCAGAGAATCCCAGTGGAAAGAGGGGAAACCGGCCAGGCAGAGACAGCAAGGGCGGTTCGTTGCTCCAGCCTTTCCGTTCACCTTCACACCCCTGGGCCAGACTACACTTAATCATAGGACCTACTGAAGAGATGTGTCTTCAGTAAAGACTTAAAGGTTGAGACTGAGTCTGCGTCTCTAACATGGGTAGGCAGACTATTCCATACAAATTTAGCTCTATAGGAGAAAGCCCTGCCTCCAGCTGTTTGCTTAGAAATTCTAGGAACAATTAGGAGGCCTGCGTATTGTGACCGTAGCGTACGTGTAGGTATGTACGACAGGACCAAATCGGAAAGATAGGTAGGAGCAAGCCCATGTAATGCTTTGTAGGTTAGCAGTAAAACCTTGAAATCAGCCCTTGCCTTAACAGGAAGCCAGTGTAGGGAGGCTAGCACTGGAGTAATATGATCAAATTTTTTGGTTCTAGTCAGGATTCTAGCAGCCGTATTTAGCACTAACTGAAGTTTATTTAGTGCTTTATCCGGGTAGCCGGAAAGTAGAGCATTGCAGAAGTCCAACCTAGAAGTAACAAAGGCATGGATACATTTTTCTGCGTCATTTTTGGACAGAAAGTTTCTGATTTTTGCAATGTTACGTAGATGGAAAAAAGCTGTCCTTGAAACAGTCTTGATATGTTCTTCAAAAGAGAGATCAGGGTCCAGAGTAACGTCGAGGTCCTTCACAGTTTTATTTGAGACGACTGTACAACCATCCAGATTAATTGTCAGATTCAACAGAAGATCTCTTTGTTTCTTGGGACCTAGAACAAGCATCTCTGTTTTGTCCGAGTTTAAGAGTAGAAAGTTTGCAGCCATCCACTTCCTTATGTCTGAGACACAGGCTTCTAGCGAGGGCAATTTTGGGGCTTCACCATGTTTCATTGAAATGTACAGCTGTGTGTCATCCGCATAGCAGTGAAATTTAACATTATGTTTTCGAATGACATCCCCAAGAGGTAAAATATATAGTGAAAACAATAGTGGTCCTAAAACGGAACCTTGAGGAACACCAAAATTTACAGTTGATTTGTCAGAGGACAAACCATTCACAGAGACAAACTGATATCTTTCCGACAGATAATACCTAAACCAGGCCAGAACTTGTCCATGTAGACCAATTTGGGTTTCCAATCTCTCCAAAAGAATGTGGTGATCGATGGTATCAAAAGCAGCACTAAGATCTAGGAGCACGAGGACAGACGCAGAACCTCGGTCTGACGTCATTAAAAGGTCATTTACCACCTTCACAAGTGCAGTCTCAGTGCTATGATGGGGTCTAAAACCAGACTGAAGCGTTTCGTGTACATTGTTTGTCTTCAGGAAGGCAGTGAGTTGCTGCGCAACAGCTTTTTCTAAAATTTTTGAGAGGAATGGAAGATTCGATATAGGCCGATAGTTTTTTATAATTTCTGTGTCAAGATTTGCCTTTTTCAAGAGAGGCTTTATTACTGCCACTTTTAGTGAGTTTGGTACACATCCGGTGGATAGAGAGCTGTTTATTATGTTCAACATAGGAGGGCCAAGCATAGAAAGCAGCTCTTTCAGTAGTTTAGTTGGAATAGGGTCCAGTATGCAGCTTGAAGGTTTAGAGGCCATGATTATTTTCATCATTGTGTCAAGAGATATAGTACTAAAACACTTTAGTGTCTCCCTTGATCCTAGGTCCTGGCAGGGTTGTGCAGACTCAGGACAACGGAGCTTTGGAGGAATACGCAGATTTAAAGAGGAGTCCGTAATTTGCTTTCTAATGATCATGATCTTTTCCTCAAAGAAGTTCATGAATTCATCACTGCTGAAGTGAGAGCCATCCTCTCTTGGGGAATGCTGCTTTTTAGTTAAATTTGCGACTGTATCAAAAAGAAATTTCGGATTGTTCTTATTTTCCTCAATTAAGTTGGAAAAATAGGATGATCGAGCAGCAGTGAGGGCTCTTCGATACTGCACGGTACTGTCTTTCCAAGCTAGTCGGAAGACTTCCAGTTTGGTGTGGCGCCATTTCCGTTCCAACTTTCTGGAAGCTTGCTTCAGAGCTCGTGTATTTTCTGTATACCAGGGAGCTAGTTTCTTATGACAAATGTTTTTAGTTTTTAGGGGTGCAACTGCATCTAGGGTATTGCGCAAGGTTAAACTGAGTTCCTCGGTTAGGTGGTTAACTGATTTTTGTCCTCTGACGTCCTTGGGTAGGCAGAGGGAGTCTGGAAGGGCATCAAGGAATCTTTGGGTTGTCTGAGAATTTATAGCACGACTTTTAATGCTTCTTGGTTGGGGTCTGAGCAGATTATCTGTTGCGATTGTGAACGTAATAAAATGGTGGTCCGATAGTACAGGATTATGAGGAAAAACATTAAGATCCACAACATTTATTCCACGGGACAAAACTAGGTCCAGAGTATGACTGTGGCAGTGAGTAGGTCCAGAGACATGTTGGACAAAACCCACTGAGTCGATGATGGCTCCGAAAGCCTTTTGGAGTGGGTCTGTGGACTTTTCCATGTGAATATTAAAGTCACCAAAAATTAGAATATTATCTGCGATGACTACAAGGTCCGATAGAAATTCAGGGAACTCAGTGAGGAACGCTGCATATGGCCCAGGAGGCCTGTAAACAGTAGCTATAAAAAGTGATTGAGTAGGCTGCATAGATTTCATGACTAGAAGCTCAAAAGACGAAAACGTCGTTGTTGTTTTTTTGGGGGGTAAATTTACATTTGCTATCATAAATGTTAGCAACACCTCCGCCTTTGCGGGATGCGCGGGGGATATGGTCACTAGTGTAACCAGGGGGTGAGGCCACATTTAACACAGTAAATTCATCAGGCTTAAGCCATGTTTCAGTCAGGCCAATCACATCAAGATTATGATCAGTGATTAGTTCATTGACTATAACTGCCTTTGAAGTGAGGGATCTAACATTAAGTAGTCCTATTTTGAGATGTGAGGTATCACAGTCTCTTTCAATAATGGCAGGGATGGAGGAGGTCTTTATACTAGTGAGATTGCTAAAGCGAACACCGCCATCTTTAATTTTGCCCAACCTAGGTCGAGGCACAGACACGGTCTCAATGGGGATAGCTGAGCTGACTACACTGACTGTGCTAGTGGCAGACTCCACTAAGCTGGCAGGCTGGCTAACAGCGTGCTGCCTGGCCTGCACCCTATTTCATTGTGGAGCTAGAGGAGTTAGAGCCCTGTCTATGTTCGTAGATAAGATGAGAGCACCCCTCCAGCTAGGGTGGAGTCCGTCACTCCTCAACAGGCCAGGCTTGGTCCTGTTTGTGGGTGAGTCCCAGAAAGAAGGTCAATTATCTACAAATTCTATCTTTTGGGAGGGGCAGAAAACAGTTTTCAACCAGCGATTGAGTTGTGAGACTGCTGTAGAGCTCATCACACCCCCTAATTGGGAGGGGGCCAGAGACAATTAATCGATGCCGACACATCTTTCTAGCTGATTTACACGCTGAAGCTATGTTGCGCTTGGTGACCTCTGACTGTTTCATCCTAACATCGTTGGTGCCGACGTGGATAACAATATCTCTACACTCATCAGTTTTAGCTTTAGCCAGCACCGTCTTTAGATTAGCCTTAACGTCGGTAGCCCTGCCCCCTGGTAAACAGTGTATGATCGCTGGATGATTCGTTTTTAGTCTAATACTGCGGGTAATGGCGTCGCCAATGACAAGGGTTTTCAATTTGTCAGCGCTAATGGTGAGAGGCTTCGGCGTCTCAGACCCCACAATGGGAGGAGCAGAGACCAGAGAAGTTTCGGCCTCCGACTCCGACTCGCTTAATGGGGAGAACCGGTTGAAAGTTTCTGTCGGCTGAATAAGCGACACCGGTTGAGCATTCCTACAGCGTTTCCCTCCAGAAGCCATGAGAAAGTTGTCCGGCTGCGGGGACCGTGCGAGGGGGTTTATACTAACGTTACTATCTGTACTTACTGGTGGCACAGACGCTGTTTCATCCTTTCCTACACTGAAATTACCCTTGCCTAACGATTGCGTCTGAAGCTGGGCTTGCAGCACAGCTATCCTCGCCGTAAGGCGATCGTTCTCCTGTATATTATAAGTACAACGACTGCAATTAGAATTTTGAAGTCCTGACGAACCATGTCCAGATAAAACCTCCGGGGTGAAAAAGTTGAGTGACGGAAAAACTAAAAATATACGGTAATGAAAAAGTAAAAACCGTGAAGTAGTCAGGTAGCAAAGTAAGATCGACAACAAAACGCACAGCAGCACGTAAACAAGTTTGCAAGTTGTGACCGGGATGCTTGTTGTGGAGTATTATACATATTAGACGTGTCTATTTCTGATATTTACATGCATCTAACCCATTGACTGTATGGATTTATTTAACTAGGCAAGTCAGTAAAAAAAAAAAAAACGAATTAACAATGGTGGCCTACCAAAAAGCCTCCTGGGGAGATGGGGGCTGAGATTAAAAATAAATTAAATAAAAATATGGGACAAAACACATCAAGACGAGAGACAACACTACATAAAGAGAGACCTAAGACATAGCATGGCAGCAACACAGCATGGGAATAACATGGTAGCAGCACAAAACAGGGTACAAACATTATTGGGCACAGACAGCAAGAAGGTAAAGACAACAATACATCAAGCAAAGCAGCCACAACAGTCTGTTAGTGTCCAATGGACCCAGATAAAGAGGGACCATTGCATGTGTAACTGTGTAGGTTCCGTCCCTCTCTTTGCCCCAACCCTCGAACCAGGGACCCTTGCACACATCAACAACTGACACCCACGAAGCATCGTTACCCATTGCGCCACAAAAGCCGCGGCCCTTGCAACGCAATGGGAAACCCTACTTCAAGTCTCAGAGCGAGTGACGTCACTGATTGAAACGCTATTAGGGCGCACCACCGCTAACTGCGCTAATAACAAGGGCCGCGGCTTTGGTGGCGCGATGGGTAACGATTTCATCGGTTACACATGTCTAGGGAGAGCAATGATTTCTTTAATCCTCACGCTGTCCAGAGGGTGGCAATTAGCACATTGTACACTGCGTATAAAGCCCTGTATAAATCCCGTAAAGAAGAATGAACACACTCGTCATTTCCTCTAAAACTTTAGCTCCGCCTAGAAACCCCTGTCTTTTACAGCGGGACAACCCGTCTGTCTTTCTTTTCGCACATCATGGCGGACCGGTTCAATAAGGTGTGTAAGCGCTCAAGAACCAACATATCTATATTTGTAAATAATACGTCCATATAGATTCATTTTATTCCGGTTAAATATCTCTGTGCATTGTAAATGAAGACTAGTGGAGATCATGTCGTAGCATTTGTCGTATTATTTGACACATCCAGGATGTCATATGTTGGTTAACGCAACTTAGCCGCGTTGCGTTCTTATAGCTATTTAGCTAACTCAGACTAGGCTGGATAGTTAGCTACAAAAACCCTTCAGAATAAATCCCTGGTTCGTTGGCATTTTTGGCGAAGTGTTAAGGTCAAATGCGTCTAGTTTTGAAGATTTCTTAACACTGAATTTACTATTTAACGTTATAACGTTAGTTGGGTAAGCCACGGGCCACGTTGACGCGAGTTAATGTTTAGACCCAGTTAAAATGAAATCCCCCCCGAAACCACTCATTCCTATAATTTTAAAGGGTTACTTAACACTAACTATTTTTTTTGTGAATGTTTAATTTTATCGTGATAAGGTTGGTAGCAACATGTGGATATCTGTTGCAGCTCAAATCGACTAACCCCACAATGCAATGCTCTCTATGGGCTAGCTAGCAAACGTAGCAACACACTAATACCCAAGTCATTATCAGCGTGTTGTGGAGTAGTTAGCTGTAAAATAGCTCAAACTGCACTGTCAATTTAGGATTCTACAATCTCACGATTTTCAGCATGAAGATTGATGTGCCTCAGAGTGGATTCTGGCATTCGCAATGGCGCAATGCAACCGGAACTGAAAATGCAAACCAATGGGAGAAATGTTTTAAACCCCCTATTGAATTAGACATTTTGAGGTAGGAATGCAACAAAAAATATGAATAATGGCTCCTTCGAGAGTATAACCTCCTTCCTGCCTTATGACATCGGCCAATATTGATATCTGACATGTATGATGGACGTTTTAGATCTAATAGTCGTTTTCCTATTAACAGTTTAGTGAGTAGCTTCATCTCGATGCTACATCATACGAGCCTAATTTCTCCCTGCTTGAATGGCTGTAGCTCAGATTCACGTGAACATGAAATTTGCCATGGAATCGCTGGAACGCTGCACAGAGATGCACAAAAACAATACCCATTTTGAATGTTATATCTTTACTTGAAGGCACTGGATGCTTTTGTTAGCCAGATTTGGCCATGTTGGCCCTAAACCGTAGCTATAATGTATTTATCCAAGTTAATTTGTTTTGCTTGTCAGTTTAACGACCATGAGAATACTGCACATGCACTACGATCTGAGACTTAGGCAACTTTGTTGAATCATTTGAACCACAGGTGGTGTGCAGCTATTCTCAATTACTTGATGTGCGTCTTACCCTGCCAGGTTCTGCTGCTTGATGGCAGGGGCCATCTACTTGGTCGTCTCGCTGCCATTGTGGCGAAGCAAGTTCTGCTTGGTGAGTCATGTTGCGATAAATTAACACCCATCTTGTGACTTTGATCAATATTCAATCCAAGAATTTCATGTCACTTGATGTGTAATTGCACCTTGATTTGGTCCTAGTTATGTTTGACTAGCTTGCTACAACTGTCAGTGATGCTTTTAACCTACATTGCTTAACTACAATGATAACTCATGTAAGTCATGATTTCTCCCGTTTCAGGCCACAAGGTGGTAGTTGTGAGATGTGAGGGTATCAACATCTCTGGAAACTTCTACCGTAACAAATGTAAGTTATTGACACTGTATATATTCAGGTTAACCCCTTTGGTGTAATTGTAATGTGTTGTGTGATTCTGATGTCCTACCTTTGATTCATAGTAACTATTTTGAGCCAAATCTTAAGATTTGCTTGTTGTCAGTGATGTTTACCACAGTAAATATTCGAGTTTAACGACCATGAGAATACTTTACATGCACTACCATCTGAGACATAAAGCAATATGGTATGACCAGAGTTGTGAAATTGGGGCTGTTGTGTAACGGTTTAGACACTGGCATAGCTTGAATGTATTGCGCCTATCTTTATGAATAGTGAAGTACCTGGCTTTCCTGCGTAAGAGGATGAACACCAACCCCTCACGTGGACCATATCACTTCAGAGCGCCCAGCAGAATTTTCTGGAGGACCGTAAGGGGTAAGATCACAGCCCCTTCTTTAAACTGGGATTTTTTTCTAGCTCAAATTTTGGGTGTTTTTCAGCTGCCTGTCTTATTAGTCCAGGGGCTTCCTTGGACCTGACCTTTATGGACATTGATTTAAATGGTCCCTATGGGGTGATTCAGTGGCATGAAGTATGCACATTCTGAACTCCCACCTTGCACAACATATGGTTCCTACTTGACTGTGATGAACACTTATCCCGAAGCTGATCATTTTGATGAGACAAACTTTCGGATCTGATTGCTGAGTTTAGTCAGGGCCACAATGTTGTGCCGGTGTTTGTTAACTTCTTATGGCTCAAATCCCGTTAACGGGATCGATTTGACCAACATCCGGTGAAATGACAGAGCTCCAAATGCAAAAAAAAAATATAAAAAATATTTAACTTTCATACAAGTGCAATACACCAAATTAAAGCTGAATTTCTTGTTATTCTAGCCACCGTGTCAGATTTCAAAAAGGCTTTACGGCGAAAGCAAACCATGCGATAATCTGAGGACAGCGCCCAGCATACCAACACATGAAAATCAGATTTCAACCCGCCAGGCGCGACACACAAGTCAGAAATAACGATTTAATTCATGCCTTAACTTTGAAGAACTTCTTCTGTTGGCACTCCAATATGTCCCATAAACATCACAAATGGTCCTTTTGTTCGATTAATTCCGTCGTTATATCGCCAATGTCCATTTATTTGGCGCGTTTGATTAAAATAAAAAAACACCGGTTCCAACTCACGCAACATGACTACAAAATATCTTAAGTTACCTGTAATCTTGATCCAAACATTTCAAACAACTTTCCTAATACAACTTTAGGTATTTTTTTAAAGTAAATAATCAATCAAATTTAAGGCGGGATAAACTGTTCAATACCGGAGGAAAACAAAGAGCGTGTTCTAGGTCGCGCTAATCAAAACATTAGAGCTCTAGGCTGGACCCTCGTTCTGAAAAGCCGTACTTCATTTCTCTAAAGAAAAACAACCAATTTCTAAAGACTTTTGACATCTAGTGGAAGCTATAGGAACTGCAAGCATATTTCTATTAACGGGCTTACCATAGATAACCAATGGAAAACAGATTGACCTCAAATTTTTTCCCCTGGATGGATTGTGCTCGGGGTTTCGCCTGCCAAATCAGTTCTGTTATACTCAGAAATTATTCAAACAGTTGTAGAAACTTTAGTTTTCTATCAAAATCTACCAATTATATGCATATCCTAGCTTCTGGGCCTGAGTAGCAGGCAGTTTACTTTGGGCACACTTCATTCGGATGTGAAAATAGCGCCCCCAAGCCATAAGAAGTTAACAGTTAGAGGGAAGTTTCTGCACATTTGGCATTTATACCTATTTCATATTTACAATTTTAAAATTGGCATGGAACCTGTGTGTGACACTGTCTCCATAAGTATAGATATATTTTTTTCCCTTGGCTTCCCTTGTGCTACAGAGTATTGCCTATCCTATGTGGGTTGACCTAATTGCCTAGTAAGATCCGAACTTTATTGATCCCCCTTGGAACCCAACAGGCATGCTGCCTCACAAAACCAAGAGGGGACAGGCTGCACTGGAGAGGCTGAAGGTGTTCGATGGTGTCCCACCTCCTTATGACAAGGTGAGTGTTTCAATCATCCAGCATAACTCTGATCTTGTGCTGTTGGTGATGCTACTTTTTAATACTTACATTGTTTGAGTATTGACTTTGAGAATATGAGAAGTGAATGTCTTACCCCTTTTAATGAACTTGCTGTTGCTTTTGGAGCTGACATTTATTTTGTTCCACAGAGGAAGCGCATGGTCGTACCTGCTGCCCTTAAGATTGTCCGTCTGAAGCCCACTCGCAAGGTAAGCCTAAAATCAGTTTAGCAAATAACAGCACTGAATTGATCAACTCTTCATTGACTAGTAGGTAGATGTCAAAAGTTGCAGGCAACACTGTAGTTTAGCTAATGTTTAGCCACATTCTTGCTAGCCAGACATTGGCCGAAATGTATTTAGCCAGGTACCCATCTATTCTTGTCAGTGATGTTTACATCGGTAAATATTCGAGTTTAACGACCATGAGAATACTTTACATGCACTACCATCTGAGACAACAGCCAAATAATAATTATAACCCTAAATAGTGGAAACTATTCTTATGACCTTTATATGGGTTGTTGGGCTAATGATTTGTTTGACATTTTTTCTACTTTGTGTGAACCTGCCTTCCCCAGTTCGCCCTCCTCGGGCGTCTGGCCCACGAGGTCGGCTGGAAGTACCAGGCCATCACAGCCACCTTGGAGGAGAAGAGGAAGGAGAAGGCCAAGATCCGGTACGCCAAGAAAAAGACAGTGACCAAGCTGTCAAAGCTGGCAGAGAAGAACGTGGAGAGCACGATTTCAAAGTACACTGCTGTCCTGAAACAATATGGTGTCCTTGTCTGAGCTGGTTCGTGGTGGCCAATAAAGATAAATAAATGTTTATAGAAAGTTTGACTCGCTTGATTCATTTTTTTGGTGTGTTTGAGTTGCATGAAGTTGAGAAGGAAATGTAATGAATCTTGAGATGCAGTCCTACTGCTAGAGATGAACAGTATTACTTCAAATCAAAGTTAGAACACAATGGAAGCACGCCTAGACAAAATGCTGTTTTATTTACAATTGGAGCAATATCCAGGTTGTACATTTTTCAAAACGGACACATTTTGCGTGTAACAAGTGATTATTAATCAGTGCTAAATGCGTTAATAATGTAACATATTTCTATGGCGTTAGTCCTTGTTCAACGCCTTGTGAAATGCTGTCGGAAACCCCGTGGATCAAATGCGTGCGCGCGGCTGGCAGGGTCGGGTTGACCGCGAGAAAGGGGCGTGAACGAGCGCCAGTACGGTCATTCTCCGATGTGCAAACCCAAATAAACAAGAATCACATTTTTCGGAACACTTTTGTTCACATTTGGCATACTGTGACAATTTTAACTTTTTTTTTTAATACTGGGATTTGTGGAGCGGTAAGTGCTTCCAGGTTTTGTTGTTCTTGATCGGGAAGGATTAGCAAAATGGGCTGTTGAAATTGCGATACTGTAGCAACTAGCTAGAGCGATTAGGCCCCGGTGTTGGACACTAGTTAATCATGGGGGGAAAACACTTGAAATCAAATGGAATTGAATCCCTGCCTTTTGATCTCATTTTTAATTGCGTGTGTACTGGTATTAATGTAAGCGAATTGCCAATTATGCTCAGTCGAGGGGGGCGGGTCTGCTTGGCTTTGTGTACTACAGACGAGCCCACGTCTCAGACATACCAGCCAGACATGCATCGTGCAACCCAGCTAGTAGTAACGTTAGCCAGATGTACCTCCCACATGCAAAATATATTTCAAACGACTAGCTTTGCTACTTGTCGCACTTTTCAGTTAAAAGCAACGTTACTGTAATATCGTGCTTGAATTTCATAGATGAATTGCTAACCATCTCGGTTAGCAATCTAGCACGTGAATGGTGTATTACCTCATACTTGTAATATAGCGCGCGAAAAAAGTATCCAGGTGGCTGTCTGGTCGACACTGGCACTCATTTGTGTGTGTGTGTGGTTTTACAGTATGCAACCGTTATTGACAAATCAATACAAAGGTACATGTGGGACACAAGTGTGTGTGTGTGTGTGTGTGTATATAAAGAGTATACAATGGACAGTTGGGCTAGGGGGTAAAATAACATCACATTACACTGGCACTTAACTCCTGCTTGGTTTGCTCCAATGATGTGTAAAGTCTGTATTGCGGATGCAATATAATAGCCAATGAGAGACTTTGAAGCCACCGGTTGCCATATTGGTACTTCTCAGCAGCAGACCTCCACAGGAATGAATTGAATTCTACAGTATTTTAGTAAGACGTTACAAGGACAAAATTACATGTATTTAAGTATTTGGTTATCTCTTAAGGATCAATTTTCACCTACAATTACATACCCAAATCTAACTGCCTGTAACTCAGGCCCTGAAGCAAGGATATGCATATTCTTGGTACCATTTGAAAGGAAACACATTTGAGGTTTGTGGAAATGTGAAAGGAATATAGGAGAATATAACACAATAGATCTGGTAAAATATAATGCAAAGAAAAAAACAACCTTTTATTTATTTTTTGGTACCATCTTTGAAACGCAAGAGAAAAGCCATGTGTTATTCCAGCACAGCTGCAATTTTGATTTTGGCCACTAGCTGGCAGCAGTGTATGTGTAAAGTTTTAGACTGATCCAATAAACCATCGCATATCTGCTCCAAATTTTGTTTCAAGACTGCCCAAATGTGCCTAATTTGTTTATTAATAACTTCCATGTTCAAAACTGTGCACTCTCAAACAATAGCATGGTATTCTTTCACTTTTATGGCTACTGTAAATTGGACAGTGCAGTTAGATAAACAAGAATTTAAGCTTTCTGCCAATATCAGATATGTCTGTCCTGGGAAATGTTCTTGTTACTACAGCCTCATGCTAATCGCATTAGCCTACGTTAGCTCAACTGTCCCGTGGACTGGACACCGATCCCGAAGAAGTTTTACAGACATGCTCCGGGAACTTTGGCGACTAAGTATTTTTTAATCCACCCGCTTTGGTCTGGATGTGTCAATGTGTAGTTCATGCGTGCATAATCTATGAGCAGAATTACTGTTTTACCTCAATAGCGGAGGTGTATAAAGATGGTGTTTCTCATATACTTACCACAAATTCCTCGTTTTGCTAAATTAGCAGTATTGTACATAGCTCTCTCTGTTGTGCTCTTATTTGTATGGCCATTTGGAAAAAGTAAAACGTAGATTGTGCTGATTTATTGGTACATTGAACCATATTGTGCGCAGTAGTTTAAAAACTCACTATATAGTGCTAAGACAATGGGCTTGTTTGACTGACTGATCTACAAAGAACCTTGAACCATAAATAACTACTCATTATTATTTGTAGGTCAGTCAATCACAATTTGCCCATGATACATTACAGTTTTGATCTTCTCGAACAAGGCCAATGACATCATATCTGAATTCTGCCATCTTTATGCATGTTCCCCATTAGCCACAAAATCTCTGCACCATTTCCCTACATTTCCCCCCACGTGTGCCAGCCCCCTAGCAATTCGAGTTCTAGCCAATGAGCTTCAGCCCCTCGCCATTTGAGTAACATCTAGCTAGATGCACATACAGCAGAGCGAGAGAGAGAGAGAGCAATGACATGGTGCACATATTTCAGTGCACATATGTGATGTAGTACACAACTTTGGGGACCACTTTTGGCTCGTGAGTGCTACTTTCAGAACTACTGACTAAAAGTAACCTACATTAAATCTATTTTTTAATTTGATATTTTTACTTTTTTTGTTTAGTTCACATAATATAATAAAAAAATATGTGTTAAGGTGTCTGTAATAGAATATACTTTGCAAAAATGCCTGTAGACATTAATAAATATCTTTATAGCTTCCAAAATCTATTATTTAAAAATAATATTTTTTTATCATGGAGGAGTATGAATAATGGCTGCTTGGTGGCTTCAATACAGTGCCCCCTGTCAGACATCAGTGGTTGGCTCTATAACAATACTCTGTAGATAGATAGCGAGCTAGCTAGCTAACTTACCAAGCTGAACTTTCCGTATTTCTATTATTCACATTTAAAAATGTATCCACTGAGTTTCTGTCGACATAGGCTTGATAATTCTTTCCCTGCTGTGGAGGTTTATTGGACTCTTGCATGATGATGACATTAGCTAGCTAGCTAATGGTGGGTCAGGTGGCAATGGAAAATAAATAAGCCTATTACATCACAGTTGCATTTTACCCAATACCTAACATGTTCATATCCATAATTGGGCAGTAAATAGTATTCTGCTCATTGTAGAGTAGCTAGTATTGTATTATTATGTCTTACATATTGTTTGTGAATGCGCAGCATAGGTGATGTATAGGCCTGCTTCTTCATGTGGTGTCTAGTCCCCTGGTATCTCTTTTGATTCACATCATTTGACCCAAAGGAGAATGGCAGCTGAAGTGAATGGCAGTTCAGCTCCAGTTAAGGAGGAAGACGAACCAATGGACATAACTGTAACACACACAGAGAACTACCAGACACTCATAGATGCAGGCCTTCCACAGAAAGTGGCGGAGAGCCTGGATAATATATTTCAGACTGGTAAGTGCAAAAGGGCGGGGGTTGTTCACACTACTTCTTGATTGCATTGCATGATATTTCTTAAGACATCATAATGTATATTTCTGCAAGCTCAAGAAGACCACCAACCAAAGGATTCCACCGTGGTCGGTGGTATGATGTAAGTCACGTTGAGTGAAGGAGTCAGTGAGCGTTGAGCTCATAGCTGTGCAATGGTGACTTACAGAGAGAGCCCTCTCCCCCGGGCGTCATCATCATGTTTCAGTGACTCTCACCAGGAATGTATGACTTAGTTGTGACCCTATAAATAGAACGGAGTGGCTGCTGATCCGACTTTTCCTGAACCTTTCTTCCCGACAACTAAAGGTCAGAGAGGGCCTGCGCATGTACAGCATTCTCTATGTAGATTTTTTTATGTTACCGCTGCCCCTTTCTCTCCCCGTCGATGATCGGACATCTTTGCCTGGTGTAGTCTACAGACTTTGACATGTTGTACAATAGACATGATCAACTTATTGTACAGCAAACATTTTTGTCTGTTGTAACAGTAGGCTATTGCAAACATAAGCACAACACAAAATGGCAGTCTAAGTAACGATTTGATGTTCTTTTGTCAAGAGGCTGTACATGCAGCAATTTAGACAGCATATCAAACATGAGCAAGACACAGACACGCAGTCTAAATAGCGATTTAATGTTATTTTGTTCACCGTCACTGCAAACATTTGCAAAGCAGGGGGCAGACAAGCAGTCAAAGTAGCAGTGTTCTTTTTTTAGCTTCTCAGGCTACAGTATGGAAGCATAACTATAAAGATGACATTATTAGAGATGTACACGTGTGACTAAAACGCAGATTCTTTTGCCCCAATGCATTGTGTAAACTGCGCCCCTGCTTGTGCTACGGCATTATCCTTAGTTTCAACAGACAGAGAAGGTTGTAGCCTACACCCTAAATTAGCCAACTTTCTTTTTTTGGGGGGAATGTTCATTCAAATAGCTGCATGTTCATAAATATGAGGCAGAGACGAAGCCTACATGATCATGTAGATCAAATTGTTTGAGGGTTCAGAAGAGGGTGGGTAAAGAGAGAAATGTGAAGGGGGAGGTTGAGCAGCAGCTATGTTAAAAAAAATGTGTCTGTAAAATAATACACGCGAAAGAACGTAAATTGGATCTTCAGCTCTCGGGGCAAAAAAAACAAGGGGGCGGGGTGGTTACCTATGGATCCGCAGACTCGGCCTAAATAAAATGTTTTCTCTCTCTCTCTCTCTCTCTCTCTCTGTCTCTGTCTCACTCTGTCTCTGTCTCTCTCTGTGTGTTGTGTGGTTGTGTGTGTGCATCCCAGGACTGGTGGCTTACGCTGACCTGGACGAGAGAGCCATCGACGCCCTGAGGGAGTTCAATGAGGAGGGAGCCCTGTCAGTGTTACAGCAGTTCAGGGAGAGTGACCTGTCACATGTGCAGGTGAGTGGTCCTGTCCACATCGTCCCTCAAGAGTAGTCATACAAAGACGCAACAAGGTATAAAAGTGATTTACACTAAACGCTATTGGTCCTCTCTCTCTCAGAACAAAAGTGCATTTCTCTGTGGTGTGATGAAGACATACAGACAGCGAGAAAAGCAAGGAAGTAAAGTTCAAGAATCCACAAAGGGTCCTGATGAGACTAAGATAAAGGTGAACAAATTGTTTCTTCTTTTCCCATTAAGTGCCATAAGCTTATGTTTTAACAATGATGGACATATGGACTAAAGGTCTCTGAGTGAATGTATCTGTCTTTGATACTGTCTAGGCTCTTCTGGAAAGAACAGGTTACACTTTGGACGTCACCACAGGACAGAGGAAGTATGGGGGGCCTCCACCTGACGAGGTGTACTCAGGGGCCCAGCCTGGAATCGGAACAGAGGCAAGAAGCACAACCTATTTTCTATTGCCTGTCAGTCTTCTCATGCAGGCTATTGGCTGTTAAGGAGGTGTCCTCCTCTCAATTTTGGGCTGTTGAAAAAAATATTCGCAACCTTATGGAAACGAATGCAATTTTATTACGGTTCAACATTTTTAAGGTGCAATAAGTCAGATTTTTTTTAAAATCTGTTATATGTAAGTAATTAATGGTTAGTTAATGCCACAATGCAGTTAGAAACTTGCTAGCAAACATTGGTGCTATTGGAACAAAATAAATACCGCACTTTGAACCACAACATTTTTAGTATAGGTAGACAACGGAAGGAAAGTCAACTTTAAAACTTGATGTAGTTTTATTGGGATTTGCAGCTGTTGTTGGTAAGTAATGAATCTACAAGCTTCTGAAACATCTTACTCAGCCTTTAAAGTTATAATATTATCTAATATGCCTTTTCACAAATCGACCTCTAAAGTTTCTAGAGTGCTCCATCTTGTCCAAGTCAAAAATGCATTGAATACAATCAAAGCTACACAGTATGCTTGTAATTTGCCAATTTGATCTTATCAATGCAGGTATTTGTTGGCAAGATCCCCAGAGACTTGTATGAGGATGAGCTGGTGCCTCTGTTTGAGAAAGCCGGGCCCATTTGGGACCTGCGTCTAATGATGGACCCCCTCCTTTCGGGTCAGAACAGAGGATATGCCTTCATCACCTTCTGCAATAAAGATGCTGCCCTAGAGGCCGTCAAGCTTGTAAGATTTCCCCTTTTAATCGCCACAAGTAAAGAGCATGACTTGGTCATTTATGGTGTTTGCTTTGCTAGCCATGAACGTTGTAGACAGGTTGGTCACTGTGTATCATCATGCCAGAGTTATCTGGGAAGTGTAACTGCATGACTTATCTGTGTGGGGGTCAATTTTGAGAACACTTTTTGTTTATATTTTTGTTCTAGTGTGATAATTATGAAATCCGGTCGGGCAAATACCTGGGTGTCTGCATCTCTGTCGCAAACAATCGTCTGTTTGTTGGGTCAATTCCAAAGAACAAGACAAGAGAAAGCATATTGGAAGATTTCAGCAAAGTCACAGGTTAGAGAAAATCAGTACCATTGTTATGTCATCTTTTTTGGTGCCTCAATCTAAATAAGGTTTTATATTTGAAACATCGGCTGACAAGTACAAGGAAATTGGAGATTCTTACATACTTTCATAGAGATTTTCTGATTCATGCTTGAATACCTGGGTACCCCACCTAGATATAAAGATCTGCCATTCTTTCCCTATCTTCATACCGTATATTAGTTGGTGCAGCCCTGTGTGTTCTGACATTCATCCCAAATGATTTCATGAATCTATTCTTACCGGTGACCTCATGTCCTAGTCAATCATATTACACTCATATTATATAATCAGTGTAATGGAGGCTTTTCCTGTGATTCTTTTTGACCATGCACATATGTGTGCCTCCACCAGAGGGCCTTGTGGAGGTGATACTCTACCACCAGCCAGATGATAAAAAGAAGAACCGTGGCTTCTGCTTCTTAGAATACGAGGACCACAAAACTGCAGCCCAGGCCCGTCGCCGCCTCATGAGTGGCAAGGTGAAGGTGTGGGGGAACCCTGTTACTGTTGAGTGGGCAGATCCAGTAGACGAACCGGACCCAGAGATTATGGCAAAGGTAAGGTCCTGAAGATCCCCCCCCTCCATCAAGCTAGTGTCTGACTACAGACAAGGATGTTAAATCACAGATACTAGGGAGTAGAGGAAATACCCAGATATCTTTCATGTAGAAACATTACACTGAGAGAACTGGCCGTCCTATGCCAGAGAACAACTTCTAAACTCTCTGTGTTGGTCTTCCACCAGGTAAAGGTGCTGTTTGTGAGGAACCTGGCTACACCAGTCACAGAGGAGCTCCTAGAGAAAACCTTCTCCCAGTTTGGGAAGTTGGAGCGGGTCAAGAAGCTGAAGGACTATGCCTTTGTACACTTTGAGGACAGAGATGCTGCCGTGAAGGTGAGTACTGGCATCTTCTACACCTCCTTGGAGTATGCATGCTATGTGTTTGCCTTGTGCTTGTAGAGAATCTCTGGGAAATTCACTTGGGGAAACCCATCACTGTTTAGGCAATGCAGCAAATGAATGGCAAAGAATTGGAAGGCGAGGAGATAGAGATTGTTCTGGCAAAGCCTCCGGACAGGAAGAGGAAAGAGCGGCAGGCCCAGAGACAGCCAACTAGGACCACAGGGTGAGTAGAGGTTGACCGCACCTAGCCACGCCCAGTCCGCTGGGAGTGGCTGGTATGACTGTATTATGATATTTTTTTCCTGTTCTATATATATGCCATTTATCTTATTTCCTATGTCCCTGTTTGCTTTGTTGTTGTCACAGATATGATGATTACTACTATTATCCTGCTCCACGCATGCCGCCTCCCATGCGAGGCAGAGGCCGAGGTGGGAGAGGTGGCTATGCCTACCCTCCAGACTACTACGGTTACGAGGACTACTACGATGATTACTACGGTGGTGGTTACGACTACCATGACTACCGAGGTGGCTACGATGACCCTTACTATGGGGGATACGATGATGTCTACGTGCCGAGAGGAAGGGGGGGCAGGGTGAGTCGAGGTGCCCCCCCTCCCCCTAGAGGCCGAGGAGCACCACCCCCTCGTGGCAGAGGTGGCTACGTCCAAAGGGGGGCTCCTATGGGTGTACCGAGGGGAAGCCGTGGGAGCCGGGGAGGCCCGCCCCAGCAGAGGGGCCGCGGCATCAGAGGGGCCAGGGGAAACCGCGGGGACAACTTGGGCGGGAAGAGGAAGGCTGACGGTTACAACCAACCGGACTCCAAGCGCCGGCAGACCAACAACCAGAACTGGGGCTCCCAACCCATTGCCCAGCAACCCCTGCAACAAGGTGGCGACTACTCTGGTAACTATGGTTACAATAATGACAACCAGGAGTTTTACCAAGATTCTTATGGGCACCAATGGAAGTAGACAAAACATGAACGGATTGGGCTTTGACAGCAACCTTTGATTGGCTGTGTGTATATATCACCCTTCACATTCAAAAGAAATAGAAAAAAAATAAAAAATGAATCAAAATGCATAAATAACATTAGAAATATGGATTTGTTGCACTACAGTACCAATATGGAGCAAAATATGAATGTACATACATAAGCTTGCTTAATAATTTGTGCTAATCCTTTTTTGCTTTGCTTGTGGCTACTTGGGACATTTTTTACCATTATTTTATTCTTTTTAAAATTTAAGATTTTTTTGTTTAGCTTTTTTAAGCTGGCATTTACAGGAAAAATTGGACGATCATAAAAAAAAAGAAGAGAAAAATTCTTTGAGAAAGCATTTGCAATCATGAGAATCGTTCAGTGACTGGCCACCAACCCATTCCCAGACCCCTCTCCCCATTGGACATTTTCCCTCCCAGATTTCTGATAGGTAGGCATAGGACTTTGCTTGTACATAAAGGCTTTAAACTGAAAGCTTTATTTTCAGTTTTGTTGCAGAGGTGGGGAAAAAAGGAGAGGAAAATTGCACTTTTTCATGTACCGGAATAGTTACGTAAAAGTTGTATGTTAAGCATTCGTAGAAGTAGACAAACTGTGTTTTTCTAAACGTATTACTACAACTCTCTCAAATTTGCCCTTTTAGATAATGGGTCTGGCAAAACCTTAATCGCCAAGACAATTTGCTCTTTGATGTGTTTGTATTTATAAAAATGTTCTTGTTACATTTCAATAAAACTCAACCATACTTCATTCAATTATCAGCAATTTCAAATTCAGTTGTGTCAAGTCGTGTCATGATTAGACTAATTTTGACCTCCATGTTTGGCCTTGAATGTGAGTGATCTGAATTATTTTATGAAAGACACAAAGCAACTGCTTTTATTAAGATCATATAGTTATTTGACTGATGTTTTGCTATTCCAATTTGGGCATCTTTACACCAAATAGTGTAAAGTGACATCAAAACATTTACACCGAACAACTGGCAATTCACGCAAATGTGCTATTTCCTGGCCCCTCCATTTCCCGGCAATATAAATAGTACAGCATATTTTTCGGATAATTTTTTTATCCTTTTGATTTCTTATTTAGCTACTCTCCCATTTTATTACAACTTAACAGTTTTATTTTGTGTTTTGTTTGTTTAAGTTTCTCCTTTTATTCCGAATTACCCCAGGTGAAGACGCGAGAACGGCAGCGGTTGAGTGAGTGAGGAACACATCTATTCTCTGCTGTGTTCTTCCCCAAAGAAGGGTGAGCCTGGTTTACCTCTTCACCGCTAAACTGGCGCTACTCTCCTCTGCTGAGGGGCTCGGCCCACTTCACTTGTTTTGCTCAGTAAAATAATGCACCAGTTTTATTACATCAGCTAGTATCTGATGTTAAATCATGTTGAAAATGACTCAATTCGTTTTCTGGTAAACACCTCTAGTAAAACAAATTGTGGTAAGGTGAATGGGAAATTCTGCTTAATACTTAGAGGTTTATGCGTGAACACAGATAATGCAGTGGTGTGTTTACTGAGCAGAACATAGAAAATAGCTCTCTCCTCGTATGAGGACTACAGTCACAAAGCTTCCCCAAACTAGCGCTGCCTTTATTAGGCTACCTTGCCAGAGACCAAAGATATATTCTAAGTACAGGTTATGCAGATTAGGTGTCACCCTTTGTTGAAAGTTAAAAGTTCACTGCTGTCCTTAACAAAAACAAAAAGGGGGCAGATGAAAAAGGATCAGTCTGTGTGTATATGCTGTATTAGCATATCACTTGATTGTTGAAAGTCAAAAGTTCACTGCCATCCTGAACGAGAATCATAAAAGAGGGCAGATGAAAAAGACTATCCTGTGATTACGTGTAAGTGCTGCGTTAGCCATTTTTTTGTTTGAGTTCACCTGAAAAGAGGGAATTAAAGCCAACATTCAACTGTGTCCTGCACTTGGGACAATCCTGCTTTATTGACCTATCATGGCCACATGTTCCAAATGCTCATGTCTAAATTTGGCCAAACAAATCTGAAGATAGAGATAAATGTTATCCTGCTCACCATTTGGAATCTGGAGGACTAATGCAATTGGAATCTTATGTCTGCTGAACGTCTCGTGGAAGGACCACACGATTGGCTAATCTGTTTGTACTGACAGATTGGATGCTGTTGCCCCATAATGGATCTTTGGAAGTACATATGAACTTTATGATCGCTGTTCATTGTCTCTACTCTGGCACCCTGTCTAGGGCTTATTCAGATATACATCTATTCAAATTTGCCAAACTTAATCAGTTTAAGGGCACAGAAATTGTATGCCTTGGAGTTGAACCAACAACCCCCCTAAGTCATCTGTTTATACACTCACATTACTTCCCTCATCAGATAGCTGTTTTCTGACAGATTATTGGGCACAGAGTTCCATGCTGATTTAGCTGGACGGAATAAAGACGATAGCCTGCTACTGTTGTATTATAGACAGATTACGTTTTGTTTAGAATAGGACCGCTTGTCTAGTGTTTATCATCATGTTGGAGGTTAGTGAATAGAGATATTTGATGTGTTAGTGTTTTCAATACAATGGCGTCTGGTATGAGTTTTTTTCTCCTAATACAGTTGATGGTCGACTTTTATAAGAGAGCCAACTATGATAATATAATCACATTCTGTTCATTATTAATATAGGCTTGAATGTTCAAAAATTAAATGTATTATATATTACATAATACATTTATTATAATTGATTATCCAGCTTACAGCGCTCCAGGCTGGATACTCACCTCCTCTCATTCACAGCTAGCAATCATGTTCAATCCTAATACATTTCAAAAGGAAAATGAAAAGTAGCTAAGTATCTGACCGTACCCAACCCCAGAGTAAATCCTGTTGTTGTACCTATTGCTGTTTGATTCAACTGTGAGGCAATCTATTGGATATGCTTATTTATTTATCTTTTCAATGGAGATCTCAGGCTGCTCTCAGTTCCTGAGTCATATCCTGGAGTGGGCTCGGAATTTTTACTCGGTGTTATTCCTGACATATCAGCCCTCCACCGTTCCGTATCGTATAGTTTTGACCCGTGCCCTAATGTGCATCTGTGCAAGTGCTATCTTATGCTAAAATAAATACATGATGGTCCCTGCACACATATGGCCCCAGGCATCTTTATGTGAAATTTGTATACCTATAGAGTACCAGTCAAAAGTTTGGACACACCCACTCATTCAAGGGTTTTGCATTATTTGTACTTTTTTTCTACATTGTAGAATAATAGTGAAGTCATCGACACTATGAAATAACACATGGAATCCTGTAGTAACCAAAAAAGGGTTAAACAAATCAAAATATATTTTTTATTTGAGTCTTCAAAGTAGCCACCCATTGCCTTGATGACAGCTTTGCACACTCTTGGCATTCTCTCAACCAGCTTCATGAGGTAGTCACCTGGAATGCATTTAAATTAACAAGTGTGCCTTGTTAAAAGTTAATTTGTGGAATTTTTCATTCTTAATGCATTTGAGCCAATTAGTTTTGTTGTGACATGGTATACAAAAGATAGCCCTATTTAGTCAAAGATCAAGTCCATATTATGGCAAGGACAGCTCAAATAAGTAAAGAGAAATGACAGTCCATCATTACTTTAAGACATGAAGGTCAGTCATTGCGGAAAATTTCAAGAACTTTGAAAGTTTCAAGTTTTTTCAAAAACTATCAAGTGCTATGATGAAACTGACTCTCGTGAGGACCCCAGGAAGAAAGGAAGACCCAGATTTACCTCTGCTGCATAGGATAAGTTCATTAGAGTTACCAGCCTCAGAAATTGCAGCCCAAATAAATGCTTCACAGAGTTCAAGTAGCAGACACATCTCAACATCAACTGTTCAGAGGAGATTGCGTGAATCAGGCCTTCATGGTCAAATTGCTGCAAAGAAACTACTACTAAGGACACCAATAAGAACAAGAGACTTGCTTGGACCAAGAAACATGAGCAATGGACATTAGACCGGTGGAAATCTGTCCTTTGGTCTGATGAGTCCAAATTTGAGATTTTTGGTTCCAATGATCTCCGCATGTGTGGTTCCCACCGTGAAGCATGGATGAGGAGGTGTGATGGTGTGGAGGTGCTTTGCTGGTGACACTGTCTGTGATTTATTTAGTATTCAAGGCACACTAACCAGCATGGCTACCACAGCGTTCTGCAGCGATAATCCATCCCATCTGGTTTGGGTTTAGTGGGACTATCATTTGTTTTTCAACAGGAAATGACCCAACACACCTCCAGGCTGTGTAAGGGCTATTTGAGCAAGAAGGAGAGAGATGGAGTGCTGCATCAGATGACCTGGCCTCCACAATCACCCGACCTCAACCCAATTGAGATGGTTTGGGATGAGTTGGACAGCAGAGTGAAGGAAAAACAGCTGGAAAAGCAGCCAACAAGTGCTCAGCATATGTGGGAACTCCTTCAAGACTGTTGGAAAAGCATTCTTCTTGAAGCTGGTTGAGAGAATGCCAAGAGTGTGCAAAGCTGTCATCAAGACTACTTTGAAGAATCAAAAATATATTTGTTTAACACATTTTTGCTTACTACAATGATTCCATATGTGTTATTTCATCATTTCGATGTCTTCACTATTATTCTACAATGTAGAAAATTTTAAAAAATAAAGAAAAAAAACGTTGAATGAGTAGGTGTGTCCAAACTTTTGACTGGTACTGTATATTGTTCCACATTTATTTTGCCCTGTTATCTCTTGTATGTTACAAACACTTTTAATGCCATGGAACTGCAATGTAAGATTTTGAGAGTTGTCTTGTTGATGCTGTATATGACTATGAAGTGGAAGTCCTATGTAAATTCATCAAACTTTGGCTCACACAAGCACCCTTATCTCTGAATAAGGATCTGAATGTTGCTAATTTGCTTCAAATTAATTGATAAACACTGGATAATATCATGTACAGAATATATATTTTATGCTCAATTTGCAATGCAATGCAATTTTGCAATTAGAATCAAATGATCACTCAACCAGAAGCAAAATACAATCGATTATTACCATGCTACAAAAGATTCAACAACCAAATGGTGCCAAAGCACTAGCTACACCTAACTTTAGAAATTCACGACCAAACCGTTTTAATTCTCAACCCTGTGGTTCCAAAAAACAAAAAGGAATCAAGAAAAGAATCTGATTAATTTCAGATGACTTCCAGGAGGAGTGATGTAGGTACTTCTCTATCGTATTTTAACTCCTTGCTTTTGTCACCTGGCTTATCTATCAGGGTGCGTGTCCGAGGTGGCCCCGACCCAGTCTTGTCACGATGTGGACTTGCTAGGTGGGGCTCCCAGACAGAGGCAGCTGTAAGGACTACGGGGTAAGTTTAGGATGTTTTCTTCCCAAACCATTGTTCTCTTTCACTGTCTTTCTCTCCCTCTGATTCAGGTCTCACCAAATCCCTGTGGGGATTAAGATGTGGAAAGCAAACGTCAGTGTCTGGGTGAGTTTAGGTAGAGAGAAAAGCACTGTATCCCTCAATACACAGTTAGAGAAGTTAACTTTGGAGTTGGAAGAAACTTTGAGTTACTTGGAGAAAGAATACAGTATACGATTCAGAATACCAAAAATAGTTAATTCTGTTCATTATCAAAAGCCTTAGTTTACAGAAACTTACTCTAAACACTACTTTTATCAAATGTAATGTGTCGTAAGGATTAGCAAAAATAGCTGCCTGGCAATTGCCTTTTAGAGGTGAAAACAAGAGCTCTGTCTCTAGTCTAAACCACTACAGACCCCATTATAAATTCTTTGGGTTCGAGCCTGAAGCTCTTTGAGCTTACTCCAATTGCATATCAGCTTCCAGTGTTGGAGTTATTTCTCTCTGGAATTACATTTATTGCTCTATGATTCTCTGGGATTCAATTTGTTGCTCTTAACACGACTCAGGATAGTCCCAGATGCAGACACAGGAGGCAGACAGTTCAAATCTCAGATGTTTATTACAAAACGGGGCAGGCAAACGGAAGGTTTAGGGCAGGCAGAGGTCAGTAATCCAAGGCAGCTTCAATTAGGGACAGAATGGCAGGCAGGCAGGCTCAGGGTCAGGGCAGGCAGAATGGTCAGAACCAGGAGGACTAGAAAACAGAAACTAGAGATACGGGAAACATGCTGGTAAGACTTGACAAGAGGAACTGGCAACAGACCAACAGTGGACGCAAATATAAGTACACAGGGGATAATGGGGGAAAAATGGGATACACTTGATGGGGGGGTGGAGACAAGCACAAGTCAGGTGAAACAGATCAGGGAGTGACAGCTCTATGATTCTCTGGAATTCAATTTGTTGCTTTGTTTTGTAAAAAAAATCCACGTCAATGCCCAGTAGCTAATTGAATATTTATTAATATAACTTCACTTTTCCACTTATGGAGTTGAGAAAACTAATCTGAATTTTGCTGTCATAGCAAATTCATAGCTCCATTTATATCATAGTAGCTGTAGGCACTAAAATGTTTCACATTCAAAAGACTACCCAGTGGGCAAAACTTGGTTGAAAAGACGTCTTCTTCTGGTCACAAACTGGTTGAAATGGACGTTGTTTTTTGTACATCTTTTTACTGACCAGAATATGACATATTTTTTCTGACCACCATACGACCAGTTGGCCATAATTGTTACCATAATTGTTAACTCTGACCACTATGTTATGTGGTCATAGTTAAGACCTCATCATAACCTGATAATGCCCACCTGCTGCAAAAAGTATGGCAGAGGATAAAGTTGGAAATTGAATACATTGTTCGTTACCTTTCTATTTGTTTCCATAGGCACCAATGAAAGTTGAAATCTGCAACATATTCTTAACATTTATTTAACTAGGCAAGTCAGTTAAGAACAAATTCTTATTTACAATGACGGCCTACAGTAGGTTAACTACCTTGTTCAGGGGCAGAAAGACAGATTTTTACCTTGTAACCGCTAGGCTACCTGCCGCCCCTATTAGATCAAGCAATGGCAAAAACAAATCTACATCACAATTTTTTGCACATCTGCATACAGTAATTGTTTCAAGATTCACCCACAGACATTGCATGCATAGTATTAATGATGAATGGTGTGATGGGGTAGATCCTCATCAAGGATCTCTGAGCACAGAAGGCGAACTGGAGCGGGGTGGCCTTCTTCAAGAGTGGTGTGATGAGTCAGATCTGTTGTGAAGAGAATCAGCTTCATTACGACGGTCAGGGGTGTATATTAGGACTTTCCAGAGGGCCCGCAACACATCAACCTCCTGAGTTTTTTGGCTTTTCATGACACTTACTGTAAGCATAAAAATAGAAGAAAATAAATTACCTATTGGCATAATGTAGACATGCAAGACACCACAGAACAGTAACGCACAGTAAAATGCTGTATATTTAACAGTCAGAATCTACAAAAAATGTCTCATTGTCTATGTTAAATGTCTCAACTCACATGTAACTTAGCAACTACACTGGTGTGCATGAGTGGTAGCAAAGGCATTTGCTCCTCTGTCCACATTGAAGATCAGATTACAGTCTTAGAAAAAAGGCTTCCAAAAGGGTTGTTTGGCTGTCTCCATTGGATAAGCCTTTTTGTTTCCAGGTAAGGGTTCTACCTAGAACCAAAAGGGTTCTACCTGGAACCAAAAAGGGATTCTTTAAAGGGTTCTACTATAGGGACTACCGAAGAACCATTTTATGTAATTATTTTCTTAGCGTGTATCATAGTCAATGGCTATAGATTTAAGGAGGGGTGGTTCACTCTCCTTTCCTTGGGATGTGGCAGAATAGGTCCCTGGTAACTGAGTGGGTGGCTAACCACTGCAGTAGTGGCCATGCATAAGGTCATTGACATGATTCAGGAACTGTAAAGACATAGATGAACCATTAACCATGATTAACCATTACCAAAGGTATTCACTAAGTTACCTGCCAAATAAAAACTTCAAATGGCCCTACTCCTGAAAAAGTTAATCAGGCTGCGACGTTCACATTACATTATGCCCACGTTGGAGGATGTTCTTTACAAGTTCCCGAAGGCCAGTCTTCACGCTCGTGGACACCACAGATGCCTTCCTGCAGTGCAAGCTCGACAAGCCCAGCAGCTACATGATGTAACGTCCGTCGTTAGAGTGAGACCAAGGCGCAGCGTGGGTTGGGTTCATCATATTTTAACAATATAAACGGTGAACCAGCAAAAGCAAGAAGCAACACAACGAACAAACAGTTTCGCAGGCTACTAACAGCAATGAAAAATCAACTTCCCACAAAAGACAGGTGGAAAAAGGGCTACCTAAGTATGGCTCCCAATTAGCGACAACGAAGTACAGCTGTCCCTGATTGAGAGCCATACCAGGCCAAAATATAGAAATACAAAACATAGATAGGGAACATAGAATGAACTTAGAAATATAAAATATAGAACATACATCAAAACACACCAAACAAACACCCCCTGCCACGCCCTGACCAAACTACTATAACAAATAACCCCTTTTACTGGTCAGGACGTGACAGTACCCCCCCCCCCAAAGGTGCAGTCCCCGAATGCACCTGAAACAAAAACTCAAAATAATAACCCCAAACTAAAGGGAGGGAAGGGAGGGTGGCCACCGTCAACGACAGTTCTTGTGCTACACCCACCCCTTTCCAATCCTCCCCCCTATGGAGGTGGCTCAGGAGCGGGACGCAGACCCCGCTCCACCACTGGCTCACCACACTTTGGTGGCGCCTTTAGAGCGGGGTCCCTCGCCGCCGACGCCGGACTGGCGGGCAACTCTGGCGCCGGACTGGCGGGTGGCTCTGGCGGCTCTGGGCGCAGGCACAGGATTCACCAGGCTGGGGAGACATGCAGGAGGCCTGGCTCTGGGAGCAGGGACAGGATTCACCAGGCTGGAGAGACATGCAGGAGGCCTAGCTCTGGGAGCAGGCACAGGACTCACCAGGCTGGGGAGACATTTAGGAGGCCTGGCTCTGGGAGCAGGCACAGGATTCACCAGGCTGGAGAGACATGCAGGAGGCCTGGCTCTGGGAGCAGGCACAGAACTCACCAGGCTGGGGAGACATGCAGGAGGCGTGGCTCTGGGAGCAGGCACAGGATAGACTGGGTCTCGAAGACGTACTGGAGGTCTGTAGCGCACAGCCTGCACAACCCGTCCTGGCTGGGTTGTAACTGTAGCCCTGCACGGGCGGAGTGCTGGCACAGGGTGAACTGGGCTGTGCAGAGGACTGATTGCTGCCGTGCGTAGAGCAGGCGCAGGGTAGCCTGGGCCTAGGAGACGCACTGGTGGCCAGATGTGCTGCGCAGGCATACTCCTTCCTGGCTGGATGCCCACTCTAGCACGGCACTTGCGGGGGGCTGGGATATAGCGCACCGGGCTATGAGCACACACTGGAGACACCGTGCCCTCCACCGCATAACACGGTGTCTGACCAGTACAACGCATGCCACGGTAAGCACGGGGAGCTGGCTCAGGTCTCCAACCTGACTCTGCCAAACTCCCCATGTGCCCCGGCTGCCTCTCGGGCTTCCTTGCCAGCCGTGTTCCCTCGTACCATTGCCGTTGGTCCTGCCTCTCGGGCTTCCTTGCCAGCCGTGTTCCCTCATACCGTTGCCGTTGGTCCTTTTCTCCTGCTGCCTCCGCTCTTCTGAGTGCCTCCACCTGTTCCCATGGGAGGCGATCCCTTCCGGCCAGGATCTCTTCCCAAGTGTAGGATCCCTTGCCGTCCAGGATGTCCTCCCATGCCCAGTCCTCCTTTCCACGCTGCTTGGTCCGCTTGTGGTGGGAAGTTCTGTAACGTCCGTCGTTAGAGTGAGACCAAGGCGCAGCGTGGGTTGGGTTCATCATATTTTAATAATATAAACGGTGAACTAGCAAAAACAAGAAGCAACACAACGAATGAACAGTTTCACAGGCTACTAACAGCAATGAAAAATCAACTTCCCACAAAAGACAGGTGGAAAAAGGGCTACCTAAGTATGGCTCCCAATCAGCGACAACGAAGTACAGCTGTCCCTGATTGAGAGCCATACCAGGCCAAAACACAGAAATACAAAACATAGATAGGGAACATAGAATGAACATAGAAATCTAAAATATAGAACATACATCAAAGCCACAAAACACACAAAACAAACATGCCCTGCCACGCCCTGACCAAACTACTATAACAAATAACCCCTTTTACTGGTCAGGATGTGACACATGACCACCTTTTGGACACCCTGGGGCAGGAAGAGGTGGTTGAAGCTCCCGTTTGGGGTCTCTGTGGCTCCAGAGGTTTATCAGCGGAAACAGCACGAGCTGTTGGTGGGACTCAGTGCCATGGAACCCATAGCAGATGACATCCTCTTAGTGAGCTATGGGGACAGTGATGAGGAGGTAGAATGTGACCATGACGCCAAGCTGCTGGCCATGATGGACAGATGCAGACAGGTCAAAGCTAAGGCTAAGCATAAAAAAGCTTCAGTTTAAAGTGCCAGAGGTCCGCTTTCATGGGTACATCTTGTCCTCCACCGGATTGAAGGTGTATCCTGAGAAAGTGAAGGCTGTCTCTGCTGAATGCCCTGAAATGACTGCAGAGCATGCTACTGGCCCTACAAAACTACAACCTCAAGGTGGTGATTAAGCCAGGGCCAGCGATGTATGTGAGTGACACGCTCAGCAGGGCTACTGCATCAGGCACACACACACACACACGCATGAACAACATGTGGCAGCTTACAAACAGCAAGTGGATGTTGAACACATCAACCAGGCTGACTACCTCAGTGTTATGGACCAGCACCTTATACAAATCAGACAGCACACAGACAGGGACGAGCAACTCCAGGCATTGAGGTCTGTGATTCTGATGGGCTGGCCCGACTGCAAGGAAGAAACTGCTTTAGCCATCAGAGAATATTGGCCAGTCAAAGAGGAGCTGCCAATGCGCCCCAGGCAGATAGTATGTCTAGATCTCTTCCAGCACAGTGGCAAAGTCTTTCTGCTGGTAGTCGATCATTACTCAGACTTCTGGGAGATAGACCTCCTCCCCGACCTCACAGCAGAGACAGCGATCAAACGCTGCAAGGCTCAGTTTGCCCGCTATGGCCAGCCAGATAGGGTCATTTCAGATAATGGACCCCAATTCACTGGATTTGAGTTCCGAAAATTTGCTGCAGAATGGGAATTTGAGCACATCACCTCATCACCACGACACCCAAAACCTAATGGGAAGGCAGAGTCCGCAGTCAAAATCACAAAGAACCTCTGCAAAAAAGCTCTGCGAGAGGGCAAAGATGCCTGGAAAGCAATCCTGCAGTGGTGCAATACCCCGACAGAAGGCATGGATAGCAGCCCGGCCCAGCGCCTCATGGCACGGCGCTTAAAAGCAGCTCTGCCAGTAGCCAGCACTCTCCTGGAGCCATGTGTGGTGACAGACAGATGTGCTGGTGAAGCTACTTCACAGAAGACAGGTCTCCAAGTTCATCTATGACAAATCAGCAAAAGACTTACCTGAGCTCAGGGTGGGTGAAACAGTGCGAATGAAGCCACGACACCCAAAACCTAATGGGAAGGCGGAGTCGGCAGTCAAAATCGCAAAGAACCTCTGCAAAAAGACCGGACGGGCCTCTGGAGACTCGGATCCTGTGTACAGAAAGTGGCACCATACTCCTACTTGGTTGAAGTGAATGGATCACTGTACCATCGTAACAGGGTTGACCTTCGGATTGCTGAGCCAGCACCTATTCAGAACCCTGAAGGTCATAGGGGTCGCATGACAAAAGACGGAACCCCAGCAAGTCACATGGGGCCTGAGGCACTGGGTGAAGAGCCAGGTGATCACAGGTCGGCCACTCCCTCGCCCATCAATACTCCCCGTATACAGTCAGGTGACGCCTGTGCAGGAACCCGCAGTCCTCGCAGACAAGCCCCGTCTTTTCACGCTGCGGGTGTCTGTCCCAGCCACCAAAAATACTTAATCTGTAGGTTGTTACCTGAAGAAAATAATTCAGAAAAAAAACAACTAAACTGTTCATGTTGGAAATTATTACTAGGTTTGTTTTGTTAAGGAATTGACAGCTGCTCTCCTATTTTATAAAAGGGAAGATGGTATGGGTCTAAAATGGCACGGTGATGCCATCTGTTGGTAAATGTTAATTACTGCAACTCCAGTGTTTTTACCGGTGTGCTTGAGATACCCGGATGTATTGCAATGTACTGAACAAGACTGGTTACTCGCATCAATGCGGAGACTAGAGTAATATGATTCTACTGGAATCGGGAAGTGCTCGGCCTGAGCTCCCTGAGTCCGAGTCCATGTCTAGTCCCCTAAGTGTCAAACGGAATAGGCCTGAGCCCAGTGTGTTGACTGGGTACAGGCCAGCATCCCGGAGTCGCCTCTTCACTGTTGACGTTGAGACTGGTGTTTTGCGGGTACTATTTAATGAAGCTGCCATCTGAGGACTTGTGAGGCATCTGTTTCCAGCTACAATAATCATTTACAACATTAACACTGTCTACACTGTATTTCTGATCAATTTGATGTTATTTTAATTGACAATGTTTTTTTTAGTTTTTTTTTGAAAAGAAGGACCTTTTGAACGGTGGTATATCTTTATCAGGTCTTAGGCCTACTGTGTAAATTTGTTTTTGCCACGTTTATACTATTACAGTCACCTTAATGCATGCTTTTAAATTATATTTCGTGAGCTAAACATATATACACTGCTCAAAAAAATAAAGGGAACACTTAAACAACACATCCTAGATCTGAATGAAAGAAATAATCTTATTAAATACTTTTTTCTTTACATAGTTGAATGTGCTGACAACAAAATCACACAAAAATAATCAATGGAAATCCAATTTATCAACCCATGGAGGTCTGGATTTGGAGTCACACTCAAAATTAAAGTGGAAAACCACACTACAGGCTGATCCAACTTTGATGTAATGTCCTTAAAACAAGTCAAAATGAGGCTCAGTAGTGTGTGTGGCCTCCACGTGCCTGTATGACCTCCCTACAACGCCTGGGCATGCTCCTGATGAGGTGGCGGATGGTCTCCTGAGGGATCTCCTCCCAGACCTGGACTAAAGCATCCGCCAACTCCTGGACAGTCTGTGGTGCAAGGTGGCGTTGGTGGATGGAGCGAGACATGATGTCCCAGATGTGCTCAATTGGATTCAGGTCTGGGGAATGGGCGGGCCAGTCCATAGCATCAATGCCTTCCTCTTGCAGGAACTGCTGACACACTCCAGCCACATGAGGTCTAGCATTGTCTTGCATTAGGAGGAACCCAGGGCCAACCGCACCAGCATATGGTCTCACAAGGGGTCTGAGGATCTCATCTCTGTACCTAATGGCAGTCAGGCTACCTCTGGCGAGCACATGGAGGGCTGTGCGGCCCCCCAAAGAAATGCCACCCCACACCATGACTGACCCACCGCCAAAACGGTCATGCTGGAAGATGTTGCAGGCAGCAGAACGTTCTCCACGGCGTCTCCAGACTCTGTCATTTTTGTCACGTGCTCAGTGTGAACCTGCTTTCATCTGTGAAGAGCACAGGGCGCCAGTGGTGAATTTGCCAATCTTGGTGTTCTCTGGCAAATGCCAAACGTCCTGCACGGTGTTGGGCTGTAAGCACAACCCCCACCTGTGGACGTCGGGCCCTCATACCATCTTCGTGGAGTCTGTTTCTGACCGTTTGAGCAGACACATGCACATTTGTGGCCTGCTGGAGGTCATTTTGCAGGGCTCTGTCAGTGCTTCTCCTGCTCCTCCTTGCACAAAGGCGGAGGTAGCGGTCCTGCTGCTGGGTTGTTGCCCTCCTACGGCCTCCTCCACATCTCCTGATGTACTGGCCTGTCTCCTGGTAGCGCCTCCATGCTCTGGACACTACGCTGACAGACACAGCAAACCTTCTTGCCACAGCTCACATTAATGTGCCATCCTGGATGAGCTGCACTACCTGAGCCACTTGTGTGGGTTGTAGACTCTGTCTCATGCTACCACTAGAGTGAAAGCACCGCCAGCATTCAAAAGTGACCAAAACATCAGCCAGGAAGCATAGGAACTGAGAAGTGGTCTGTGGTCTCCACCTGCAGAACCACTCCTTTATTGGGGGTGTCTTGCTTATTGCCTATAATTTCCCCCTGTTGTCTATTCCATTTGCACAACAGCATGTGAAATGTATTGTCAATCAGTGTTGCTTCCTAAGTGGACAGTTTGATTTCACAGAAGTGTGATTGACTTGGAGTTACATTGTGTTGTTTAAGTGTTCCCTTTATTTTTTTGAGCAGTATATATGTCACTGGCCAATACATAGCATCAACAATCTAGGGTTTATATAAATCATTGGTTACAACCCCCCTAAACCTGGGCAAGATCCAGACTAAAATATGCAACAAAAATAATGTTTTGATGAAGGCAAATAGCGTATTCATTAGTCTACTACTTTGTTTAATGTTTAACAGAAGCCTGCCCATCATATCAAGTTTAAGCTCACAAATCAAACACAGAGGATGTAATGGTTAAAAAGGAAAGAATTTGAGCTTTCTAATGCTCTGTCTCAAATATGTCTCAAATACCAATATTAAGTAAATTACACCCTGTTAAAAGGGAGTAAACGGTGAATAGTTGCAGGCCTATTGATGAGAAAGATACCTGTTTCGGTAACACGAGTCATGGCTCAACTCAAATGGCATTTGCAGTCCTTCATTCAGCAAATTAGGTAGGCTACCTTGCAACTCAAGTAGGCTTACGTGTTTTTCCGTTAAGACGAGAAGATAGGTCTAAACATTTTAATTGGTTGTCCAGTGTGCTACTGGCTCGAGTATGCTACTGGCTCGAGTATGCTTGCTAGCGAGTGTGTTTACAGTTGAATTAATTTGTCATGAGTAAAAGGCTTGTGGAAAAATTAACTCCCTCGCATAGTTTTACCATTTTTACCATGGCTATACATGCATGGCACTTGTGCATGAAGATCAGATTATTATATTTGAGACATTATCAGCTTTAATTACTTAAATTTCATTTCAATTATGACTTGCATGGTTTGCATGAATCCAATTGCATTAGTAAAAGCTCTTTAAATGTAGATTAGGAATGTAGGTCAGAACTGCTGGAAGCAGATCCAAAACAGCAACAGAAGCTTTAAAGCCAGTTTTAGACCACATAGACTGGTCCACATTGTATCCTGGATAATGCCATGTTCAATTCATCTCAAATCAAATCAAAGTTTATTGGTTGCGTACACAGATTTGCAGATGTTATCGCAGGTGCAGAGAAATGCTTGTGTTTCTATCTCCTACAGTGCAGTAATACCTAGAAATACAAAAACAACAACGATACACACACAAAAAAGTATCAGAAGGAGCAATGTCAGAGATCCTAATATAAATACAGCTCTGGAAAAAATCGAGACCACTGCAAAATTATCAGTTTCTCTGGAAAAAACTATCCTCAGAGTTGGGGAACATTGTCAGAGCAGAAGGAAGCAAGTTTTCTTCCAGGACAACCTTGTACGTGGCTTGATTCATGCGTCCTTCACAAAGACAAATCTGTCCGATTCCAGCCTTGCTGAAGCACCCACAGGTCATCATCGATCCTCCACCAAATTTCACAGTGGGTGCGAGACACTGTGGCATGTAGGCCTCTCCAGGTCTCGCTCTCACTGTTAAATTTGGTGGAGGATCCAGCAGGATAATGCTCCATGCCACACAGCCAGGTCAATCAAGGTGTGGATGGAGGACTAGTATTAGTATTGTGTTGTTTAAAAATGAATATGAACTTATTTTATTTGCATTATTCGAGGTCTAACAACACTGCATCTTTTTTGTTATTTTGACCAGTTGTCATTTTCTGCAAATAAATGACCTAAATGACAATATTTTTATTTGGGATTTCTGAGAAATGCCAGTAGTTTATTTAAATAAAACAAAAATGTTCATATTACCCAAAACGCATACCTATAAATAGTAAAACCAGAGAAACTGATCATTTTGCAGTGGACTCTTAATTTTTTCCAGAGCTGTATACATAAGAAGTAGGTAAAGTGGTATGTCAACATTATTAAAGTTACCAGTGTTCCATGGTTCTATGTACATAGGGCAGCAGTCTCAAGGTGCAGGGTAGAGTACCGAGGAGATAGCCCGGCTAGAACAGTGACTAAGGCCAGTGGTGACTGTTTAACAGTCTGATGGCCTCGAGATAAGCTGTTTCTCAGTCTCGGTCCCAGCTTTGATGCACCTGTACTGTCCCTGCCTTCTAGATGGTAGTGGGGTGAACAGGCCCTATGTCAGGGGCCAGGCTGAATTTCTTCAGCCTCCTGAGGTTGAAGATGCGCTGTTATACCTTCTTCACCACACTGTCTGTGTGAAGGGACCATTTTAAGCTTTTGACCTACTCCACTGCGGCACGTCGATGTGGATGGTGGTGTGCTCTTTCTGCTGTTTCCTGTAGCCCACGATCAGCTCCTTTGTTTTGTTGACGTTGAGGGAAAGGTTATTTTACTCCGCTGTCTCCTCCTCCCTGTAGGCTGTCTCATCGTTGTTGGTAATCAGGCCTACCACTGTTATTTCATCAGCAAACTTGATGATTGAGTTGGAGACATGTGTGGCCACCCAGTCATAAACAGGTAGTACAGTAGGGGGCTGAGCACGCACCCCTGTGGGCCCCCGTGTTGAGGATCAGCGTGGCGTTGGTGTTGTTGCCCACCTTCACTTGGAGGGCACTATGGTGTTGAAGGCTGAACTGCAGTCAATGAACAGCATTCTTACATAGGTATTTCTCTTGTCTAGGTAGGATGCGGCACTTTGTAGTCGTCCGTGGATCTGTTGGGGCGGTATGTGAATTTTAGTGGGTCTAGGGTGTCGGGTAAGGTGAAGCTGATATGGTCCTTAACTAGCCTTTCATAGCACTCCACTTTAGTTCAATAACCTTCGCTTTCTTGGGTACAGGAACAGTGATGGACATCTTGAAGCACATGTGGACGACAGACTGGGAGATTGAATATGTCCGTAAACACTCTATCCAGCTGGTCTACACATGCTCTGAGGATGCGGCTTGTGAGAGTTAGCACGCTTAAATGACTAACTCACGTCAGCCACGGAGAACTAAAGGACACTGTCCTTGTGAGCGTCAGGGGGCCCGCGTCGGTGGCTCAATGTTGTTTTCCTCGAAGTGGGCAAGGGAAGGTGTTTAGTTTGTCCAGGAGTGAGGCGCCGCAGTCCGCAACGTGGCTGGCTTTCCCTTTATAATCCGTGATTGATTGGAGTCCCTGCCACATATGTCTCGTGTCTGAGCTGTTGAATTGCAACTCCACTTTGTCCCTGTACTGTCGTTTTGCCTCTTTGATTGCCTTATGGAGGCCGTAGTTAGTCTGTTTGTACACGTCCATGTTCCCAGTCACCCTGCCATGGTTAAAGGTCATGAACAGTCAAAATCATGTTTTTCATGAAGTTTGATGATATTTGGATTAAACCAGATGAAACAAAGTATGATGACCAAAGTATGAAAAATTACTATTGCTTCTACATTGATAAAGTTTGATCATAAAGTTACTGGTCCCCTCCCCCATGTCAAACACTTGGATTCAGGAGGCTGGATTATTAAGGGGATAGGGTGACATCACCCTAACTCTCATTTTAATACACCAATAGTGACATGATATTTCTTTACCTAATTTAAATAAGTACCGCCTTGTAACCAACATCAGAGAAGGCGTGTTTGCGGAGGGGCGGGGTTTATATAGCTAGATAGCTACTCTACTGGTGTCAAAATTTCACTGTAGGGTGTCAAGAAATATAATTTTAAGTTTACACTATTCATCCATGGCAAAGATTCTGTAATTATATGTCTTGCCTTTCATCTGTGTTTGGTGTTAGCTAGTTACTGGCTAGATAGGTCTTCAGTCAGTATGGAACAAAAGGGGGAAAGAGTCGTTCAAAACTCTGACGCAGTCAGTGCTGCTGTGAACTGCATCACGGGACCTTTAAATGCGGCGGTTTGCACTTTCAGTTTTGGGCGAATGCTGCCATCTATCCCCAGTTTTTGGTTTGGATAAGTTCTAATCGTCACAGTGAGAGCTACATCCTCTACATCCTGATGAACCCCGTCACTGAGTCAGTGTATACGTTGATACTATTCTCAGAGGCGACCCGGAACATTTCCCAGTCCACGTGATCAAAACAATTTTGAAGCATATATTCCGATTGGTCAGACCAACGTTGAACAGTCCTTACCATGGGTGCTTCCTGTTTACGTTTCTGCCTATAGGTGGGGAGGAGCAGAATGGAAGTGTGATCTGATTTTCCGAAGGGAGGGTGGGGGAGGGGGTCTTTCCCACGATTCTTGCCAAACTCGAATTTCCTTCATGAAAATGTTGAACAGATTTAGCAGTACTCACAAAGTCGAGTTTGAGAGGAGCCTGTTTTTTATTCAAATTGGAGTGGAAGCCATAAGTCATTCATCAATAAAAATAAATAATTAATTTAACTCTGCTGTGTCTGACTTTTGTCTACTCTGTTCTTGTTCTGTGTATCACATATGGTGATTTAAACTCATACTCTGAGAAATGCCAATAATTTAGGGTTTAAGGTGAAATATTCAGTGAATTCCTGGCATTTTATGTCCTGAGATTTGGTACTGACGTACCATCTTTTATGATTTAATCATAATTGTATTACATATTACAAACACCAAGTATCTACATGGTTATTACTTCCTGCTGTTTACATCTACTTGATTATTACTTCATGTCCCAGTCCACATTCAAAATATTGTAATGTGAAACATTTTAATGAGTTGAGATTGGTTGATCTGTCAGGCATCAATGTTAGTGCGACTTTATCGAAAAACTGCTAGACTGATCTGACTGCAGAGACCAAAGACCAGGCATAAGGTTGCAAAATTCCGTGAATTTTAAATAATTTCCCTGGTTTTCTAGGAATCTTGGTTGGAGGATTCCGGATTTCTTGCGTATTCCCTCCTGATTCCAGGAATCCTCCAACTGGGATTTTGGGAACAACGGAATTTAATGAAAGTTTCAGGAATTTTGCAATTTACATCAGGCAGGAGACATGGACTGATACTGAGCTGGGTTTATTGCTGAATCATTTCAGTGTGTGTAATTGTATTCGGCAGTGAATACCAAATCTACCCAACCCAATAAGGGCTTAAAACGTTGAATTAGGCTGATGTAACATGTTGTTCATTAGCTTCATTTTGGGCACTTCTATAAATGTCTGGAGCTGATTTGATCTCAAAATAAGTTGCCTTTTGCTGCCACTTGAGGGCAGTAAAATACTTGCTTGTAGTAGAGAAGGAGGGTCCAGCTTTTCTTCCTTCTGAACTTTTTTAAACATGAATCGTTTCACCTCACTAACTGTTCAATTTACAGTTAAGAAACATTTTACCATTTATAAAAGCATTAGAAGTGGCTATACTTTTTATTGAATGAGTGACTCCATGGTTGAAATGGAGATTTAGAACTAGGCTCTTAAGTGGGTCATTAGACTGCTCTCTTAGGCGGTTTCTTTTTAACAGTGAGCATTAAACTCACGGCCAAACCCTTAGTGTTATGAGCATATTCATAATAGTTGTTTTCCTATCTCAGTACACCAGTAATACACTCCTAATTGTTTTACGCTGTCTCTGTGCTTGGCTACTGGGAAGTGAAGAGAACCACTCCCCTTCAGCTGAAGATGATATGAGGCCATAAACTTTGACTAGCAAAACACTTCACTGCCTCCCATTGAGAATGAAGAGAATACCTTTGAGGATACTTCTTACTAGTAGTGGGATCACCTCACCTTTGAAGTGCTTGGCTTGTACTTTCTTCATGCTATAACTTTTACCTGGCCCTCTACAATATCAAAAAGAATCTGTACCAGAGTATACTAAAATAACTTAAATGTAAGTCAAATTGGTAGATTTGTTGCCAATGTGTTTGTGATGGTGCTCTATTGACTGAGACCATTTGAGCTTGCCATATGAAGAATCAAGAAGTCAAATGTATTTTTGATGTTGATCATCGGATTTCAGTGGCTATGCCTCATTCCTCCAAATCTCATTTCAACATAAAAAAACCTTGAACGAATAACAGCTTAAAAATGTAACAGCCTCCGGTGTCCTTTGCTTGGTGTTTAAACAAGGACACGCAAGTATTATTCTTAATTAACACGAGAGCTTAAAGCCCACCACGTATCTTTTTTGCTTGTGCTAGATTTGTGACATTGACAAGAGCCTAGAGCACATCCTGCCAACAAAAGACGGCAGAAAATCTGAGTCGCTGCCTCTGTGAGAAGAGAGGAACATAGCGTTTATGTGCTAATGTGATTATGGGTCAAATTGTGTGGGCATGGTGTGTTTTTTTTAATGACTGTTTTCATTTCAAGTGGCTCCAACTGGATCATGAACTTGTCTTTGTAATTAAGGCCTGTGTAGGATGCACATGCCAACACCTGTGTGGCCAGGAGCTCAGACCTTCAAAGCAGAAGTGGAGAAATCTGAGCCGGAAAACTGCCTGACTTAAGAGGGAAATCTGAGAAAAGAGATGGAGAAATAGCCTTGATTACTCCAAAGATGAGTTTTTAGATGGTTGCTATTGAGCTCTCAATAGGCTAGGCTACCAATGGAGAAAGATTGAAAAGACCATGGAGTGTGTGAGTGTCTCCTCCAGGCCATACTATAATGGTCTAAACAATCACAGCCCTCCCTTCCTGGAATTAGAGTTGGGTCAGTCCCTCAATGATGTAGGGATAATGTAAAAGTGAGTCACATAAAAATATTGTTTCAGTGCTTGTTGTTGTACAATAAAGTTGAAACTATTTGAATACACAGGGACATGATAGGAAGTGGCTTGATGTACAGTATGTCAGCCATAACACAATTTGGTACCTCCAATACCGCATGAACAAGTTGAGAGAAATTGAATGTCAGACTTCAGTGCTTGTATAATATATTAAGTCCAGAATGCGAACGCTTTGAATAGTACAGAAAGTTAACAATTTTACCCATTTGTCACAGTTGTCGTATGAACGAGACCAAGGCGCAGCATGCGTATCGTTCCACATCTTTATTTATATGTGAAACTATGCAATACATACAATAAACTATTTAAAAAATATATAGAAAAAATAAATAAAACCACAAACCATGACGAAGCGGTCCAACATGCATAATAATCTCCCACAAACACTAGTGGGGAAAAACAACAACTTAAATATGATCCTCAATTAGAGACAACGATGACCAGCTGCCTCTAATTGGGAATCATAAAATACCCCAACCTAGAAAAAAGAACCTAGAACACAACATAGAAAATTTAAACTAGACAAAAACCCAACATAGAAAAAAGAACCTAGAACACAACATAGAAAATTAAAACTAGACAAAAACACCAACATAGAAAAAAGAAACTAGAACCAAACATAGAAATAAATACACTAGACAAAACCCCCCAGTCAAGCCCTGACCTACTCTACCATAGAAAAATACGAGCTCTCTATGGTCAGGACGTGACAATTTCAGACAGAAGATGTGCTATATTACCTGTAAAACATATAAACATAAGGAAATGTTTATATGACCCCCTTATTTACCATTTTCTTGCCTTCAGAAAGTATTCACGGCCCTTTACTTTTTACACATTTTGTTATGTTGCAAAGTGGGAGTGAAAGGGATTTATTTGCCCCTTTTTGTCAATGATCCACACACATTGCTCTGTAATGTCAAAAGTGGAAGAAAAATATATATATTTTTGTATTCTTATTAATGAAAAATTAAACAATAATATATATTGATTCAACCCCCTCATTCAATACGTTATAATGATATTTGGCAGCGATTACAGCTGTGAGTGTTTTGGGGTAAGTCTCAAGACCTGGATACCTGGATGGACAATATTTGCCCATTGTTCTTTTTAAGATTCTTTAAGTTCTGTCAAGTTGGTTGTTGATCATTGCTAGACAGTTTTGCCATAGATTTTTCAAGCTGATTGATGTCAAAACTGTAACTAGTCCACTCAGGAACATTCAATGACGTCTTGGTAAGCAACTCCAGTGTACATTTGGCTTTGAGGTATTAGGTTATTGTCCTGCTGAAAGGTGAATTTGTCTCCCAGTGTCTGTTGGAAAGCTGATTTTGCCTGTGCTTAGCGCTATTACATTTATTTTTATCCTAAATAACTCCCTAGTCCTTGTCGATGACAAGCATACCCATGCCATGATGCAGCTACCACCATGCTTGACAATATTAAGAGTGTTACTCTGATGTGTTGTGCTAGATTTGCTCCAAACATGACGCTTTGTATTCAGGGCAAAAAGGTCATTTATTTGGCACATTTTTTTGCAGTATCTTTGTAGTGACTGGGTGTATTGATACACCATCAAAAACTTTATTGATAACTTCATGCACAAAGGGGTATTCAGTGTCTGCTTTTTTTCATCTTCACCCATCTACCAATAGGTGTCCTTCGCGAGGCATTGGAAAACCTCCCTGGTCTTTGTGGTTGAATCTGTGCTTGAAATTCACTTCTCGAATGAGGTACCTTATAGATAATTGTATGTGTGTGGTACAGAGATTGGGTAGTCATTCAAAAAACATGTTAACCACTAGTATTTGACATGTTAAGCAAGTTTTTACACCTGCACTTATTTAGCCATTTTTTAAATTAATTTGTAAAAAAGAAAATCAAAAAAATAAATCCACTATGGGTTATTGTGTCTAGATCAGTGACACAAAATCTAAATTTAATAAATTTTAAATTTATGCTGTAACACAACATGTTGAAAAAGTCATATTTTATAGATATAATTTACATTTACGTCATTTCGCAGACACTCTTATCCAGAGCGACTTATAAATTGGTGCATTCACCTTATGATATCCAGTGGAACAACCACTTTACAATAGTACATCTATATCTTTTATTTTTTTGGGGGGGGGGGTTAGAAGGATTACTTTATCCTATCCCAGGTATTCCTTAAAGAGGTGGGGTTTCAGGTGTCTCTGGAAGGTAGTGATTGACTCCGCTGTCCTGGCGTCGTGAGGGAGCTTGTTCCACCATTGGGGTGCCAGAGCAGCGAACAGTTTTGACTGGTAACTGGCAAATTGGAGGGTTGTGGGGGAGCATTTAAACCATGGGGGCTGTTTGCATTTCAAATTAGGGTGGTGTTAAACAATGGAAGTGTTAATGAATTTACCTGCAAAAAAGAAGATACAAAATGTTCACAGACCGTTTAGGTCTTTAGGTGGCTTTTAATTTACCATGGTTTTTTTGTTTTTTTTTACCTCCTACCCTTTTCAGATATATGAAAAGGCTGGTATAAAAGAGCAGGCATGGTAAATTAGTGGGATTTTGGTCTGTATGAAAGGGATATTTGAGTACACAGGGACATGATAAGAAGTGGCTTGAGGTATGTCGGACATAACCCATTTGGCACCTCCAGTACCGCATTAACAACTTCAGCAAAATTGAATGTGAGAGAAGCCTATTTCCAGAACTACTCAATTGTACTTGAAGATAGAAGCCATTCTTGTTGATTTGACTCTTATATAGTAGATGCATGGATCTTCCTCCAAGGTTTTGTGTTAAAGATTTTCAGTCCCATGTCTTTGTATTAATATAGGTTCAAGAGCAGGGCAGCCTAACTATTCCCACACATCATAAGAGGAATGAGAGAATACTTGCACTGAACAATGCCATTAATAACGTTGTGACATCTGTAGTAGTAAGCATGCTTCAGTTGGCCTGGTAAACAACTCATTTATCTAACCCATCAGGTCCCCAGTGATCTGAAATATTCTTGTCAAATGTCCAGCTTTTATTTTTAGAATTTTTTTTTTTTACAAATCACTATGTTTCATACCAAAGGTCAACCAATGGCAATTTTGCCACAATTCAGGGTTTTGGATGTTCCCATAATCACCTCTTATGTAATGGGTTTTACAGTAGTTACAGAGGCAGTTCTCACTTACAGTTGAAGTCGGAAGTTTATATACACTTAGGTTGGAGTCATTAAAACTCGTTTTTCAACCACTCCACAAATATCTTGTTAACAAACTATAGTTTTGGCAAGTCAGTTAAGACATCTACTTTGTGCATGACACAAGTCATTTTTCCAACAATTGTATACAGACAGATTATTTCACTTATAATTCACTGTATGACAATTCCAGTGGGTCAGAAGTTTACATACACTAAGTTGACTATGCCTTTAAACAGCTTGGAAAATTCCAGAAAATTATGTCATGGCTTTAGAAGCTTCTGATAGGCTAATTGACATCATTTGAGTCAATTGGAGGTGTACCTGTGGATGTATTTCAAGGCTTACCTTCAAACTCAGTGCCTCTTTGCTTGACATCATGGGAAAATCAAAAGAAATCAGCCAAGACCTCATAAAAAAATTGTAGACCTCCACAAGTCTGGATCATCCTTGGGAGCCATTTCCAAATGCCTGAAGGTACCACGTTCATCTGTACAAACAATAGTATGCAAGTATAAACAACATGGGACCACGTAGCTGTCAAACCGCTCAGGAAGGAGACGCGTTCTGTCTCCTAGAGATGAACGTACTTTGGTGCGAAAAGTGCAAATCAATCCCAGAACAACAGCAAAGGACCTTGTGAAGATGCTGGAGGAAACAGGTACAAAAGTATCTATATCAACAGTAAAACCAGTCCTATATTGACATAACCTAAAAGGTCGCTCTGCAAGGAGGAAGCCACTGCTCCAAAACTGCCATAAAAAGCCAGACGACGGTTTGCAACTGCACATAGGGACAAACATCATACTTTTTGGAGAAATGTCCGCTGGTCTGATGAAACAAAAATAGAACTGTTAGGCCATAATAACCATTGTTATGTTTGGAGGAAAAAGGGGGAGGCTTGCAAGCCGAACACCACCATCCCAACCGTGAAGCACGGGGGTGGCAGCATCATGTTTTGGACGTGCTTTGCTGCAGGAGGGAACGGTGCACTTCACAAAATAGATGGCTTCATGAGAAGGAAAATTATGTGGACATATTGAAGCAACATCTCAGGACATCAGTCAGGAAGTTAAAGATTGGTCGCAAATGGGTCTTCCAAATCGACAATGACCCCAAGCATACTTCCAAAGATGTGGCAAAATGGCTTAAGGACAACAAAGTCAAGGTGTTGGAGTGGCCATCACAAAGCCCTGACCTCAGTCCTATAGAAAATTTGTGGGCAGAACTGAAAAAGTGTGTGCGAGCAAGGAGGCCTACAAACCTGAGTTACACCAGCTCTGTTAGGAGGAATGGGCCAAAATTCACCCAACTTATTGTGGAAGGCTACCCAAAACGTTTGACCCAAGTTAAACATTTTAAAGGCAATGCTTCCAAATACTAATTGAGTGTATGTAAACTTTTGACCCACTGGGAATGTGATGAAAGAAATAAAAGCTGAAATAAACTATTATTCTGACATTTCACATTCAAGACAGTGAATTTTTACTAGGATTAAATGTCAGGAATTGAAAAACTGAGTTTAAATGTATTTGGCTGAGGTGAATGTAAGCTTCGACTTCAACTGTATGTACCTTGTATCAGACAGTTTCCATGACAAATGCAGAGTATTGAGATCACACAAACTGTAAACACCAAATCTTCTCACCACCACTGACAAACGTCAGTCTAAGAGGTGTGGATACTGAAACAAAACCAATTTATAAGTTGACCAACACTTAAAGAGAAAAGCGACTGGCTTCTGCTGGAGTGGAGAACGACTCAAGCCAATATCTCGAAGTCGTGGCATACGGCAATGAGCCAACGATCAAAGGTGACAACTCCTCAGTCCTAATATAATAATAATATATGCCATTTAGCAGATGCTTTTATTGCTTTTATCCAAAGCAACATACAGTCATTTGTGTGTACATTTTACACACAGGTGGTCCCGGGAATCATACCCACTGTCCTGGCATTGCAAGCGCCATGCTCTACCAACTGAGCTACAGAGGACCCCTGAGCTACACAGGTCCTGAATCAATAGTTCTGTCTCTCTTAGGCTGAAAGCCTCTTTAGTCAGCCCATCTGCGTATTGATTGTTGAGTCATCATCTCCTTTGTTTTTCCATAGGTGGACTCATGGCTATCAGACAGCTTCAGAGCTGCGTTCTCACCTCACATGGAATCTGAGACAATCCTTACCAGTCTAAAACAAAATATACCCCCTCTTCTCTGTCATTCACATGGCTCATTACCTTCAGTGGCTAACTAAAGAAATACATTAATCTCAGCCTTCTCTTTCTGCCGTATCTGCAACCCAGACAGCAAGACACGCACACTGTTCATTCAACAGCCTTGCTTAAGGTGTTGATGCAAGACCGTGCATGACATCCATGTGTTCATGTGTGAGGGTTTATGCATTTTCATGACCAAGTCTGAATGATTATGTAGCTCATCTGATTGTCATTTTCCAAAATGGAATTATGATTTAGAATGATAGAATTAGAACATAGGTGAGTGACTTCAATATTGTCCTCCTTAGTCACATGCCTAGGCCTACCAATAATGGACTAAATAAATTGTCACTAAATGACGTAGTCGTAGGATGTGCTGATGTGGGATATTGTTTCTTTATTAAGTATTGTCCAGAAGGTCACAAATTTGAATCGGCAATGGCCAGGAGCCAGGAATCCAGACAAGCAATCATAATACTGGAGATAAACATCTCTCTCCCTCTCCCTCTCCCTCTCTCTCTCTCTCTCTCTCTCTCTCTTCTCTTTCTCTCTCTCTTCTCTCAATTTAAAAAGCCTTATTGGCATGGGAATGTTTACATTGCCAAAGCAATGCCAAGAAATAAACAATCAGAAATTAACATTAAACAGTACACTCACAAAAGTTTCTAAATTAAATAGACATTTCAAATGTTATATTATTGGTCATTTACAGTGTTGTCTCTCTCTCTCTCAAATCACATTTATTTATAAAGCCCTTTTTAAATCGGCAGATATCACAAAGTGCTTATACCGAAACCTAGCCTAAAACCCCAAACAGCAGGTAGCGCAGGTCAACTAATGTTGAATACTAATCGTTACTAGTGAGATTCCAGTAACCAATTATATTATATTATATTGTGATATGTTTAAAAGTTGACAGCTATTACAAATCAGTTGTCAGAAGCTGCATGACAAGCAGTTTATATTCTCCTAACCTCACGCTCTACACCAGTGGGCGCCAACATGTTGAAAAAGAGCTGGAACGGAACGTGAAGAGCTACCGCCATTCTATGGAAGAAAAACGAACTTTCAAATCGTCATGAGAAGTTGTAATAAACTTAACTAAAAAGAGAAAACTGGATATTAACACTCACTTATCTATCCGAACATGATGTGAAGGGGTTGAGGGAAAAAATTGACGCCAGGATTTGGTGAGTTTTCATAAGGAGAACGAGCTGCTAGCAATTCGGCTAGCTAAGCTATTTGTGCGTGTTCATACTGAACCAAGCATAAGCACAAGCCGTTAACATTTAGGCTAGCTTAGCTATCAATCAATTGAAATAGCAAACATTAGTGATCATGCTGATCATGCATGACAAACTATTTTAGTTTTCATACTTTTATAAAATGTGATTAGCTATTATCATAGATTGCTTTATAAGAAATGGTGTATAGCTGTAAGCCCTAGTATTTACAATTTGCCCGGGCTAGTCTATTGTCCTGTCCTCATGAGCCTGGTGCTGTAGTTAAAGTATAAAGCATTTTGACTAAGTTTTATTTTATTATTCCTGTAAGAGATTAAAGCAAAGCACTATATTAATATTTATATGAAAAGATGCTCATGGTATATATATTGTGTGATCCTGTTTTTAAAACAGGTCAGGTTTTTGGGATTTTGTTCCACCAAGGATGGCGAGCTGCCCGAACCATCTGTAAGAAGATTTGCCTTTTCCTTGAAGGACCCTGAATTTGCACTGCCCTACTATGGTGTGGTAGGATTATTTGTTGCAAGACGTCATTGCACCATGCATTTCAGTGGGACTGTCATAAGAACCTACCACATTTAAACACCTTACAGTGTTTATTGATAGGCACAGTGACTCACATTTGATTCAATCTCATAGTGGTTTATAAGTCAATATTTGTTAATTGGGTTGTGTTTTCCTGTGGATTCAAGTTTTATTGTATTTCCATTGAACTTTGCATATTGAAAGCTCTCATATTAAAATAGAGTGGGGTGCACCATAGTAAACTATAGGTGGGATATATGGCTGATATCTCAGTATATTATACTGTTGATGTATTGAAAACATATTGAGCACATTGTACAAATGTCACATATCAATATTTACTCAAGATTATTATTTTTATTTGTAAGAATTTGAGCAATAAGAGCTGTGTTTTGTTTCATGGCAAGAGATGGCCCTGGCTCTCGTCAGAGTGGTGAATGGAGGGCTAATTTCACAGGTATTAGGCAGTACAGTGATTATGGGACAGCTCGCACTAGGGCAGAATGGGTGGGGGGGGGGGTTGATCCTTCTCCCTCCCCTTAATAATCTCAATAGTTGGCAGATGTTTCTTCTGTCCAGAGATGCTCCTTTAATGAGCATACATGTGGAGGCTCATGTGGTAGCTTAGAAAGGAAGGCCAGGATTTAGGAAATAAACTTAAAATTCAAGTGGGTGATGAGTTTTGGTACATTAATTCAAAGCAACCAAACATAAAATCTACTGCAGCAGGTTAAGTTGCATGCTTACCATGTACTCTCACTGTGGATTTTGATTTAGTCTCTCAACAGGATATTTTAGCTTTCCTAGAACTTGGTTTTTAATCATGTGTTTTTTAAGTTTCTGCATGAGAGATCTCAGACTCTGGCATAAACAAACCCCTTGGTGGTCAGTCAGTGATTAGGGAGAGAAATTAACTTGGGCAGTATTGAATATCATCAAATTTGCTAACTAGTAGTGAGGTGTTGGGACATGGTTCTGTAAACCACACTTGCATGATGAGTAACTGTGCCTGAGACTTGAAGACTTGTGTTAGCTTCCTGAGTGAATGCCTAGGCTTTATCTCAGTGGGCTAACACAGTCTTGTGCCCACAAGGGCAATCTTGTTACGTTCATTGGCAACATTGTTAGGATTGGAAGAGGAAAGCGTTGCCATGGTAAATTACTAGGCCTACATGTCTAACTTTATCATGAGTCTATAAATAGCAGCAATGGCATCTGATGCAACCTAAAACATCAATAGACAAGCACCTCCCTATTGTTTTAACCCAGATCCCAATTAGGCTCATTAAAGCAGCATATGCTAAGGCTGAGCTGTGTTTTAATTGGGTTCATTAGGCACTCAGAATCTTTTCTCTTTCTTGTCATGCATCAGTCAGCAGAATGTTTGGCTGCTTGGCGCGGCTGAACTCTTTGTAAGTCTTAAATCGCATAATTAATATTCTCTGCTGGTCCACGTCCACTCCCTGGCCTAATGCAACAGCTACCCTTTTGGGGAAAACAGGTTCATTGGCAAATTGAGAGTAACATTTGACTCTCTGTTTTATATATACTTTTCGAGGTACTGGGTGTGACTCTGATAATGTTATTATGTTAATGATAGGGGTGACTGATCGCTAGCTATCTAATATGACTATTTTTGGTTGGATTCCATGTAGCGACTCTCAATTCCACATTGATTGACAGGGGTGATACATACAGTGGCAGTGCACAGCACAGCATCTTGACAGCCCAAGCACTGCTCAGTTCTGCCTAGTGTCAAGCTGGTATTTATGAAAGAAACTGGAGTCGATTCTAATGCCTGTCTGGGAATAATGAATATGCAAGCTGGTAATGTGGCGCAAGGACAAGTCGAGAGCGTGGGGTATTGGTGATTGGAAAACATGCACGACCTTTGCACGTTGCTTTGCTACAAGGCTTTTGGGGTGATTTGAGAAATTCTAATGACAAAAACGTGGCTGCAGTGAAAATGAAATAGAAATGACTATTTGTCCTCAGACTTGGTTTATAATGGCCCAGGTTCATTGTCCCGCATCAATTTTCTTTTATTTACACATTTGCACTGCCAACTTGTTTATTCAACAAAAATGTGCACAGGGTAAATATGGGGGGATAGGATTATCAATGATTATGGACAGTAAAGACCTCATACAGTGCCTTCGGTAAGTATTCAGACCCCTTGACTTTTTCCACATTTTGTTAGCTTACAGCCTTATTCTAAAATTGATTTAATATTTTTTCCCCCTCATCAATCTACACACAATTTCGGGGAGTTTCTCCCATTCTTCTCTGCAGATCCTCTCAAGTGCTGTGGGGTTGGATGGGGAGCGTCGCAGCACAGCTATTTTCAGCTACACAGCGATTTTCATTTCTCTTCAGAGTTGGTTGATCGGGTTCCAGTCCGGGCTCTGGCTGGGCCACTCAAGGACATTCAGAGACTTGTCCCGAAGCCACTCCTGTGTTGTCTTGGCTGTGTGCTTAGGGTCATTGTCCTGTGTGAAGGTGAACCTTCGCTCCAGTCTGAGGTCCTGAGCGCTCTTGAGCAGGTTTTCATCCAGGATCTCTCTGTACTTTGCTCCGTTCATCTTTGCCTCGATTCTGACTAGTATCCCAGTCCCTGCCGCCGAAAAACATCCCCACAGCATGATGCTGCCCCCAACATGCTTCACCGTAGGGATGGTGCCAGGTTTCCTCCAGAAGTGATGCTTGGCATTCATGCCAAAGAGTTCAATCTTGGTTTCATCAGACCAGAGAATCTTGTTTCGCATGGTTTGAGAGTCTTTAGGTGCCTTTTGGCAAACTCCAAATGGGCTGTCATGTGCCTTTTACTGAGGAGTGGCTTCCATATGGCCACTCTACCATAAAGGCCTGATTGGTGGACTGTTGCAAAGATAGCTCTCCTTCTGGAAGTTTCTCCCATCTCCACAGAGGAACTCTTGAGCTCTGTCAGAGGGACCATCGGGTTCTTGGTCACCTCCCTGACCAAGGCCCTTCTCCGATTGCTCAATTTGGCTGGGCGGCCAGCTATAGGAAGAGTCTCGGTGGTTCCAAACTTCTTCCATTTAAAAGTGATGGAGGCCACTGTGTTCTTGGGGATCTTCAATGCTGCAGAAATGTTTTGGTACCCATCCCCAGATCTCTGCCTCAAGGCAATCCTGTCTAGGAGCTCTACGGACAATTCCTTCAACCTCATCGCTTGGTTTTTGCTCTGAAATGCACTGTGAACTGTGGGACCTTATATAGACATGTGTGTGCCTTTCCAAATCATGTCCAATCAATTTAATTTACCACAGGTGGACTACAATCAAGTTGTAGAAACATCTCAAGGATGATCTATGGAAACAGGATGCACCTGAGCTCAATTTCGATTCTTATAGCAATGGGTCTGAATACTTATGTTAATAAGGTATTTCTGTTTCTTATCATGGGGTATTATGTGTAGATTGCTGAGGATTTTTTATTAATTAATCAATTTATTATTCATTTGATTTATTAATCAATTTTAGAATAAGGCTGTAACGTAATAAAATGTGGAAAAAGTCAAGGGGTCTGAATACTTTCTGAAGGAACTGTGTACGAATAGGAATATGTCATTTTAATGCTCCTCTTGTTCACCCTGGAAATATTGACATTTGCAACAGGTTACAATTACGATTCTTCCATGCTTCTGTCAAGACACAGCAAACACCTGTGGCTCAACAACAGTAGTGAGGGGCACCTGTAGTGAGGAGGGCCACCTGTAGGGTGGGGAAGATGTAATCAGGTCAGCTTCAGGGGAATATGTTTGCTGTCACAGTTAAAGGCCATGGCACAATAACCGTTTCCACACCAAGGTGGCTTGACGTGTTGATTCATATTTTTTTCTATATCCTCTGATCTCCACCCAGTCAGCCCCCTTTTGTAGTTTCACGGCAACTTCCTAGAAGTGTGTGTGTGTGTTCTGTGACCCTCAACAAATAAATGAGCTGTCTGTCCAGAATGCTTAGGGCATATTGTTTGGGTCAATAGCTGTCATAGCTCCCAGCTCACGCCACATCGCAAATAGGAAGTCTGCTATCAACAGTCAAAAAGCATCAACCTCAACACAAACCTTCAACACAGCATATTCCTTGTTTCGTTTTTACATGCTATAAATCTTTTAATACTACTGCAAATAGGCCTCCCGGGTGGTGCAGTGGTCTAAGGCACTGCATTGCAGCTGTGCCACCAGAGATTCGGGGTTCGAGCCCAGGCTTTGTCGCAGCCGGCCGTGACCGGGAGGCCCATGGGGTGGTGCACAATTGGCCCAGCGTCGTCTGAGTTAGGGAGGGTTTGGCCGGCAGGGATATCCTTGTCTCATCGTGCACTAGCGACTCCTGTGTCGGGCCGGGCACAGTGCATGCTGACCAGGTCTCCAGGTGTACGGTGTTTCCTCTGACACATAGGTGCGGCTGGCTTCTGGGTTGGATGTGCATTGTGTTAAGAAGCAGTGTGGCTGGGTTGGTTTGTGTTTCGGAGGACGCATGGCTCTTGACCTTCGCCTCTCCTGAGTCTGTACGAGAGTTGCAGTGATGAGACAAGACTGTAACTACTACCAATTGGGGAGACAAAAGGTTTAAAAAAAATAACTACTGCAAATATGAGGTGGGATGTGAGAGAGCTAAAGGAGAGTCAGTGTGTGTTTGTTCCAAGTGTGAGCTTGTTTGTCCAACTTGTTTGTCCAACTCATTCTTGGTGCTCCCGAGTGGCGCAGTGGTCTAAGGCACTGCATCTCAGGGTTAGAGGCGTCACTACAGACCCTGGCTTGATTCCAGACTGTATCACAGCCGTGATTGGGAGTCCCATAGGGTGGCGCACCAGCATCGTCCGGGTTAGGGTTTGGCTGGGGTAGGCCGTCATTGTAAATAAGAGTTTATCGGACCCTTTTTTTTCTTCAATTTTCGCCTAACTGCCTGTAGGTCAGGACCTGAAGCAAGGATATGCATATTCTTGATACCATTTAAAAGGAAACATTTTGAAGTTTGTGGAAATGTGAAATTAATGTAGGACAATATAAGACATTAGATCTGGTAAAAGATAATATAAAGATTTGTGTATATTTTTTTGTTCCATCATCTTTGAAATGCAAGAGAAAGGCCATTATCTGACTTAGGACTCTAGGTGCAATTTAGATTTTGGCCACTAGATGGCAGCAGTGCATGTGCAACTTTTTAGACTGATCCAATGAACCATTGCATTTCTGTTCAAAATGTTGTATCAAGTCTGCCCAAATGTGCCTAATTGGTCAATATATACATTTTCAAGTACATAACTGTGCACTCTCCTCAAACAATAGCACGTTATGTTTTCACAGTTATAGCAACTGTAAATTGGACAGTGAAGTTAGATTAACAAGAATTTTATAAGATATGTCTATGTTCTGGGAAATGTTCTTGTTACTTACAACGTCATGCTAATCACATTAGCGCACATTAGCTCAACCGTCCCGAGGGTGGGACACCAATCTGTAGAGATCTTCAAGAGGTTATTAACTGACTTGCCTAGTTAAATAAAAAATACATAAATTGGTTTTGACTACAGCCACTGGCGTAGTCAACCCCCCAAAAAAACTTTTTTTGGGGGGTTGTGGTCTCCTCAGAGGTCAGGCCCCCCAGATAGCATATAAATACGTCATAAGCCATAAAAAAGTTTTAGAATTATAGTAAATTAGCTCTAAAACTGCAAAAGTTTATCTTAGCCTGAGTACATCTTGCATGTTTGGCTGACCATATTTTTTATTTTATTTTTTATTTCACCTTTATTTAACCAGGTAGGCAAGTTGAGAACAAGTTCTCATTTACAACTGCGACCTGGCCAAGATAAAGCAAAGCAGTTCGACACATACAACAACACAGAGTTACACATGGAGTAAAACAAACATACAGTCAATAATAGAGTAGAAAAATAAGTCTATATACAATGTGAGCAAATGAGGTGAGATAAGCGAGGTAAAGGCAATAAATAGGCCATGGTGGCGAAGTAAATACAATATAGCAAGTAAAACACTGGAATGGTAGATTTGCAGTAGATGAATGTGCAATATAGTACATAGTATGTATATATATAGTATAATAGCAAAAGATGGTGCCATTTTTGCTATGCCACCATAAACATACTCATCTGAATTCATAAGGTGTAACATGCAGACTTTGAGGGACGATGTACTTCTCCACTTCACGCCATCTGTTTTCACCTCTAACCTACCTCGAGGTTCTCCCTCACATTCAGCTGCAACTGCAATCAATATCCAGTCTACTGGCTGGATTCACTTACTTAGTTCAAAAGCTGGAGGCGAAAGCAGCATTTCCAATACTTGTATAGTGGGAGAGTTGTTTAGAAGTGGGATACATGAAGCGTGAGATCCATCACATTTGGACCATATCCATAAGAAATCCTGGCATATGCTAGATTTTGGCGCTTGGCTGCGTTGTGGATTTTCGATTAGCAACTCTTTAGTGTTTACAGATGCTGGGCATAATTAAAGTAATGACTGAGACACAGCTCAGACCCTGAGAGGAGTGAATAATTAATAATATCAATTTTAAACATGGTGTGGAGTGCTAATATAATATTTGAATATATTTAAATAAATTGCCAGCGGTGAAAATGGTTTCTGGACCATTGCATTCATTTAGCATAAGTTTAGTAAACAAACTATATATCACCATCAATGTTTTCCTTGTAGATTTTAATTGGCTACTGGTTATCTAGGGGGACTAAATGTTTGCGCTCTCAGAGGTATTTTTTTTTTCTCGTCCTTGTTAAAATGGTGGCAGAGAGGGGTCTTCTTCTTCACACCTTGGTCTTATGCGTTTCACCACAGAGATGACACACGGGGTGAACTAATGACAGTGCCCAAATGAGCAGAGCCAACCCTGGGCCGCTGAGCACACAGTGGCAGAGTTAACTACAGCTATCAAGGAAACTGTAGGGCGGCCATTTTGGAGCTTTCAGGGGGCCCGAATCTGACAGTCGGAGCAATCATCATTAGCATAATCAGGGCAATACAGGAAATATGGTAGATGGCACCTTGTTTGGAGGGGTGACTCAACATTGACATCAATCTTGAAGGATTACTTTGAAAACCTGCTCTAACTCTTTTTTTTTCAATGTATGGATTTCGAGGGTTTTGAGTGCTCAGGTGACTGTAGTATGATTCGATGGTAAGTTCAGCAACAAGAACATGGATCAAAATTATGTGACAAGTGTTTGTAACGAGGAGCTTGTTGTTTAAGGAGAGGCGACAAGGTGACCTGGGGAAAGAGAGGTGGAAGCTCTTGAGCCGCAAATGAATGACAAACATCAGGAAAGACTAATGAGTTTTTCCATCTCTTTTCTGAGGTTATTGTTTTTTTGTTTTTTTTGAATCTCCAGCAACGTTGAGTCAAGAATCCTCTCCAAACTATAGTAAGGCCTCCCAGCTCAGCACTGAAGTGATGACAGTACCATATACTGTATGTCCATGATGAGAATATAGCAATAGCTGTTGATTATGTTGCATTCTATGGCCACTACAATGGTACAATCACCAGGGACTGTTGGACTCTGTTCTGCTCATATTCATACAATTTAACCCTTCACCAATATACAATACGGCATACCTGAGATAGTGTGTTTTGTGAGCACTCAGCCGATTTTCTATACCCTTTGTGTAAGTAGCACTTATGAATGCAGAACTTGAAGGGACCAATGAGCCTAATGCTCAGTCACATCTCCATCCTGCCAGACTCCCAGGTATGAGTGATGTATGTTCACTCGGGCACTTATCACTCTCCAATGACAAAACTGCCAATTACCTCCTTTTGTTAAAGTGAACACCAAAGCCTGGCTTACTCCAAATCAACTGGATTATATTATTGCTTACCATTATTACTCAGGGGAGGTGAAACCGCAGTCAAACTTAATAAAGGTAAAGCTGTGCTCACAAAAACACCTCCTCAACAATAGCCCAGCTGCACGCACCAAAACAGTCGGACATCCAACTGCCAAATACCGATTTTGCTTCTCTGCCGTTCCTTCCTGCAGGCAGTTCCATAGGTCACAGGAAGAAATATCCTTATGGTACCTCATCAAATAAAACCACATTTTGTCTGACATATTTGCAAAGAGAGAAGAGCTACTCTCTCCTATATTTTCTTGTTAATAAAAAGAGAAGTGCTCACTCTCGGCTGAGAGGTGGCGCATTTTAATAATAAGGACGACTAAGCCGATGGAGCTTATAGACGTCTGTTTCTGAGAAGTGTCTAGCTGTTCAAAAAACAGTCACGAATTTCTCACATTCAGGTTCCTGTTCACGGTTCCTCTCTTTGGCAGATGGTAAGATTTCCAGCTGATAAATAAACGCTTATAAAGTAAAATTTGAAAGCTGGTACGTGTCAAAAGGTGTTTTGGGGGGAAAAGTTGGTCCCACTTTACAATGAACCAGGGAAAAAACATATGTACTTACATAGTAATTACATCGGCAGGTAGGCTACATTGAAACTACAGAGTGGTTACCCTGTGGTGTAAAGTACCTTTAAGTAAAAATACTTACGTTTTTTGGAGTATCTGTACTTCACTTTGCTATTTATATTTTGACAACTTTTACTTTTACTTCACTACATTCCTAAAGAAAATTATGTACTTTTTACTCAATATATTTTTTCTGACACCCAAAAGTACTCATTACATTTTGAATGCATAGCAGGACAGGAAAATTATCCAATTCACGCACTTATCAAGAGAACATCCCTACTGCCTCTGATCTGGCAGACTCACAAAACACACATGCTTCATTTGTAAATTATGTCTGAGTGTTGGAGTGTGGCCCTGGCTATCCGTAAATTAAAAAACAAGAAAATGGTGCCGTCTGGTTTGCTTAATATAAGGAATTTGAAATGATTTCTACTTTTCCTAAGTATATTTTAGCTATTTAAATTTACTTTTGATACTTATACTTAAGTATATGTAAAACCAAATACTTTTAGACTTTTACTCAAGTAATATTTTACTTGGTGACTTTCACTTTTACTTGAGCCATTATTAAGGTATCTTTACTTTTACTCAAGAATGACAATTGGGTACTTTTTCCACCACTGTGGTTACCTATAGTTACATAGTGCTTAAAACTGTCATCTGTTTGTAGCTTGCACAATTGAAACATTCACAAATAAAAATGGACCTAATTGAATGTAACGCAGTCATTCTAGGGTGAAATGATTCATGCAAGGAAGAGGATATTTACAAAGAACTTACTTGACATACACTGAGTGTACAAAACATTAAGGACATCTGCTCTTTCCATGACATAGACTGACCAGGAGAATCCAGGTGAAAGCTGGGATCCCTTATTGATGTCACATGGTAAATCCACTACAGTCAGTGTAGATGAAGGGGACAGGTTAAAAAACGATTTTTAAGCCCTGAGATATGGATTGTGTAAATTCCATTCAGAGGGTGAATGGGCAAGGGGGGGGGGGGGTGTTCTAGAGTCTAGATGATCTGTGGCAGGCTGACAGAATCTTGGAACCTCAGACGACACTCGGCCTCCTAGTTCTATGGCACACAGGCGAGCGGGCAGCGGTTCAGTGCACAAATGCGATGGCGTCTCTTGGGCTCTGAAAGGCGTTCAAGTGGGCACAGCATTCACGCTCCAGTGGCCAACTGTCCCGGGGAGCCACAACAGACCTGGCTGGCATGGATTAGAGGTGACACTCACTGGACTGTCCACCTGGCTGGAAAAAAGTCAAGTCGCTAGCTACTACAGTCCATTCAGAAAGTATTCAGACCCCTTGACTTTCCCCCATTTTGTTATGTTACAGCCTTATTCTAAAAAGGATTCAATATTTTTTTTCCCTCATCAATCTACACACAATACCCCATAATGACAAAGCAAAAACAAGTTTTTATTTAAAAACATTTTTTACATAAGTATTCAGACCCATAACTCAGTAATTTGTGGAAGCACCTTTGGCAACGATTACAGCCTTGCACCTTCTTGAGTATGACGCTACAAGCTTGGCACACCTGTATTTGGGGAGTTTCTCACATTCTTCAAGATCTGTCAGGTTGGATGGGGAGCCTCAATGCACAGCTATTTTCAGGTCTCTCCAGAGATTTTAGATCGGGTTCAAGTCGGGCTTTGTTTGGGCCATTCAAGGACATTCAGAGATTTGTCCCGATGCCACTCCTGCGTTGTCTTGGCTGTGCTCTTATGGTCGTTGTCCTTTTGGAAGGTGAACTTCACCCCAGTCTGAGGTCCTGAGCGCTCTGGAGAAGGTTTTCATCAAGTATCTCTCTGTACTTTTGCTCCGTTCATCTTTCCCTCAATCCTGACTAGTCTCAGTCCCTGCTCCTAAAAAACATCCTCATAGCATGATGCTGCCACCATGCTTCACCATAGGGATGGTGACAGGTTTCCTCCAGACTTGATGCTTGGCATTCAGGCCAGAGTTCAATCTTGGTTTCATCAGACCAGAGAATCTTGTTTCTCATGGTCTGAGAGTCCTTTAGGTGCCTTTTGGCAAAATCCAAGTGCGCTGTCATGTGCCTTTTACTGAGGAGTGGCTTCTGTCTGGCCACTCTACCATAAAGGCCTGGTTGGTGGAGTGCTGCAGAGATGGTTGTCCTTCTGGAAGGTTCTCCCATCTCCACAGAGGAACTATTGAGCTCTGTCAGAGTGAACATCGGGTTCTTGGTCACCTCCCGGACCAAGGCCCTTCTCCTCCGATTGCTCAGTTTGGCTGGGCGGCCAGCTCTAGGAAGAGTCTTGGTGGTTCCAAACTTCTTTCATTTAAGAATGATGGAGGCCACTGCGTTCTTGGGGACCATCAATGCTGCAGACATGTTTTGGTACCCTTCCCCAATCTGTGCCTTGACACAATCCTTTCTCGGAGCTCTGCGGACAATTCCTTCGACCTCATGGCTTGGTTTTTGCTCTGACATGCACTGTCAACTGTGGGACCTTATAGACAGGTGTGTGCCTTTCCAAATCATGTCCAATCAATTAAATTTACCACAGGTGGACTCCAATCAAGTTGTAGAAACATCTCAAGGAGGATCAATGGAAACAGGATGGACCCAAGCTCAATTTCGAGTCTCAAAGCAAAGGGTCTGACTACTTATGTAAATGTTTTCGCTTTTTCATTATGGGTATTGTGTGTTGATTGATGAGGCAAAACATTTATTTAATCCATTTTAGATTAAGGCTGTAACGTATCAAAATGTGGAAAAGGGGATGGGGTCTGAATACTTTCCAAAGTAACTGTATGCAGCAATGTTTTGACTAACAAAGTCACAATTTGATGTGTTTACTAAAATAGTAAGACTGATTAGATTGAGGAAGGATATGAATAAGAAATCCATAAGATAAGGTGATATTGTATTGTAATTTGGTTGAAATACCTCTTTGCAAAATGCAATACACCCCAGCCAAATTGGAGAGATATATTTTCCCAGTCTTCCACAGGGACTTGAAGTGCTCACAGAGCCATACGAATGTGTGACTAGCTCAGAATTGTATTCGTGATTCCTTAGTAAATACACCCCTTTCCAGACCCCTCACTCCCTTTGCCCTGCTTCTCTAGTGCTCTTTTAGTAGGGAACAGCTCAATCTCCCTTGAGGGTGAATTGCCGGCGAGAAGTCAAAGTAGCTTTGCACATTGGCACATTCAATATTACTTAATGTAACGGCTCTATGAGTAATGCACATATATTACTGCCACTAGGTCTGCTGGGAGAAAAGAGAGGCATGGTAAAAAGCTAAAGCTTCCTTCAGAGGCAGTATTTGCAATCACATTTGAGTGTCTTCGGTGGAGGAATGGACGGTCTGACGCAACTGTCTGTGTACGGAGCTAAGTTCTGTCATTAAGCAGTCCTTAGGACTCCGATGTAGTATGTGAAGTTGGGAACAAGGACCTAGGGACCTTTTTAATGTTTCTTCTGACTGTGTTTGGCTTGTGTGCACAATGGTGCGACTGCAGGAGAAACCAATTAGGGAAAAATAAACAGACCATGAAGGCTGGGTTTAGACAGGCAGCCCAATTCAGATTTTTTTTCCAACATTGATCTTTTGACCAATCACATCAGATCGTTTTCAGAGCTGATCTGATTGGTCAAAAGACCAATTACTGAAAAAATATCAGAATTGGGTTGCCTGTCTAAACGCAGCCTCTGTTCCTAACAATGTATCAGTTTGACCCCCAGTAAAACAGCATCAAACTGTGTCTGTTCACCCTGGGTACTTGTTCAGTCATCTGAGGAGAACAGAGGTAATCAGCGCATGTTTGATCACACTGCCTGGAAGACAGTGTTTTGGGAGAGGTGGATGAGGTTGGAGCGAGGCGCAGAGGATGAGCTAATCAGATGACTGTCCAATAGCGACATGAGTTCTCCCCAGACACAGCCATTGGCTCCCTCACTGCAGCATCGCGGCAGTCATTTCAGTTCTTCGGATCCCATCCGTTTCTACAGAGCTTAAATGCCACTCACGTCCAGAGGGAGTGTCTGGGAGAGTGGGGTTACATGATGAGAATGAAGACAGACTATTACTACCCTTACAAGACTCCGGGAGAGAAGAGGCAGAGCAAAAGAAAACTCAGGTTTATTTTAACTACATTCTCTCTGGTATCACACCTCCTGCATTTCACCGAGTTGGATTAATAAATAAACAAATAAATAAACAAACAAACCCAAACTCAGTAACATTATATTCCCATCTCTTCCATATGGATGTTGTTGTGGTGGACGGTTTGAGCCTCTGAAGACCACAGCCAAAAACCACACAAACGTACCCACCACACACAGTAGTTCGAAGGGGAAATCTGCAGTTGCTACATCCATTTTTGGATGTGTAAATTAATATGTACCCCTTGAGTTTTGAAGAAAAAAACGTATACATTTTCTCATGAGCATAGTTTAACTCATACCCCATCAGAACCCAAAATATAAGCTTGTTTTATCACAATGTTTGCAAACAATTTAAATATTAACAAACACTGTACAGCCTCAACATGGTTAAAACTATAATTTTATATTATGGATGGTCAGTCCTTGCATCCATAACTCTGTTTATGAATTTTAGAGTGGTTCCGTTTCTCCAGGCCCTCCTTCAGCTTTTTACCATAACTCAATGGATCGTCTTCTTCTCTCCTGATTATCTGTTTCACACAGAGCCCTCCTGAGACTACCTTCTTCCTCTATTGCTCACCAAGATAGAAGCTGCTGTGTGGCAGCACAAAACTCTTTTTGGGGATGCACAACAGAGAGGTCCGTAGGGAGTGGAGGACGACCAAATCCAACCCAAACATATCTGAAAAAGGGCTTGTGTTAAGGGAATGTACTACAGCAACATTTTGAAATGTACATCCAATTTATGTGTACGGTATTCATTCCACCTCAGTCAGTGCTACTGACCAACATAACAGAACCCTAACACAAAATATAAAAAGTCATAGCAATCTTTCCAATCTGTTTGTTAATCTGTAGTATCCTACCCCAAACATTTCCACACCTAAAAAAGCACTGATTTTGGAGTCACAAGGAGTACTTCTCCTGCATGTACTATGTCCTCAGAGTATTCCTCCTTCATGTAGCCTGCTATGTCCTCAGAGTATTCCTCCTGCATGTAGCCTGCTATATCCACATAGTATTCCTCATGCATGTAGCCTGCTATATCCTCAGAGTATTCCTCCTTCATGTAGCCTGCTATATCCTCAGAGTATTCCTCCTTCATGTAGCCTGCTATGTCCTCAAGAGTATTCCTCCTGCATGTAGCCTGCTATATCCACAGAGTATTCCTCCTGCATATAGCCTGCTATATCCTCATAGTTGGTTTGAGAGAGCCTCTGAAACTTTTGATGTTTGCATTAATTTTTCCACTTTTGTGACAAAGGCCCTACAGACATCAATTGTTGAGGTCGAATTTCCCAAAATACAGGATGTACAGTACGTTTGGGATTGGACTGCAGTAGAGGCATTTTATAGGAGCAGGGCAAAAGAGTCAGGGGAAGACTTTAATCATCGCACACAGGGGAAAGAACACGGAGACCCATCTGAATAGGACTATTGTTCCCTTTGGAGTAGCCATAAGAAAACATGGCGATGACGAAAGATGCAGGTTACCAAACTCCCTTTCATGTTTTTCAGTCTTTCTGTGTCACAGCTGTCTGTGTCTAGGAGCCATGAGGAGCCTCATATAAACATAGTCAATCAGAAATGCTGAATGTTCAGCTTGAAAACACCACATCCACAGTTTGTTCTGCTTCAACAGGGTATTAATTGAAGAATATCCAATGCAAGAATGTCCGAAATCTTCATTGTTGATTTCCTTTTGAATAGTACTCCATAAAAGGAATTCAATATAACACTTGTGTCTGTTAATGAACTATCTACTGTGTCTTTGCAGTTATTGGGAAACAGGCTGCATTCAGAGATATGAATCCATAGCAAGCTAAGGAAGAAATCTCTCATGCTGAGAAGGTTTTTATTCCTGAACAGAGACAATTGAAAACACTTGTCGTGCTAAATGGAAAACTGAGAGAATCGGTGGGAGAGATCAGAGGTGGGAAAATTAAAGATGTCCTTCATTGAATGATATTGGTTGCTTTTGACATCAGTAGATTACATTAAATGCCGTTAGGTCAGAGAAGACGACAAAAGTCACAGGGGGACAATAATGGATGTTGGAGTTAGTTCATAGCAGGTTACTAAAACCCTTTCATTTTATTCACTGATTACCCAAAAGTCTCACCAAGTAATAGAACATTGATTCAACTTTAGAGAGGTGCTTTATACATAGAAGGGAATCCAAAGTACCTGTATTGCACAGTGGTTTCAGTGGGGCCGGGACATAACGCCTTTGAAAACAGGCTAAATGTGTTCTGTCTAACAGAAAACCATTAAAATGCATTAGAAGAGGCTTTCATTTTCAGATTAATTCCTTGGGATGACACGTTGCCGTATTTGTTGTCAACAGAAGATTTCCATAATGTTTTCTACAGGTCATATCTTTAACTCAGAAACAATTGTTTCTATCCAGCTCGAAGGACCATGAAAATGAATGCCGCACGCACGCACTCACACACACACTCTTTGACACACACACACACACACACACACACACACACACACACACACACACACACACACACAGCTCTCACAATGAGGGAAGTTATCCGTTCCTTCCAGTAGACTAAGCACACAGTGACATACAATAAATAATTGTCAATAAAACAGCAATTCAATTTAATTGACTGCATTTGACAGCCTTAGAGACATCATCTACAATGTTTAAATAATTCAGGTCTTAAAACCTAGGGGGAAATTCAGCTGTAATTGATTGCCAGTTACCTTGGTATTTGGCATCACACAGACAACTTAGGGCAAAATAAGGCTGCCTGAATGTTGATTAGTTGTTGGTCTTTTCTCATTGCAAGCAATATCCCAGCAGGCTAAATGTGACATTTGACGTCTGTACTGTGTTATGCATAGGGAGAATAAAACAACCTTTGATATATAGTGTATTCGGAAAGTATTCAGACCTGTTGACTTTTTCCACATTTTGTTATGTTACAGCCTTATTCTAAAATTGATTAAATATATGTTTTTCATAATCAATCTACACACAAATCCCCATAATGACAAAGCAAAACATTGCAAATGTATAAAAAAAAGAAACAGAATTACCTTATTTACACATGAATTCAGACCCTTAGCGATGAGACTAGGAATTGAGCTCAGGTGCATCCTGTTTCCATAGATCATCCTTGAGATGTTTCTACAACTTGATTGTAGTCCACCTGTGGTAAATTAAATTGATTGGACATGATTTGGAAAGGCACACACCTGTCTATATAAGGTCCCACAGTTGACAGTGCATGTCAGAGCAAAAACCAAGCAATGAGGTTGAAGGAATTGTCCGTAGAGCTCTGAGACAGGATGTGTCGAGGCAGAGATCTGGGGAAGGGTACCAAAACATTTCTGCAGCATTGAAGGTCCCCAAGAACACAGTGGCCTCCATCATTCTTAAATGGAAGAAGTTGCCCAGACAAACTGAGCAATCGGGGGAGAAGTGCCTTCATCAGGGAGGTGACCAAGGACCCGATGGTCACTCTGACAGAGCTCCAGAGTTCCTCTCTGGAGATGGGAGAACCTTCCAGAAGTACAACCATCTCTGCAGCACTCCACCATTCAAGCCTTTATGGTAGAGTGGCCAGAACGAAGTCACTCCTCAGCAAAAGGCACATGACAAAAGGCACCGAAAGGACTCTCAAACTATGAGAAACAAGATTGTGTGGTCTGATGAAACCAAGATTGAACTATTTGGCCTGAATGCCAAGCGTCATGTCTGGAGGAAACCTGGCACCATCCCTAAGGGGAAGCATGGTGGTGGCAAGAGTTGGGAAGGTTACTTTCTAAATGTAATTCGTTACAGTTACTAGTTACCTGTCCAAATTGTAATCAGTAACGTAACTTTTGGATTACCCAAACTCAGTAACGTAATCTGATTACATTGAGTTACTTTTAGATGACTTTCCCCTTTAGAAGGCATTAGAAGAAGACAAAAATGTATGTTACCAATTGAACAACATCTATTGCAGGATCAATCACTGTTAAAGTTTACATAGTTGGCCATATATGGATGTTACATTTTACTTTGTGGGTTGGTTATGTAGACTTCTTCTAACCCATCACTTTCGACTACAGTTGAAGTCGGATGTTTACATACACCTTAGCCAAATACATTTAAACTCAGTTTTTCACAATTCCTGACATTTAATCCACGTAAAAATTCCCTGTCTTAGGTCAGTTAGGATCACCACTTTATTTTAAGAATGTGAAATGTCAGAATAATAGTAGAGAGAGATTTATTTCAGCTTTTATTTCTTTCATCACATTCCCAGTGGGTTAGAAGTTTACATATACTCAATTAGTATTTGGTAGCATTGCCTTTAAATTGCCTTTAAACTTGGGTCAAATGTTTCGGGTAGCCTTCCACAAGCTTCCCACAATAAGTTGGGTGAATTTGGCCCATTCCTCCTGACAGAGCTGGTGTAACTGGGTCAGGTTTGTAGGCCTCCTTGCTCGGACACGCTTTTCCAGTTCTGCCCACAAATGTTCTATGGGATTGAGGTCAGGGCTTTGTGGTGGCCACTCCAATACTTTGACTTTGTTGTCTTTAAGCCATTTTGCCACAATTTTGGAAGTATGCTTGGGGTCATTGTCCATTTGGAAGACCCGTTTGTGACCAAGCTTTAACTTCCTGACTGATGTCTTGAGATGTTTCTTCAATATATCCACTTAATTTTCCTTCTCATGATGCCATCTATTTTGTGAAGTGCACCAGTCCCTCCTGCAGCAAAGCACCCCCACAACATGATGCTGCCACCCCCGTGCTTCACGGTTGGGATGGTGGTGTTCGGCTTGCAAGCCTCCCCCTTTTTCCTCCAAACATAATGATGGTCATTATGGCCAAACAGTTCTATTTTGGTTTTGGAGCAGTGGCTTCCTCCTTGGTGAGCGGCCTTTCAGGTTATGTCGATATAGCACTCGTTTTACTGTGGATATAGATACTTTTGTACCTGTTTCCTCCAGCATCTTCACAAGGTCCTTTGCTGTTGTTCTGGGATTGATTTGCACTTTTCGCACCAAAGTACGTTCATCTCTAGGAGACAGAACGCGTTTCCTTCCTGAGCGGTATGACGGCTACGTGGTCCCATGGTGTTTATACTTGCGTACTATTGTTTGTACAGAAGAACGTGGTACCTTCAGGCGTTTGGAAATTGCTCCCATGGATGAACCAGACTTGTGGAGGTCTACAATTTTTTTTCTGAGGTCTTGGCTGATTTCTTTTGATTTTCCTATGATGTCAAGCAAAGAGGGACTGAGTTTGAAGGTAGGCCTTGAAATACATCCACAGGTACATCTCCAATTGACTCAAATTATGACAATTAGCCCATCGGAAGCTTCTAAAGCGATGACATAATTTTCTGGAATTTTCCAAGCTGTTTAAAGGCACAGTCAGCTTAGTGTATGTAAACTTCTGACCCACTGGAATTGTGATACAGTGAATTATAAGTGAAATAATCTGTTTGTTGGAAAAATGACTTGTGTCATGCACAAAGTAGATGTCCTAACCGACTTGCCAAAACTATAGTTTGTGAACAAGAAGTTTGTGGAGTGGTTGAAAAATGAGTTTTAATGACTTCAACCAAAGTGTATGTAAACTTCCAACTTCAACTGTACAGTACATATAATAATACGATTCAATTATATCTTTACCTTAAAAACCAAAATCTATCAGAATTCCAATAAATGTTATACCCTTTGATCTTCAATTATATTTTGTACCTTTATTGAACTAGGCAAGTCGGTTAAGAACAAATTCTTATTTACAATGACTGCTGGGCCAATTGTGCGCCGCCCTACGGGACTCACAATCACAGCCGGATGTGATGCAGCCTGGATTTTAACCAGGTACTGCAGTGACACCTCTTGCATGGAGATGCAGTGTCTTTGACTATTGCACCACTCGGGAGCCCCAAGTATTGGTCTTGGAAATTTGGAAGTATAGATTAGCCAAATTGTTTCACCTGAGCTAAGCCGAAAACGAAGGACTTATTAGCCAGCCCTACTCTGTTATCATGGAGGACTGATTGGTCTCATTGATTCGAGTTGAAAAATGAATGTGGTGCTTATGGAATGGCGTGCTTTGAGCGCTACTGAAAGTGCTTTTTACATGTGAAAAATGAATGCTATATGCTGCATTTGCTATAGGCCTATTGTGTACCTTTTTATATCTCAATAATATGCAGTCGTTTAAAGGGCAAATCCACAAATAAAAAAGTCTGTTTTGGTAAAAAGTTGAGGAATGGGCCTGGAGAAATGTAATCACTCCCAGATTAGCCAGAGCTATGGATGCAAGGACTAACCATCCATGATAGCAACATTGTTGTTTTAACCATGTTATGAGGCTATACAGTGTTTATTTACATTTGCAATGTTTACAAACCTTGGAGAAAAACAAGCTTATATTCTCTTTTGGGGGGGGGGGGGTTCTCATGGAGTGTGACAGTTGAATTAAGCTCATGAGGCATTTATAAGTTATATTCTTCAAGAATCAATACATATACACAATACCAGTCAAAAGTTTGGACACCTACTCATTCAAGGGTTTTTCTTTATTTTTTACATTGTGGAATAATAGTGAAGACATCGAAACTATGAAATAACACATGGAATCATGTAATAACCCCAAAAAATATACATTTTATATTTGAGGTTCTTCAAAGTAGCCACCCTTTGCCTTGATGACAGCTTTGCACAGTCTTGGCATTCTCTCAACCAGCTTCAGGTTGAGGGATGTGTGTGATGGTTCCAGATCCTAATGGCCGACAATTGAGACCTTGAACCGGAAAAGGAGAGTGGGTACATGGTAATGTTGAGGGATGAGGCAAGGGTCTTGTCCATAAAGTTCCCTGTGCCAGCGGAATCTACTAAAGCTATAGACAGTACATGAGGGACAATCAGCCACAGTGATGGACACCAAAAGAGTCTAGCAGGAAGAGCTGAATCTGAAATACTTACTCCTGGTCCAGGGGATGGAACATCAAGTGACAGTTCCTCTGCTCTAGCGGATTCCGGATTCTGAAATATTGGACACCGCTGGAGCTTGTTCCCTCCTTGCCCACAGTATAGACATAGCCCCAGCTGTATCCGTCTGTGTCGTTCTGCCCTACCTCCATGGGTTCAGGCTCTGATCCCGAGGGAGAGAAGTGATGAGAATGCCGACGCTCCTGGAGAAAGTTAACCAGACAGATGGCCATCGCAATAAGTGCGTCCAGGGTGAGGTTGTCGTCCCGACAGGCCAGTTCCGTCTGTACCTCCTTGCGCAGACCTCTTCTAAATAGCGTGCGAAGCGCCGGCTCATTCCATCCACTGGAAGCTGCTACTGTCTGGAAGGTGAGCACATACTCAGCAGCCATCTGATTCCCCTGCTGTAGTTGAAGCAGACACTTACCTCCCTGCCCTCCGTGGGATGATCGAAAAAGCATTTATACAGAGCCATGAACCCCTCATAAGAATCTAGCTCCTCCTCTCGTCTCTCCCAGATGGCCGTAGGTCATTCCAATGCCCGCCCGGTCAGCAGAGAAATAACCGTGGCAACCTTAAACCTCTCGGTGTTGGAGGCTCCCAACTGGTGTGAAAAATAGAGGGAGCACTGAAGGAGGAAGCCACAGCATTTGGATGGTGTACCGTCGTACTTCGGGAGGGATAGACGGGCATCGCTGACCTGAGCGGGTTGCTGAATGGGCCGTTGCGCTGGCTCACTGGGAAGACTGGCTCCAAGAGTATCCTCCGCTGCTGGGCTGCAACGTCTCTTGGGGGTGTTTGAAATGCTGCAGACTGCGGAGAACCTCTTCCATGGCCGTCCCCAGTTGAGCCAGCTGGTCATGGTGCTGACGTAGATGGTACCCTTGTTTGTCGACCGTCTGAGAGATATCCAACTTTCCTGCTGCTGCCATAGTTGGAGTTGGTATTCTTTAATAATGGCGCTGTGAGTCGGGAAGTAGGAAGCAGGTGAACCATTTAGTAAAACAACGAGACAATTCCATGTAGCTACACACCAGTACACAAGAACAATACCAACTGGTGAGTGAACATAAGAGAGTGACATATAAAGGGGAGGAAATTATGAAGGTAATGAAGTCCAGGTGTGAATCATAATGATTAACAGGTGCGGGTAATGATGAGTGCCAGGTGTACGTAATGATGGATCCTGGACCGGTGGTTAGTATTCTGGCTACGTAGTATGCCGGAGGGGAGGAGCAGAAGAAGATGTGACAGGAGTGGTATTCAGTGATGTGTTGTGTTGGATTTGCCCCAAATATAATGCTTTGTATTCAAATCTGTCACGTCCTGACCAGTAAAAGAGGTTATTTGTTATAGTAGTTTGGTCAGGGTGTGGCAGGGGGGTGTTTGTTTTGTGTGTTTGGGGTTTTGTTGTATGTTCTATACTTTCTATTTCTATGTTCCATTCTATGTTGTGTATTTCTTTGTGTTGGCCAGGTATGGCTCTCAATCAGGGACAGCTGTATATCGTTGTCGCTGATTGAGAGCCATAGGTAGCTCTTTTTCCACCTGTCTTTTGTGGGAAGTTGATTTTGCATAGCTGTGAGTAGCCTGCAATGCTGTTCGTTCATTGTGTTTTGGTTATTGTTTTGCTGGTTCACGTTAATTAAAATATGATGAACCCACGCTGCACCTTGGTCTACTCCTTCAGACGGCCGTTACAAAATCAAATCAAAACAGATTGTATTTGTCACATGCACCGAATACAACAGATGTAGACCTTACAGTGAAATTCTTACTATCAAGCCCTTAATCAACAATGCACTTTTAAGAAAAATAAGTGTTAAAGTATTTAAAGAAAATTTTATCTAGCAAAACTGTAGCAAAACTGTTCACTGCTCTGGCACCCCAATGGTGGAACAAGCTCCCTCACGACGCCAGGACAGTGGAGTCAATCACCACCTTCCGTAGACACCTGAAACCCCACCTCTTTAAGGAATACCTGGGATAGGATATATAATCCTTCTAACCCCCCCCCAAAAAAAATATATTGATGTACTATTATAAAGTGGTTGTTCCACTGGATATCATAAGGTGAATGCACCAATTTGTAAGTCGCTTTGGATAAGAGCGTCTGCTAAATGACGTAAATGTAAATGTAACTAGGCAAGTCAGTTAAGAACAAAGTTTTATTAACAATGACGGCCTACACCGGCCAAACCCGGACGATGCTGAGCCGCCTTATAGGACTCCCAATCACGGTCGGATGTGATACAGCCTTGATCCGAACTAGGGACCTAGACTTGGCGCTCCGGTACCGCTTGCCGTGCGGTCGCAGAGAGAACAGTCTATGACTAGGGTGGCTGGAGTCTTTGGCAATTTTTTAGGCCGTTCTTACACCGCCTGGTATAGAGGTCCTGGATGGCAGGACGCTTGGCCCCAGTGATGTACTGGGCCGTACGCACTACCCTCTGTAGTGCCTTGCAGTCGGAGGCCAAGCAATTTCCATACCAGGCGGTGATGCAACCAGTCAGTACATAAAGTTAATCTTTGCCACATTCTTTGCAGCATTACTTTAGTGGCTTGTTGCAAACAGGATGCATGTTTTGTACAGGCTTCCTTCTATTCACTCTGTCAATTAGGTTAGTATTGTGGAGTAACTACAATGTTGTTGATCCATTTTTCTCCTATCACAGCCATTATACTCTGTAACTGTTTTAAAGTCACCATTGGCCTCATGGTGAAATCCATGAGTGCTTTCCTTCCTCACGGGCAACTGAGTTAGGAAGTACGCCTGTATCTTTGTAGTGACTTGGTGTGTTGCTATACCATCCAAAGTGTAATTAATAACTTCACCATGCTCAAAGGGATATTCAATGTCATTTTTTTTACCCATCTACCTATAGGTGCCCTTCTTTGTAAGGCATTGGAAAACCTCCCTGGTCTTTGTGGTTGAATCTGTGTTTGAAATTCACTGCTTTACTGAGGGACCTTACAGATAATTATATGTGTGTGGTACAGAGATGAGGTAGTCATTCAAAAATCATATTAAACACTATTATTGCACACAGAGTGAGTCCATACAACTTATTATGACTTGTTAATTAAGAACATTTTTACTCAACAAAATAGTTGAATACTTATTGACTCACCAATGGTGTAAGTAGTCAAAACCATATTTAGTTTTGGATGCGTTACAAATGATACACTGTATATTTAAAATGACAGAGCACAGAGTAGATATACTGACATGGTGATTAAATCCGATTTTACCCCCTGCACGGTTCATGATTTTATAAGAAAGCCGTCTCGAGAAATAATATTCTCGTAACAGATTTCACAATTCGAAGCCGAACGAGTCAAGCTGATATGAGTGGAATTCTGAACACATGGAACCAAACATGCTATCTCACCAGTGTCAGAAACCATCTCTCTCTCCAGAGGTTTCATTTATCCACATGCAGTACATGTGATCGCAATGTCACACAATCTGTCCATCTGTGACTGTGTCCTGTCACACAAATTGTCCATCTGTGACTGTGTCCTGTCCTTCTCCTCTTTTTCCAGTGACACACTCAGGGGCAAATGAAGGTGATATGGAATGGAGCATTGCAAGTTAAGCAGTTGTTGCAAAATGTATGCATCTCAAGAGGCAGAACGAAGAGAGAAAAATTCAATATTTTTAATAGTACTGTTCCAATAGTGAGGTATACTGTATGTATGTATAATCTACGAATGCCATGTACATATTGTAAAGCCACTGTCATGACATGCCCTGGGGGGAGGATCATACCCCCCCCCCTCTCGCCACAGTTTTAGGATTTTACGAAAAGTCATAAATACCTTGTAGAAACTGCCATGCAGTATTGAGAGAGTCTAAGAGAACAAAGACCTCTCTTGGCCAAACTCCTAAATCTCCAAATTGGGAGAATTAAACAATATTTCCACTTTTGAGAATGTGGGAATGGTCCGTGGACACTTAAGGGACAGTTATGATGAGTGTGTTTCATTCAAGACCATACCCCATGGAGCATTGGCTACACGGCTGGAAATGGTTAAGCTCTGAGACTATCGATCACTACAGAATAAGAGCAAATCTTAGACGTATAATTACTAGTCTGCAGCTAGAAATTCCAAAAGTCTAGAACGAGAATACAGACAACCTCCGAAGCATCTATTCTATGATAACATTTCTGAATGGTACTCTAAAGTATACATTCTAACCACCTAAAACCACAAAAGACATTGTGACTTCTGTGAAAGTTAACCAAAGACTCTGATGAACCTTACAGGACGATCAAGGATTCCAACAGAGAAGACAACAACATACGTGCGTAAATATTTAAATTGCAATTATTCTCGAATGAGTGGCCGTTCATGTGCAAAGGATTAGCATTTCAATGAATATAATTATAGACTGTGTGTAGTGAATCCATTTAGTGTTTCCCGCTATTTCCACATTCTCTTTCCTTTGTCTACCAAGCCGTCATATCGGCTTAGCCCACTAGGGACTTTCTATCATTGTTAGTAACCGATATCTACTGTTTGTTTGTTATGTATTTCTGTTAGTTAGTTAGTAAATAAATAATTAAGCCAATTTGTATATTGCTGATTCATTATGGAAACTTGTGCAGATAACCAAGAATTTTACGACCTTCAGATGAGACTGATAGAAGGTAAAGAATAATTAATGACTGATTGATGACTGAAATGTCAGATTTTTTGAAAAACTCCTTAAATAAACTTCCCCGTGGTGCCCAAGGTTATCAATGAGTTAATTGTTGCATGATTTAATTCAATCACGTAATCAATTCAACATTAGGTAATCGATTTGATAAAATAGCATGTCATCACATTAATGATAGTCACAGACACGACACCACCATTAAAAAGACAGGTTACTGGGGGAAATGTATGGTCTCATAGCATGACACTCCATCCAGTAGAACTTATTCTTCACTATCTGCTCCTATATATTGCTCTCCTCCTTCACATCATTGATGGAACTGTATCAGCTCTAATACATAGTTCAAAAGGTCAAACAGGGTGTTCAAGTGGGTAACTTGTACGAGGTGTGAAATGGAAATGTGTTTTTTTTATTTCCAGTGATCAGTGATCAGCCATTATTGACAGTGACCCTGGCACAATTAGGGTTATCCTTTTCCTCATGAGTATTGATAGCATGCAATGTTTCAATGTACAGTAACTCCTGCATAGTACATGTACGCACACTGAGCTGGTATTATTAAAAATGTTACAAGGTTGACCAATCTATTCAAATGACAATAGATAAACAAGTGCATTGTGTGCACTGAGTGCCATGCTCTCCTTCATCTAAAACAAGCCTTAAGACTTTAATGCTCCATATAGCCAGCTGAGAGGTGTTTGGCACCCATGTGACTTTTCCCTAATCTGCTGTCAACGATAATGTGTGAAATGTAGCAATGTTGTTGATGACAAAGCCGATCCATTGGCCAATCCCCTTTAGTTTGTCAGCTGTCTTCCACTGGGAAAAAAACAGGTTGAATCAACGCTATTTCCACGTAATTTCACCCCCAAAAAATAAGTGTGATGACGTTGAATCAACGTGCAAAGAGTCACCAACGTAAGGCAATTTCATATTTTTTTCACTCAACTTTTAACCTAAATCCAATTGTCTGCATAATCAAATAGCATTCAGCTGCGACACCCATACATATCCCACAATGCCACCAGGGGTCTCTTCACAGTCCCCTAATCAAAAACAAATTCACAGCAACACCAGTTTCATACAAAGCCATGATCACATGAAACTCCCATCTCAAATTACTCAAGCAAACAACAAAATGACCTTAAAAAAATATTAAACAACATCTCCTGGAATGGAGAGGACTGTGAGGACACACACACACACACACACACACCCACACTATAACACACTATAACACACACAGAGCCACACTATAACACACACACCCACACTATAACACACTATAACACACACAGAGCCACACTATAACACACACAGAGCCACACTATAACACACAGAGCCACACTATAACACACTATAACACACACAGAGCCACACTATAACACACACACAGCCACACTATAACACACACAGAGCCACACTATAACACACACAGAGCCACACTAAAACACACACAGAGCCACACTATAACACACACAGAGCCACACTATAACACAATATAAAACACACAGAGCCACACTATAACTAACACACACAGAGCCACACTATAACACACACTATATACACACTATGAAACACATAGACACACTGTAACACACAGAGACACACTATAACACACACAGAGAACGGAGAGGACTGTGTGCGGACACACACACAAACACACAGACACACTATAACACACTAACACACACCCACACTATAACACACCCACAGCCACACTATAACACACACAGCCACACTATAACACACACACAGACACACTATAACACACACAAACCCACTGTAACACACAGAGCCACGCTATAACACACACAGACACACAATAACACATACAGAGCCACAATATAACACACATACACACTAATCAAATCAAATCAAACGTATTTATATAGCCCTTCTTACATCAGCTGATATCTCAAAGTGCTGTACAGAAACCCCGCCTAAAACCCCAAACAGCAAGCAATGCAGGTGTAGAAGCACGGTGGCTAGGAAAAACTCCCTAGAAAGGCCAGAACCTAGGAAGAAACCTAGAGAGGAACCAGGCTATGAGGGGTGGCCAGCCCTCTTCTGGCTGTGCCGGGTGGAGATTATAACAGAACATGGCCAAGATGTTCAAATGTTCATAAATGACCAGCATGGTCAAATAATAATAATCACAGTAGTTGTCAAGGGTGCAACAAGTCAGCACCTCAAGAGTAAATGTCAGTTGGCTTTTCATAGCCGATCATTGAGAGTATCTCTACCGCTCCTGCTGTCTCTAGATAGTTGAAAACAGCAGGTCTGGGACAGGTAGCGCGTCCGGTGAACAGGTCAGGGTTTCATAGCCGCAGGCAGAATAGTTGAAACTGGAGCAGCAGCACGGCCAGGTGGACTGGGGACAGCAAGGAGTCATCATGTCAGGTAGTCCTGAGGCATGGTCCTAGGGCTCAGGTCCTCCGAGAGAGAGAAAGAGAGAATTAGAGAGAGCATACTTAAATTCACACAGGACACCGGATAAGACAGGAGAAATACTCCAGATGTAACAGACTGACCCTAGCCCCCCGACACAAACTACTGCAGCATAAATACTGGAGGCTGAGACAGGAGGGGTCAGGAGACACTGTGGCCCCATCCGATGATACCCACAGACAGGGCCAAACAGGCAGGATATAACCCCACCCACTTTGCCAAAGCACAGCCCCCACACCACTAGAGGGAAAACTTAAACCGCCAACTTACCATCCTGAGACAAGGCCGAGTATAGCCCACAAAGATCTCCGCCACGGCACAACCCAAGGGGGGGGGGCGCCAACCCAGACAGGAAGACCACGTCAGTGACTCAACCCACTCATGTGACACACCCCTCCCAGGGACGGCATGAAAGAACACCAGTAAGCCAGTGACTCAGCCCCTGTAATAGGGTTAGAGGCAGAGAATCCCAGTGGAGAGAGGAGAACCGGCCAGGCAGAGACAGCAAGGGCGGTTCACTATAACACACATACACACTATAACACACAGAGACACACTATAACACACAGAGACACACTATAACACACAGAGACACACTATAACACACATACACACTATAACACACAGAGACACTATAACACACACACACACACACACACACACACACACACACAGCCACACTATAACACACAGAGACAGACAGAGACACACACATCCACACTATAACACACACACACATACACACTATAACAAACACACACACACACACACACACACACACACACACACACACACACACACACACACTATAACACACACACACACTCTATAGACACACACAGACACACTATAACACACAGACACACTACAGACACACACACACACACACACACACACTATAGACACACTATAACACACAGACACACTATAACACACACACACAATAACACACACAGACACACTATAGTCCATCTGTAAATAGCCCACCCAATCTACCTACCTCAATCCCATATTGTTTTAATTTACCTTTCTGCTCTTTTGCACACCTGTATTTCTACTTGCACAACATCATCTGCTCATTTATCACTTCAGTGTTAATCTGCTATATTGTAATTACTTCGCTACTATGGCCTATTTATTGCCTACCTCACGCCTTTTGCACGCACTGTATATATACTTTCTTTTTTTCCCCTATTGTGTTATTAACTGTACGCTTGTTTATTCCATGTGTAACTCTGTGTTGTTGTATGTGTCGAACTGCTATGCTTTATCTTGGCCAGGTCTCAGTTGTAAATGAGAACTTGTTCTCTACTAGCCTACCTGGTTAAATAAAGGTGAAATAAATAAATAAAATAAAAGACACACACAGACACACTATAACACACACAGACACACTATAGACACACTATAACACACAGACACACTATAGCCACACACAGACACACTATAGACACACACAGACACACTATAGACACACTATAACACACAGACACACTATAGACACACTATAACACACAGACACACTATAGCCACACACAGACACACTATAGACACACTATAACACACAGGCACACTATAGCCACACACAGACACACTATAGACACACACAGACACACTATAGCCACACACAGACACACTATAGAGACACTATAACACACAGACACACTATAGAGACACACAGACACACTATAGAGACACTATAACACACATACACACTATAGACACACTATAACACACAGACACACTATAGACACACTATAACACACAGACACACTATAGACACACACAGACACACTATAGCCACACACAGACACACTATAACACACATACACACTATAGAGACACTATAACACACAGACACACTATAGACACACTATAGACAAACTATAGACACACAGCCACACTATAGACACACTAACACACAGACACAGTATAGACACATTATAGACACACACAGACACACTATAACACACAGACACACTATAGACACACTATAACACACAGACACACTATAACACACAGAGACACACTATAACACACACACACACACACACACACACAGCCACACTATAACACACAGAGACACACTATAACACACACATCCACACTATAACACACACACACACACTATAACAAACACACGTGAGACACACTATAACACACAGACACACTATAACACACATACACACTATAACACACAGAGACACTATAACACACACACACACACACACACACACACACACACACACACACACACACACACAGACACACTATAACACACAGACACACTATAACACACACAGACACACTATAGCCACACACAGACACACTATAGCCACACACAGACACACTATAGACACACGCACAGACACACTATAACACACAGACACACTATAGAGACACTATAACACACAGACACACTATAACACACTATAGACACACACAGACACACTATAGACACACACAGACACACACAGACATACTATAGCCACACACAGACACACTATAACACACAGACACACTATAGAGACACTATAACACACAGACACACTATAGACACACTATAACACACAGACACACTATAGACACACACAGACACACTATAGAGACACTATAACACACAGACACACTATAGACACACACAGACACACTATAGAGACACTATAACACACAGACACACTATAGCCACACACATACACACTATAACACACAGACACACTATAGACACACACAGACACACTATAGAGACACTATAACACACAGACACACTATAACACACAGACACACAGCCACACTATAGACACACTAACACACAGACACACTATAGACACACAGACACACTATAGACACACAGACACACTATAGACACACACAGACACACTATAGACACACTATAACACACAGACACACTATAGAGACACTATAACACACAGACACACTATAGACACACTATAACACACAGACACACTATAACACACAGACACACTATAGACACACTATAACACACAGACACACTATAGACACACACAGACACACTATAACACACAGACACACACAGACACACTATAGACACACTATAACACACAGACACACTATAGAAACACAGCCACACTATAGACACACTATAGACACACACAGACACACTATAAACACACACAGCCACACCATAGACACACACATTTTTGTTGTATTGTTTTTATTATAATACAACAAAAATGTGTGTGTCTATGGTGTGGCTGTGTGTGTTTATAGTGTGTCTGTGCGTGTTTATAGTGTGTCTGTGTGTTTTTTATATTGTTTGTATATCGTTGTATTTTACATTTGTGTTTACTGTCCTTGTCTACTATTGTTTTGCATTTGTGTGGACCCCAGGAAGAATAGCTGCTGCCTCATCAAAAGCTAATGGGGGTCCAAATAAACAAATAAACATCTGACATTTTTATGTTGATTTCACATTGAATTCATGTTAGTTGCAACTCAACCAAATGTAAATCAAAACTAGACGTTGAGCGTTTTTCATCCCTGAAATTGTCTTTCATCTACTCTATTGCTCCACTTCATCTGATGATATGGGCACTGTGTAATGTGTTGTAAGCCATGAAATCATTGTATGGTGTAGGATGTTAATTGTATCAATTATAGAGGTTAACAAAAGCCATGTATGCATGGGCTACTCAATTTGTTCAAGTTTGTTAATGTTCTAGCTTGCAACAGATGTCCCTATTCACACACTGAGAGATTGTGCTTGAAATCAGTTGTTATTCCTTTGGATGCTCAAGCCTTAGCTACATTTCTCTCTCTCTCTCTCTCTCTCTCGCTCTCTCTCTCTCGTTTTCTGTCATTCTGTCTGATCAGCACTCGGTCTTCGTCTTTGTCTGCGATGCGTCTCTCATCCTTGTTGTCAATCACTCCATATGCCACTCTCTTGTGCATAGAGTCACCCCGACGATGATATGCAGACACTCTATCATTTCAGTCAGGTTTGGCCTTTTGCCTTCCATTTATCTTTTCATCTTTACTAACTGATAGTGACAGGAACAAAGCAGCAGCCTTGGGTTGCATTTTCAAAGCTAAATGATGGTGTCATCATGCTTGGAAAAGCAGGTACGCTTCAACACATGGGGATGCATCGCCTCTTCCTTCCTGGTTGATTTAATCCCCCTCCCCATTTAATAAAAACGTAAGAAAGACCAGCAACTGTCAGTTCCCCATTTCAAACCCCAGCAAGCCATTGACAGATCAACATGAAAAGGACCATCTTTTTAAAGTTTAACGTTTTCAGAGAGCTGTCAGAATGATTAAATGCAGGCTCTTGGTTTCCGGGGGTTAAATCGGTGTAGCTTTTGTGGAAAATTGTATCATGTCATGTTTTACATTAGAAACATGAACGCTTCTGCTTTCAAATACGTTGAAATCCGGAATATGGTGAATTCACTCGTAAACATCTATAACATTTCATATATTTCTTAAATGGCTGCATTTGCGTGACTTTGACAATGCAAATTTGAGGCTCATTCTTAGCCACATAACAGGGAAAACAGCAGCAAAATTGACCGTCAACGGCACATCATATTACATGATTGTTTGTTAAAGAGTTTTGCCCCGTCACGGTCAATGCACACCTGTGCACTGTGTACTGCTATAATCCTGGTGTGCCACCTACAAAACTCTACAGCAATGATCTGGCTAAGGATAATGAAGATTCTGTTTTCACAGGAATTGATGGCAAAGAAAGAGTTCCTATATCACCCGGTGCACTGTGATCCAACATGATAATGCAGTTATTACATGGTAGTTAAGAGAAAAGCAATGTATGGCGCAGGCGAAATACATGATCTGGCCAGGATATGTCCTCACACAGCAGAGACACTGTGTGTCATTTCTAAGGCTAGACTATCCTCTGTCACTATTAACACTCTGATATATCACACTATATCAGGCCTACCACAGCTTTCTATGCTCCAATTGTTGCTGCTCTTCCTCATTGTGCAATTGAATGCTGGTTCCCCGTGGCTATAGTCCTGAAGTGGAGATAAACCCATGGTCATTATTAATGAGGCTTGGAATGGCTTGTTAGTGTTTGTTGGGATCAAAAGACTTGGTGCTGCTCACGGGGACATTTCTATATCCCATCGAGGTAAACAATATTGTTTTCATGTCGTAGTGGTATTCTTCATTAGCGTTGCCATTTTGCGATCTGTGATATTTACAAACCCACGATGAGAACACTCTTACATTGAAGTATGATACTGTGTTTTTTTTTTTACATTTGAAATGTAATTGATATTCAAACTGACAAATAAAATGGTAATGAGTTAAAGTGTCAGCTTCTGTCGAGTGTTGAGAGAGTATTGGCGGCATATTGGGAGCGGACATATTGCGTTCTATATATAAAGAGGAACACTATTGCCTTACCCATGTTGCCTGCTGCAATAAATCAACATCCTGGAACTGTATGTCTCTTCTCCCGCGTGAGAGGCAGTGCCTCACGTCTTATACAATCTCTACAGGCTCAGCGTGTATAATTTTTTCAAATACAGTTTGGGAATACTAATTTGCACTCAAGCATTAACATTTTGAATGCAGCCAGGAGAGACAGTTTAAATTCACTAACTAATGAGTTTGACAACCTTTCTCTTAGCTCAGTTCTAAAAAGGGAAACACTGTCACTTTGTGCATATTGAAAAGCTTGATAAATAGCATAAATACTGGTGGTTGTTGTTACTGCATATATTCATGGAAATTCACCACAAAGCTGTATTATACAAATCTGAAAGTCCCTTTTGGGTGTCTTTCAGTGCTGTTATGCCCCTTAGATCCTTAGGGCTCCCGAGTGGCGCAGCGGTCTAAGGCACTGCATTTCAGTGTTAGAGGTGTCACTACAGACACCCCGGTTTGATTCCAGGCTGTTTCACACACGGATGTGATTGGGAGTCCCATAGGGCAGCGCACAATGAGGCCCAGCATTGTCCGAGTTTGGCCGGTGTAGGCCGTCATTGTAAATAAGAATTTGTTCTTAACTGACTTGACTAGTTAAATATGATATTTTTAGATCATAGGTTCAAGAACTTTTCCCTTTTTTCTAACTACCTTTCAAAGGTTAAATATACTGCTCAAAAACACTTAAACAACACATCCAAGATCTGAATGAAAGAAATAATCTTATTAAATACTTTTTTCTTTACATAGTTGAATATGCTGACAACAAAATCACACAAAAATAATTAATGGAAATCCAATTTATCAACCCATGGAGGTCTGAATTTGGAGTCACACTCAAAATTAAAGTGGAAAAAACACTACAGGCTGATCCAACTTTGATGTAATGTCCTTAAAACAAGTCAAAATGAGGCTCAGTAGTGTGTGTGGCCTCCACGTGCCTGTATGACCTCCCTACAACGCCTGGGCATGCTCCTGATGAGGTGGCAGATGGTCTCCTGAGGGATCTCCTCCCAGACCTGGACTAAAGCATCCGCCAACTCCTGGACAGTCTGTGGTGCAACGTGGCATTGGTGGATGGAGCGAGACATGATGTCCAGATGTGCTCAATTGGATTCAGGTCTGGGGAACGGGCGGGCCAGTCCATAGCATCAATGCCTTCCTCTTGCAGGAACTGCTGACACACTCCAGCCACATGAGGTCTAGCATTGTCTTGCATTAGGAAGAACCCAGGGCCAACCGCACCAGCATATGGTCTCACAAGGGGTCTGAGGATCTCATCTCGGTACCTAATGGCAGTCAGGCTACCTCTGGCAAGCACATGGAGGGCTGTGCGGCCCCCCAAAGAAATGCCACCTTACACCATGACTGACCCACCGCCAAACCGGTCATGCTGGAGGATGTTGCAGGCAGCAGAACGTTCTCCACGGCGTCTCCAGACTCTGTCACGTCTGTCACGTGCTCAGTGTGAACCTGCTTTCATCTGTGAAGAGCACAGGGCGCCAGTGGCGAATTTGCCAATCTTGGTGTTCTCTGGCAAATGCCAAACGTCCTGCACGGTGTTGGGCTGTAAGCATAACCCCCACCTGTGGACGTCGGGCCCTCATACCACCCTCATGGAGTCTGTTTCTGACCGTTTGAGCAGACACATGCACATTTGTGGCCTGCTGGAGGTCATTTTGCAGGGCTCTGGCAGTGCTCCTCCTGCTCCTCCTTGCACAAAGGCGGAGGTAGCGGTCCTGCTGCTGGGTTGTTGCCCTCCTACGGCCTCCTCCATGTCTCCCGATGTACTGGCCTGTCTCCTGGTAGCGCCTCCATGCTCTGGACACTATGCTGACAGACACAGCAAACCTTCTTGCCACAGCTCGCATTGATGTGCCATCCTGGATGAGCTGCACTACCTGAGCCACTTGTGTGGGTTGTAGACTCCGTCTCATGCTACCACTAGAGTGAAAGCACCGCCAGCATTCAAAAGTGACCAAAACATCAACCAGGAAGCATAGGAACTGAGAAGTGGTCTGTGGTCACCACCTGCAGAACCACTCCTTTATTGGGGGTGTATTGCTATTTGCCTATAATTTCCACCTGTTGTCTATTCCATTTGCACAACAGCATGTGAAATTTATTGTCAATCAGTGTTGCTTCCTAAGTGGACAGTTTGATTTCACAGAAGTGTGATTGACTTGGAGTTACATTGTGTTGTTTAAGTGTTCCCTTTATTTTTTTGAGCAGTGTATTATATTATATATTTTAAACTTCCTCTTCCATCATTGCTACTTTCTGCGTCAGCAGACAGTGATTCAGTCAGTCAATATTTCCTCTCACACATTTTCAACAGTAATAATATTTACTAAATTTCCAATGATCAGCAGGTGTTTAATTTGATGATCTGTGTAAAATAAAGTCCACACCAACGGTCTGCTCTAGAAGATGATTTCCAGAGATACAACCAAAATATTGGAGACGACGAGCCAGGCTTAATCAATCTGGGGAGAGACATTTACTTGGAACTTACAACATTATACAATACCATAAGGTCGGGCCAGATGCTATACGATAACTGAAGATGTTGGTTGATTGTGAATGGTCACACCAAGGATCACTTAGCTATCTGATTTTGAATTTTAGGACTCGTTCAGGCATGTATGAAAATGATGCCTGAATGCTATTAGCCCATAGAAACACATTGAATCACAGTCATACATGGAAAAATTGACATTTTCATGGTCTGACAAACACTGCTGTTGTTACAGATTCCCCCGGTATTGCTGCTCATTCCATGCACCATTTCCGGAGGTCTATGTCACCGGCCTCTAGGTCGGTTTCATTACGCAGACCTGATTCCAATTCCTCTTATTAGTAATTGTATATATGTGCCCTCTGTTCAACATTGTCTTGTCGGTTATTGTTCCCATGTCCGTTGGTCTTGTGAGTACCTGTGCTTTGTTGTTTCGGCTTTCGTGCTGCGTGTATTGTGCAAAGGCTATTAAGGTAATCTACAAAACTCAGCGCTTCTGTTTGTGTCATAGAAATTAAAATAAGATTACTTGACGCTATACTGCTGAGGCTAAAAGAACAGGCAGTATGCAACATCGTTATACTGATCGTATGGAATATCAAATAGATATAGTGACTACAGTATGTCTGTAACTCAAGACAAACGGTATAAAGTTATCATGAGGCTCTGGGACTGTGGTCGGGTAAAGTAGTGCTTCATTTGCTGTTGGGAAAGGCAAGGTTGAGGAGGGATGGGTACTCTCTAGGATACTCCAATGGCTTTTCAAGAACATTCCCCCACAGAAGGAGAAAGTGAAGGGGAGGCAGGTTTTAATTTCATTGTGATTACAAAATCATCATAAAATTCTGATTCAGTCAATGCGGGAGATAATTGTCCCCCAAAATGAAATCGAGGAGGGGACTGGTTCTGTCTCCGCCGTCCTTCTTACCGTTCGTCCATTAGTCATGCGATATCTCAGACAGCACTGGCCAGATTTTGACGAAACTTGGGTGAATGATGCGTCTTGGCACAGAGATCCGGCATTTATACTTTAAATTACACTGATTGGCCAGATGGTGGCGCTATAACAACAGATTGAAAATGCTAAATTTGAAAGGTCACGCGCCTCACCCCATTTGACCTAAGGTCATGAAATTCGGTACATACTGTAGGTCCCTCTCCTCACAAGGAAAACATTTACCTCAGGGATCCATGATGGATTTTCCGGCATTCAGAATTTTGTGTAAAAATTTTTAACGGTATTCTTCTGACACCGAATGACCGATCTGCACGAAACTTGATCTGTGGAATCTATGGACAAATTTTTCTCAAAGCAATATTTTCCAGACTAGTACCTACAACAACATGACCGCAATTGACCAATAAACATTCACATGGTCTGGCCCATAAATGCATATAAATCAGTCAAGGGTATTCGTATTGCAACACAATTTGGTACACATGTTGCGAACACTATCAACGCTCATATCGACCACACGGTGACGCTATAACGGGCACATGTTTATATCTCTTGATCTGTTTGACTCGGAGTGTAAAAATTTGCCACACATGCTCAGGGATATGATTGGTCTAAGGGGGACACTAAATCATTCGTAGGGGACGACATGTTTACTGTTGACTTGTTAATCTTGGGAGTCATTGATGCACAAGCATGATGGAGGTTTCGGTCACAATGTTCATCCTCAACTATAATGAATTCCAAGCTGGAGATGATTATTCCCAGCGAGCAGAATGAAATTGTGCCGTTATCGAAATGTACTCACTTTTTAAATAGATCAAACTACTCTTCCAACCAAATAGCCTACATTAGTAGACCCCCTCCCCCCTTTTCAGCAAGGGAGACATAAAAGTGCATATGTATGATCATACAGTATATAATAATATATCTATTATATATCATATTGCGTTTACATTTTACATCATGTACCCATCATTCTGTATGTAATAAAAAATAAGTGAGAGAGGAGAATAGTAATTGTATCGAAGATACGCTTGGTAAACAGATAAATGGCAAAACAGATATGTATTAAAATACCCTCATGTGTACACACCTCTCCAAAGGCCTCACAAGCGGATTCGGGGATAGCCAGTATCGTTAGCTAGCAACAACAGCCTCTTCATATCTTGGTTCATGGCTGAATACCTCGCTGAGTTTGGGAGCTGGCCCCTTGATACAAAAATGAGGGAAGACTTGCAGGAAAACTCTGGAATGATGAATAGCCATGCTCAGAGGGAGTTAACGAGGCACAAGGTGAGGGAGCTTGGGATTCTGGAGGACAGGAGTAATGTTGTGCATGGCCAGCGCAATAGGAGAAACACTGTAGCTCATTCCGACATCTATCTAGCTGTGGCTGGCCAGTGAGACATCTAGAGAGATTTCTCTCCCCTCTGGTTCAGTCCGTTTCTCTTAGGAAGCAGTTCTATTTCAGGCTTGTGGCTGGTGCTTACATGGTCCCCTGGTCCATATGATCATATGACCTTCTTCTCTTGCAATACGTCTTTTGTGGGATTATATCCACATCTTGGTAATTGTGTCACACTGTCCTCCTCTCCCAGTTGCATTCACAATGAAACCCATCCATGTTCTCTCCCCTGGTCTCTGAGCACAGCCCTCAAAGTTAATGAATGGTATTGTACATTTTCAAGGGCAGCAAATAGGGCAGCAAACTGCCTCAGCTGGGGGTTGTGGGAGGCGTGATGGGGTAACTGGAGCTCAGGGAACCCCCAAAGAGATGTGTCAACTAGAATGAATGCTGATTTTGCGCTGGACAGCTAATGCTGGGTAAGTGTCGATGAATTGAAAGGGACAGCATGCAATACCATGTTATATAGACCGCTCACAAGATGCTTTTTAGAAGTACATCCATAACCATGTTATTTTTCCCCTCTCAGTTATAGGCTTTGTCTTCCAAAATGGGAAAACATCTAACTAATCACAATATAATGTGGGGAATATTGCTCTGGGCTGTAATGTTGGGCTTTCATAATCAATACAGGATGTCCAGAGCAGGGACTTAAAACCACTGAAAAATTGCTAAATTGGATTATTATGAATATTCAGCTAGCCAAATTGAAAATGAAAAACCTCATTACCTTAGCAAGCCTGTCAGGAACTACAGTCACCTTCAAAAGTATTGGCACCATTGATAAAGATGAGCAAAAAATACTGTATAAAATAAATAACGAGATATATTGTACTCTAAAAATTGTTTTGACAATTATTATGTCTTTTAAATGATTTGCTCAGAGAAAGAGACTTCGTTTAACAAGTAATACATTTTTTTTTAAAGGTAGGTGTCAAAATGATTGGTACTCCTAAAGATTCTTTGAAATAATATCAAACAAAATGTATTCTGCATTAACATTCTACCTTTTAAAGTTTAACTCAGCATGAGGAACTTCCAAGGCCTTCCGTGACTTCCTGTTTCACTGGGGTATAAAAATTAGGTAACACACGAAAAATCAAATCAAATCAAACAAATTTATTTATATAGCCCTTCGTACATCAGCTGAAATCTCAAAGTGCTGTACAGAAACCCAGCCTAAAACCCCAAACAGCAAGCAATGCATGTGAAAGAAGCACGGTGGCTAGGAAAAACTCCCTAGGAAAAACTCCCTAGAAAGGCCAAAAACCTAGGAAGAAACCTAGAGAGGAACCAGGCTATGAGGGGTGGCCAGTCCTCTTCTGGCTGTGCCGGGTGGATATTATAACAGAACATGGTCAAGATGTTAAAATGTTCATAAATGACCAGCATGGTCAAATAATAATAATCATAGTAGTTGTCGAGGGTGCAACAAGCACATTCGGTGAACAGGTCAGGGTTCCGTAGCCGCAGGCAGAACAGTTGAAACTGGAGCAGCAGCATGGCCAGGTGGACTGGGGACAGCAAGGAGTCATCATGCCAGGTAGTCCTGAGGCATGGTCCTAGGGCTCAGGTCCTCCGAGAGAAAGAAAGAAAGAGAGAAAGAGAGAATTAGAGAGAGCATATTTAAATTCACACAGGACACCGGATAAGACAAGAGAAATATTCCAGATGTAACAGACTGACCCTAGCCCCCCGACACATAAACTACTGCAGCATAAATACTGGAGGCTGAGACAGGAGGGATCAGAAGACACTGTGGCCCCATCCGATGATACCCCCGGACAGGGCCAAACAGGCAGGATATAACCCCACCCACTTTGCCAAAGCACAGCCCCCACACCACTAGAGGGATGTCTACAACCACCAACTTACCGTCCTAAGACAAGGCCGAGTATAGCCCACAAAGATCTCCGCCATGGCACAACCCAAGGGGGGGCGCCAACCCAGACAGGAAGACCACGTCAGTGACTCAACCCACTCAAGTGACGCACCCCTCCCATGGACGGCATGGAAGAACACCAGTAAGCCAGTGACTCAGCCCCTGTAATAGGGTTAGAGGCAGAGAATCCCAGTGGAAAGAGGGGAACCGGCAAGGCAGAGACAGCAAGGGCGGTTCGTTGCTCCAGCCTTTCCGTTCACCTTCACACTCCTGGGCCAGACTATACTTAATCATAGGACCTACTGAAGAGATAAGTATTCAGTAAAGACTTAAAGGTTGAGACTGAATCTGCGTCTCTCACATGGGTAGGCAGACCATTCCATAAAAATGGAGCTCTATAGGAGAAAGTCCTACCTCCAGCCGTTTGCTTACAAATTCTAGGGACAATTAGGAGGCCTGCGTCTTGTGACCGTAGCGTACATGTAGGTATGTTCGGCAAGACCAAATCAGAAAGATAGGTAGGAGCAAGCCCATGTAATGCTTTGTAGGTTAGCAGTAGAACCTTTAAATCAGCCCTTGCCTTAACAGGAAGCCAGTGTAGGGAGGCTAGCACTGGAGTAATATGATCAAATTTTTTGGTTCTAGTCAGAATTCTAGCAGCCGTATTTAGCACTAACTGAAGTTTGTTTAGTGCTTTATCCGGGTAGCCGGAAAGTAGAGCATTGCAGTAGTCCAGCCTAGAAGTAACAAAAGCATGGATTAATTTTTCTGCGTCATTTTTGGACAGAAAGTTTCTGATTTTTGCAATGTTACTTAGATGGAAAAAAGCTGTCCTTGAAACAGTCTTTATGTTCTTCAAAAGAGAGATCAGGGTCCAGAGTAACGCCGAGGTCCTTCACAGTTTTATTTGAGACGACTGTACAACCATCCAGATTAATTGTCAGATTCAACAGAAGATCTCTTTGTTTCTTGGGACCTAGAACAAGCATCTCTGTTTTGTCCGAGTTTAAAAGTAGAAAGTTTGCAACCATCCACTTCCTTATGTCTGAAACACAGGCTTCTAGCGAGGGCAATTTTGGGGCTTCACCATGTTCCATTGAAATGTGGGGAAAGTCAAATAACTCATAAATGAAAAGAGACAAATGGTTGTTGTCACGGCTGTCGAAAGGAGAGGACCAAAGTGCAACGTGCGTGTAGTTCCACATTTTATTTAATCTGTGAAACTTTGCAATACATACATTAACTGAATTGACAAAACAATAAACCGTGACGCAGAGGAGAAACAAACACTACTCAAAAATAATCACCCACAAAACATTATACCGCTTCATGGTTTTTGCGACTGCACTTCAAACACTTTCAAAGTTCTTGAAATGTTCCGTATTGACTGACCTTCATGCCTTAAAGTAATGATGGACTGTTGTTTCTCTTTGCTTATTTGAGCTGTTCTTGCCCTAATATGGACTTGGTTTTTTACCAAATAGGGCTATCTTCTGTATTACCCCCCCCCCCCCCCCCCCCCGTCACAACACAACTAATTGGCTCAAATGCAGTACCGTTGTTGACAATTGCTTACGCATGAATTCAGAAACTATGGGTCCTTTTCTCTAGACTCTACACACAAAACCCCAAAACAGTAGCGTCTGGAGTGGCCTATCCAGCCCTGGCATGCCTACTCATCTATGTCACCACAGGCCTCCTCCATCGCCTGGTGAAGGGGTATGTGTTGGTGGGGTTGGCGATCGTATACCTTCCAACGCCACGCCGAAAATAACTCTTCTATTGGTGACAGGTTGAGCATTAAAATTTGTGGATGGTCAATGAACCAATTGCAGACCAGAGCAGCCGGGTGGAAACTTCCATTGTCCCAGATGGCAACAAATCTGGACTGCTCTGGCCCATTCCTCTGGTCATTGGGAATGAGAATATTATGCAGGGTGTCAAGGAAGGTGATAATGTGGGCAGTATTGTAAGGACCAAGAGTGGCGTGATGATGAAGGACACCGTTCTGACTAATGGCTTCACACATTGTGATGTTGCCACCACGTTGTCCAGGGACGATGGCGTTGTCCTACGAGGTTTCTTCACCTGCGTCTTGTTTTGGCTAGTTTAAAGCCGACCTCATCAACGTAGACAAAATCATGATGCTCTGCAGCAGCATCTAGTTCCATAACTCTATGAAACAGACAATACAAAACATTATTTTATGACAGTATGAATAGACATACCAGCAGTCAATATGTATCACAATACACTTGAATACAGTACGAATGACAGGATAGTATAGCTTACTTGTACGTATTCATAGCGCAGTTGTTTCACTCTGTCAGAATTTCACACAAATGGTATTATCTAGAGCTGCTTCATACGAATATGATTGCGTTTCAGGAAACGGCCAAGTGCGGAAAACTCACCCTATTTATATTACTGAATGTTGTGTTGTCAGTGATGATGTGGTGTTGCAGTTGTCATAAACATATGCTGTTCTTTGAAATGACCCTATTCACTATATGTTGTTCCTGCTCTGCTGTGAACAGCCAGTATCTTCCTCCATTGAAGGGTCAGCTAGCAATTCTGCAAAAACATGATGTGAATGGTTAGAGTGCAAGATTTATTTCAATATGAAATTAAATGTTACTGTAGTGCTGTAAGTGCTGCAGTGCTGTAAGTACAGTAACATGGTATAGAAGGTAGGTTTACTTACCTGTTCTCATTTTGAAATGTCCGGATGACATTTCCTGCAGTGTAACGGCTCAAGTTAGGCTGGACACTCTGCCCAGCCTCCCTGAAACTCAAACCATGGTTGACCACATGGTCAACCAAAGTGGCCCGGATCTCATCTGTGATAGTTCTCCTTCCTCCTCTTCCTTGTCCCATTCCTCGTTCTCGTCCTCGTTGTCCTCCTCTTACTCTCACTCCAAAATTGGCCTCCATTGTTGTCCAAACCAAGAAAGCCAACCTGAAGCCTATTTATAGTGCTCAAGCTCTGATTTCTAAGTGAAGAAATTAGCTATAAGTGTTTTCACACGTGAGCACTGGGTGTAGGTAATCAGTAAATGAGTGTGGCATTTGGAATGGCAGTGTTTTCCTAACGAAACACAAGACCTGTTAGTTTTGAAGGATGTATCTAATGTAGAAAACTGTGTTTAGTGTTTTGCAAGAAGTGTGTTTTACAATTGCAAACTGATTGTAAAGCAGATAATGTGCTTGCAGTTTTGCAGACTTGGTCTGAAGATTAGGTACATGAGTTAGTGTGTAAGCGAATGTAAAAAACTGTAAGATGGATAGAAATTCCACAAATGATCTTTTATGAAGGCACACCTGTTAAATGAAATGGATTCCAGGTGACTACCTCATGAAGCTGGTTGAGAGAATGCCAAGAGTGTGCAAAGCTGTCATCAAGGCAAAGGGTGGCTACTGTCACGTGTGCTCCCTCTCCGGCCTCTAGGTCACCAGGCTGCTTGTTATGGCGCACACCTGTCACCATCATTACACACACCTGCGCATCATCACTCACCTGGACTCCATCACTTCCTTGATTACCTGCCCTATATATGTCACTCCCTTTGGTTCCTTACCCAGGCGTCATTGTTTCTGTTTCCTGTGTGTGCGTTGTTTGTGTGTCTTATTTTGTATTATGTTTAATTTATTTATTAAAACACTCACTCCCTGAACTTGCTACTCGACTCTCAGCGCACATCGTTACAGCTACTTTGAAGAATCTCAAATAAAAAATATATTTTGATTTGTTTAACCCTTTTTTGGTTACTTCCATATGTGTTATTTCATAGTCTGGATGTCTTCACTATTCTACAATGTATAAAATAGTAAAAATAAAGAAAGACCCTTGAATGAGTAGGTGTTCTAAAACTTTTGACCGGTAGTGTATTCATATTTACATTAGGCTATAGTCTACAAATTGCTATACCACGTAGTCGTAGGCCTAATGGGCTATAGGCCTACTGCAAATTATTGTTGTTTGTTCCTGAATTGGCTGAATTGCAGAGCTATCCTTCAGCTATCCTTTCAGCACCACAAAGAGTGCTCCAATCGCTTAAAATGATCCCTTGCCTACGCCTAATCGTCCTACTTATTACTTATTATTATTATTATTATTACAAATAGAAATTCCTCACTTCTCACAATGGTGCTCGTTTAGTAAAGTTACATCAAAGCTGAATCAATGTCTCACAAGATCACATAATGATTCATTAGGCAATTTAGATAACGGAACCAAATATAATACCATAGCATAGTAGGCGTAGCGAATTACACCATGACATTTAGGGGGGTTGGGGGAGGGGGGGGGGTCTCTATTGGGTCTAATAATAAAGACATTTAAACAATTAAAATGAATTACGTTTTAATGTGGCATGAACAGAAACAATCATGATATTTTCATCCAATTTCAAACAAATTACTTTAAAATAGTAGTCTTCCTGTGCATGTTCATCCACTCCCAAGTAGTTCAACCATCCAAACTGCATGTAGGCCTATACTCGTGCCATTTGATGAATAGAAATAGACATCCGTTACAAAACACTACAAAGTGTGCCTAATGACGTTCAGCGATTGCCATTGATTAGGTCTATATTCATAGATACGTCTGCTGACAAATGTACCTTTTTTTTTTAGCCTGAAATGTCAGGACACCTGAATTGGGGCTGAAATTGTCCTGTGGGAAAAAAACGGGATGGTCACCCTAGGCTACAATGTGTATTACCATGAACTTCAAATAGGTCTGCTGGTAGCCAGTAGCGGTAAAAAAAAGCAACACTTCCTATACTTTCAATGAATTTTTCTGAAAAAGGTGGGTAAACAGCGTTTACTTGTGTTTAACCTGCTGTAGGCCGACACCGATGCCAGTAGCCTACCCTCTAAGCCGAGGTCATTCTACACACATGAACACACGCAGAACAGGTAGCCTACATTCAATATAATACACGAGTTGAATCAAAACATGTTTACACCCTAGTTCATGAGTTCTCCATAATTCATGAATTAATGCTTTGAGTTTTCACAGATCGTGTGACATAAAACACTACCTTTCTTTCCTTACCTTTTATGACAGTGTTATTTGTCATTATTTAACAATTGAATTAGAACATAGAACTTGAACCCTGTATGAATCATGGATCTTGGATATCTCGTAAAGTGCACTGTAAGTGTAACTATGCCTAAGTAACATTTCATTCTGTTTCACTGTGAAAACAGTTGTCATGGGTAAACAACTACAAAATAATGTAGGGTTAGGCCATTGCAAAATCTAATGCTTCTAACCGAAAGAGTCAACTATAGGCCTACTGTCATTAATGTATACTTGTTGGATGGATTGGATGCGCGTTGGTGTCTAGCTGTAGACTAGTTGTCTAGGGATATTGTCGACAATCATCAGCTGATCAAGGAAAGAAAACAAATATTGCTAGAAGATTATAAAGCTAAATAAATGGTTCTACTTCTGTCCATGGACGGCACGGAGAACATCATTACCCGCAAGCAAGTGAAAAAGCAAACAATGATAAATCAATGGATAAATTGAATGTTTTGGAATAAAAGCTATTTTTTTTTATCAAGGACGCATAGCAAATAAATGGCAAAAATGAGGAAGTACAAATGTAAATCGATGAGTAAAGGAGCTCAGCCGAGGCCGAAATTCAGCCCTACTGAGTGGACAGTGCTGTCACATATGAATAAATGGTTTAAACCCTGAAAGAGAGGTGGGGGTGTTTGCTTCATTGGGAGCTTTTATTTTCCTATTTACCACTGTAAAACATATTTACTACTGCATTTGAAACAAATAGAAGAATGGTTCAATTAGCATATGCAGAAAAGAACTTCATACTGTACCTACTGTAAAATCTTGTGGTGGATCTTTGATGTTATGGGGCTGTTTTGCTTTCACTGGTTCTGGGGCCCTTGTTAAGGTCAATGCCATCATTGACTTTACCCAGTACTGGGACATTTTAGCCAAAAACCTGGCTGCCAGGAGGCTGAAACATGGCCGCAAGAGGATCTTCCAGCAAGACAATGAACCCAAGCACACATCAAAATCCACAAAGAAATGGTTAAGGGGATAGTTCACCCAAATGACATATTGGTTTCCTTACCCTGTAAGCAGTCGATGGACAAGGTATGACAGCAATCCATGCTTCGGTTTATTTTCCCTGGTGTTTACATAAGTATTCACACCAGTCAGTCAGAATCATCTTTGTCAGTGATTACAGCTGTGAGTCTTTCTGGGTAAGTCTCTAAGAGCTTTGCACACCTGGATTGTACAATACTTGCACATTACTATTTAAACAATTCTTCAAGCTCTGTCAAGTTGGTTGTTGATCAATGCTAGACAGCCATTTTCAAGTCTTGCCATTAGATTTTCAAGCCAATTTAAGTCAAAACTGTAATTAGGCCACTCAGGGACATTCAGTGTTGTTTTGGAAGGCAACTCCAGTGTAGAGTTCATGTGGAAAGTATTCAGATCCCTTCCCCTTTTCCAAATGTTGTTACATTACAGCCTTATTCTAAAATGGATAAAAAAAAATGTTTCCCCTCATCAATCTACACACAATACTCCATAATTACATCACAATACCCCATAATGACAAAGCAAAAACAGTTTGACATTTTTGCACATTTTATAAAAAAATTTTAAGCTGAAATATCACACTTACATAATTATTCAGACCCTTTACTCTGTACTTTGTTGATGCACCTTTGGCAGCGTTTACAGTCTTCTTGGGTATGACGCTACAAGCTTGGCACTCCTGTATTTGGGGAGTTTCTCCCATTTCTTCTCTGCAGATCCTCTCAAGCTCTGTCAGGTTGGATGGGGAGTGTCTCTGCACAGCTATTGTCAGGTCTCTCCAGAGATGTTTGATCAGGTACAAGTCTGAGCTGTTCCTGGGACTTGTCCCAGAGACTTGTCCCGAAGCCTGCGTTGTCTTGGCTGTGTACTTAGGATCGTTGTCCTGTTGTAAGTTGAACCTTTGCCCCAGTCTGAGGTCCTGAGCGCTCTGGAGCAGGTTTTCATCAAGGATTTCTCTGTACTTTTTTCCGTTCATCTTTCCCTCGATGCTGACTAGTCTCCCAGTCCCTGCTGCTGAAAAACATCCTCACAGCATGATGCTGTCACCTCCATGCTTCATGGTAAGGATGGTGCCAGGTTTCCTTCAAACGAGACGCTTGGCATTCAGGCCAAAGAGTTCAATCTTAGTTTCATCAGACCAGAGAATCTTGTTTCTTATGGTCTGAGTCTTTTAGGTGCCTTTTGGCAAACTCCAAGCGGGCTGTTATGTGCTTTTTACTGAGGAGTGGCTTCCGTCTGTCCTTCTGGAAAGTTCTCCCATCTCCACAGAGGAACTTCTGAGCTCTGTCAGAGTGACCATCGGGTTCTTGGTCACCTCCCTGACCAACATGCTGCCACCAACATGCTTGAAAATATGAAGAGTGGTACTCAGTGTTCTGTTGGATTTGCCCCAAACAAAGCACTTTGTATTCAGGAGACAAAGTTCATTTCTATGCCACATTTATTTGCAGTTTTACTTTAGTGCCTTATTGCAAACAGTTTTGGAAAATGTATATTCTGTACAGGCTTCGTTCTTTTCATTTAGGTTAGTATTGTGGAGTAACTACAATATCGTTGATTCATCCTCAGTTTTATGTTATCACAGCCATTCAACTCTGTAACTGTTTAACAGTTTTAAAGTCACCATTGACCTCATGGTGAAATTCCCTGAACGGTTTCCTTCAAATCCGGCAACTGGGTATGGATGGTGTATCAGTACACCAGTCAGTACAAAGACACAGGCATCCTTCCTAAGTGTAATGAATAACTTCACCATGCTCAAAGGGATATTCAATGTCAACTTTAAAAAATAATTGTACCCAAATTAGAATGGTTAGTAATACATGTATTAATCTGAAGGTATGAATTATTTTGAGAATCAATTAGTGTTATTTACCAGAATAACACGATTAACACAATTTCTTTATAGAATCAGAATTTAGTAACACTAATAAAAAATATTTACAAACAAAACGAGAATGATCAAGAAAAGGTAGGAAATATAATGAAAGACAAGAAGTGAAGTTAAGATCATCCACTCCTACTCCCCAGTCAGGAACCTTGGTCTTACATTTGACCCCAGTCTGTCATTTGACCCCACTCTGTCATTTGACCACACTCTGTTATTTGACCCCCACGTCCTGAACATCACCAAGTCAGCCTTCTTCTATATTTTTACACATTGCTACAAGACCATGGTGCTTGCCTACAGAGCTGTGAGGGGAACGGCACCTCCGTACCTTCAGGCTCTGATCAGTCCCTACAACCAAAGAAGGGCACTGCGTTCATCCACCTCTGGCCTGCTCGCCTCCCTACCTCTGCGGAAGCACAGTTCCTGCTCAGCCCAGTCAAAACTGTTCGCTGCTCTGGCACCCCAATGGTGGAACAAGCTCCCTCACGACGCCAGGACAGCGGAGTCAATCACCACCTTCCGGAGACACCTGAAACCCCACCTCTTTAAGGAATACCTGGGATAGGATAAAGTAATCCTTCTAACCCCCCCCCCAAAAAAGATATACAGTAGATGTACTATTGTAAAGTGGTTGTTCCACTGGATATCATAAGGTGAATGCACCAATTTGTAAGTCGCTCTGGAAAAGAGCGTCTGCTAAATGACGTAAATGTAAATGTAAATGTAAAAACATCTCACAACTCACACCCTCTCTCACTGACCCCACTGCTAAAACCCTCATTCACGCCTTCATTTTCATCACGCCTGGACTACTTCAACGGCATTCTCTACGGACTCCCCGCCAAAACACTGGACAGACTTCAACATATTAAAAATTCACAAACACCATACCTTGGGACCACATCACCCCCACCCTCATCAAACTCCACTGGCTCCCACTTGATCATCTTCAAATAGCTCATGCTCATCTACAAGGCAATCAATGTACTGGCGCCCTCATACCTTACTGACCTCCTACACTCCCACCTGTTCACCGTGCTCCTCTGACACTGGCCTCCTCACCCTCCCTCTCACCAAGCTCCAATCCATGCGAGACGGGGCTTTTAGCAGTGCAGCTCCCCAACTCTGGAACTCCCTCCCTCTCCATGTCAGAACCTCACAATCCATACAGATATTCTAGTCCACACTAAAGACACCTCTTCACACAGGCTTACACAGATTCTCTGTTGTCTTAGCTTTTATCCTCCGTCTAGTTCACTTCCCTGGTCATCATGTTTAGTTTTAGTCATGGTCAATCTGTCATCATGTTTAGTGTACTTTTATACAGTGAGTGTACAAAACATTAGGAACACCTTCATAATATTGAGTTGCACCCTCTTTTGCCCTGAGATCATCCTCAATTCGTCGGGGCATGGACTATACAAGGTGTCGAAAGCGTTCCACAGGGATCCTGACCCATGTTGACTCCAATGCTTCCCAGAGTTGTGTCAAGTTGACTGGATTTCCTTTGGATGGTGGACTATTCTTGATACACACGGGAAAGTGTTGTGTCAAAAACACAGCGGTGTTGCAGTTCTTGACACACTCAAACCGGTACGCCTGGCACCTACTACCATACACCTTTCAAAGGCACTTAAATCACCCTCTGAATGGCATACATACACAATCCATGTCCTAAATGTCTCAAAGCTTTAAAATCCGTCTTTAACCTGTCTCCTCCCCTTCATCTACACTGATTGAAGTGGATTTAAAAGGTGACATCAATAAGGATCATAGCTTTCACCCGGATTCACCTGGTCAGCCTGTGATGGAAAGAGCAGGTGTTCCTAATGTTTTATGCACTCAGTGTATGTGTGGGTTACAGAGATGAGGTAGTCATTCAAAAATCATGGTAAACACTATTATTGCACACAGAGGGATTCCATGCATCTTATGTGACTTGTTAAGCAAATTATTGCTGCTGAACTTACTTAGGCTTATTTAGGCTTGCCATAACAAAGGGGTTGAATACTCAAAGCTTTGAATTTTTTATTAATTTCTAAACATTTCTAAAAACACAATTACACTTTGACATTATGGGGTATTGTGTGTAGGTCAGTGACACAAAATCTAAATTTAATCAGTTTTATATTCAGGCTGTAATACAACAAAATGTGGAAAAAAGGGGTGTGAATACTGTATTGCTGGATCTATACAACCAATGGCATGGGGTGTAAACTCTTTTCGGTATTAGACTGAGGTCTGGACCTCTGACATCTGATTTAGGAGTGTAATGTCTCTTTAAGCCTTGTTATGTTATGGTGCTGACGTAGCTCTGAGACGTTCTCCAGTTGTCTGTGTAATAGGGGGGTCACCCTGCAATCACAGCCTATTGTTGGGAAGCCTCACATTCTGCTTGTAGGAACTGTACTACAATGAGAGACAATGTGAAGAACTGACGCTGAAAGAACATGCACACACACACACACATACATCTTCTATTAAGATTGTACATTCAAGCTACTCTAGGTATGATGGGCCCCACTGAGAGTTGATGGCTGCAGAGAATACTGTCCACTTTCTGAGGAATTCCTTTTCATCAGCAGCCAATACATGTGCATGAAAAATATGGCACATATAGAACATACATAACAGCCTTTGACAGGAGTTTGGAGATGCCTAACCAACAGAGGAGTGGATTTACTGTTTTCATGTTTTCAGGATCGAAGTCCCTTCATCACCTTGTCCAGGTCTACTTTTCCAGTGTAGGATCTTAATTTGATCACTCTTTTGTTGCTGAGAATTGTCCTGCACCGCAGGAAATACAGATAAGCTTTGTGATTTACATAAATTCAATGAAAATCCACACTAACACCCACTAATATTAACAGCATTGCACTTTTCATGTAGTCTACTTTTGGACAGCTAATAGCCTTACCACTGGTCAAGCAACACGATTAACTAAATGTTCAAATCCTGTTGCTGCAGGATACATTTTGATGTGACAATATAGGTTAATATGTATGCTATTCTACACATTTTGTCATGTTGCAGTTTTAGAGCAAAACGTTGCAGTTTTAGAGCAAATTTGCTGCAATTCTACACTTTTTGCCACAGGTCTGAAAGAATGATGTGCTGTTTTAAAGCAAATTTTCTGCAATTCTACACATTTTCCTATCATATGCTATCTGGGTGGGCCCCGACCTCCAGGGGGCCCATAACCCCCCCCAAAAATAAAATACATTTTGATTGGGGGTATCAGGTATGAAGGGAAGACCCAGATCCAGACCACGTCGAATAAACAATGGTTTAATGTTCCAACAGAGGTAAGCAGTAGACAGGTCAAGGCAGGCAGAGGTCGGTAATGCAGAAGGAGGCAGAGGTACAGGTCGGCAGGCAGGCTCAGGGACAGGCAGAGTGGTCAGGCAGGCGAGCTCAGAGTCAGGACAGGCAAGGGTCAAAATCATGAGGGCAAGAAAAGAGAGTCTAGAAAATGCAGGATCTGAGACACAAAAAGCTGGTTGACACAAACAAACAATACGAACTGGCAACAGCCAAACAGAGAACACAGGTAAAAATACACAGGGGTTGATGGGTGACACCTGGAGGGGGGTGGAGACAATCACAAGGACAGGTGAAACAGATCAGGGTGTGACAGTGGGCCCCGGGGCACGTGCCCTGCCTGCCCGTTCTGTAACCTGGCCCTGGATGTGGATAGAGATTATTTTCTATCTGGCCCTGGATGGGGATCAACATTTGTTTCTATCAAAGGATCATTCAGAAACTTTCTCACATTTCCTCCTTGATGTACTGCTGCTCTGGGGGAAAGAGGAGAAATAGAGATATAAAGTTTAACTGTCAAAACTCTGGCAATACTGCCACTTCATTACAGGGCCAAGTTAGTAATGATGTCAGAGACATTTTTAATCAAATACCCGAAGAGAGAAAATGCCAAATGTTATCCAAGGAATATAAATAAACCAACACAAAAGCCCTTTTTCCTGTGCCAACTGTCACAACATTTATTCAGAAAAGTTGTAATTTGAAGCGATGTCACTGTCACAGCGAGGACAGATAAACCCAGTCTAGTTGTAACTGTTGGAATGATAATGATTACTGAACACACCCAGGGCTGCATTAGACGGTCTCCCTTCACTCATTTATGGAGTGAAATCCTGATTTGACCACGTAGACCCATCAGCATTTGGCCCTTCTATTACAACACATTGGCAGGGAATCTTGGAATTCACCTGCTGCCTTCCTGACTTAATTTATTATAATCATGTCTAGGCCGACGGGACAGCAGGAATCATAGAAGCTGTATCCAGAAGCCCTCCTGGCTCTTCTAACTGTGAGCGACAGGCAAACACATGCAGAGTGACAATTTGTAATTATACTTTCATTGTGCTTTTTTTTCAAGTTCTATGGCACATTGCATTGAATTGGTGGTACATACAGATGTATGATCTTAATTTGATCACTCTTTTGTTCCTGAGAATTTTCCTGCATGGGAGAAAATGCAAACTTGTAGTGTATTTGAGGTTTAAAAAGGTTTGACATTTCCATTTTGACATTTCCCTAATGAAAAATTTATTAACCCCTGCAAAACATTTAATTAATTATAATTCACATAATAACTATAATTTCCTGTTGGATGATTTTCCTACTGTAGCAAACTGTCTCATAGATCCTACATCTGTATCAGGACTTTCCTTCATCTGCCACAGGGGAAGCAGAAAGGGATTTGGCAGGAAGCAGGAAGTGAGCCACATAGCTCTATCATTTAATATAGCGGTGCCTGGTGTTGACTCTCAGGCAGCCTTGATGCTTGTCAGACAGAGAGGAGTTAGTCAGAGTCCAGACAGCGGGTGTTGGATCCCTCCGTGTTTCCTTTCCTGTCTGTCTGTCTTCGTTTATTTCACGAAAATGTCACCGCTGACAAGGTCCAGGTGGAGAGAGGATTTGGTCTACAATTGCGAGGAACAGGGTGCAATGGTCCAACTCTGCTGGCCGCTATGTCTCTCTTTGCAGTGATGCATTCTGGGTACCCAACATTCACCTAAACCCCAGACAGAGGACTGCCCTGCTTGGTTATTACATGTTTTTCTTTGACACTAAGGTCAGCCAAGAGTTGTGGTACAATCTTAAAATGCCCATGTCACAGAGGGAGTATAATAGTGTGCCACAGAATTTTTGCTGACCTTACAATATCATGAAAGAAAACTAGATTGGTCGTTATTGGTGATTTATTCTAGTGAACATGTGCTGTAAAAGGGCAAGAGGCTCTTGTGAACCTAGTCCTTGCCATAAATGGGAGCTTTGCTCACACATTCTTTAAATAAAGCCCATTTTACAAGCCCTCTTGGGCTCAATTTAAAAGTACAGTTTTAAAAGTTATGTCATGAATGTTGGGGTAACTACAACACAGAACAAAGGAAATCCTTCAAAGACTTTATGAACCACTGAGGTAATAATTTGTGGATCAGTTGATTCGTTTAACATACAGTGTGGATCTTAGTGCTGCCAGCTAAGACGGTACCGAAGAGCCGATTCAGACTTGGGTATGCTGCCACATGGCTAGTTAGCAAAGCGTGCAAAATTTGCTTGCTAATTTGCATTGCAATTTCAAAGTGCACAAAACAAAACGTAAACACAGTGTCACTCTGTCACTGTATCTCAACACAAGTTCCCCTACTCAGGTTGCGATTCAAACAAAAATATTTTTATGATGGAATGGCTTTGCGTCAATATCCAATTAAAATGTCTGCAAGATTTAAACCCTTAAATGCACTTGGATGCAATTTATAGCAACATGGGAGGTTCTGTATGTTGGCCATAATGTTGTTGACACCTCAGATACCGTGTAACCGACCTGGGAAAAATGTACAGCTGTAAAAGCACAAAGTACTATCATGAGATTGGAGTCATTAGGATGTAAGTCAGACATAAGGTGTGTCATTACATGACTGGGGAATTAAAGGCTTCAGTTGTCCATGATGCTGGTACTCAGCTCCAGAGTTGCTAATGCCAAGTTGCTCCCGTGTGACAGGCCTGACAGGCTCGATGCCTCTCAGTAATAAGGTCTTCAGGAGTCAATCACTGGAAGAATAATCTCCCCCTAATCAATACACTGAGACCAGGTCTGCCATCAATCACTGCTACCTCTCATACCCCCCTATTGGCCCGTCGTCAGCCTTGCAGCACACAGGCATACCACACTGAGTACTAAAAGCAGGCAGTGGTGGAAAAAATAGTCTATTGTCTCAATGACTGAAGTAAAAGTGAAAGTCATCCATTAAAATACTACTTACAGTGCATTCGGAAAGTATTCAGACCCCCTGACTTTTTCCACATTTCGTTACGTTACAGCCTTATTTTAAAAATGCTTAAATATACACTACCGGTCCAAAGTTTTAGAACACCTACTCATTCAAAGGTTTTTCTTTATTTTTACTATTTTCTACATTGTAGAATAATAGTGAAGATATCAAAACTATGAAATAATACATATGGAATCATGTAGTAACCAAAAAAGTGTTAAACAAATCAAAATATATTTTATATTTGAGATTCTTCAAATAGCCACCCTTTGCCTTGATGACAGCTTTGTACACTCTCGGCAGTTTAGTCACGGTAATTAGGCTTCTCCAAGCTCTGATGCTGCTGATGGTCATTAGTAGCCTAACAAACTTAATAACTGCCTGGTACTCAGCACTCTATTGTCCCTCTAATCACTCTGACATCAATGCTAATGTGATTGAAAATCTAATCCAACACTTCATGAAAGCCCATGAGCTCATATTACGCAACATTTCTATAAGCTATGCAATTGCGTGAGAAAACATAGTTTTAATGACTCCTATTAAAAACAGGAGGATTCCATCAGCTTTATATAGGCTAGGCCTACTATTTTTTATTAATCAACTTTCCTAATATTAAGCACATTGCTTCTCTTTACAACAGGAGTAGAGCCTACCTGGCTGGCATGAAAATGAACCACGGGAAAAGCATCCTCCATTCACTATTTAAGTGCATAGATGACATGTATTTTTCCCCTGCTCCAGTTCTGAGACAGGTGCATGATAATGGTCCATTCTAAATCAAAACAAAATTCACACATATATTATTTAGTGTATGTAAACACAACATTAAATTAAGAATAGTTTGATGGGTGACAATATTAGCCTATAACTTGTGAATGATACCCAGCTTGTGCATTAAGGTAAGTGGCTAAAAAAGCACATTAATCCATTTTATAAAACTGGTGTAGAGCCTAACTGGCATACATAGGCTGCGCGTGAGTTTCAAGTTTGGGGAATATAGTTTTCACCATAAAAATGAACCTTTTATAATAAAGCATTACATTAATAAAACAGTGTTTTCCCACTAATTGATTGCATTTTGGAACATTCATTCTTGTAGTCTCCTGCCGTGTGTGCATTTGCGCGTAATAATGTGAAAAAATTGCCTAATCGTTTATCAACATTTTAAGCTAAACAATCAGCCTCATTGCTTTTAAAAGCTTTTTTGAAGCGAGTGGTTGTATTGATTTGGGATCTATCGTATCCCACAACTGTCCGAGAGAATGTTTGGAATATTTATTTATTACACAGAAGAACAAGTTGACCAATATAATAGGTCAACTTTTGTTCTGTGGGGGATATAAGATTGACATAGACTAGTGCTTTTGCTGTTCGTCAGGCCTACTCATCTTGTTGGCTGACTAAAAGTAGGCTAAATGTGGACAGTTCTAACATCTTCAATATGCGCCGAATTCTTAGATGAAATGTCTTTGAGAAGGACCTGATCACATGATGGACATTGGCTACATCTGAGAGAGCCATGTGAGTGAGCGGTGCTTCGGAACACAGCATCCGGAAGAAGGGAATTATAATTAGCCAATTATATTCAGCCCAAGGCCACAACGGCCACTTTGACCACAAAAGGCATAGATTTTTCAGGGGGCATCCACCGGGAAATTCGAGGCCTGGTGAGATTATTATTAAGTGCTTGTCAAATTGTGAATGAGAGACTGATGAAGTGTGCGCAACTTGCACCTTTTTTCAAATCATCATTAGAGTACCATCATGCAGCCTTAGAATGTATTAAAAATCAAAACATAGCCCAACGTTTGTATCACAACAAAAGTTGCATAAATAACTCTAAATTAAGCATATATGACCAGTTTCCTTGTAAACCGCTCAACACAGAATAGCTGCATGTGCACACTTCCTTTGAAATTATTTGGGGAACATATCCTTTTTATTTTTTTAAGCTATGTTCATACTATACTTTTTAAAATAATGCCACAGAATTCTAAGCAAATCTTGTTTGCTAAATGAACTAGTGTAGCCCACAGCCATATGGTATAGCCAGATCATGGCCTAACATAAGGACAACTCGGGGCATGCTATTCTGTTCTTCTGAAATAGACTACATTTTCTTCATATCATGTTTCCTTAGACCTGTCTAAAATACATAATGGATGTATTGTGATGGTGTAGGCTATATTAAATGGATTTATTAGACTTTTTCAAATGAAGATGTTCCAAAGGTCTGCATCAGTGGCTTGTAGGCTATGTGTGGAAGCCAGGACATGCCAAGACTGTTTATGCTAATTAACGGTCAATTACTCTGAGACTGGCAGTTATTTGCTTGACAAACACTGGCTGACAAAATTGCATGACCACCACAGCCCACTTGGAGTTTGCCAAAGACACCTAAAAGACCCCCAGACCATAAGAAACAAGATTCTCTGGTCTCTCATGAAACCAAGATTAAACTCTTTGGCTTGAATGCCAAGCGTCACATCTGGAGTAAACCTGCCACCGTCCCTAAGGTAAAGCATGGTGGTGGCAGCATCATGCTGTGGGGAGGTTTATCAGTGGCAGGGACTGGGAGACTGGACAGGATCAAGGGAAAGGTGAACGGAGCAAAGTACAGAGAGATTCTTGATGAAAACCCGCTCAGGACCTCCGACTGGAGCAAAGGTTCACCTTCCAACAGGACAATGACCCTAAGCACACATTCAAGACAATGCTGGAGTGGCTTCAGGGCAAGTCTCTGAATGTCCTTGACTGGCCCAGCCAGACACCAGACTTGAACCCGATTGAACATCCCTGGAGAGAACTGAAAATTGCTGTGCAGCGAAGCTCCCCATCCAACCTGACAGAGCTTGAGAGGATCTGCAGAGAAGAATGGGAGAATCTCCCCAAATACAGGTGTGCAAAGTTTGTAGCGTCATACCCAAGAATACTTGATTGTCACACCTACTCCTGTTCCCTCCCTCCGGCGCTGGACTTTTCTGGTCTACTAACTAGCAACCATCAATGCGCACACCTGCTCCCCATCATTAAGCACACCTGGACTTCATCACCACCCTGATTACCCTCCCTTCATATAGCCCTCACCAACCTCAGTCATCAGGTAGTATTGGTTCTGTTTTCATGTTCAGACGCTTTTCTTGTTTTGTAACTCTCTATGAATGAATGAGTGAATGAATGAACATTTTATTTTCGTGTCAAATCGCCAATTGGAAACCCATCCCTTATGGGATTAATTGACACATTAACAAACATTACAATAATTCACTATGGTAATTAAATGATAGTTCTTCTTACGACATTCTCTGCAATGCGCATCACATAAAGAGCGAACAAAAATAAGATACATCAATACATAATAGTCAATAAGGTTATCTAGACAATAATTACATCCCTAGAGCAGTACAATGATATTGTCACGTCCTGGCCAGTAAAAGGGGTTATTTGTTATTGTAGTTTGGTCAGGGCATGGCAGGGGGTGTTTGTTTTGTGTGTTTCGGGGTTTTTGATTTATGTTCTATATTTTCTATTTCTATGTGTTTATCTAGCTTTTCTATTTCTATGTTAGTTTTGTCAATGACCTCCAATTAGAGGCAGCTGGTTGTTGTTGTCTCTAATTGGAGGCCATATTTAGTTGTGTTTGTTTTCACTTGTGTTTGTGGGTGGTTGTTTCCGGTATAGTCTGTGCACCTTACTGGACTGTTTTCGTTGTTTGTTTTGTTTAAGTGTTTTTTCTTTAATAAAGTAAAGAAGATGATCAATATACCTGCTGCATTTTGGTCCACTCCTTACGACGCCCGTGACAGATATACATACATATATATGTACATACACACTGCATATATACACATACATAATACATACATACATACCATAAACAGACAAATAAACACAGAACAAAAAAGAAACTGAAGTCACTTGAACCCAGTCTGACACAAAGAGAATATTCATATAGAGGACAAGCCTATACACAATCTATATACACACACCATTAACCACATAGAAGATCAATATTTTTACTTTTTATTTATAGGTAGCCCTTTTTCTTTTATTCCATGCTTTATGTAAATATTCCACAAACGGAAATACACAATGGACAAAAAAACATTTACATTCTCCTCATCAATCAGCCACATAATGCCAGGGTATATCTGGTGGGCTTTCTGGAATAAGAGCAAGCGTAAATCATGGTATATAGTGCAATAGAGGATAAAATGAGTTTCATTCTCTATTTCTTCGAGGTCACAATAGTTACATAGGCGTTCCTCTTTCATTTCACCACAATACTTACCTGTTTCAGTATGCAGAGGCAATATCCCTGATCGTACCTGTTTCAATGCGCAGAGGCAATATCCCTGATCGTACCTGTTTCAATGCGCAGAGGCAATATCCCTGATCTTACCTGTTTCAATGTGCAGAGGCAATATCGCTGATCTTACCTGTTTCAATACGCAGAGGCAATATCCCTGATCTTACGTGTTTCAATACGCAGAGGCAATATCCCTGATCTTACCTGTTTCAATACACAGAGACAATATCCCTGATCTTACCTGTTTCAATACGCAGAGGCAATATCCCTGATCTTACCTGTTTCAATACGCAGAGGCAATATCCCTGATCTTACCTGTTTCAATACACAGAGATAATATCCCTGATCTTACCTGTTTCAATACGCAGAGATAATATCCCTGATCTTACCTGTTTCAATACGCAGAGGCAATATCCCTGATCTTACGTGTTTCAATATGCAGAGGCAATATCACTGATCTTACGTGTTTCAATACGCAGAGGAAATATCCCTGATCTTACCTGTTTCAATACGCAGAGGCAATATCCCTGATCTTACGTGTTTCAATACACAGAGGAAATATCCCTGATCTTACCTGTTTCAATACGCAGAGGCAATATCCCTGATCTTACGTGTTTCAATACGCAGAGGCAATATCCCTGATCTTACCTGTTTCAATACGCAGAGGCAATATCCCTGATCTTACCTGTTTCAATACGCAGAGGCAATATCCCTGATCTTACCTGTTTCAATACACAGAGACAATATCCCTGATCTTACGTGTTTCAATACGCAGAGGCAATATCCCTGATCTTACCTGTTTCAATATGCAGAGACAATATCCCTGATCTTACCTGTTTCAATACGCAGAGGCAATATCCCTGATCTTACGTGTTTCAATACACAGAGACAATATCCCTGATCTGACCTGTTTCAATACACAGAGGAAATATCCCTGATCTTACCTGTTTCAATACACAGAGGCAATATCCCTGATCTTACCTGTTTCAATACGCAGAGGCAATATCCCTGATCTTACCTGTTTCAATACGCAGAGGCAATATCCCTGATCTTACCTGTTTCAATACGCAGAGGCAATATCCCTGATCTGACCTGTTTCAATACGCAGAGGCAATATCCCTGATCTGACCTGTTTCAATACGCAGAGGCAATATCCCTGATCTGACCTGTGCACATAGCAATCTCTTGCTTTTAGGTAGGTTATATATAATATATCTCTCACACACCAATTCACCCTTAATCAAACAAAAGGTTCTCGATTTGGGTTTATTATTAATCTCTTCCACCCATTTTTTTTCATATTGCATCAACAGTTGTTTTTTAATCATATTTATGTCTCCCTTAATCAGGTTTTCATACAGTTGTTCACGTCAGACTGTTGAAAAAGGTCCGACATTTCAGTTGCCTAGGCTCCCCCTATAGATAGACCCCATTGAAAAACTTTACAAGCTATTCTGGCAGTTGGCATATCCAACTATCTATTCCAAAGTCTCACCATACATGCCTTCCATCTCACCTCACAGGGTTCCCAGCCCATGTCCCCTGTTATTGCAAGTAAAGATGCAAACTTGTGGACACCTAAAAAGTAAAGTACTGCTCTGTTATGAACATGTTCGTTTTTAAAATGCCTCTTAGCACCCCACACTCCTGAATAGTTCAGGACAGGGCACACACATGTCTGATACAGTTTGGAATACATGGCATAACCAAGATCTTTGAGTGCTTTGGTTTTTCCTAGAACTCCCCCAAGAGTTCTACTTGCTGAGTCGGCCAGGGCAGATGTTCCGTAAAGAAAGGTAATATGTTAATCAATAAAAATACCCAAATATTTAGAAAGGCTAGTAAACTCCAGAACGTCTTCACCAAAACTGAAAAACACTTCTCTTAGTAGCTGGTTTTCTAAAATGCATTATGTGTTTTTGTCTGGTTGATCATGAGTCTCCATCTTTTACACCAGTTGACTGCACATAATAACATGTTCTGCTGGTCTTGTTCAGTTTCTGCCATCATAACAATATCATCAGCATATAAAAGGATACTTAGCATTTCATCATATCTTACTCCAATATTTAACTGTTAAAATGTATTTTGCCAAAACATTTATAAACAAAGTCGGTGATAAGGCATCTCCTTGTTTTACACCCGAGGGTGTGGGAAACCAATCTGTACGATATTCATTAACACGCACACAAGCAATTGGTACTTTGTAAAGAGACTAGATTGCTTGATACAATTTCCCATCAACCCCTGTCTTTAACAAACTACAGGCTAAAAGATCCCAGTTTACAAAATCAAAAGCTTTCTGGACATCAGTGAAACATGCAAAAGTAGGCTTCTCATCATGTAATCTATTTCTAATGATTGTACAGACCGAGAAGATATTGTAATGAATACTCAGGGAGAGAAAGTTGTAGATTCACGCGCAGAGCGCGGCAGGCACCTTCGCAGAAGGCAGGAAATGTGGTCACAGGCAGGCAATGGGCATACACAGGTAGGCAAACAGGCAGCTGAATCAAAACTAGGACTTGAATGCTTTAACTGGTTCTCACAAACGAGCTAGGAACAGGCTTAGTAGAGTCAAAACCAACAATACCTCACAAAGACAAACAGAATGAACTAAATAAGGAGCTGATGAGACCAGGTGAGTAACTAACACAGGTGAAATCAATGAACAAAAATGAAAGACAGTGCTACGTTCAAGAACACAAAGAAACAGGGCTATGTTCAAGAACAAAACGAAACAGAACACAAGGTTGACTAAGAAAATAAATACAGAACCTTACAGATATGATCTATACAGGCTCTGGATTTACGAAAACCATTTTGTTCTTCCACCAGGATGTTTTGATCCTCCAAAAATGTAATTAGCCTATGGATGAGGATGGATGAATATTATTTATAAACCGTACTTAATAAACTTATGCCTCTGTAGTTCAGTGGCACTCTCGGGTCGTTTTTTTAAAGATTTGGGAATCGGATTCACTATAGACTTATACCAAGTGGATGGCAGTATACTGTACTCAAAACACATTTGGAGCAAATTATATAATCAATTAATTTAGGAGATTTTAAAACCTCATTAGGCAATTCATCAACACCAAATGGCTCTACATGCCATTTTTTGCAGTGTCAATCACCTTCTTAACTTCTGCCACAGACAGCTCCTCATTTAAGTATTGGTTACATATATAAGAGGGTTCTAACATTGTATTTTCCAGTTTAGTTCTCAGGGAACATATGTCTTTATAAAATTCTTCCTCAAAATATGTCAGATTTTCGTTACCTGAGAAAAAAATAGCAAACCCCTTCTCCCACTCCTTAAGTACCTGTGTAATATCAGAATTCAGCCCCCCCTGCTCTTCCATGACTTCCATTGGAATTTTCTTATGTCGTTTTGGTCCTAACTTGTTTATTTGGCTCCAAAACTGTTGAGGATTTCTTGTCTGTATCTCCTCAAGGTGTATTAACTGCCCTCTCTGATATCTCCGTTTAAATAGGCGCAGTCTTTCATCAAACATATGCTGTTTTTTCTTAAATTCATTCCTACAGTGTTCTCTTGTATTCCTATCTTTACACTGTAAAAATAAGTACTCAGCCTTGCGCATTGCTGACCATAGATTCCTTAACTCATCATTCCAATAAGGCTCGTTCGGCTTTTAAGCTTTCCTGGACTTGGTGGTGTATTCTTTATTCACATTTTTCCCGATTTCAGAATATATAAATTCACAAAATGTTTCATATCTCACATATAAATCAAATGTTGTTTGTTGGCATCTTTCCAGAGTTTTGATGACTTCCACCAGAGCTCTACATGCCATTTCAGAACATAGAGAGTCATTTGGCACATTTCTTATCATACATTTAGGCCTATACGGGGTATGTATCTTTGCCACGTGTGATGCACAGCAATACCTGGTTAAGAAAGTTTGTGACCAACAGAAAATATCATAAATAAAAGAGAATGATCAGAAAGCCTACTTTTTTCTCCAATTAAGTCAAAACATCTGCATTCTTCAACCATCTGTGTAGGAGATAACGCCTTAAATTCCAAACAAGTTTCTAGACTGTCGTGGAGGGTAACTACATAGTCCACCACAGCTTTTCCTTTGCCAGATATGGATGTAAAGTTATCGCATGTGGGGCATATCCTTCCATTAATGATGCACATTTTAGAGTCACAAAGGAATTCTAATAGGGTTTCCCCATGATGATTAACAAAGCCATGCTAACGCAACACGCGATGGAATATCATCAATATCATTTATATAGTCATCTAACCTCCCAATTTGACTGTTAAGACCCACACATATGTAAATAGCATCTGCTTCTGTATATAGTGTCACGACTTCCGCCGAAGTCGGCCCCTCTCCTTGTTCGGGCGGCGTTCGGCTTACTAGTCACCTGCTTACTAGTCACCACCGATCCATGTTTCCCTGTTCGTTTTGTTTTGTCTTAATTATACTCACCTGTTTTCAATTCCCTATTTATGTTCCTTATTTAACCCTCTGGCTTCCCTTTCTGTTTTGTCCGTGATTGTTTTGTGTCAGTGGTTGTTGGAGGTGTTTCTCCTAACCCTGTTGTTTTGCTGTTGGAGATTTTTGGTTGTGTTTCTGAGTAAACAAGACTGCTTGCACTCATACCTGTGTCCTGCACCTGACTCCGCTACTTCTCCAAACAAAATATCGGTTACATATCGGTTTTCTTGACTTAACAAATGACTATAGAAGGAGGACGCATCTCTACCCCATGTGGACTGTTCAGGTGGAAAATAACATGAATATACAACAAAACAATAATCTGACTCCCTATGTTCAAAGCACAAACCAATAATTCCTTCTATGGCTTTATCGATCATTTCAATTTTATATGCTTTCATCATATCAGACTTTACACATATTCCCACTCCCCCTGAGCCCCTGGGGACTTTCACATGAGTGTTTATGTTGTGTCCACACCATACATAACCTTCAATATCAATATTTTCTTGCCGAGGCAAATGCGTTTCATTTTTTGAGATAATGTCTGGGTTGAAAGATTTTAGTATTAATATTCATAATTTATTGTTCAATGTGGTCCATCCGTTAACATTTTAATGTGCTATTGAAATCGAATCTCGTAAAGGTTGGGAAGCCCCTCAGTATGTAGTAGGTTTGTCCACCCCATGTCCTTGTCCGTGTGGTCCTTCTGGTTGATCTCGTTTCATGACCCGTCCGCTTCCTGTGATAAAATAGTCCTTTCCTCCTGGTATTTCTCTCAGCAGCGTCTTCAAGTTCAGTTCTATAAGGCGATCGGTGTGGGACTTGGCTGGTTTTGCCTTTGTAGTCCTTGATTGTCTGTAGACCCTGCCACATACGTCTCGTGTCTGTGCCATTGAAATGTGACTCCACTTTGTCTCTATACTGATGTTTTGCCTGTTTCATTGCCTTACTGCGGGAACAACTGCACTGTTTGTATACGGCCATATTCCTAGTCACCTTGCCATGGTTAAATGCGATGGTTTGCGCTTTCAGTTTTGAGCGAATGCTGACATCTATCCACGGTTTCTGGTTAGGGTAGGTTTTAATAGTCACAGTGGGTACCACATCTCCAATGCACTTCCTAAAAACTCAGTCACCTTATTAGTGTATTCATCTATGTTGTTCTCGGAGGCTACCCGGAACATATCCCAGTCCGCCTGATCAAAAGTTGGATTCCGATTTGTCAGACCAGCGTTGAATAGTCCTTAGTGCGGGTACTTCCTGTTTGATTTTCGACCTATAGAAAGGGGGGGCCCAAAATGGAGTCCTGGTCAGATTGGCAGGAGGGAGAGCGGGGGAGGGCCTTGTAGACATCCCAGAAGTTGCAGTAGCATTGGTCAAGTGTTTTAACAGCACGAGTACTGCAGTCAGTGTGTTGATAGAACTTCGGTAATGGTTTCTTTAAATTTGCTTTGTTAAAATCCCCAGCTACAATAAATGCAGCCTCAGGATATATTGTTTCCAGTTTGCATGAAGTCCAGTGAAGTTCTTTGAGGGCCATCGGGGTATCGGTTTGAGGGGGAATATACACGGTTGTAATTATAACCGAAGAGAATTCTCATAGAAGGTAATACGGTTGTCATTTGATTGTGAGATATTCTGCGTCGGGTGAATTAAAGGACTCGAGTTCCTGTATGTTATCATAATCACACCATGAGTAGTTAATCATGAAACATAGACCCCCGCCCTTCTTCTTCCTGGAGAGATTTGATTCCTGTCTGCGTGATGAAGTGAAAATCCAGCTGGCTGAACCTTTCCATGAAACAGAGTATGTTACAATCCCTGATGTCTCTCTGGAAGGGAATCCTCGCCCTGAGCTCGTCAACTTTATTATCCAGAGACTGAACATTAGCTAATAATATACTCGGAAGCGGTGGGTGGTGTTCGCCTACTGAGTCGGACTAAATGTCCACTCCGAGTACCTCTTTTCCCGCCGGCTGTGTTTTGGAACAGCCTCTGGAATCAGTTCAATTGCCCTGGACAAAGGATCCGATTCGGGAAAAACCTATACTCCTGGTTATAATGCTAGTAATGCTGGTGAGATACTGCCCCTCTGATATCCAAAAGTTCTTCTGGGCTGTATGTAATAACACAAAATATTTACTGGGCAAATAATGTAAGAAATAACACATAAAAAAACAAAATACTGCCAAGTTTCCTAAGAGCTAGAAGCACCACAGCCCTGTCCGTCGGCGACTAGCCATGAAGAACAGTAAACATGATGACAGATTGACCATGGAGAACACTAAACATGATGACAGACTAACCATGAAGAACAGTTAACATGATGACAGACTGACCATGGAGAACAGTTAACATGATGACAGACTGACCATGGAGAACAGTTAACATGATGACAGACTGACCATGGAGAACAGTTAACATGATGACAGACTGACCATGGAGAACACTAAACATGATGACAGACTAACCAGGGAAGTGAACTAGACAGAGGATAAAAGCTAAGACAACAGAGAATCCGGGTAAGCCTGTGTGAAGAGGTGTATCTTTAGTGTGGACTAGAATATCTGTATGGATTGTGAGATTCTGACGTGGAGAGGGAGGGAGTTCCAGAGTTGGGGAGCTGCACTGCTATAAGCCCCGTCTCCCATGGAGTGGAGCCTGGTGAGAGGGAGGGTGAGGAGGCCAGTGTCAGAGGAGCACGGTGAACAGGTGGGAGTGTAGGAAGTCAGTAAGGTATGAGGGCGCCAGTACATTGATTGCCTTGTAGGTGAGCATGATCAATTTGAAGATGATCCTGTATTGAACTGAGAGCCAGTGGAGTTTAATGAGGGTGGGGGTGATGTGGTCCTAAGGTCTGGTGTGTGTGAGGACTCTTGCAGCTGAATTTTTAATATGTTCTAGTCTGTCCAGTGTTTTGACAGGGAGTCAATAGAGAATGTTTTTGAGAAGTTTTTGAGGTGGAAGAAGGCTGACTTGGTGATGTTCAGGATGTGGGGTTCAAATGGCAGAGTGGGGTCAAATGGCAGAGTGGGGTCAAAAGACAGAGTGGGGTCAAATGACAGAGTGGGGTCAAATGGCAGAGTGGGGTCAAATGGCAGAGTGGGGTCAAATGACAGAGTGGGGTCAAATGACAGAGTGGGGTCAAATGACAGAGTGGGGTCAAATGGCAGAGTGGGGTCAAATGACAGAGTGGGGTCAAATGTAATGCCAAGGTTCCTGACTGTGGATTTGGAGTGGATGGTGCAGTTGTCAATTGTCATATTGAATTGACCCAATCATCCTAAATCCACCAGATCAGAGGCAGCAGGGATGACAACGCATTATTTTGTTAGGTGCGTGAATTAGACTATGTTGAGTATTCAAAATGTAACAAGTACTTTTGAGTGTCAAGGAAAATGTATGGGAGTAAAAAGTACATATTTTCTTTAGGAATGTAATGGAGCAAAAGTATTAAAATATATAAATAAAGTTCAGATACCACCAAAAACGACTTAAGTAGTACTTCAAAGTATTTTTACTTAGTTACGTTACACCACTGAAACCAGGGAAGAGAAGGATGAGGAGAGATGGATGGGCGAAGATGAAATGCTGAGTCACTCTCCGTTTGTCATCCGGGATGGACAGATCATGACCAGGAGGTGGACGGGCTGAGCATGACATCATCGGTTTCCACGGATACCTTGGCATTGACCAATGGAGCTCAGAAGAGGGATTCGTCATCCTCCAAATCAGTCTATCCATCATACCTGTCATCTCTCAAATAGTCTATCCATCATATGTGTCAGCTCTCAAATAGTCTGTTCTTCATTCCTCTGTCATCTCTCAAATAATCTATCCTTCATACCTCTGTCATCTCTCAAATAATCTATCCATCATACCTCTGTCATCTCTCAAATAATCTATCCATCATACCTCTGTCATCTCTCAAATAATCTATCCATCATACCTCTGTCATCTCTCAAATAATCTATCCTTCATACCTCTGTCATCTCTCAAATAATCTATCCTTCATACCTCTGTCATCTCTCAAATAATCTATCCATCATTCCTCTGTCATCTCTCAAATAGTCTATCCATCATACCTGTCAGCTCTCAAATAGCCTGTTCTTCATTCCTCTGTCATCTCTTAAACAGTCTGTCCTTCATTCCTCTGTCATCTCTCAAACAGTCTATCCATCATACCTCTGTCAGCTCTCAAATAGTCTGTCCTTCATTCATTCCTCTGTCATCTCTTAAATAGTCTATCCATCAGACCTATGTCGGCTCTGGGGGGAAAGAGGCTTTCCTGCTTGTTTTAGGTCCACCAATCAATATTGTCCCTCTCCAAACATCCCAGCACTCTCAGGGGACTAGGGGGATCCTAAGTAGATATTTTCTTATCATCAGCTTCCCGTATTTCCAGTGAAGTGCATTTGAGGACAGTGTTAGTGAAAGTGAATTAGTTTACAGCCCACTATCTCACCCACAGACATACACAACGTTACTTTTTGTAACATATACAGACTTTATTTTGTTGTACTAAATCAATCAGATGAGTCTATGGCCTGTGTGGTGCATTTGTGGATAGTATGTGGGAATAACCATTCACTACTTCACCCACACACATACGTAAACTCTTAGAAAAAAAGGTGCAGTCTATAACCTTAGCTGTCACCACAATTAGCTGTCACCACAGGAGAACCCTTTGAAGTACCCTTTTTGGTTCCATTTAGATTCAAAATTCAAAAAGCACTCTCACATCTGAGCTATCTTTGTTGCAAGTGCATAGTAACAATTGAATAACGTGAGAAAAAATAAGAAACCTGCACACTGCTCTTACTAGTATTGCTGCTCTTTATTAAGCTTTACGTTTTCGGCCTCAAGGCCTTCGTCAGAGCTATGGGGACAGCCGAAGAACCCTTTTGGAACCCATGTCATATACACACACACACACACACACACACACACACACACACACACACACACACACACACACACACACACACACACACACACACACACACACACACAATGTCTCTCATGTACCATGTACCATGTGTAGGCTACTAAATCACACAACCGTCAGGAGACTGCAAGGCTTTGTGTGTAAATTGTAGGATCATCCTGCAAACATAATGAGTCGGAACCTATTCTACATCCACAAAGCAATCAGACAGAGCAATTTAAGAAGCAAATTAGTTAAACCTATATTCCTCACTCTGTTAATCAGAGCTCAGCATGAAAGCAAAAACGTGCTTTGTCGATCGCCACAAGAAGACAATACCAATTTCCCCAGCACGTTAAGATGTGATGAACGCTGGAATTACTTTTAGATTTCAATCATAATGACGGCTCTCTACAGTGGGGTTTCATTGCTTGAGATGACAGTTACTTGCTGACATTTTGTCACGTATAGCCTCCACGCATAGCCTCCACGCATAGCCTCCACGTATAGCCTCCACGCATAGCCTCCACGCATAGCCTCCACGCATAGCCTCCACGCATAGCCTCCACGTATAGCCTACAAGTCACAGATGCGGGCCTTTGGAACATCTCGTTTTAAAAAAAAGTCTAATAATAAATCCATTTAATATAGCCTGCACCATCACAATAAATCCATGAATTATTTTAGGTAGGACATAAAGAAAAAATATTTCAGAAGAACAGAATAATAGCATATTCTAAGTTGTCCTTATGTTAGGTCCTGATCCGGCTATGCCATATGGCTGTGGGCTACACTATTTCATTTAGCAGACAAGATTTGCTCACAATTCCTGTGGCATTATTTTATAGTAAGAAGAATACAATTAAACATAGTTGAATAAAATAGAAAGGATGTTTTTCCCATTCGATTTCCGAGGGAGGGAGTGGGCACATACAGCTATTCTGTGTTGAGCAGTCAACAAAGTGATAAGCGCTTAAGAGCGTTGGGCCAGTAACCAAAAGGTCGCTGGTTCAAATCCCCGAGCTGACCAGGTGGAAAAATCTTTCCATGTGTCCTTGAGCAAGGTACTTAACCCTAATTCCTCCTGTAAGTCACTCATCTCCTAAAATGAAATAATTTGAAACAGGTCTTCCTATATGCTAAATTTATAGTTATCATACAAACCTTGGGCTATATTCTAAGGGTGCCTGATGCCACTCTAATGATTATTTGAAAAATGTTGCACTAAAGGCAGGCACTCTGTTTTGCTTCTTGCTGCTGGCTGCACACACTTCGTCAGTGTCTCATTCACAATTTGACAAGCACTTGATAATATTCTCACCCATCAGACTATTCTCAATTTAATCTACTTATACATATAGCCTACTGATATACACTGAGTGTACAAAACATTAAGGACACCTTCCTAATATTGAATGGGTGGTGGACCATTTTTGATGCACACGGGAAACTGTTGAGTGTCAAGTGCACTTCAATATTTTGTCTTGCCCATTCACCTTCTGAATGGCACACATACACAATCCATGTCTCAGTTGTCTCAAGGCTTTACAATCCTTATTTAACCTGCCTCCTCCCCTTCATCTACACTGACAGAAGTGGATTTAACAAGTGACATCAATACGGGATCATAGCTTTCACCTGGATTCACCTGGACAGTCAATGTCATGGAAAGAGAAGGTGTTCTTAATGTTTTGTACACTTAAAATTTGTTATTTATTTAGAATGCCAACCAAAAAAAAGTAATCCATAGCCTGCACTCGAATAGCGAATGGAGGAGGAGCTTCCTGTGGACACGGTTTTTTATATGCCAGGTAGGCTACACCGGTTGTAAAGTGGATTAATTACAGTTATTTGGCCACTTTAGTTGTGATACAAAAGTTAATAAAACCTACATGATGCATACAACTATGATATGAAAAAGTAACAAAAAAAATGCATGCACTGTTTCTTGCCTTGGACCGCACACGATAGGCATCATTCACAAGTGTTAATATTCTAACCCATCAGACTATTCTCAATTTAATCTGGTCTTTACATATACTAAGTAATATATGTGTGAAATTAGTTTTGATTTAGAATAGGCCATTATCATGCACCTGTCGGAACAGGGGCAGGGGAAATAAAGACAACAAAGAAAATTGAACAAAGGCAAGAAAATCGATTTCTAAGCAACAACAAACACACAGGATCGCTACCTGAATAACAAATCAAAATCCAGCAGCAGTGATGAGTCATCAAATATGTTTGCGTATCATGACCATGGGGCATCAAACAGCAATGTAATCAAACAGAAAATGAAAAAATATTTGCATGAAGAAAAAAAAAGGTTCAGAAACACCAACAACTGGGACAAAAGAATTGCCAATTCTCATCTGTTTACTGTTTCAGAGACAGCAACTTCAGATGTGAGTTGAATAAGAAAAGTGCAGATGTGCGTTGAATAAGAAAACTAGACTACAGAGAATAGCAGAAGATGTGATGTGTTTGAGGTAACAGCTGAGGGAAACATACGTATGAAATCCTCGGTGTTCTTTAATGATAAGGTTAATAGATTTGTGACCTGGTTCAAATCCCTCGTCCAGCCCGTTCACCTTGGAGCGCCAGCAGGGTGTTTAACCCAGAGAGGTCTGGGTGAGCTTGTGAAGGACACGCCTCAGAGAGACAGCAACTTGACTACAGCGAGCAGAGAGCAGATGTGCGTTGAATAAGAAAACTAAACTACAGAGAATAGCAGAGGATGTGATGTATTTCAGGTAACAGCTGAGGGAAACATTTTTTTGCTGTGTTCTTTAATGATAAGGTTAATAGACTTGTGACCTGGTTCAAATCCCTCATCCAGCTCATTCACCTTGGAGCGCCAGCAGGATGTTTAACCCAGAGAGGTCTGGGTGAGTGAATGATGGACACACACATCAGAGAGAGAAAAAAACCCCAAATCAAATGTATTTATAAATCCTTTTTTACATCCACAGGTGTCACAAAGTACTTATACAGAAACCCAGCCTAAAACCCCAAACAGCAAGCTAGAAAAACTCCCTTGAGAGGAACAAGGCTCTGAGGGGTGGCCAGTCTTCTGGCTGTACCGGATGGAGATTATAAGAGTACATGGACATTAAGGCCAGATCGATCTTCAAGATGTTCAAACGTTCCTCAGGAGTAAATGTCAGTTGGATTTTTACAGCCAAGTATTCAGAGGTCGAAACAGCATATGCTGAGAGAGAGAGAGAGAGAGAGAGAGAGAGAGAGAGAGGAGAGAGAGAGAGAGAGAGAGAGAGAGAGAGAGAGAGAGAGAGAGAGAGAGAGAGAGAGAGAGAGAGAGAGAGAGAGATTCTACAGCCACATACAGAACAGTTGGAACTGGAGCAGCAGCACGACCAGATCGTCTAGGGACGGGGACAGCCAGGAGTCATCAGGCCAGGTAGTCCTGAGGCTTGGTCCTAGGGCTCAGGTCTTCCGGGAGGGGAGAGAGAGAGAAGGATAGTAGAATTAGAGGGAGCATACTTAAGTTCACACAGGACACCAGGTAAGACAGGATCATTTCACCAGATAGGACAGACATAAATACTGGAGGCTGAGACTGTGAGGGAGGGGGGGCGACGACACATGGTATAACCCCACACCACTTGAGAGATATCGACAGGCCACCAACATTCTACCCTGAGAAAAGGCTGAGTGTAGCACACAGAGATCTCCTCCACTACACAAGCCTGAGGGAGCGCAAAACCGGACAGGAAGATCAGGTCAGTGACTCAACCCACTCAAGTCGAGTATAGCGAAAAAAGCCTGGCACGACGTGACGCAACCCTCCTAGGGACGGCATGGAAGAGCACTAGTAAGCCAGTGCCTCAGCCCCTGTAATAGGGTCAGAGGCAGAGAATCCCAGTGGAGTGAGGGGAGCCGGCCAGGCAGAGACAGCAGGGGAGGTACGTCACTCCAGTGCCTTGCCATTCACCTTCGCACCCCTGGCCAGACTACACTCAATCATAGGACCTACTGAAGAGATGAGTCTTCAGTAAAGACTTATATGTCAATACCGAGTCTGCGTCTCTCGCATGGATAGGCAGACCATTCCATAAAAATGAAGCTCCATAGGAGAAAACCCTAACTTCAGCTGTTTGCTTAGAAATTCTAGGGACAATAAGGAGGCCTGCGTCTTGTGACCATAGAGTACGTGTAGGTATGTACAGCAGGACCAAATCGGAAAGATAGGTAGGAGCAAGTCGATGTAATGCCTTGTAGGTTAGCAGTAAAACCTTGAAATCAGCCCTAGCCTTAAAAGGAAGCCAGTGTAGAGAGGCTAGCACTGGAGTAATATGATCACATAGTAGCTGTATTTAGCCAGAACTGAAGTTCATTTAGTGCTTTATCCGGGTAGCCGGAGGGTAGAGCAATGCAGCAGTCAAATCTAGAAGTGACAAAAGAATGGATTCGCTTTTCTGTATAATTTATGGACAAAAAGTTTCAGATTTTTGCAATGTTACAAAGATGGAGAAAAGCTGCCCTTGAAATATTCTTGATATGTTCGTCAAAAGCGAGATCAGGGTTCAGAGTAATGCTGACGTCCTTCACAGTTTTATTTGAGACTAATATACAACTATCAAGATTAATTGTCATCTCAAACAGCAAATCTCTTAGTTTTTTGGGAGCTTGAATTAGTATCTCTGTTTAGTCTGAGTTTAAAAGTAAAAGATTTGCCGCATCCACTTCCTTATGTCTGAAACACAGGTTTCAGGGTAGGCCATTTTGAGGCTTCACCATGTTTCATCGAAATGTACAGCTGTGTGTCGTCCACATTGCAGTGAAATATGACATTGTGTTTCCAAGAGGTAGAATATATGGTGAAAACCATAGTGGTCCTAAAACGGAATCTTGAGGAACACCATTGACAGAGACAAACTGACACCCTACACGGCCAAACTATTTTTATGAGCTACACTCTGCGGTCCTGTTCTGTGAGCTTGTGTGGCCTACCACTTTGCAGCTGAGCCATTGTTGCTGCTAGATGTTTCCACTTTACAATAACAGCACTTACAGCTGACTGGGGAAGCTCTAGCGAGGCAGAAATGTATTGAACTGACTTGTTGGAAATGTGGCATCCTATGACGGTGCCACATTGAAAGTCACTAAGCTTTTCAGTATGAGCCATTCTACTGCCAATGTTTGTCTATGGAGATTGCATGGCTTTGTGCTCGATTGAATACACCTGTCAGTAACTGAAATAGCTGAATCCACCAATTTGAAGGGTTGTCCACATACTTTTGGCCATGTAGTGTATCTTTCCGACAGATAAGATCTAACCAGGCAAGAACATGTCCATGTAGACCAATTAGGGTTTCCAATCTCTCCAAAAGAATGTGGTGATCGATGGTGTCAAAAGCGGCACTAAGGTCTCAGAGCACGAGGACAGATGCAGAGCCTTGGTCTGACACCATTAAAAGGTAATTTACCACCTTCACAGGTGCAGTCTCAGTGCTATGATGGGGTCTAAAACCAGACTGGAGAATTTCATATACAATATTTGTCTTCAGGAAGGCAGTGGGTTGCTGCGCAACAGCTTTTTCTAAAATGTTTGAGAGGAATGGGAGAATCGATATAGGAGATGCTTATTATGTTCAACATAGGCGGGCCAAGCAGAGGAAGTAGCTCTTTCAGTAGTTTAGCTGAAATGGGGTCCAGTAGGCAGCTGGAAGGTTTAGAGGACATGATTATTTTCTTATTTACTCTTTTTTTTAAAGTACCCCTTTTTCTCCCCAATTTTGTGGTATCCAATTGGTAGTTACAGTCTTGTCTCATCGCTGCAACTTCCGTACGGACTCGGGAGAGGCGAAGGTCGAGAGCCGTGCATCCTCCGAAACACAACCCAACCAAGCCGCACTGCTTCTTGACACAGCACCCGCTTAACCCAGAAGCCAGCCGCACCAATGTGTTGGAGGAACCACCGTACACCTGGCGACCGTGTCAGAGTGCATTGTGCCCGGCCCGCCACAGGAGTCGCTAGTGCACGATGGGACAAGGACATCCCTGGCTGCCAAACCCTCCCCTAACCCAGACGATGCTGGACCAATTGTGCACCGCCCCATGGGTATCCTGGTCGCGGCCGGCTGCAACAGAGCCTGGACTCGAACCCAAAATCTCTAGTGACACAGCTTAGACTACTGCGCCACTCGGGAGGCCGCAGGCCATTACTATTTTCATGAATGTGAAATACAGGATTAAAAACTCTGTGTGTCAGACTATGTCAGTCTATGTGTGTTCAGACCCAGGGCCAGTTCCAGGCGTAAGTGACATAAGTGGTTGCTAGGAACTCAGTTGAGGTCTCAACTAACTATTGAAAGTAACAATAGCAGAGTGCAAAATTTGGTTGTGCATCAGCAGTTTTTCTCTTGTAATGTCAGTCACTGACCATCACTCAATTAGCCATGTCAACTATTTTTGTTGTTGTTGTTGATTGGTAGCCAGTTATCTAAACTTGTAGTAAACATGGCCGAATACTGACATGGCACGCAGGGAACGTGCCCAGGGGCCCTGCCCTCCTGAGGTTCACCATTGATTTTGTTAGTCATTCTCATTCAGATATTATATTAACAATGGCGTAAGTATTTATTAAGGATCCCCATTAGCTGCTGCCAAGGCAACAGCTATTCTTCCTGGGGTCCAGCCTCATTAAGGTAGTTACTGTATATACAATTTAAAATATTACATGACATTACATTTCAAAACACTTTTCACAACACATCAAGTGTGTTCCCTCAAGCCACAACTCTGCTATCACATGTCTACAAAATCCATGTGTTGTGCATTTCTTATCATGTGCATGTCTTATCATGTGTATGTGTAACCGATGTGAAATGGCTAGCTAGTTAGCGGTGGTGCGCGCTAATAGCGTTTCAATCGGTGACGTCACTCGCTCTGAGACCATGAAGTAGTTGTTCCCCTTGCTCTGCAAGGGCCGCGGCTTTTGTGGCACGATGGGTAACGATGCTTCGTGGGTGTCAGTTATTGATGTGTGCAGAGGGTCCCTGGTTCAAGCCCAGGTTGGGGCGAGGAGAGGGACGGAAGCTATACTGTTACATATGTCTTATCATGTGTATGTGTGTCTGTGCCTGTGTGTGTGTGTCTCTTCACAGTCCCCGCTGTTCCATAAGGTGTATTTCTATTTGTTTTTTTCAATCTGATTCTACTGCTTGAATCAGTTACCTGATGTGGAAAAGAGTTGCATGTAGCCATGGCTCTATGTAGTACTGTGCGCATCCTACAGTCTGTTCTTGACTTCGGGATTGTGAAGAGACCTTTGGTGGCATATCTTGGGGGTAGGCGTGGGTGTCAGAGCTGTGTGCTAGTAGTTTAAACAGACACCTTTGTCCATTCAACATGTCAAGACTTCAAACAAAAACAAGTAGTGATGAAGTCAATCTCTCCTCCACTTTGAGCCATGAGAGATTGACATGCATATTATTAATGTTAGCTCTACATGTACATTTAGGGCCAGCTGTGATACCCTGTTCTGAGCCAATTGTAATTGCCCAAGGTCCCTCTTTGTAGCACCTGACCACACGACAGAACAGTAGTCCAGGTGTGAAAAAACTAGAGACTGTAGGACCTGCCTTGTTGATAGTGTTGTTAAAAAGGCAGAGCAGTGCTTCATTACGGACAGACTTCTCCCCATCTTAATCAACTGCTGTTCTATCAACACGTTCAGTCACCTCAACTTGCTCAATTTCCACATTATTTATTTCAATTATATTTAGTTGAGGTTTAGGGTTTAGTGAATGATTTGTCCAAATATAATGCTTTTAGTTTTTGAAATATTGACGACTTACTTATTCCTTGCCACACATTCTGAAACTAATTGCAGCTCTTTGTTAGGTGTTGCAGTGATTTCACTCGCTGCCGTAGCTGACGTGTATAGTGTTGAGTCATCCGCATACATAGGTAAACTGGCTTTACTCAATGCCAGTGGCATGTCATTAGTAAAGTTTGAAAAAAGTAAGGGCCTAAACAGCTGCCATAGGGAATTCCTGATTCTACATGGATTATGTTGCAGAGGCTTCCATTAAAGAACACCCTCTGTGTTCTGTTAGATAGATAACTCTTTATCCACAATATAGCAGGGGGTGTAAACACGTACGTTTTTCCATCAGCAGACTTTGATCGATAATGTCAAAAGCCGCACTGAAGTCTAACAAAACAGCTCCCACAATATTTTTATTATCAATTTCTCTCAGCCAATCATCAGTCATTTGTGTAAGTGTCGTGCTTGTTGAATGTCCTTCCCTATAAGCATGCTGAAAGTCTGTAAAATATCATTGTATCTGGTCAAACACAATTTCTTTCAAAAGTTTACTAAGGGTTGGTAACAGGCTGATTGGTCAGCTATTTGAGACAGTAAAAGAGGCTTTACTATCAATCAATCAAATGTATTTATAAAGCCCTTTTTACACCAGCAGATGCCACAAAGTGCTATACAGAAACCCAGCCTAAAACACCAAACAGCAAGCAATGCAGATGTAGTAGCACGGTGGCTAGGAAAAATTCTCTATATAAGCTGGAACCCAGAAAGAAACCTAGAGAGGAACCAGGCTCTGAGGGGTGGCCAGTCCTCTTCTGGCTGTGCCGGGTGGAGATTATAACAGTACAGTCCTCAAGATGTTCAGACGTTCATAGATGACCAGCAGGGTCAAATAATTATCACAGTGGTTGTAGAGGGTGCAACATATCAGTACCTCAAGAGTAAATGTCAGTTGGCTTTTCATAGACAAACATTCAGAGGTTGAGACAGCAGGTGCGGTAGAGAGAGAGAGTCGAAAACAGCAGGTCTGGGACAAGACAGCACGTCCGGTGAACAGGTCAGGGTTCCCTAGCCACAGGCAGAACAGTTGAAACTGGAGCAGCAGCACGACCAGGTGGACTGGGGACAGCCAGGAGTCATCAGGCCAGGTAGTCCTGAAGAATGATCCTAGGGCTCAGGTCCTCCGGGAGGGGAGGGAGAGAGAATTAGAGGGAGTGTACTTAAATTCACACAGGACACAAAGAAGACAGGAGAATTACACCAGATATAACAGACTGACCCTAGCCCCCTGGCACATAGATAATTGCAGCATAGATACTGGAGACTGATACAGGAGTGGGTCGGGGGACACTGTGGCCCCGTCCGACGATATACCCCGGACAAAGCCAACCAGGCAGGATATAACCCCACCCACTTTGCCAAAGCACAGCCCCCACACCACTAGAGGGATATCAACAGACCACCAACTTACTACCCTGAGACAAGTCTGAGTATACCCCACGAATATCGCCTCCAGTGCACAAACCCGAAGGGGGCGTAAAACTGGATGAGCAGTGTCAGCGTTTGTTGCTGGCATGTCATGCCTAAGTTGGCTAATTTTGCCAATAAAAAAGTAATTAAAGTAAATGGCAATATCAGTGTGTTTTGGGATGAATGAGCCATCTGATTCAATGAATAATGGAGCTGGGTTTGCCTTTTTCCCCAAAATGTCATTTAAGATGCTCCAAAGCTTTTTACTATCATTATTTATATAATGTATCTTTATTTCAGAGTACAGTTTCTTCTTCTTTTTATTCAGTTTAGTCACATGATTTCTCAATTTGCAGTATGTTTGCCAATTGGTTGTGCAGCCAGACTTATTTGCCATTCCTTTTGCCTCATCCCTCTCAACCACACAATTTTTAAATTCCTCATCAATCCACGAGTATTTATGTCACGATCGTCGTAATAACATTCGCAGAGCGCAGCGTGATCTGGGTTCCACATGTTAAATGAATGAAACGCACAAAAACAATAAAGAACGAACAAAACGTGAAGCAAATGAAGTGCTCACAGGCAACTACACATAAACAAGATCCCACAAAACACAGTTGGGAAATGGCTGCCTAAATATGATCCCCAATCAGAGACAACGAAAAACAGCTGCCTCTGATTGGGGACCATACCAGGCCAACATAGAAATAAACAACCTAGATTACCCACCCTAGTCACACCCCGACCTAACCAAAATAGAGAATAAAAAGGCTCCCTATGGTCAGGGCGTGACTGTACCCCCCCCCTCAAAGGTGCGGACTCCGGCCACAAAACCTGACTCTATAGGGGAGGGTCTGGGTGGGCATCTAGCGTTGGTGGCGGCTCCGGTGCAGGTCGTAACCCCCGCCCAGACCCCGGATCCGGCCATGGCGCCGGGCTGAACGCCGTGCCTGGACTGTGAACCAGTGCAGAAGAAGGCTCCGGCCATGGAGCTGGGTTGGACGCCATGCCTGGACTGGGCATCAGCACAGAAGAAGGCTCCGGCCATGGAGCTGGACAGGACGCCGTGCCTGGACTGGGCACAGGCGCAGAAGAAGGCTCCGGCCATAGAATGGGACTCGACACCGTACCTGGACTGGGCACCGTTGCAGAGGAAGGCTCCGACCTTGGAGCTGGACTGGACGCCGTGCCTGGACTGGGCACCAGCGCAAAGGAGGACTCCGGCCATGGAGCGGGACTGGACGCCATGCCTGGATTGGCCACCAGCGCAGAGGAAGGCTCCTGTCCTGGAGCTGGACTGGACACTGTGCCTGGACTGGGAATCGTTGCAGAAGAAGACTCTGGCCTTGCAGCTGGACTGGACGCCGTGCTCGGACTGGGCATCGGCGCAGTGGAAGGCTCCGGCCATGGAGCTGGAGGACCTGGACCGTTGACCGTCGCTGGAGGTTCCAGACCGTGGACTGTCACAGGAAGTTCCGCACTGTGGACCGTCGCAGGAGGTCCCGGACTGGGGACCGTCGCCGGAATCTCTGGACTGTGAACCGTCTCCGGAAGCTCTGGACTGTGAATGCGCACTGGAGGCCGAGTGCGTGGAGCCAGTACAGGTGGCACCGGACTGGTGACACGTACTTCAGGGTGAGTGCGAGGAGCAGGCACAGGACTTACCGGACTAAGGAGGCGCACTGGAGGCTTGATGCGTGGGACCGGCACAGGTTGCACAGGACTGGTGACACGCTCTTCAGGGCGAGTGCGAGGAGCTGGCACAAGACGTACTGGGCTGTGAAGGCGCACTGGAGACCTGGTGCGTAGAGCCGGCACATATGGTACTGGACAGATGACACGCTCCTCAAGGCGAGTGCGGAGAGCTGGCACAGGACGTACAGGGCTGGGGAGGCGTACTGGAGACCTGGTGCGTGGAGCCGGCACATATTTTACCAGACTGATAGCACGCTCTTCAGGACGAGTACGGAGAGCTGACTCAGGTGGCATCAAACTGATAACACACTCCTTAGGGCGAATGTGGTGCATCATACACCAACACAACAACTCTCTCCTTTCTCTCTCCTCCAATTTCTCCATGAACTCACTGACAATCTCTGACTCTCTCCGTTCACTCTCCTCTATCTTCTCCCAGAATGGCTCTGGTTCACTCCTCGGCAAACATTTCTCTCCACCCCATGGCAAAATGGGTAGAATTGCAAGAAATTAACTGTAAAACTGCAACAATGAAAAAATTATATGCCCCATGGCAAAATGTGTAGAATTGAAGGAAATGAACATTAAAACGCACATTTTTCTCTCCACCATCAAGAGGGCCACTAAAATGTTTTGCCGCGAGTGGGGGCCTGCCAACAAAAATCTATCGCAAGACCTCCAAAAAGCTAGAGTTCAGCCCTGTTCAGACCTTATAATGAGTCTGTGCATTAGGATTCTGGCGGTGTGCGGGTGGTGCACCTCTTTTTAAACTCCCTGTGATCTAATTCCAGTTGAAATCATTGAGTGCAGTCGAGAAGCAACCTTAGTAATGCCCATCATGTTTACAGAGCTTAGCTACTCCACGCTGATAGAATTATTCATGAGCCCGGCTTTTGATCAGATGGCTCTGAATGCAACCTGGCGTGGGGGGGACATTTGCTATGCATAGGGTTGGGGAGTAACGGATGACATGTAATCTGTTACATGTAA